>NW_004567130.1:11355171-11383084 GCF_000260355.1 Condylura cristata | reverse complement strand
GCAGTGTATCTCCAGAGCCTATACTCTTTAGAGCTAGATTTTCTTGGGGATACTCAAAAGGAAGCACCCTACTGTGGAAATAGTAGGAGTAAATTGAATGATGGCAACATTGGATAACTTTAAACAACTTGAATGTAAAAAAAAAGACACTAAAACTCCATTGTTCATCCATCAAATATTTAAGCAACAACTATATGCTGGGACAATGACAGTTTAGTACCAACTTATTCATGGATATCTCTGACTTCATAATGGGGAGTCAATCACAATTTGCTTCTCCACACTCGTATGGGGAGTGGGGGAGTTGCCCCACCCCTGCAGTGTAAGTGCCGCCCTTGGTATCACATGACTCTGGGCCACCGTTGATTGGCTCAAGACCTGTACTAACCTGAAGATATCCAGCCCAAATTCTGGTCAGAAAATGGGTGTTGCATTTCTGGGTAAAGGCAGTGGGCGTTCTGATTCCTTGTCAAGATGGTAGACAAGTGTCTCTGAAAGCTCTTGCTCTACTTGTCCCTCATTTATTACTCAATCAAGTTGTCTTAGATAAGAGAGAGTGTGTAGGTCACAGTGGAGCTTGTGAGGCCAGACAGAGCCCTAGGGGCCTCTTTCCCAAGCTCTGCCTCCCGCTAGTTGGATGACCTGAGTCGATTTCTTCCTACTTTCCACAGTCCCTGGAGGAGACTATGCCCAAGTCTCCTCAGCAGTAAAGGGATAATTAACTACCTTCTTCAGGTACGGTAGTGAGAGGAAAGATGAAATATAGGTTGGAATAAGTATCTTAGCCAAGCATAAGCAGTGTTAACTGTCATGATTTTCCTCTTTTCCCACTCATTACCTTTGATACTATCTCAATATATTAGTTGGCCTTTGCTTCCGAATAGGAGGAGGAAGCAGTTCTGGAGAAAATGAAATCCTCATCAACCTTATAGAACCTACAGGAAAATATCCAAAATTGAGAAAGCCAAATAAACATCTTATTGAAAAAGATGGCACCATCTACCAAAAGCAGCAGCTGAAAGGCTGAAGGTAGTGAAGGGGGAGGGGAAGAAATGCAGCAATGGCTTTTTCAAATGTGTGTATTTCCCCCATACCCTACCCCATGCCTACCACCCCGACAAAATCCTGCCTGTCATACAATGCTGAGCACCAGCATTGAAATCTGATAAAACTGGTTCTGGGACTTACTACCTGTATCAACTAGCCAAATTATTTACTGGTTTCAGACCCATTTGCCTCATCTGTAAAATGGGACCAGGATACTCGAGTCCATAGACTTTAACAAGCAAATGGGTTTCTGCAGCCAAGACCTAGCTGAGGTGTGTGGAGGCTTCCCCACAACATCCAGCAATTCTTGGACACCGGCAAGGTGTCAGAGAACCTCTGACAAACCAGAGACAGTACCAGCTTCCACAAGTAAAGGGCTCCCTCTCCCAAGATGGCCCTGCACTGCAGACTCCAGGCCCAAGTCCAGGCTGTTCCCCAGGCTTCTTACCAACTGGCTATAAATCACAGGTTCTGCCATATCCCTTGGATTCTATTAATTTGCTAGAATGGCTCACAGACTTCAGAAAACCAGTTCACTCACTAGACTACTTACTGATTTATTACAAAGGATGTTAAAGGATAGAGGATCATCCAGGTGGAAGAAGAGACACAGAATAGGGGGAGGGAAAGGGCACAGCACTTCCATGCCCTGCCAGGCACCCCACCATTAGGCACCCCACTGTTAGGCACCCCACTATTAGGTACCCCACTGTCCCATGGCTCCATGTGCTTCCCAACCTTCCCAACCAGAATGTCTCTGAGTTCCACCTTCTAGGGGTCTGGAGGAAGCTTCATTACAGAGCCATGATCAGTTAATCATTGGCCATTTAACCTGAGCCAATCTCAGGAGAGGTCTTCTCCTCTCCCTGGAGGTGGAGTGGGGTGGGGAAGGGAGGAGGTTTGTTCTCTTGGCAATCAGCCCACCTCCCTCCCCTCCACCCACATTCTCAACTCCCCATCTACACCTTCCCTACTTAAAGGCTTCCAGAAGTCACCTCATCCACATAATAAAAGACATCTTTCTCTCAAGATGTCTCTCAAGACTATCTTTTCTCTCTTAGGAAATTCCAAGAGTTTTGAGAGCTGAGAGCCAGGAACCGTGGACAAATATGAAGTATATAATGACAGATATATTTCAGTCTGTTAAGTGACCAATATATTTCTTCCTATAAATCACAGTATTGAGGCCCTCCCTAGTGATGCAATGGGTTAAAGTGCAGCACTGCAAAGCTAGCTGCAACCACTTTAGCCCGAGTTCGATCCCCAGCTAGGGAGCTGACCCACATGGCCCAGCAGACCTCTCCTTTTTCACCCACTGCTCTTCTCAGCAGTGTGTTTCAGATCTGCCTGTTCTGCTCCCCACTCTGTCTCTGGTGAATGCCCTCACTGCTCCTGCACTTACGGCCTGTATCCCAGTTCTGTATACATAAATAAATCTTTAAAAAAATAAATTAAATAAATCACAAAATTGAAACAAGATAATGGATATTCCTATGCTTGCTCAATGACTTGTATATATTTTCAATCTCCTGATATAGACAAGATCTTAAATAGAAGATTTAAAAACTAAGTTTTGAGCAAATTTAATATAGTTTATTTAATAAAACTAGATAAAATGTTCTATTGTCTATCATATTACACAAAATGATTCCTTTTAAAATGTTACTTTCTCCACTATATTAATGAAACACTTGTTTTCAAACGCTAGACTTATACCTTCAAAAGCAGTGATTTTGTTATGAGTGCATCCACTTTTTTGAGTTATTTAAGTTTTTTTTCAGAACATGACATCTTCACTTGATCTGCACTCGTTTGACATAAGACAATTTTTAAAAATGATCACTTGGGGTTTCTTAAAAAGTTAAACACCGAATTACCATGTAATCTTGTAATTCCACTTCTTGGTATATGCCCCAAAGGGATTGAGACAGGAATGCAAATACTTGTAAACCAATGTTCTCAGCAGCATTACTCATAATAACATAAACCTGAGAACAGGCCACCTGTCCGCTAACAGAATGGATAAATAAAATATACTATATCCATCCAATGAATATTATTTTGTCGTGAAAAGGGAGTAAACCTCTGATAGCTACTACAACACAAAATGTGCTTTGACAACATTATGCTAACTGAAATGACCCAAACATTAAAAAGCAAATATTATATGATTTCACTTGTTAGTGGCCAGGCTAAGGGGCACCTCAGGGTCCCCAAAACTACCTGCCCTAAATGGGTTCTGCCATCTACCATATAAAGACAAAAACACTCTCAGTGAAAAAGACCTTCACTAGAAAAGAACTTAAACATAATTGGTGGGCAATAGAGAGAATGAATATAATTAAAGGAGTTTCTGAAACACCAGAACTTACCCACCCTCTCATGGGTAAATGTCTAACTAAAGAAGTTTGGCCCAGGCAGGACCACTGAGGCCCAAAATCATGCCACAAGTCTAAGGCCTCTTCTGGTAGGGAACTATGGGGTGGGGGTGGGGGGTAGAAGGTGCCAGGCAAGCCTGGAAAGAAAGGATCAACATCAATATAAAGTCATTATAAAGACTGCTGTTGTCAGCCTCCCCATGGGTCTCTCACCCACATCTCTGTCTCTCTAAGGTGTCTCTTTGATGTTCCCCAGGTCACTGGTAACAAGGTCAAGGCTGAGAAGAAAATGTAGCTTCTTCACCTATCTCTCTGCTCCATGTGCCTCCTCTAGGTGTTCTTTCATCTTCCTCTTCCCAGTCTTTTCCAGCTTCTTCTACACTGCTCAACTACCCCCTTCCTTAGGGTTGAGCAGGGAACCTGGAACCTCCCCTGGCTATCACACTGATACACATTTACAAGAAGCACACAATATATCCAATATGTTGGATACGTCATCTGTAAATACCTTCTCTAGATTCATGCTTTTGTTTTCATTTCCTCAATCTCTTTCTTTCCAAGAGAAGTTCTTAATTTTGACAAAGTCACCTTTATCAGTTTTTTCTTTTATGAGTTATGTTTTTGGTGGCATAACTAAGAAATCTTCCCCAACCCAAGTTACAAAATTTTCTTCTATGTTTCCTTTTGGAAATTTTATAGTTTTAGGTTGAAATTTTTGGCCTATGATTCATCTTACATCAATTTTTGTATAAGGTATGAGTACCAAGTTAATATTATTACAAATATTCATTAATTCCAGTTCCACTTGAATGTTTTTTATTTTTAAAGATTTTATTTCATTTATTTATGCATACCAGATCTGGGGTATAGGCCAGAGGTGTGGGGAGTGAGAGGATTCACCAGAGACAGAGTGGGGAGCAGAACAGGCAGATTGGCGAAGTACACTGCTGAGGGGAGCAGCGGGAGAGACAGGAGAGGTCAGCCGCGCCATGGGTCAGCTCCCTGGCCAGTGTCGAACTCAGGCCACCGTGGCTTGATAGTGCTGAGACTTTAATCCCTGTGCCATCAGAGAGGCCCCTCCACTTAAAAATCTTACTATTTTTCTATTGAGTTGCTTTTATACCTGTGTCAAAAATCAGTTTGCCACAAATGTGCACTATGAAAACCTCTGTTCTACAGTTATCTGGCTGGAATTGTCAAGAAAGATTTGGCTCACCTTTGTACCTCCGAACTGGGAAACATCCCGAGCAGCTAGAACTATTATAAAGGCAGTCACTTCCAGCTAATATCATCCATCTGTCTGGAAAATGGGGGCACATCAAAAGACAGATGGGTTTTCTTCCATATGACAACAATGCATCATGATCTCCCCCCTTGGATTCTTAAAACAAAAGTTAATATTTTAAAATAGAGCTGGAATAGAGTAACAAGCTGCCCTTCAGCCTGAAAGACAATATAAAAAGCTTGTGCTATGTATAAGCAGTTCTTCAATCAACTGTGGTCTAAATCCCATTTTTATCCAGACAATATTCTACTAGTTATAAGAATGCACTTCGTTTAAAAATGAAACCCAGGGCCCTCCCTGGTGGTGCGGCGGGTTAAAGCGCTGCACTGAGAAGCTAAAGCCACTTGCGCATGAGTTCGATTCCCGCCTGCCCCGGAGGTGACCAAACGGCGTGGCAGACCTCTCCTGACCCGCCCGCTGCTCCCCTCAGCAGTGTACTTCCTCGATCTGCCTGTTCTGCTCCCCACTCTGTCTCTCTGGTGAAGCCTGTCACCGCCCCTGAGCCTCTGGCCTGTACCCCAGTTCTGTATGTGCAAATAAATAAATCTTAAAAAAAATGAAACCCAAGGATTTAAATTCATAAAGAAATTAATTTTCTACTACATTTTTTTTCTTACATCATTGTAGTACCCATAGTTCCCCCGACATAGTCCTTGAGTCCATCCATCCCCTGTTTCGCCTCCTCCCACCCTCTCTTTTGCTGTGTGTTTGAGTTCTAGGGCCAGCTTGCTAGCTCTGACCTTAAAGAAATTTTAAAGGTGGTCCTTTCTCCTCTGGAACTGAAATTGTCTAAAAATCCAAAAGAGAAAGATTAGTCCATGCTGACGTGATGGCATGTCACTGCCAGATCCTTGACATTGTGCTGGGACCACCCCACTGACCCCAGGCAGGAAGGAGAGGCTTGGTTAGCAGGTTTAGCACTTGTTAGAATATGCAAAGGTACTCAACTTCCAATTCCCCTGCTTCTATGTCCTTTTCTGCCATGAATGCATGATGTCTCCACTGCAACCAGAGAGTTCTGAAGAGACTATCCACACAGTTGACTCAAAAGACAAGCTCTCTTCATTAAACTGTGATCTCTCAGATGATGTGTTTCCAGGGGAACAAACAAGAGGGAGTAATGAATCAGCAGCCAGTATCCCTGGCCAGACCTTGGAACCGGTGTGTGTATTTTCATTCAAAGTCTTCTCCAATTTCCCTTGATAATTTTTCTTTTATCAATTGATGATGAAGAAATGTGTTCGATTTCCATGTATTTGTGAATTTCCCAAATTTCCTTCTGTTATTGATTTCTAATTTCATTTCATTGTGATCAGAGAACATACTTTGTGTGATTTCAGTCTCTTAAGAATTAGTGAGATTTGTTTTAGGATCTAACATATGGTCTGTTTTGAAGAATGTTCCATGTGCACTTGAGGAGAAAGTGTATTCTGTTGTTGGGTTGAAAGGCCTATGGATGTCTGTTGAATCCAGTTGGTTTAGAGTATTGCTCAATTCTTCAGTTTCCTTGCTGATCTTCTATCTGGTTGTTCTAACCATGATTGAGAGTGAGGAATTGAAGTCTCCAATTATTCTCAAATTGTCTATTTCTTCCTTTAATTCCATCCTTTTCTTAGTGTATTTTGGAGTTCTTTTATGTGAATGTATGCTTACGTGTATTGCTACATTTTCTTGATGAGCTGACCCTTTTATAATTATAAAATGTCCCTCACTTTTTTCCCCAATTTTTATTTATTTATGCATACAGAACTAGAGTAAGGCCAGAGGTGCAGGGACGGTGAGAGGATTCACCAGAGTGGGGAGCAGAACAGGCAGATTGACTAAGTACACTGCTGAGGGGAGCACATGCCGCGCCATGTGGGTCAGCTCCCTGGCCAGGGATCAAACTCATGCTGAAAAGGCTGCGGCCAGCTTCATGGGCTGTGCTTTAAACCATTGTGCCATGGAGGAGAACCCTGTCCTTCTCTGTCTTGAGTAACATTTGTTTTTGTTTTTTTTGTCTTAAACTATTTTTTTTAAGATTTATTTATTTATTCATACAGAATTGGGGTACAGGCCAGAGATGCGGAAGGTGAGAGGATTCACCAGAGACAGAGTGAGGAGCAGAACAGGCAGATCGATGAAGTACACTGCTGAGGGGAGCAGCGGGCGGGTCAGGAGAGGTCTGCCGCGCCATGTGGTCACCTCCGGGGCAGGCGGGGATCGAACTCATGCGCAAGTGGCTTTAGCTTCTTAGTGCAGTGCTTTAACCCGCTGCACCACCAGGGAGGGGCCTTAAGCTATTTTATCTACTGTTAGGGTAGATGCTCCAGCTGTCTTTGGTCACAGTTTGCATGGTAGCATGTCCTCCATTCTTTCATGTTCAAACTATTTTTACCTTTGAATTGAAAATGAAGCTCTTCCAGACAGAACATGGTTGGATCATGTTTGATCCATTTTTTCCAATCTCTGGCTTTTAAATGGAATATTTAATCCATTTAAATTTAATATAATCATTGATCATATGGAATTTGCACTGCCATTGTATTATTTGTTTTCAGTATGTTTTTGTTTATTTTTTATTATTTTTTTCTTATATTTTTGAAATTCCTATTTCTCTTGCCACCATATCACCTGTAAACCATCACCATATTCCCTTGTTTTCCGTGTTTTATGCTTGTTTTGTTTCTCAATTCCATTCCCTTCTTTGGTGCCAACTATATGTTATAGAGTACACCTTTTCATTACCTTTTTATTATATATTTGTGAATTATTTTCTTATGCCATTGTGTGTGTGTGTGTGTGTGTGCGCCATAATTTCTTTATCCATTCATCAGATGATAAACACCCAGGCTGCTTCCAACTGTTGACTATTGTAAATAGTGTTGCTGTAAACCAATTGGTGGCTTAGTTCAAGTTTGTGTGCTAAATACCTAGAAAGGGGCAACTGGATCATATGAAATTTCTAGTCTTAATTTTTTGATCACTCTCCATACTGTTTTTCCTAATGACTGCACCAACTTACAATCTCAAGAACAGTGTAAAAGAGTCCCCTTTTCTCCACCTCCTCTCCAACACTTACTCTTTCTTGTCTTTTGGATAATAGCCATTCGCACACTGTAAGAAATATCCCAGTGTTGTTTTGACTTGCATTCTGTTATAATAAGAGATGATGAACATCTTTTTGTGTTCTTATTGGCCATCTGTATGTTTTCTTTGGAAAAGTGTTGATTCAGATCATCTGCTCATTTTTAAATTGAGTTGTTTCCTTTTTTACTGTTGAGATTTATGAGTTCTTTGGATATTAACCCCTTGTTGGACATATGATAGTGAATTCTACCATACTTTCACAGAAGAATCAATATCCATCCTTTTCAAACTCTTTCATAGGAAGTCAACATTACCTTGATTCTAAAACCAAAGTTATTGCACACATTCACACGCACACACATGCACACCCAAGCAAACAAAATAACTACAGATAAATATCTCTGATGGAGCCTCCCTGGTTAAATCTCAGCACGACGATGTTATCTGAAACCTTAGCTAGATCCTGGCCAGGGAGCTGACCCACATGGCACAGCAGACCTCTTCTGTCTACCCTGCTGCTCCCCTCAGCAGTGTATTTCAGTCAATCCACCTGTTCTGCTCCCCGCCCTGTCTCCGGTCAATCTTCTCACGCATACCCCCTCCCACCCATACATGCCTCTGGCCTACACCCCAGTTCTTGGATGCATAAATAAAATAAATCTTAAAAAAAAAAGTCCCTAGTGAACAGAGATACAAAAATCTCCTCTAGGAGTCAACTCCCAAGTGTAGACAGAGCAACAGGTACAAACCTACACTAGACACATCAGCACATACAACCTTGTCTGTTTTCTACATTCCCTTTTCCATGAAATATGTGAATAATAAAAGTTGTTGATTTTAGGGGCCCTCCCTGGTGGCTCAGCGGGTTAAAGCACAGCACTGATAAGCTAAAGCATGAGTTCGATTCCTGCCTGCCTCGGAGGAGATCCACATGGCACAGCAGACCTCTCCTGACCCGCCCGCTGCTCCCCTCAAGAGGGTGCTTCGTCTATCTGCCTGTTCTGCTCTGTCCCTGGTGAATCTTCTCACTCTCCGCAACTCTGGCCTGTACCCCAGTTCTGTATGAATAAATAAATCAATCTTTGGGAAAAAAAGTTGTTGATTTTAAAATGAGACCAACTAAAATTGTAAAGATGATACCTGGATATGGCAACAAATATTAAGGTTGTATTAAATACCCAAAAAGCTGAAGCTGGGGAAACTTTCAATCCATGGGAACTAGTCGGGAAGCATGTCAAAATGCATCATGCTGATGTAGTCTCATCCATTTGTCCAGCGCTATCACCTCTGTAGCCTGAGTTTGATCCCAACCAGGGAGCTGACCCACATGGCACAGCAGACCTCTCCTGACCTCCTCGCTGCTCCTCTCAGCAGTGTACTTCAGTAAATCCACCTGTTCTGCTCTCCCCTTCAGCTAGCAACTTAGGGGTACTGTGCCATGTGGATCACTTCCAGGGTGTGAATTGAACTTGCACGGAAGTGGCCAGCTTTGCAGTGCTGCACTTTAACCTACTGCGCCACCAGAGAGGGCCCTATTGCACAATATGTTATCCCAACACTTAGCATCTTAAAAAAAAAATAATGTTTATCGTCGCGCACAATTTCTGTGGACCAGAAATCCAAGAGCAATTTAACCAGGTGATTCTGACTCAGGGTCTTTCAAGAAGTTGCTGTCAGATACAGTCAGGGTTGCAGTCTCATCTGAAGGCTTGAATGGGACCAAAGGATCCACTTTCTTTCTTCTTTCCAATTTTTTTTTTTTTCCTTGGAGGACTTGGGTTTTTGTTCGGAGGGGGGGGGGCAGCATGAGAGGATTCACAGAGACAAAGTTGGGAGAAGAACAGGTAGGTTTACTGAAGAACACTGCTAAGGGGAGCAGCAGGTGAGACAGGAGTGGTCTGCTGTGCCATGTGGGACACCTTCCTGGCTGGGGATCAAACTCAGGCTGTAGAGGGCTTTGATAGCGCTGAGACTTAACTCCTAGGCCACCAGGGAGCTCCCCAGAGGAACCACTTTTAAGATGGCACATTCATGGGTTTTGTAAGTTGGGATGATTGTTACCAAAAAACCTAAATTCTTTGCTGTATGGGCCACCCCATAGGGCCAACAGAGAACTCCATAGCATGGCACCTGACTTCTCCCAGAATGAGTGGTCCAAGAACATCAAAGTGGAAGTGACTGAATCTTTTATCACCTAGATTTGGAATTCACACATCTTCTCCCAATCTTTTGGTTACACGTCAACCTTACTCCATGTGGACTGGCATCAGGATACTGGAGGTGTTTGGGTACACCTTGAGGATGGCTCCCACTTGCTTCCCCTCCACATCATTCCACGCTGTCAAAATCTCATAAAAGAACTTAGAGACAGAACAGAGTCTCTGCCAAGAAGTGGAACAACTGGCTTGATTGATCACAGAGATTAATTCTGCTTCCATTAACTTCACTGGGTCTCAGTTTCCTCATCCGTCAAATAAACTGGCCTGTGATGTCTTCTTTAGTTTAGAGCGTTCTTGATGGAAAAGGAAGCAACTGTGACTTTTCAGACTGTGTGACTCCTTAAGATCAGATGCTAAGCAATGTGCTAAAGACTTTTGTTTGAACAGAGGAGGACTTTGAAGTCAATGCTATTCTTAAAGGGCAAAAGAAAAAAAATCCAGTCCCTGTCTGACAATACATAGATTAACATCAAATAGGAGGAGACAGGCTCCATTGACCATAACCAAGTTCTTCAAAAGCTGTAAGGGCTTGCTGATTTAAGAAAGTGAATAGTGCAAAGTATGGACTGATTAATCATGGCATTTAGGTAACAGGCTACAATTACTTATTGCAAATTAATTACTCTAAGAAGGATTTATATTGCAGAGCTGCCTAAAATTGGGTTGCTTGTGAGGATGTGAGGAAAGATTGTTTAAAAGTTGCATTTTAGGATTTTTCTGTCAACTAGATCACAGAATTACAGAATTGAATTACAAAGGTTATAACAATAGAACCACTGTAAAAAGAAAAACAAATTTATATAGTCTTTTCTTAAAGTGGGTTCTTATTTTAAAAGAAATTAATGATGACTGCAGAAATTCAAATAATCCAGAAAAACACTCAGAAAAAAAATTAAAATCACTACTAATCTACCACAAAGAGTTACCACTTGTTTTTTGATGCAGGGACACTCACACTTAGGTATTGTTTTACAAACTGGAAATCATATTTATCCTAATAGGTGGCATGAATTTCATTTTTTATAAGTTTCTAATGAGCACATTAACCAGAAGGAATGTCAATTTTGATGCCCTGTTTCCCAAGTTTTAAATTTTTAATTATTTTAAAATAAATAATGCATGCACAGTGCAAAATTCACAAAGGACACAAGAATGTCTTTCCCTGTCACATAGTCCCCTTGCCAGAGGTAGGCAGATCTCCTCTCTCTTGATTATCTTCCTATTTATAAATCTGTAATCTTTTACCCGCTCACACAAACCATCATACTCTGTCCCATCAGTCTGCACCTTACTGTTTTCTCTTAATTATACATCTTCCTTACAGGTACACAGAGAGCTGGTTCATTATTTTCAAGGACATACTATTCTGTTATGTAGAGTTACCATAATTTTGCAAGGTATTTACATTGCTTCCAATCTTCTAGCATTGGCAACAGTGCTGATGTGAACCTGTTTATATACAATGAATACATAGGTCCCAACAGCATGCAGACCTTGTAATTTTTGAAGCAATTTCAAATTTTCCAGAATGAAAACGGCCCCCATCTCTACAGGGGTGCTCTAGAGGGCCTGTTTCCCTCAATATTCATCATTGCTATGTAGGATCATATTTTTTCATAAGAGAAAAAATTTCTTATTGGTGTTTTGATTTGCATGGATTTTATTGCAAAGACGCTTTTTAAAAATTTTATAATAGTTTATTTTTACGTATTTTTGTACATTTTTCCATCTCAGTTGCAATCCCCTTGGCTTTCCCATCACCAAATCACTCATGTGCCATCACCACAGTCCAGTGCAAAGAAGTTTTTTAACAGGGAGGTCCCCAGGGAAAGGGGAGTTCCAGTTTCCCTGCCTCACCCAAAGGAGGGTGGAGCTAAGCAGGAAGGAGAAGCTGGAGAGGAGACTGGGAGAAGAGAGGAAGGAGAGGATGGAGGAGTCCTCCTGGAGGAGGCGTGTGGAGCAGAGAGACAAGCTAAGAAGCTGCACTTGCTTCTAGTGTTAGGCTGATACCACGAACTTTGAGGACACGGAAATATTTAAGATAGATGCGGGTGAGAGGCCCGTGAGGAGGTTGACAATGGCAGCACTTATCTTGATTTTGATTTTTCTCTTTTCCTCCCAGACCTCCCTGGCCCCTTCTGCCCCTCTCCTGTGGGTCCCACAAGGAGGCACCTTAGACTGTGGCAGGCTTTGGGGCCTCAGTGACCCTGCTTTGGGCCAACCCTGTTTAACTGGTCATTTACCCAAAAGGGGATGGGTAACTTTGGGTGTTTTGTGTGAAAACTCTTTTATCTCTTCTTTCCCTTCTCATCTCTTTATAGCAAAGTAATTATATTGAGCTCTAGAGTATGTTTTGTCTTGACATGCAGATGGCAGGACCCATTTGGAGCCTACAGGTTTGGGGGTCCTGGGGTGCCCCTCACCCTGCCCTGTAATAGTTTGAGCATCTTTTCAAAAGTTACGCGAGTCATTACACCTTCTTTACAACCACCCCATTAGTCCACGCTCTGGTATAAGTAGAACCCCAACTAGAGAGAGAGCCAGGGTGCCCCAGGTGCTCAGGTGAGCCCTTGAACTGGAAGGAACGTGGGGTGCAGGTGACCAAGGTGGCAGTAATCGTCCCATCCCAATGGGGTGAAGCTGGGGGCATACTTGTTCAGCTCCTAACACAGGCCGCAGAACCCCCCCAGACCTTAGAACCTGCCTGACACCCAGCCTGGCCACGAACCCATTGTGTGACCTTGGCCAGGTCATCTCAGTTCCCTGGGCTTCAGTTTCCTCTTCTGTGAAACAGAAAATTTAGCATAGCCTCCTTGGTGGGGTTGTGGGAGGATGAAATAGGACGTAAGTACTTGGCACAGGTCTAGCCACAAGCAAGTACTTGGCAAGAGGTTGCAATTGTTATGGCAAGGATATTGTGAAACCCAGTGACTGGCCAGGGTTTTATAGGCTGTGTGTGTGTGTACACATACATATACCCTATAAAACCTACATATATATTTTATAGAGAAAATCCTATTGCTTTTGTATAGATACAAAATTTCTCTTTCTCTCTGTGTATAATCCATACATGTCTATTTTATTTTAAATAATTGGCCCATATGATTCTGGAAACTAGCAAGTCAAAAATGTGCAGGTATACTAACAAGCCAGCAACCCAGGGAAGAGGTAACGTGACAGTTTCTGTCTAAGTGTCCCACCAGCAGAATTCCCTGTGCTTGGAGGTTGTCAGTCTCTTCGTTTTATTCAGGCCTTCAACTGATTGGGTGAGGCCCACCCACACCAGGGAAAGTAAGCTGCTTTCCTCAAAAGGAATTTCAATTTAAATGTTACATTTAACATGTTTGGATAAAAATAAAAATATACATTTACTTAAGCATTTAAATTTATCTAAATTTTAATCTCCTCTAAAATACCCTCACAGAAACACTCAGAATGTTTGACCAAGTACCTGCACACAGGCCCTCCCTGGTGGTGCCACCAGTCAAAGCGCAGCACTATGAAGCTATCAGCAGTCACTGCAGCATGAGTTCGATCCCCGGTCAGGGAGCTGACCCACATGGCGCAGCAGACCTCTTCTGATCCACCTGCTCCCCTCAACATTGTATTTTGGTCAGTCCACATGTTCTGCTCCCCACTCTGTCTCTGGTGAAGCCTCTCACCTCCCACACCTCTGGCCTGTACCCCAGTTCTTGTATGCATACATAAAAATAAATCTTTAAAAAAAATGGGCACTGTGGCCCAGTTAACTAAATGCATATTTTTAACCATCAGCCCCAAGGAACCATGGCAAGTCAGCCGTAAGTTTTGGTATCCATCTAAAATTAAGGGTTTCTTTATTTCAGCCCTGAGACCATGGTGACCCTTGGAGACAGTCCTGTTATGCCAGTGAACGGGCCAGGGTTTTATAGGATTATCAGTAACACACCTTTTGACTTCCCAAAGGATCCGCTTTGAACAGTGAGGGTGGGCATGTTTTTACAAAGGAAATCCTTCGCGCCACTGCTCAACCTTTAGAAGTCAAAGAGACAGTGCTGACCCATCACACTACTTGAGTCCAGGGGTCAGTTCCAGCCTGGGTTTGGGGAGGAGGGAGAACCGGTACCAAGGATGCATTGCCGACATGACTGGGGTCAGCTGCAATGCCACAGGAAAGCTGGGGGTACCCACCAGCAACAGAGGGCCCAGGAGAGTTCTGAAGCACTGTGTGAGGCAGGATTTCACCTTTCTGAGCTATTTTGTTCTTTTTTTTGTTCTTGTCTCCAAAACAACCACAAAAGGAAAAAAAATTCCGCTAGTGCTAGACTCCTCCTGTTTTTATTCTCCCCACCTGGGAACAAAAGCAGGCATGTCGTGAAAGGATCCATGAAAGGATCCTCTGGTTTTTCCCGCAGGGACCCTCCTGCGAAGCTGAGAACAAAGGGACCCAAAGTGTTCCCCAGGGTAAGTCGGGAGAGTGGCCAGCTCCGGCCAGCCACAGGCTGGCCTTTACCTCTCAGGGTAAGGGGAGCATTTGAGGAAGGAGCTCCTGGTCTCTAGAATGCTCCAGGGAAGAGGGGAGTCCTCTCATCTCAAACTCTGCATCAACTTCTATAGACTGCTCACAGGTTAAGTAAATGAGTTAAGAATCAGACTCCCTGAAGACACATGGGTTAAACCACAGCGACTGGAAGCTAAAGCCACTTTAGCATGAGTTCGACTCCTGCCCCGGAGGTGACCACATGGCGTGGCAGACCTCTCCTGACCTGCCCGCTGCTCCACTCCTCAGTGTACTTCGATCTGCCTGTTCTGCTCCCCACTCTGTCCCTGGTGAATTCTCTCACTACCCCTGCACCTCTGGCCTGTAGCCCAGTTTTGTACGCATAAATGAATGGATTAAAAAAAAAAACAGGCTTCTCCCCACCCAAACAGTCTGTGGGCCCCTGTGCCAAGAGGTGCAGGCTTGGGGTATACGGGCCTTTGATGATGGCCCTGAGAGCATCTGGGTGCACAAGTGTAAATGCTCACAGCTGGGCCCAGAGAGATGGCTAAAAGGGTGGCATCGCTAAGCAGACCACTCAGAAGACTACTACAATGATGGGAGCACCACTTGGGGGTGAGACCGCCAGCTGGCACGAGACTAAGAGAATGCCAGAGAGGGGCCAGAAAGAGACACAAAGATTCGCTGGAGGTCAGGTTTGCCAGCCTCCGGCCCCACCTGCGCCCCCTACTTCTGCCAGGCCTGTGCCTGCCTCCTTGCATGCCAGCTCCCTGCCTGTGAGTCTGTGTATCCAGTTCCTGAGAGAGCATGAAAGGCCCGTAAAACCCACTGAGGGCTCCAGGACTCTTGTAGGGCAAATGGAGATGCTCAGGCTTTTTACACCTTGAATACAGGAGGCGCTGGGGCTTGAGGCACCATGCCTGACGGTGGACACCTGGCGTACGGGTGGGCATGTGTAAGTGGGCACACCTGAGCCTGGAGGCTGCCTCTAGAAGGGCGGCGCCACACAGAGGGCAGCAATGGCAGAACAGTGACGAGAGGGTGAGTGACTAGAGAGAGGCCGGACCAGGAGAGGATGCCAACGAAAGCCCGAAGAGGAAAGATACTGCTCCCTGTATGAGGAACGCCAGCAGCCCCTCCGGGCAGGAGAACCCCACCTCCTTGCCGCCCTCTTCCCTCATGCTCCAAAAAATTGCTGCAGTAACCTGACCCCATAAAGACCCACGCTCCCGTTTTGGGGTGCGACTCTAGGCCTACAGAGTTGTCACCTCACAGACTTTCAATAAAATCTGCTTCAGTCTGATACTCTCGGCCTCCTCTTTTTCTAGCAGTATAAAGAGGCCCTTTTGGGAGGGACGTGGTAGAGAATCGCTGGCTCCTTACAAATCAACCTAGTTACACCCTAGAAGTAATCAACGCTAACAACCACCAAGGAATACACCCCTCCCCAAAAGAACACCGTACCAGTACAATTTCACACCGTCAAAGGACAGCTTTCCTGCCCACCTATTACTTTGCAGGCATTTCCCCCCACATACCTTTTCTTCTTTGCAAACAGCAACAGCAGCTTTCTCTGCTTGCTGTGTCTGTACAAGCCTCTTCTCCCTGCCATTTTTAATATAATAAACCTACCCTTTTGGATACGACCAAATCTTTGCCTGTGGGACTACTTGCTGTGCAGCTGAAAGGGAAACTCTGGTTAAATTTTCCAGAGATAAGGATCCCACCCACTGAACCTGAAACATCCAATTGACATCAGTAACAACTGGCCCTTTGTGAATTTTGAGCACATTAAAAAACCACTGGTGCAAACTGAGATATACTTCTTAAAAAAAAAAAAAAAGGAGGGGGGGTGGTCCCTGGTGGCCTAAAGGTTAAGTTTCAGTATCACCTTTGAGGCATGAGTTCCATCCCAGGCCAGGGAGCTAAAGCACATGGCTCGCACTCACAGAGCAATCTTGTCTCACCCCTTTACACCCCATTTCTTCTATGCATAAATAATAAGTAAATCTTTTTTTTTTTTTAAAGTAATTTAGGGCCCTCCCTAGTGGCCCTGAAGCACTGCAAGCTAGCTGCAGCCGCCTCAGTGTGAGTTTGATCCCCGCCCCAAGGTGACCCACATGGCGCCACAGACCTCTCCTGACCCGCCCACTGCGCCCTCAGCAGTGTACTTCGTCAGCCGTCTACTTCATCAGTTGTCCTGTTCTGCTCCCCACTGTCTTTGGTGAATCCTCTCACCGCCCCTGCACCTCTGGTCTGTATCCCAGTTCTGTAAGAATAAATAAATCTTTTTTAAAAAAAGTAATTTAAAGTGAATTTCAGATAGGAATGACAATCATTGGGATATAGGGACATAGTCAATCAAGAGATATTAAAACTGATTTCATTTGCTGCTTTTTACTTTTTTTTTTTTAAAGATTTATTTATTTGCGCATACAGAACTGGGGTATAGGCCAGAGATGCGGAGGTTGAGAGGATTCACCAGGGACAGAGTGGGCAGCAGAACAGGCAGATCGATGAAGTACACTGCTGAGGGGAGCAGTGGGCGGGTCAGGAGAGGTCTGCCACACCATGTGGATCACCTCGGGGCAGGCGGGGATCGAACTCATGAGGAAGTGGCTTAAGCTTCTTAGTGCAATGCTTTAACCCGCTGCGCCACCAGGGTGGGCCCCGCTGCTTTTTACTTTAAGGTAGCTATTCGAAAAAAATTTAAATGTAGCTCCCATTATGTTTATGTTTGGACAGCACTATTCTGAGCACACCAGACTTGACTGCCAATTTTGCTTCCACCATTGACAAGTCTCGTCAGGTGACTTGCTGCTTCTCTAAGAGTCCTTGTGTTTCCCGGATTGTAAAATGTGGGTGGGGATAAGATGGTGAGCAATCCTTGTGATTACTTAGCAATGCACTTAAATAAACATAAGTTTGGTACCTGTCATTTATTAGAGGCCGCGGTTTCTCTATTGATACCGTCAGCGCTGGACAACATTGGTTATTAAAGGCCCTTCCTCTGCGACCTATTTCCATTCTGACGACAATAATAACAAATGGTAGCCAAGGCTTGATTGCTCTTTCGGGTGGGCGCCGCCCTCCTCACACCGAAAAATTAAAATGACCTAGGTTCCCTTCTGGAAATGGGGTATCTGTATTGATCAACAGAGCCCGGGAAAAAACAAGAAAACTAAGCGGCCACAGGTCATTTGACGACCCTTAGCAACTAACACTGGTGCCGGTTGCTAAGGAGGGAAAGGAAACACAAAGATGTGGTCCGTCAGCTCTTGCTCTCCGGCAGAGATCATTTCCGGTCTCGCCGGGCGCCCGTCCTTCATCCTATCTTTCCCCTGGCTGCTGGGACTCTAGCCGTGGGTTCCGCCGCCTCTGGATCTTTCAGAGCCCTGGTCGGTCCTCTGGGCCAGCGGCAGGGGCGGTGCGGACCTCCCGCACGACCGCAATGCTGAGCTCCCGGGCCCAGGCGGCGGTGACCGCGGCAGACAGGGCCATCCAGCGCTTCCTGCGGACCGGGGCGGCCGTCAGGTGAGTTCTGGGGGGCGGGGCGGCCGGAGAGGCCAGGACCCGGATCCCCAGCCTGGGCCTGCAGCGGCCTTTTCACGCCCTCGTCAGCGTCCCCGGGGCCGGAGTGAGCACTCCCGAGACTTCTGCGTCCCGTAGGTGTGGAGGACCAGGCCGTGAGGCGGAGGGCGACGGGCCACGAGGGTCTCCAGTCGTCCTGCAGTGCCAGTTCTGTCTGCACTTCCCACATTCTGTCACTGCACGCGACAGCCCCCCCCCCCACACACACACCCCGCTTGCTACCTGCTGGTACCTCGCCCAGACCGCTCATTGTTCCCAGAACTTCCCGGAACCCTCAGGAGTCAATGTCCCGAATTCCCTCAGTGCCGCTCCCCGCCCCCCACACACCTTAGTGCCTTGCAGACCATCCAGGATTCCTTCATCATTTAGAATGTCCCCAGTTTTTCTCGGATCCCCCTAGTCACGTCATTGCCCGACGCGTCGGGTCCCCCATCTTGCTAAGCTTCTTAATCAACCCTGCAGTGTTTCTCAATCCTCTGATTATCGGGAGCTTCCTGCCTCCGCTTCACATCCCATTTTGTCAGTACCCCTGTTTCTGTTAGCCCCACCCCCAGTAATTCCCCCCAGTAATGCCAGGGCTTCCCTATTCTCAATGGGTCCCCAGTCTTACTAGTGACTCCTTATCTTTCAGGGGTCCCTAAACCGGTCAGGATTTCTTAGCCTGTTAAGGCTCCAGTCCTGTTAAGGCTGCCCTGTTCCTGCCAGGCCCCCCTACTGTGTGGGTCCCCATTCTGATGAGGGACCACATTTCCATCCTCTTAATGCCTTCCCCCAGGCTCTATGCTTAAGCGAGCATGAAACCCCTTTCTCCCCCCATTAATGACCCCAGATGACCCAGACCTGTTGCTCAGGTCAGTTTCCTTCCTCTGGAACTGGAGCAGGTGTAAAGAGCTCATTAAGGCAGGGCTGGAAGTCCTCAGTGGCTCTCCTGTCCAGTGCCCTGTCCTGCAGATGGGAAATGGGCCTTAAGTCATCTGTGGTGCTGCCCCCGACCTGATAGAAGAGGCGAGAGAAGCGAGGCCCCACCACTCTCCTTGTGTTATCACTGTGCAGAGTAATGGGGGATTACTCTGCAGATTAACCACCTGCCCTGGGAAATTTTGGTCCACAATCTGCACAGGACCTGGGTAGGTCCTTTCTTCCATTCCTTCCACACTCTGTCCTTCACTTTCTCTCATGAGCCAAGCACAGACTTGGCAGCTCAGTAGGCATGAGTTCAGGCCCACGCTGCCTTGGGCACTTTGACCACTTTGGCGGTGTCTCCTGGTTTCCTAACCTATAAAAAAGAAAAGATGAAAATAGGACTTACTTCCTTCGGCTGACTTGAAGATGACATCAGATTATCACAGTGCCTGGCACAGAGTCATGTTCCTTAAATATTAGTGTTTGATGGAGGGATTTTAAGGTACTTATAAAATGCTTAGCATTTCAGTGATGTTTCTTTTCAGACTTTCTAGACTATCCTGTTAGCTGTCCTGTTGTGTATACATCAGCATAAGGGTTCATTGAGAAACTTCAAGAATAACTTTGTTTTCTTTTTAAGATTTTACTTATTTATGCATACAAGAACTGGAGTTTAGGCCAGAGACAGAGTAGAGGAGAGCAGAGCAGGAGGATCTACTGAGGTACACTGCTGAGGAGAGCAGCGAGTGGGACAGGAGAGGTCTGCCACGCCATGTGGTCACCTCCCTGGCTGGGGATCGAACTCGTGATGCACTGGATGCGGAGAGCTTCACAGCACTGTGCTGTAACCCATTGTGCCACAAGGAAGGGCCCTCAAAATAACTTTCATGAATGAAACTGAGATGAAACTTATAATTATAGCAACCAGCACTTATTAAGATTTTACTGTGCTCTTGTCCAGTAGTATTTATTTCATCCTCACAAGAACCCTTTGGAATAGTGTTCTTGATAGTTCCTGTTGTACAGATGAGGAAACTGAGGCTTAGCTGGTGCAATGATGCCCTAGGAACTAGCAAAGCCCGTATTAAACAAGATGGATGTGATTCTAGTTGCTTAGCCAAATTCTGTTCACTTTCTGTAGTCTCTATCTTGAAGACAAAAGTTGATTTGAAATTCATTGCCAGCAATGTAGAATATCAGTTATGAAAATGTTGGTTGTTGTTAGGTGGTCACTCATAGCATCAGTGACTCTTTGCTGAGTTAACGTTGAGACTGAACTAAGGCCACATATTAACGTGATCCAGTGAGAATATTGCATACATACACATGCAACATGTGTGTTCAGGACTATATCACACACTGACACACACATACATGGTTGACCCTACTCAGTGGAAATGCATTAATTTTGTATAAAATTGGTGTTTTAATTGCCAATGAAATTTTTTTTGTTGTAAAAAAATAAATTCAGTGTTCAAGTCTAAAATTTTTCAAGTACCTAGTAGACATTTGATACTATCATATGCCCACTTGAAGGAGGGATAAGAATAAATCAATTCCTGTGTATTTTCATCGGTATCCCATCATTCAGTAAACAAAAGTTATTGAGGCCCACTACGTGCAGACATGACCTAGATACTTGAGATCTGTCAGCAAGGCCAAGGTCTTTGCTGCCTGTGACTCTGCCCCCCCGTTGAGGGAGACAGACAGTCAAGTGCATGGATGAGTGAGTGTCATGTGAGAAGTTTCCAGATGCCATGGCTAAAGGGGATAAAGTGCAGGCTCTAATAATCTGCCTGGAGCAGGCCTCCTTGGGGGGGAGGGAGGGAGGGAGGGAGCCAGGTAGTGACCTGGGCATTCCAGGTAGGGCGAGGCCGCAGTGGGAGAGAGGCGGCAGTGGGAGCTGGCGCGTGGCCAGCTGGCAGCAGAGTGGGTGGCAGAGCAGGAGGAAGATGCTGGCTTCTCCGAGCACAGAGGGCGTTGGGAGGTTGTGTCCTGACTCGGTGAACCCTGAGTCTATAAGATGCTGCTTTCCAGGACCTAATCCTGTTACTGCCAACTAGTCTAACTTGGAACGTAGGTATTTGGTGGGTCATTGGGTTATTTGAACAAAATGTTACTTCTCTGTCCCCGTGCCTGTTTATCCACATACTGTGTTTGGTTAAGGGATGACAGTAAACTTTGTTTTTCAGATACAAAGTCATGAAGAACTGGGGTGTTATAGGTGGAATTGCTGCTGCTCTTGCTGCAGGAATATATGTTATTTGGGGTCCCATCACAGAAAGAAAGAAACGTAGAAAAGGTAAGAATGAGCCATCGGATCACAGTCTGCAGACTTGACCCAGACACCCCAAAACAGTATGGGGGTTGGGGGGAGAGGGAGCATTTTTTGTTCTTTTACTCCTGTTTTTTAAATAGTACTTTATTTTAAACTTAATGTTAATGACTTGTTGTTTTTACCCTGTAGTAAAAAGATTGATATTCTACCCCCTCCGTGTCTGAGTTTGAGACCTGCTTTGTAATGGAAATCATGTGACTTAATTGCCTGAGTGTTGTCATTAATATAACAGTTGTGTGGCGTTAGGACAGTGGAGCAGCCTGACTGTTACATGGTGGTTTTGCCGACTAGCTGCTAGTCACTAGTGAAAGATCCAGATTAGTTTCTTCATTGACACAAAAATCTATTTCCTTTTTTAAGATTTTGTTTATTTTTGAGTAGAGGAGATGGGGTATAGCCACAGGTGTGTTGGGGTGGGGAGGTGAGAAGATTCACCAGACAGAGTGGGGAGCAGAACAGGCGGATCTATTGAAATCCACTGCTGAGTGGAGCAGCAGAGGTCCTCTGTGCTGTGTGAGTCAGCTCCCTGGTGGGGATCAAACTCAGGCCTCAGCAGTGATAGTGCTGAGCCTTCACCCCTAGGCCATCAGGGAGGCCCCCTATTTCCTTCTTTTTAAAAATACTCCCTTTTGTAAATAATGCTCTATTGATTAAATTTCAGTAACAAAAATGGGGAAATAAATATGGCAAATGTTGATCATTGTTAAATCTGGGAGTGGTTATGATTGGGGTTTTTCTTTTGCACATGGTTGACAATTTACTAGTAGAAAGTTAACAGCAAGTAGAAGGAAGTATGTCAGACTCTGCTGATCTCTACAGTATTGCTATCGTGGTGTCTCCCACCAATTATAAAAACAAAACTCTTGTTATGGGGATCAACAACAGAACGATTGTTTTCTTTGGCCTGAAAAACAGTGCTTTTTTTTAATCAAAGGAGAGAAAGAGAATGAGAGAGCAATGTTACTAAGTGTTTTTGTACATTCACGGCAAACCACGCTGTCAGACACTGGTGGGTCTCACACATAACCCACGACAGGGCTCTGTCCTGCTGCCGCCTACAGTCTCATGAAGAGCAGTGTGGACCAGCCCTGTGCAGGCAGAGTACCTGCGCAGTCTCTGGGGTAAGGGGTTTTCACACCGGGGCTTCTGATTTAAGGCTACCATGCGAAACTCTGCATCTGGAGTTAGAGATTGACCCAGTGTGATGGGCTGTTCTCTTCCTCTGTCCTCCTCCCACCCCGCTCCCCGTTTGTTTAGGGCTTGTTCCTGGCCTAGTCAACTTAGGGAACACCTGCTTCATGAACTCCCTCCTGCAAGGCTTGTCTGCCTGCCCAGCTTTCATCTCTTGGTTGGAAGAGTTCACCACACAGTACAGCAAGGGGCAGCAGGAGCCTCGGCCTCACCAGCACTTGTCCTTAACGCTGCTGCACCTCCTGAAAGGTATCCAGTTGGGAACGGGAAGAACCCTGTGTACATTTTCTTTTCTTTCTTTCTTCTTTTTTTTTTTTTTAAGATTTTATTTATTTTTGCATAGAAGAACTGGGGTGTAGGCCAGAGGTGCTGGGGGTAAGAGGATTCACCAGTGACAGAGTGGGAGCAGCACAGGCAGATCTAAGTATAAGTAACCCTCAATATTCAGCATGACCATAGTCAAAGAACTCCATATATGAGAGTAGGAGATCTTTTTTTTCCTTTTTGCCTGACAGCAAAAGTTGACAAACCCAGAGTCTGACCTGATCATGGGCTGTGTTCGTACACTGCTGCCAGGCTGAGGCCGCCCTTTGTGGAAAGCAGTTCGGAACAACATCATAATAGCTTGCAAAATGTTCAGTCCTACTTGACCTAGTAATTTCATGTGTGGGAGTCTTGCAGAAATAGTTAGAAATGTGTATGGTCATTTTACTGGCCCAAAATGCAAGTTCTACAAACAAATCCAGGGGTGGTGGATCCCTGCCTCTCAATCTGGAGAGGTTGATAAGGTTTAAAAAGTCACCTAGCTTTATTTTAACCAAATACTTGGATCATAAAACGATTACCCCCCTCCATAGCATTGTTAATAACCTAAACCGTTCCACAAAACAAGATTTGAGAAATGGTGGTATATGCACAAAGGTCTCTGATGCCTAATTCTTTTTTATTTTCAATTTATTTAATGTAGAAGAATTGGTGTGTAGGCCAATTGGTGTATAGGCGCAGGGGTGAGAGGATTCACTGGAGCAAAGCAGGCAATTTACTGAAATCCACTGCTGAGGGGAGCAGCAGGCAGGTCAGGAGAGGTCTGCTGCACCATCTGTGGGTCAGCTTCCTGGCCAGGGGTTGAACTCAGGCCATGGAGGTGATAGCCGACAGCAGGCCACCAGTGAGGTCAGATGCCTAGTTCTAATGGGGAGACAATGGAAGGAATTTAGGTTGTCCAGCAGTAGAATGCTGAAGCAAAAAAAATGGAATATTGCACAGCTAATGAAAACCATCTTTGTGATGTGTTGTTTTGCATTTGAAAGAGGCTATAGACTATCGTATTAAGTTTAAAAGAGCAGGATTCACAGAGTAATGTAATTTGAGAACAGCAAAGCAAAAATTTCCACAGATAGAGGATGGACTGAGAAAGACCAGAATGTTAGCAGTAGTCATTTGGCTATTACACAGTCGATAGTTCAGAAACATAAAAAAAAACAAACAAACTATATTTCTGAAACTTCCAACATGAAGAATATATTGCTCTCAAGGTCAGAAAAAAATTGGATTGAAAAAATACTCAGTTATATATTGCTTCACCGTGCTATTTCCCAGGTGATCTTTGCTTGACCCAGAAATCGTTATGAAGCAACTTCTGCTCTTCTGGATGAGGCAATTAGAAAATAATTTCTTTTACTGCCCTGTTAAAAAATAATAGTGCCCCAGAGGCAGTGTGAAACGCTGGACCGTGTACGCAGGTGTTGGGGTGCCGGCTGGGCGCTGTTGCCCCACGACCGGCCCTGTGCTCACCGCCTCTGTGACCCAGCCCGGAGCCGAAGCCCAGCTGCGCCGGCTGGACGTGCTGCCGTCTCTCACTCTGTTATGTGACTTTTAGAAGCAATTTTTAATTATGCAAGCAATGCATCCGCGAATTTTCCTTGTGAAGATAAGACAGGACAGAGAAGGCCTGTTAGTACGAGCCCACCCAGTCCTTCCTTCCCAGAAGTCAGGTGTAAGTACCTTCCCTGCGCCTTCTGGGCTTCACCTGCGCTTCCAGGTATCCCCGAGGAGGTCTGGGTGTTCGCATGTGTGTTCTTCCCCACGCAGTAAGTACTGCGCACCGCACATTTCGGGCAGTCACTCCAACTCTGCCCTCTCACTTTTCTTTCTTTTTCTTTAGAGCTCATTGGTCTGCTCTGTTATGATTTCTGTGAATTGCTTGGCCCTAGCCCTTACCTCTCTTTAAGAATTGTGGTAAAATGACCATAGCAGCATTCACCATTTCCGTCACTGAGTGTACAGTTCTGTAACATCGACTCTTGGGCACTTTCTCATTGTTGTGTAACCATCTACCCTTCATCTCCAGAACATTCTCACCATCCTGTGCTGACATAGTACCCATGCAACACTACCCCCCGACCCTGGCAACCACTCTTTGTAGCGTCCTGTCACCAAGTTCAGAGTGGGACTAGGGGTTCCCCACATCCACACACAAGTCTCAAGACCCCAGTGTACCTGCCCAGAGCTGGTGTCAGACTCCACAGATGAAGACTTCAGTCCCGCCAGACTGCCCCTCCCCCCAGCACCATGCCAGTATGTAACCTGCCCCTCTGGCCAGCTGGCTATAAATCAGAGGTTCCCATGACCCTCTCCTGGGTTTGATTAATTTTCTAGGACAACTTAAAAACTTTGCCAGCTTATTGTAAAAGGATACAATAAACGACATAAAAGAGCGTACAGATGGTGGAGAGGTGTCAGGCAAGACGGGGCAGGACACCCAGCCACCACGCCCTGTGCTCACCTGTGTTCTCAGACCCGGAAGTCCTCTGGATTTGTCCTTTGGGATTTTTGTGGCAACTTCATTACCTGGTTGTGATTGGTTAAATCATTGGACACTGGGGATTTATTCAGCCTCCTGGGTCCTCTTCTCCTATCCCCTCTAATCATACGGTAGCTCCACAGGCAGTCGACCCCCATCCTCAGGTGTGGTGTCAAAGTCATCTTGTTAACATACAAGAGACACCTTTGTGACTCTCATCTCTTATGCTATTAGAAAGGTATTGTACCAGGGCCCTCCCTGGTGGCGCAGCAGGTTAAAGCACAGCACCATGAGGCCAGAGCCAGCCGCTTCAGCGCAAGTTCAAGTCCAGACCAGGGAGCGGACCCACAAGGCCTGGCAGACCTCTCCTAGCCCACCCGCTGCTCCCCTCAGCAGTGCACTTTGTAGATCTGCCTGTTCTGCTCCCCACTCTATCTCTGGTGAATCCTCTTACCAACTACCCTTGCACCTCTGGCCTGTACCCCAGTTCTATATGCATAAGTAAGTCTTAAAAAAAAAAAAGGTATTTTACCTGAAACAGGATGAAAACCAATATTACTTTCTTATTATAAGTCCCAGTTATCACAATCACTGTTCAGTTTCTGGAAGTGTGACATCGCACCTCATTTAAGTGAACTCATCCGTTCTTGTCCTTTTGTGTCTGGCTCATTTACATAGCATGGTGTCCTTAAGGTTCATTTGTTGGGGGCTTAGGAGACGGGGTTCACTGCTTTCTTTGAGAATTCAGCAGATGTCCCCATTGATCAGGACACGGCAAGTTTATCCAGGAAGAGAGAAGGAAAGAGTCCCCTGTAGACCAGGGGCAGGAGAGCTGCGATTTGCCGGAGCAGGGGGTAATTTTTAGAATGTTCCTTGATGGCATTATTGTGGAAATGATCACCTTGGGGTCAGATTGGGCTGCTCTAAAATCAGTAATCCTCCTGCCCCACTTCTGGCTGAGGCTCTTTTCTGACCCCACTTCAGATGTGCTGGAAACTTCCACAGCTGGGTTAGTTACGATTTATTAATCACCCCGACTGACCTCTGGGATTCTGTCCTTGTGAGACTCCCACCCTGAATTTTCCATCTCACTCATGTGGTGGCGTGTGTCAGAATTACTTTTATTTTCAGGGCTGGATTTGAGCAATGCTCCATTGTGTGTGTGTAGCGTGGACCGGTCGCAAGGCGGGGGCCATTCAGGATGTCTCCACCTTTTGACTTGTGAACAATGCTGCTATGAACATTTTTATAAGAAAATTATTCACGCCCGACTTTTATTGCTGGGTCAGATGGTAATTCCGTTAGTTTTTTTTTTTTTTAACATTTTTTTTAAAGGTTTATTTATGCATACAAGACTGGGGTACAGGCCAGAGGTGCAGGGGCAGTAAGGGGATTCACTAGAAATTCCATTAATTTTTTAGGAAGCACAGACCCACCATGCGACATCACCAGTGTACACTCCGCCCGCGGTGCGCAGGAGGTGCCAGTCTCCATGTTACCCTTACTTGCTGGTGTCTCTTTCATACCGCCCTCACGGTGGGTGGAGTGACATCTCATCGTGGGTTTGCTTTGCAGTTCCTGCCATTTGTGTACCGGCCGCTTGTATGTCTTTGGAGAAACGTCTGTTCAAGGTTGTTGTCTCATTTTTGAGCTGGATAGTCTGATTTGTTGCTGAGTCTCAGGAGTTGTTTGTGTAGGTGGAGGAGCAATCCCTCATCAGCTGACGTGGTTCGCTTCTGCCGTGCGCATACTGTCTAGACACCCTTTATTTCGTCATCTGCTTGCAATGCCTGGTCATGAGAAAGGGGCTTTCAGGTGATATTCCTCCCACTCCCCGCCATACATGGCTGTCACACACACAAGCACATGCTTCCTGGGGGTAGGTCCTGAGAAAGTCACGTGACCAGATATGGGTCACAGAATTATTAGTATAGGTGTGGCCCAGTTGCTCCAGTGGCCTCCTCTTAGGCCAAGCTGGACTTCAGTGGTCTTCCTAACCAAAGGGCTGCCTGAGAGATGGAGGAGGAAGGTTCTGTTTCTTTCCTGGGGCACCGCCTTTGCTCTGAGGGTAAATGTCTCGTCTCGGGGCTTATTTGCACCCTAAGTCCCGGACTCCTCAGGACTGGCTGCTGATTCTCCACACTGACCACCCTTTAGCCACCCACAGAGTGCAGACATGTGAGGGACGGGAGACAATGTTCAGCACCTGGAGTATTGAAAGGAAATTGCTCATTCACCAACAAGACAAAGAGAAGAAGCTGAGTGAGGCACTTACCTGGGGAGTCGCTGAACTCCAGGAAATTTCAGAGGTGGCAAGCCCCGACATTTTTATCTCCTCCACCAACTTTACCGAGCCAGTGATACTCTGTGGGAAGGGAAATGGGCAAGGTCACGAATTGGCAACTACAGCCCACGAGTGTGCTCCGGGTGACCACCTGTTTCTTCAAATAGTTTGGGGCATAGTCACACCCCTTGTTTCATGCAGCCTGGGCAGAACGAAGTAGTTTCAACAGACTGCGTGGCCTGCTAAGCTAAAAGCATTTTGCCCTCACAGGAAGTCTAGACATAACATAAACTTATAGAGCCATCAAACCTTTTTTTTTTTTTTT
>NW_004567130.1:11348718-11353986 GCF_000260355.1 Condylura cristata | reverse complement strand
CGTTTGAAACAATTCCCACTCCCCACACAGTGTGACATGTCGCGCTGTGCTGGTTTTCTGGCTAGTTATTATGCTGGTGAATTTAACCTTGTTAACGTTTCTTGCTTCCAGCTTTGTCCTGCCAAGAAGTTACTGATGATGAAGTCTTGGATGCAAGCTGCTTATTGGATGTTCTAAGAATGTACAGATGGCAGATCTCTTCATTTGAAGAACAGGTGAACACCATATTCAAAACGGGCCTAGCACGGGGAACCCATCCCGCTGATGACGTGGGGTCCATGCTCATAGAGATGGCCGGAAACACCCTGTTGCCATCTCGGAAGAATAACCACCAGGAGTGACCTTGTCATTGCTGGACCCGAATGTACACGCCTGCCAGTAAAAGTCTGGATAGCTTGAGTGTCCTGGGGCCAGATAGTGACCTGAGTTCCTGCTCTGTCAGAGAGGAGCATGGCTTCTTTTCACCCAGTGGGTGGAGGGCTAGCAGGGCCGAGCACATGCATAGCTGCCAGAGGGCAGCCTTGCATTTCAGGGGTGATGGGGACATCTGTTCTGTAGGGAGAGGCAGGTGGTCGTACCTTAGAGGCAGTGATGCTCAGTAGAGACCCCTTTTTTGGGCCACACCCTGATTTAAAAAGAAACAAAACCAGCCGTCAGAGGCTGTTGAAAGGGGCTTCGAAACCCCACAGCCATCGTGTGCAGCCCCGGGGCTCTTGTCCTGCCCTCCCACCCCCCTTCCACAACTCCAGCTTCACTCCTCGGTGTGGCCCATCCTCCTCCCCAGGTTGCTTGTGCCCAGCAGCAAGACTGAGGCTGGGCCAGAGTAACGTTCTAGGGTCATACAGTGTATCTTCCAGGAGTATGGTACACCCATCCCAGAAGGCCACAGCCAGCCTTGGGGTGCTGCTTCTGCCTCCATCATCCAGACACTGGATCAGAGCTGTGGAGACAGCTCTTAGGGTCCCCAAATTCTGGTGCTGAAGTGAGGCATTTCATGTCTGGCAAGTGTGGTGAGAAGGCCTCTAGCTCCCCTTATTTTAAGCAATTCTCTATTTCTGCACTATCTGAAGCCATGCATGAGTTACTTTTTAAGCACATTTATGCTTTATTACAGTGCATCTTGATACATCTAATACAATCTCAATTACATTGAAATGTTTTCCATTTAGAGAATCATTTTCAAATTTTCCTCTAGAAGAAGACTCCTCTTCTTCTAAAACCAGAAATATTTAGCTGCATTTTGCTTTTCTCTAAAAAGTGAGCGACTGAGGTCTAAGTCTGTGGCCATCAGATGCCTTTCTAGTTCCTGCTCTTCAGCCATGGGCCTGCGTAAGCCCCAGTTACTCTTGAAAGGTATTTCAACTGCCTTTGGCCCAAGGGCAGCTGTCCCTGAGCCCCTCGTGTGTGCGAAGGGGCGTCGCAGCCTCTTCCCTGGGAGGCCTCGGAGCCTAGCGCAGAGCCCTGTCTTCACCGTCACTCACTGTCATGGTTCTGGCCGCTGGCCACCGCCTAGAGCCTGGCTCTGGAGGGCGGGATGGCGCAGGCTGAATGTTGCTTTGTGTGAGTGGGCTCATTTAATCCTTACACGCCGCATAAGGTTACAAGTGAGAAAGTATGCCCTCCCCTGCTCCACCCACTTCTGCTGGACTGTTCCTTCTCCCAAGGCCAAGGAATGAGCTGACGGTGACAGAATAGAGCTTGGACTTGACTCCATCCCTTTGGGGACTTTTCTCCCTGGTGAACCTCTGCCTGGACTTCTAGGGTTGGCCCAGGTGCCTTGTCTGGGAAGCCCCCAGAGCTTCCTAGGATGGCCATTCCTCTTTCAGATTCCCTTTCAGGCCCCTGGGCTTGCTGGTCGAGCGGGTGTGGCCTTGCACTGCTAGGTAGTAGTGGCTGCCTCTTCGACCCTGCATTTGAGTCCTGGGAGTTACAGCCTTGCCTTGTGTATGTTGAAATCTCCACTACTTGTTTGCTAACCCCCTTTCATTGCCTAGGAGGAAGTTCATTTATTCTTGCAACAAGTATTTGTCCACTGCCAGCCTTGGGAGGCCTGTTGAGGGCATTAGAATTGACTTGGGAGTCCTGCTCTTGTGAGCTGGAATTCTCACCACTCTGTAAGCAGAGATCATTTCAAGATGTGTTAGCAAAATAAATGTGATGATGGGACAAATGTGAATGTCAAGGAGACGGGAGCACTACTTCAGAGAGCACCGATTCTTCTAGGAACATGAAGGGTCAGCTGAGATGTGACACCTACAAGGAACGAGGCCTGTGAAGGTCTGTGTTCATGTGCCAGACAGGAGCAGGCCAGGGCAGCAGCCTTAAGACAGCCACAGCGAGGCGGCATTGGAGGCTGGGGAGAAGGGCTCCTGGCTGGGCCTGGCCTGCAGGTGGTGGAGGAGAGGGTTCAGGGAGCAGGTGTCATCCCATGGAGACCTGCAGAAGGCACCAGGAAGGCAGAGTGTCCAGGCTGTGTGTGAGGGACGCAGACCCAGAGACGGGAAGGCTTGGTGTGTTCGGTGTGCCAGGAGGCGTGGGCCCCGGCTCAGTGAGGGAGAGCACTGTGGGAAGGTGGGGCCTTTGCAGGGCAGCTCTGAGGGGCTTGCTGTAGTTGTGAAAGCCTTTGGGGGAGAGGAAAGCGGAAGGGTGAAGTTGCCCTGTCAGAGGTCATCCTGGTGACCGGGCAGAGACCAGGCTGGATGGACGCCAGGAGCTTGGTGAGGGTTGGCGTCTTCAGAGACCTGCCCGTGTCGGAAGAGTGAGCAGTGGCTTTGGCTTTTTGGAGAGGGCATTTGAGGGGTCTGTAAAGAGTAGCCCCCCACCACATGATGCAGCAGCCCCCTCTGGGTATCTGCCCGAGAGGGCAGAGAGCAGGCATGTGAACCCCTACATTCACAGCAGCCCCAGTCATGGCAACCGAAAGATGGAGGCAAGCAAGTGCCAGTCAGCAGATGGACGGATAAGCCAAGTGTGTGTGTGCGCGCACGCGCACAATGAAGTAACATTCGGAAGGAAGCGCTGCCACCTGCCACACTAGGACGAACCTGAGGGACACTTCATAGGTGCAGTCAGCAGGTCGCCAAGCGCAGGTGGCGGGAGTCCGCCCTCAGGCGGAGAGAGCACGTGGCTGCCAGCGCTGCGGAGGACACGGCCGGAGTCTCAGTGAGGAAGGGGAAACCTCTGGAGATGGGGGATGGCTGCGCAGTGACCCGAGTGGACCAGCTGCCACGGAATTGTGCGCTTCAGGGTAGTTAAGGTGGCAGACCTTCGCACACCGAAGAGTAGGCAGCTGCAGGGAAGGTCGGGGCCGTCGGAGTAAAACTACAACAGCGTAGAGACAGCTGGCAGGGCCAGTGCACCCAGCTTCCCTAGCTCCTCTCTCCCAGGGCTTCTCTCAGTCCAGGGTTCTTCTGTGGAAACGTTTGTCTATGACGTGACTTTCTGTGTGAAGAGTGGGGCCTTGAGGAGGTGCCCCCTAGCCATGTGGGTCTGCCTGGGGGCCCTGCCAAGGGTTCTGATGCTTCTCTGAAGAATGCTTTGCCCTTTGACAGGATGCTCATGAATTATTCCACGTCATCACCTCCTCGCTGGAAGATGAGCGGGACCGACAGCCCCGAGTCACACATTTGTTTGATGTGCACTTCCTGGAGGTAAATCATTGATAGTTCCAATACACGTCATGTATTTTGTCTCAAAGATGCAGGAAGCACAAGTAGAATCTTTACACAACTGTAAACTCTAAAGTCGGGTTCAATAAAATTCAGTTGGGGGGCGTCTTAGACCCCATCCTTTGCAGTCAGTGACTCGGGTTGTGGGTCTCAAGGTTCTCAAAAATGAGTAGTGGCTGCAATTTGGGTTGGCTTTGAGAGGAAGAAATGCCATTTCCACTGTACTTAATGCCAGGGAACAAGGAGCCTTGGGGGTGCTAAGTGAACCTGCGTCCCCTTGGACAGTATATGTCCTCGGGAGTTTACTAGCTAGCTAGTGAAGATGGGGAATATTCCAGAGAGAAATGTGTCTCGGCTGCTTTTGATAAAGGAACAGGCATAGAAGCCAACCACAGGGGATCACTAAAGCTGCTTCTAGAAATCTGGTTAAAGTTGATTTTTTAAGTCATAATTGGCACAGAAACTTGTCAGAGATCGGATAGGGGTTTAGGGGTGATCAGGGATAGCAGTAGGGTTTTCAGCCTGTTTCTTTTCTCCCCTACAGCAGCAGTCCGAAGTCACCCCTCAAGAAATAACCTGCCGCACAAGAGGTAGCCCCCCCCACCCTGGGACCATAAGGCGTGTGCTTTTTAGATTTGACAAGTCTGCTTGTGTAAGAGGCTCTCCCTAGTGACGTCCAACCCCACTTGACCTTGCAAAGGAACTTGTGTTTTAGAAACCTCTTTAAATGATTCCCTCGACAAGCACCGTGAATTGTTCCCTCGCACCCCAGCCTTGCTGAGTTTCCTCTAACTGTCCTACTTATACTTCAAACAAAGGCTTTCTTTTTCCACCTTGAAGTGATCCTGTGAGGAACTTAAGCCGAAACGCTTGCATCCTCAGCATTTTCACTCTGGCCCACTTTCGCTGCAAGTGGTCAGTCTTCCTTAAAAGGGAGTAACTGTTTTAAGACTTAACAGTGTTACAGAAGGGTACACCCTTTGGATACTATTGGTAATAGCATTTACCCTTGCAGCCTGTGCTCTGTGCTAGGCGCCATAAATCTGCATTTAAGCTTCATGACAATTCTATGCAGTTGGTGGCTTTGGAGATAATGGGCTAATTCTTCCTGTTCCCAGCAGCTGCTAGCTTAGAAGAGGAAGACTTCCGAGGGCACCTCGCTAGGAAGCCGCACAGCAAGGTGCAGCCTTCCACTGCCCCACCAGAGGGCCTTGCTTCTAGCTGGCTTCTCACCCTCTGCTTATCCCACTAAGCCCCTCTCCAAAGAAAATCCCAGGTTTTCTAGAACTTGCTTATTCTGATTTTTCCAGAAGTTTATCTTGAAGAAACTAGTCATTGGTGATGTCCTTTCACATCAACATTTTAAACTTATGTTTATGAAAAGACATTACTAGGGTGGGTGGAAGTTTTTTTTAAAAAGACATGATTAAACACTAATTTCTTTTCAAACTGTGGCTTCACCCATGACACAAAAACCACACTTAAAGACCTGTGTAAATACTCATTTGGAGGGAGTTGTGTTTTGGGGGGGGGAGTCAGTAAGGAAAGGAAAGCTATTTCAGTTTACTTTTCATGAACATTATATATATATATATATATA
>NW_004567130.1:11340022-11348618 GCF_000260355.1 Condylura cristata | reverse complement strand
TTTTTCTGAAGAGGATGTTTCTACCCCATACTAAGAGGGAGCGAGAGGTTTGAGCTCGATGGCTCATCAAAAGATGCTTTGTGTTCTAGGCTCCCCTCATCCCACATCCAGCCATTGGAAGTCTCAGCATCCTTTCCATGGAAGGCTCACTAGTAACATGGTCTGCAAACACTGTGAACACCAGGTAAGCACAGTGCCAGTGCTGGCCATTTTCTCGCAAGGTTTTCTTTTGAGATTCATGAAAGATCTAGAACGTGTGGAGGGGTATCTGGGGTTTGATATTGTCTGGGCTCTATACCCTTTAATGGTACTGTACCTCTTAGGTTTATAAGGTTGTTTTTATTTTTAACTTTTTTCTTAAGATTTTATTTTTGTGTTGAAGAACTGTGGTGGAGACCAGAGGTGTAGAGGGGTAGGGCAGTGAGAAGATTCACCAGAGACAGAGTGGGGAGCAGAACAGGCAGATCTACTGAAATACACTGCTGAGGGCAGCAGCGGCTGAGACAGGAGAGGTCTGCTACGCCATGTGGGTCAGCTCCCTGGCCAGGGATCGAATGCAGGTCATGGCAGTAGGCTGTCGAGGTGATAGTGCTGAGGCTTAATCTCTAGGCTACCAGGGAGGCCCCGTACAGGTTGTTATTAATTTGCTTCCTAGGTAAGTATATCATGTCATTATGTTAACGTCAGGCATCTGAGTACTCAGCTGTTTCCTAGGCAGGTATCTTCCCACCCACAAAGTTTTGAATTTAAACTAAGACCTTTCTGGGTTTTCTGCAATATCTGTTTCAGAGTCCAGTTCGATTTGATACCTTTGATAGCCTTTCACTCAGTATCCCGGCTGCCACGTGGGTACGTACTGACTGAGGACTTGTTTGGGGTCTCTTTGGGAACATTCAAGTCTGAAAGGGCTTGGAGGTGTTTTCTGTAGCTGAAGCACTAGCTGGTATTCTGTTCCTAGCCAGCACATCTGAGTTTTAATGTGGGGTGCCATGGCCTGATTTGGGGGTTGAGAGGAAGGTGGAAGATTTTTCTTTGCTGCAGAATTTTGACTTTTTTGAACATACACAAATCTCACATTCAAAACAATCTAAAACAGTATGGAAGGCCATTATTTCCCGCAGTGTTATGTCCTCATCCTCGACTCTGTCCCCAGTAGCAATTCCAGGTGCCTGGAGTGCCTGCTGGTTCAGGAAGCACTCAGTTGTGTGTGTGAGAAACTATAATCTGTGTAAGCAGATACAAAACCGATTCTCACTGCTGTTGTTGACGGAGCTTGGGTCTGCTGCTCCTTGGTCACCATAAACTTTCTTCTTTGGTGCCGTAGGGTCACCCACTGACCCTGGACCATTGCCTTCACCACTTCATCTCGTCAGAGTCGGTGCGGGATGTTGTTTGTGACAACTGCACGAAGGTACGCCTCCCTCCCGGCTCACCTGTGCCCTGTGGCGCTTCCCCAACTGCAGCCTGTACCCAGAGGGTCTGTCAGCCACGGCCATTTCTGCCTAACTTGCCTGACAACCCAGCTGTCCAGATGAACTTCTTTGATCCACAGAGAGTTTGAAGAAAAAAATTGGAGGCCTTGCTACAGCCCTTCTAGGCCCACCTGCTCACATCCTGCCTCTTCCCTACACTGCCTGCCTGACTCCCTGCAGCCATAGATTTCACCCTCTGACCGAGGGGAACTGTGTGGAACAGAATTTTTAAGGACACAGAATAGATTACATGCCGGTGCCAAAGTGCCAGTGAATCTTCAGTTGTCTCCCCTCCACTGCTTCTGTTATTTTTGACTAAAAGGAATGAATGGAAACAGCTCATAAATATTTGGGAAGCTCTGTTCAGTTCAGCAGGTAGAAGTCCAGTGCCAGGTGAATACAGGTGTAACCCCAGCCTGACCTGCAGCTCTCTGTAGATGTCCCGTGTCAAGAATTCCTACAGAGAGATGCTGTTCCTTCTATTTCAGATCGAAGCCGGAGGGACACTGAGTGGGGAGAAGGTGGAACGCCAGAGGACCACCTTTGTTAAACAGTTAAAACTGGGAAAAGTGAGTCCAGCACACCCCGGGGGGCTGGCCTTTGAGGACGCCATGTGTGCCCTTCTGACACGCGGCTCTCTCTGGCCCCTGGCCCCAGCTCCCTCAGTGCCTGTGCATCCACCTGCAGCGGCTGAGCTGGTCCAGCCACGGCGCACCCCTGAAGCGGCACGAACATGTGCAGTTCAATGAGTTCCTGATGATGGACATCTACAAGTATCACCTCCTCGGACACAAGCCCGGGCAACGCAGTGCCAAGCCGAGCGAGAACTCGGGCCCTTCACCGGAGCTGCAGGAGCGGCCTACGGCCCCCAAGTCAGGTGTGTGTGCCTGGGTGGCGGGAGGGGTGGCGGGGAGTGGGGCCAGGCCCCTCAGGCCCAGGGTGAGGCCCGTTCTGGAGTCACGTTAGCTCTCAAGAACAGCAGCACTGCGGGCAGGAGAGGGATGCTCTCTCAAAAGAAGCCATAACATCATTTAATAATGAGATGTAGTTTTAGAAACTAAAGCTTATGTAGTTAAAAACTAAAATATGGGCCCTGGTGGCGCAGTGGGTTAAAGCACAGCACTAAGTTTGATCCCCGCCTGCCCCGGAGGAGACCACATGGTGCGGCAGACCTCTCCTGACCTGCCCGCTGCTCCCCTCAGCAGTGTACTTCATCAATCAGCCTGTTCTGCTCCCCGCTCTGTCTCTGGTGGGTTCTCTCACCCTCCCCATCTCTGGCCTGTACCCCAGTTCTGTATGAATAAATATTTAAAAAAAACAAACTAAAATATATATAGTTTCAAAAATAGATGAAATATATAGGAAGAAAAGCGTCAGATGCAGAGCCTTGCTTTCCAGCCTCTTGACTCAGCAATTGGCTCACATCATCCCACTGAGCTTCTTCTCTTTCTCCCTCTCCCCTGCTCCCAGTTCAGCCTTCTTTTTTTGTAGGAAAGGTGGGGGGGGGGGGGAATGTTCTGGCTGGTTATCTCCGAGCATCTCACTTGTGCCTCTCCTTCGGTACAGAATGACTTGTGTGTCCAATTCCATCACTGTCCTCATTTGAGGTTAAGCCTAGGGAAGCAAGGTAGCGACTGTTACTCTCACCCCACTGACGAGAAAACACAGGCTCCGAGAGGTTAAATGACTGGTCAGGGGCAAACAGCCCAGCGGGAGAGCAGCTCTGGGCTGTATTGTCAGAAGTTTTGGAAAGGACCTCCTGTAACCGAAGGGGCGCACCCACTCGATTACACTGCCCCCCGCGGTGCCCAGGGCGGGACCGTCTTCCGGGATTCCCCGACGTGGCATCCACGGCCAGGACCTGGCGGGCTGTATTCAGAGAGAAACTTTAGCCTTTTCTCAGCCGGCCAATAAATTGACACTGGCAACAGCTGGGGTCAGGAGCGGGCTCAGTCCTCGGCCACTGTTTGTTTTAGACCAAGGACCTGCCCCTCACCCCACGTTGTCTAGGCTGGGGTGCAGGTCTGCTGGTGTGGGATGTATGTCGGCTGTGGTGAAGGGCCAGTGGCAAACCGCTTGTCTTCTTCGTAGCCTTGCTGGGGAGTTAAATTTCAAGGTTTTGTTTACCCAAAGCCACTGCTAGTTTTTTTTTTTACAAAGTTTATTTTCACATCATTTTGCACATTTTTTTTTCATCTTGATTGTAATCCCCGCGGGTTTCCCATCACCAAATCACCCCTGTGCCACCACCATAGTCCCGTGCATTTCCCTCCCTCCCCTCCCCCCCCCTTTTTGATCCCATTCCCCACTCCACCCCCACAAAATGTCTCTGGTGTATGGTTGTTCATTATTTTTGTTATTTTCTCGCCTGGTCCATTATACTCCTGCTATGGCCACTGCTAATTTTAATTGTCTTTTTTTCTCACAGTTCTGAATCAGCCAGCGGGCCCCAAAACACCAATTTTTGTGAATGGTTCCTGCTCCCCACCTTTCTTGTCTGCCCTGCCAGCCCCAATGCCCTTCCGCCTCCCTGTTGTTCCAGACCACAGGTGAGGCCCTTTGGAAGTTTATTCTCATTGTTGGCTGCTGTTTCTCTTGGTTTCCAAAATTAGCTTTTTTCAAAAATGAGTGGAATATAGATAGAATTTTTTCTTTTTGGTTGAAGGTGGGATTTCACCATTATGCATTCCTTATTCCTATGCTTATTTTTGTCTAAAATGGAAATGACCTTAAAAATAAGAACTATGAAAGTTAACCATAAGTATGTCTAATGTGTGTGTGTGTGTACACGTGTATTGATATATTTGTAAGGAATGAAGAAGAACATTTTAAATTTCTTGGGCTGCTACTTCGAGATTTCCAGCTCAGTCTTTCAGGTCTGCTCTGCACAGGTGCGCACCGGCACGCAGGTACACGCCCGGCAGTGCACACGCACACAACGGACAGCTTACCGAGCCAGCAGAGCTAGGCCTGCGTTAGCGGTTTGTCAGGTCCTCACTTGTGTGGACATGCCCTTTATCACCTGGCCTTCAACGGCTGTGATTCTTTGTTTTTGCCTGCAAACCTTTGCCGTGTTTGTAAGCTGCTGGCATTTGCTCCTCCCGTCCAGCTCCTCCATGTACCTCTTTCGGTTGATGGCAGTTGTCGTCCACCACGGAGACATGCACTCTGGCCACTTCGTGACTTACCGGCGGTCCCCACCTTCCGCAAAGAACCCTCTCTCGACCAGCAACCAGTGGCTGTGGGTTTCCGACGACAGCGTCCGCAAGGCTAGCCTGCAGGAGGTGCTGTCCTCCAGCGCGTACCTGCTGTTCTACGAGCGAGTGCTCTCCAAGGTGCAGCACCAGCGTCGGGCGTGCAGGTCCGAAGAGTGACTGCCCTGGCCCCAAAGCTAGAGGTGATGGCACTGTCAAAACGGGCCGGAAAAGGCGAACTCGGATCTGGTGTGTGTGCGAGCAGCCCCACCAGAGTCCTTCAGCCGGCTGGTGTCCTAAGAGCAGACCCACACTGGAGCCCGTGGCCCCAACGCAAACCAAATCAGGCTCCCCGAGCAGCTCTGCTAGCATGCCCTGGAGTGTCTGCGTCCTGTGGGAGAGCATTATGTCTGGAGTGTCTTTAGTCACCTGATACAGGAAATTAAAAGAAATCAGACTCCAGAAGCCACTTTTTTTTACATTCTAATGTTAGGTGTTCTTAGAGGAGAGTTAACTGTCTAACCCTCATGTTTCAGCATAAATGTTTTATTTTGAATAAGCAGATCCATAAAAATTGACAAGAATGAAATTATTAAAGGCAACAATTTAGAAGAAAAAGTGCCTTTCACTTTTGATTGCTTTTATAGCACCTACATTCTGGAATATTATGTGACCGGTCATAGAAACAATTTTTGAGAAGCGCTGTTCCACATTTCTCAGCGAATGGCGAAGTACAGTTACAAGCTGCCTAACGAACACGCCTTCCCTTTTTATATGTCTTTTCTAACCTTTTAATTCTTTACAGGCAGTGACAGCCCATCTGCCAAATCTGCCCCTTCAGGAAACTCCTTCACCTCTTGGTCGTTCGTGACATGCTGCTTGTTGCTTTTCTCTTATATACTGGGCTGATGTGACTCTAATTTATTATAAACAACTGCGTGAATCGCCAGAATTGAACAGATCCGCACTGCCCACGACACCTCTGCTGTTCGACACCCCTTTGTTACCCTGTGATCATCGTAAATGGTCATTCTCAGCCATGTCTTTCCTGCCCTGCAGAGCTCCCTGGAGTACGGGCTGGAGCCCAGCGACCTGGGCGAGCCCTGCTGACGGGAGCCTGACTCAGAAAGAAGGGTGCGGGCCTCGGGGCTGCGACTCCGCACGTCGCCTCGTTTGTGGAAAGTGAAGGGTTAGATTTGATGACCATCAAAGTCCAACCTCTTCTACAAAAACAAAGTTTGATTTTTTGAAAACATACAACTGCTGCTGACTTCTAATTAATTTTGCTGTAGTCCATCCTCTAAATTTACAGGTTTCCAGGGGCCTAACACAAAGACAGTACTGAGCAGTTTCTTCCCTCTCCAGATCAACTGCATAACACAGGGTCGAAGGAATTGTGATGAAATTCTAGCATCTGTTAACTAGATCCTTAATTTAAGTTAAAAAAAAAAAAGTACCAAATGCAAAGACTCTTCAGAGTGATTGGAATCAGACCAATCCAGAGTCACGGGAGAAGAGGAGCCCCGCTCCCTGTAGTGGGGCGAGCCCGTGGACACTTCTCAATGGCGCCTTGGTGGCAGCTAACGGTCCAGGGGCCCAGGCCAGGCCCACCTTGCACCTGCGCGCATGTCGCAGGCCCCGGGCTGCGCTGGGAAGCTGCGCACGCGCACGCGGCCGGGCGTCCGGCCGGGCGTCCGAGTGCGAGCGGCGGCAGAGCTGTCCGCGCTGCCCTCGCTGGCGTCCTTCTGACTCCGTTTCAGACAGACAGCCCCTGGCTTTGATGTTGGAGCGAGTGTACCGGTTTTGCCTGAGTCTGGCAGAACTAATGTCTGGTCGCATGGCCATAAGCTGCATCACAAAGCCGTGGCTTTAAATGATTGCTGTTCGCCACTTCTCGCTCTTTGCAATCCCCACGCGAGAGGCGCCAGCGCGAAAGGGCTGCAGCTTAAAGGTTTCCGTGTAAGCAGATCTTTGGTCAGAGGGCCGGGGCTTGGGCCAAGGTTGTAAATGTGAATTATGTGTGAAAGTCTCTTAACCTGACCTTAAAGCTTACTTCTTCATTTTGTAAATTATTAGACATTAAATGTAGCCAGATAATACTATTTCTAGTTTTAAGTTATTTACAAAGTAGTTTTTTTTTTGACAGAAACTTAAGTTAGGAGTTTTTGCCATAATTGCTGATTTCTGTATTTGCTAAAGCTCCCTTTTGTATCTGCTGTGTAACATAGCAATAAAAGAATCATTTTGCTAGGAAAAAATCAACTAGTATTTTCTAATCATTTACCTATATGGTACAAACGTTCTCCCAAGTTCTACAGCTATATATTAAGTCCTGCATCTTGATTTAACCTATTTGTGTGCCCTGTTGGCAACAGAAATGCCAGCTCCCTCTCCACACAGAAGGAAGGAGATGAGAAGTGCAAACAGTTATAAACATTTTCACTTTTTAGTAGGCAAAATTTTACGAAATGTCAAGTTGACCCGCGGAACTAGAATCTTCTTTCGGACGGGCAGACTATGGTACCAATGGGTGTTGGTTGGGGGGTTCATCATAAGTAGACTTCCGTGGGCCAGCTGAAGCCGGACGGTCTCCATCTTGCGGGACGGGCTCTTTCCTCGAGAATCCTTGTGCCGGAAGAAGAAGTCTCTGCAGGCCCCAAAGGAGACCGAGGCGATGGAGCTTCCAGGGGCCAGTTCTCTTTCATCATCTCGGTGCTCCCCAATGTGGTCACAGCCATCTTTATACCTGCATTGAGAGAGCGATCACAGCTCCTGAGATGCGCCAGTGCCCAGAATATCGCCCCCATCGCCCTGTCTGAATACACATTTGAAAGCCTAACAGCCTATCACACTAAAAGAAGTTCTGGCTTGCATATGTAAACCTTTAGCACCTCGTTTCTCCCTACGCTAGAATAAAATCCATACTCTGCATGCCCACCTCTGAGCTCATCTCATACCCCTTGCTCGTGGGTTGCTTTTCTGGGGACATCCTCTACCCACTATCCCCTACACCCAGACTTCTCAAACAGGGCCTGGGTGATGTCTGGTGACCCTTGGGCTGCTGTGACTGGGGGAGGGGCTGCTCCTGGCACCCAGCCGGTGGAGGCCACAGATGCTGAGTGTCAACCAGCCAAAAGCCATGAACCCACTCCGCATGTCCCTAGTAGTCCTGCCCCAAATCCAGGTCCTTTTCTCCCGACCATTCTTAGTCAATTCAACCTGTCTGATTTTCGCCAAGACACTGATCTGTGTCAATTATCTTGTTCAACTTCTTGTTCACCAGTCGATCTCCATGAACTCCCTGAGGACTCTGCTGCTCCACTACAGTCTACTGGGTGCCTTAAAGACATCTCATGGTACAAATGAATAAAACTGGATAGAATCCTACTCTTCCTCTGGGAACAGACAGAAGATGTCAAAGACCATCCACTGCCTAAAAAAGAAGTCAAAAGTAGGTAGGGTGTCACCTGTTGACAAGCACAAAGTTGAAGGTCTGTCCAGTCACCAAAGAAACACGATCCCGGACTCGCTCCAGAACTGGGATCCAGGGCTTGGGAGACAGAGTGAGGCCGGAAAACGTGTATGTCAGCCCAGTGTCACCAAACGTGGCCTGCTTCCTGGGTACGGGGTGCCACTTCCCGAACACCTGCACCCTGGCCAACGCACCTGCGCACGAGACACAGCAGCTCAGAAAAGTAGGTGGGCAAGTAGCCAACATCCCAGGGCCTGGGCGTCAGAGGAAGTAAAACAGGACTACTATTTAATGCCCTGACTGAGGACCTCTTCCTGAAAACCATTGTGGCCACCCCCAAATTTCCATGTGAAAACAGGGATTCCCATCTCACACTTAGAGAAACCAAGTCCTGGGTCGTGTGTGTGTGTGTGTGTGTGTGTGTGTGTGTGTGTTTTAACTAGGTTAACCAGGTCCTG
>NW_004567130.1:11297194-11339594 GCF_000260355.1 Condylura cristata | reverse complement strand
GAGAGAACCAGGTTAACCAGGTCCTGGGTCGTGTGTGTGCGCGCGAGCACTGCTTTCATGGTTCCGGATCTGCATCATCAGATTCACACTCATCAGACACTTGGCTGTGGGGGCCTTTGCTGGGCCAGGAGTTCTTACACCTGGCCTGGAGGCGGGCGATGCCCAGAGCGCCCTCTAGAGAGATTTGCTGGTTACTTGCCCTCTCTCCCACTAGATTAGTATTCTCAGCCCTGACCCAACATTAGAATCACCTGGAAGCTTTCTAAAACACACCAGTGCCCAGCGTGCACCCCCTTTCTAGTTTGATTCAGCTGGCCTCGGGTAGAACCTAGCCTCTTTCGCCCTCCCCCCCCCAAACATCCCAGATGATCAGTAGCCAGGTAGCAATGTACTCAGCCATCTGTCAACTCCTGGAAGTTATCATCGTGGTGGCTTTTATTACCTGGAGGTTATTATCCTGGTGGGTTTTTTTCAAGTTCATAACCTAAGCACCTAGTGATGTGTTTGGTCCAGAGAATCTGAGCAGACTCCATTAACCAGATCATCAGCATCTAAAGGCTCCTGAGTCAGACTTCTCCCACTGTTTTTATCAAATAAACTTCTAACACTTGTGCTCACTGTCACTCCATCCACCCACACATACACTGCCCCATACTTACCTGTGAAATACTCCACTTCTTTCTCCAATTCTTGGAAAATCTCATCGGCTTCGGCTTTGCCAAACAGAATCGTGTAATCACAGTCCAGACCCTGGGCTCCGATGTGCCGCCAGCTGGACGGGGCCCAGGCGACTCCATTCCCGGGATCTTCTCTCCTGGGCCTTTTCCTGCTGTCTTCCTTGTTGCCTGCCAACTCGGCTGGGCCTTCTGCCCTCTGCTCTTGCTCCCTCTTTCCCAAAGTGCCCCCAATAGTCCGCTTTACCAGGAATCTGTCCATTCTGTCTCCACAAAATAAAGACTTGGGAGCCAGGGAGGGGGCACAGGGAGAGGTTGTTCAGGTAGATGCAAAGCTTCAAGGTCTATTTGTTCAGCGAAGTTTAGTAGCAAAATTCCTTTTAAAAGTTTAAGCCCATGTCCTAGGAAGAAAGTAGAAGTTAATGCTGGAAGTGCCCCTCAGGAGGGATCTGGTCCTGGGTCTCCTGGGGGGCCTTTGCATCAGAATCAACAGCTGTGCAAAAAAAAAAAAAAAACCCAAATGCCTGTCTCCCACCCCAGCAATTGGATTTTTAAAGAAACCCCCACCCCACCCCCAGTTGACATGTCAGGTAAACTTGGAAACTGCTACCCAAACCCTTACTTTACAGATGGCGAAACTGAAACCAGAGAAGGGAAAGGGTTTGCCCAAAGTCAGGCGAAAAGGCAGGGGCTTTGTTTACTTTTCACCCCCGGCTGAAGAAGGATCCGTGACTGAATAGTCCTTTTGCACCGGTATTAAAACTGGGTAAATAGAGCAATTTTCAAGTGGGTTTGGGTTTGATTCAAAATCTAAATGTAAACACGGTCCCACATACGCACCGATGAACTAACAGAAAATAAGACTCTGACATCTGCAGGGGGTCTGGTGGACAGGGCTCCCTTTAAAATCTCAGCATCTGCTCAGCTTTGACTCCCGCAAATATCCAAAGAGGCTGAAGGAAACAAACGCAGCCAGGCAGCACTGCTTCCGGGCTGCTTCGCGGGCCAGCTGGGAAATGCAGGCAGATTTGCAAATGGAGCGATGGGCGGCCTCCGAGCGCCACCTGCCGCCACGCTGGGCTCGCTGCAACACTTCCTCTTTTAAGGTCCCATCTGTTCAGTCATCACGGGTGGTTGGGGAGTTACTGGGTGTCACGTCTCCCTGAGAATTAACTTGGTGACCTGACAGGTAGCTGAGCCACCAGCATATCATCTCAGGTCGGAGCATAGGTCCTGTCGTCAAACTCCCTGGCTTCTATCTCCGCCTCCTCTATTCTAGCTATGTGATCTCGTGCAGGTCAGTAAACCGCTCTGGGCTTGAAGTACCCCATCTACACAGTGAGCAGCTACAAAACTTACACCTCAATGAGTACCGTGAGGGCTAAACGAGAATATTTGTGACAAGTGTGTGTGTGCTTCAAATACATGTCAAGTAGTATTATTATTCCTAATTTTTGTTTACTCTGTCACCCCGATGGAATGAAAGCTCTGAGATAGGGGACTTTGTTCTAAGTCTTCTTAGTGTACAACCCTGTGAATTTTGACAAATGTACCCAGTTGTGTGATCCCTGCTATCAAGATGCAAAAGCTCTATCACCCCACAAAATTCCCCCAAGCCTCTTAGCTATTAACACTTCTCCGGCAAGATACCCCGTATATTTTCCCCCTTATACTTTTGCTTTTTCCAGAATTTCGTGCAATGAAATTATTGTGTATACAGCCTTTGTGTCTGGCTTCTTTAATTTAGCATAATGCTTTTAGCATATAGCCATGCTGTTTGTATTTATCCCTTTTTATGGCTGAGTAGTATTCTATCACATGGATTTGGGTTATTTCAGGTGTTAGGCACTCACAAATAAATTCACTGTATCCACTCATCTACAAGCTTTTATGTGATTATAGATTTTCATTCACTTGAGAAAATACCTAGGAGTGGGGCTGCCAGGGCACACAGTAAGTGCATGTTTCACTTTCTACACAACTGAATTGTTTTCCGAAATGGCTGTAAGGACAAATGACTTTAAATTATGTTGTGTTCTTACACAAGCTCTTGTCCTAGGCGCTAGAACACAACAGTAACAAGGAGGATAAAGCCCCTGCCTCACCCAGGTTACATTTTGGAGGTGGAGTCCAAAATAGACAAGAGTAAATGGATGATTTTTAGTACAGACGTTGTAGAACGACCCACCAGAGCAGGGGAGGAAGGCCTTGGAGGAAGCGTCTGGGGCTGAGAAGTTTCCTAGGCAGGGAGACAACTGAGCAACTACTGAAGACATGTGGAGGGGCAGACAGAAGCAGCCAGTGTCGGCTGAACCCCAGACTGAGTCAAAGCCATGAAGCAGGGGCTTCCGCAGAGAGGACCGCAGCTGCAGCTGAGGGTCGGGCAAGAAGCTGCCGGAGGAAACCTGGACTAAGCTGTAGGATGTCATTTACTGTTCAAAGCAAATGACTGGGTAGGAAAGAGACTCACTGGGAGTGTAGGCGGGAGATGGAGAGCAACCCTTGAGAGGGGGTTTCACTTTGGGGTCAGGCACTACCGATGCTTTGGATGTGGGGAGGAAGGGTGGGAAAAAGAACCCTAGGAGGACGACTCGGGGTGCGGCGGTGAGCACGACCGCAGTTAAAGTCTTCCCCAAACCTCCCAGATTAGGCAAAATGTCCGACTGCCCTGATGTTAGCTGGACTTCAGTGAAACTGATAATGAAAACTGGATGGTATGATGCGACAAATACTACTGTAAGGCTAATTTCACTCCCACAACCTCCCACGTGGTTGGTATTTTAATCTTCCTTTTACAGCGGAGGTGGAGGAGCTAGCTCCCAGGTCTGAGGCGCGAACTAGACCCACCAGGTAAACACGATCGTACCCCGCCGGTCCCAAACGCTTCCCGGATCCACCTGGCGCCGGGGGCGTGGCAGGGAAGCCCCTATGCACATGCGCACTAGGCCTCTGCCGCCCCCTGCCCAGACCCCGCGTCGGAGCATGCGCGGGGCGTTTGGCGCCAATACCTGACCGGGCAGAGGCAGCCACCCTTGCGGGTCCAAGCGGCTCGTACCCGCTCCCTCCTCGGCACCGGGATGATCGGCCAGAAGACGCTCTACTCCTTCTTCTCCCCGAGCCCCGTCAGGAAGCGACGTTCCCGCAGCCCTGAGCCGGGGACCTGTGTGGCGCCGGTATCTGAGGAGAGCGGGGATGCGGCGGTGAGGCGCGGCGGGAACCGTTTGTGGGGCCGGGGTGAGGGGAGGGAGGCGGGAGAGAGCGGCGGGCTCCGGGCCCCGCAGGGGTGGCGGGACGCGCCGCAGTCCGGGTAAACGCGAGCACGGGCGGCGGGACAGCTTCCACGTGTTCAAAACAGCCGCCGCGGCGCCCCATCGGCGGCCATGCTGAGGCGTCGGCCAATGGGAAGGCGCCTCGGGCCCCGCGGCGCCAATCAGCGGGGGAAAGGGGCGGGGCTTCGGGGGGAGGATGTTTGCCGCGAAAAGGCCTCGTGGGGCCGCTGTGGCGCGGCCGGGGGCGGGGCGCTCGGTCCCCGACCTTCCTTCCCGCGAGCCCTGAGGCTCAACAGGCCCGCTCCCCGCCCGTTTTAGTGTGGAAGTTGGAGTCTGCTAGGCCCGGACTGAGGTTCTGCCAGGGGTTCCCCAGAGTCCGCTTTTGCGGAACCTGCCGCCGCCATGGGCCCGCTGCGCTACCCGCTGCTGCGCTGGGGCGGGAGGCTGAGGGCGTCCGCGGGAAGCCAGCTGCAGCTCGCGACCCGCCCCCGCGGCCACCCCTTGCAGGCCAGCCCGGCCAAGAGGCCCCGGGCCGCGCAGGAGGACCCCGGCACGCCGCCCACGTCGCCGCTCAGCCCCGAGCAGCTGGTCCGCATCCAGAGGAACAAGGCCGCCGCCCTGCTCAGGCTCGCCGCGCGCAACGTGCCGGTGGGGCTGGGCGAGAGCTGGAAGCAGCAGCTCAGCGGAGAGTTCGGGAAGCCGTACTTTGGCAAGGTAAGGGCGCCGAGCCCCTCTTTGTGTCGGAAACTCGGCAGGCCGAGCCCTCGTTTGCAGGCCGTGGCTTTCCTGCTCTCTTGCTTCCCGGGGGTGGGGCCTCGGGGCTTTAACCTCGCCCCCTTGGGTTGGTTAAACTCTACAGTAGGAAGACGTCGCGGCCCCCTTGTGCCTGCCTTGAGCCCGCTCGCAAGCGGGCTGCACTAGAAAGAGTGGCCTGCCGAGCCGTGGGAGAAACCAGGCGGAGCCGGGAGAAGCGGGAGGGAGGGGCTGGCGGCCGCCGGAAATCTGCCGGCCAATGGACCTTGACCCAGCGCCTATAAGGGGGGAAGGAATTGGAGGGCTGGAGCACCTGGTGGTTTTGTTGTTTTACATTTCAAAAGAAGGTGGCCAGAAAACCCGCGAACAGCTGGCTGGAACTCTCACTGACACTTCTGATGGGATTCTTTGACTTGCAAGTAGAGGTAGAATAATGTGATTAAAAGGCAGGACTCTTAGACCTGCTACTGAGTATCTGGTTTTACATCTGGTTTATCTTTTCAATCAGCTCATGGGGTTTATTGCAGAAGAAAGAAAGCACCACACGGTGTATCCACCCCCCCACCAAGTCTTCACCTGGACTCAGATGTGTGACATAAGAGATGTAAGTACAGGCTGGGGTGGGTTTTACTGGAGGCGCAGCAGAAGGGCAAACAGTATTTCTTAACTGGGGACACTGGAGTCCTTTCTTAGTGAGGGCTCTGGTCTGTAATTCAGGAATGAATAAAAATCGTTGTGAAGTTTGGCTGGATACATTTTAACCTATCTTTATTTTAAACAACTACCATGCACCTATCTTTATTTTAAACAACTACCATGCACTGTTTAGGCAGCTAAAAAGAAAGTTGTGCACACAGACCACGTGTTTCTGTTCCCATTTCCCATTTCTTGTATTCCATTCAGTCCTGCAACCTGTTACATACAGGCTTGGAGGGGATGGTGCGATGGGTTATGCAGCTGTTGAGTCTTTTCACTGTGTCTGCCCTCCTTGTCATTCATTATTCCTTCTGCCTGACCAATTGATGTTTTCAGGCTTGGCTTCTGGCCTGAACAGTTTGGATATCCTGTTACTAAATCCCTTTGCTTTGGTTATTCCATCCACCCGCTGCTGGGCATATCAGCTCCTGTACAGAAGGTAGTTGGTGGCTCACACTGTGTGAGGCCACATGGTACTTCCTGGCCTCCCTCCCATTCTCCCACCTCAGAGTTGGACAGAGGGCAGTGCCTCCTCCCTCTTTTGAAAACCATCCAGCTCCCTGAAGCCTGACCCCCACACCTTTGTGATCTGGTTTTCCTTTAAGTCCCTTGATGAGTTTAGCATCTGCTTACACTGGAGGATTTTACATTCATTCTTAGCCTTTTCCCTCTCCTGTTTTCTAACCTGAAGATAGGAATCCTACAATGTAATAAGCACCTGCTGAATCAAATAGAAATTATATAGTGAATAATCATATGTAGCAACCCTTGATTTTCATTTTAAAGCCAGCACTTTTTTTTTTTAAAGATTTATTTATTTATGCATATAAGAACTGGGTTATAGGCCAGAGATGCAGGGACAGTGAGAGGATTCACCAGAGAGACAGTGGGAAACAGAACAGGCAGATTTACTGAAATAAAGTCAGGAGAGATCTGCCTTGCCATTTGGGTCACCTTCCTCATTGGGGATAGAACTCGGGCTGCAGTGGCTGCAGAGAGCATAGTGCTGTGCTTTAATTTAACCCATTGTGCCACCAGGGAGGGCCCTTAAAGCCAGAACTTTGACTATAGCGCCTTATTTTTGATGTTAAGGAAAAAAAGAAACTTCTGTGGAAGACATCACAGCGGAGCTGCTGGTCAAGGATAAGCGTGTCTTAAAATTTCACACACATGCCAAATTACTTTTCAATGTATTGAAGCAATTCAAATCCCTAACCAGCAGCATAGACAGATGCCTGCTTCTCCTCAAGGCGGGCACTACAGGAGGAGAATGAGGTCAGGCCAAAGGGCCATGGGAGTAGGAACAGTGAAAAGCAATGAAAAGCAACGGGGCACTGTCATGCAACGTTGAGCCAGTTCTTTGGACCCATGCCGGCCCACCTCTTTATCATGCTCATGCTTCTGTCTACAGTGCTCCTTCTTAGGTCTTTCTTTCATATATGCTGTCCTTCAAAATCCAGCTTCAGGGGCAGCTGTTCAGCCACAGGTGCTCATACCACCTACAGCATACTGTTCACTGTGAAGCAACCTGTCCCAACAGGGAAGCTTTGGGCTCAGGGTCACACTCTCCGGTCCTGGACAAGCCTCCATATGAGCCTCTGCTCATTTGCCAAGAAGTCTCACTGGGCCATCTGTCCTCAGAAGTTTGATGTCCCTTTCTCAGATTACTGGCAAATTCAAAGCAGAACATGCTATTCAAATAGGGCACAAAACAGTACTGAGTTTAATAGGCATCTCCTCCTGTAGTGCCCGCCTTGAGGAGAAGCAGGCATCTGTCTATGCTGCTGGTTAAGGATTTGAATTGCTTCAATACATTGAAAAGTAATTTGGCATGTGTGTGAAAATTTAAGACACGCTTATCCTTGACTAGCAGCTCCGCTGTGATGTCTTCCACAGAAGTAAAAACAACCACATACAAGAGCATATGAAATAAGATTTATATCTTTTTTTTTTGTACTGGGAAACAAGCTGACTGCCCATCAATATTGGAGCTGGAGTAAGAGGTGTGAGGGATTCCCAAATATATACCATGAAAAACAAAAGCAGGGTGATGAATATAAAGGCCCCCCCCCCCAAATGTATAGGTATTAAAATGGTTGGACCTGGATGGAATGGGTGACTGGGAGGTGATTAACCAGCCACTTTGTGTACTACTGGGTGGCAGCACTTGTTACAAGGGCTCATTTACTTCTGGAATTTGGAGAATGAAAAGCCAAATTGGCCCCAACCTGTTGGAGGCACCTGTGCTAAGCATTAGGGTAGTGCCACAGGTTGCTTGAGTGAAGGCTAATTACAGACGGTGCCTGAATCACTGCCTTGCTGGGGCCGCCCTTCCCAAGTCTCTTGTATAGGTTATCAGGGATAGGGTAAGCCAGGTGTTCATTTAAACGGCCTACACACAGAATTGTTTAATTTCTTGCCACCTGGTATTGACAGGTAAAAGTTGTCATCTTGGGACAGGATCCCTATCACGGACCCAGTCAAGCTCATGGGCTTTGCTTCAGTGTTCAGAGACCAGTTCCACCTCCACCCAGGTATGATTGCTTTCCAGATGGCTCAGGGCCGTTTGTAGTTACTTTTAGATGTAGACTTTACAGATCATAAGTGCAACTTGGGGGGACTTTCTCTAGCTTCTGGAGCAAGATTCTCAGTCTTGGCACAGTAAATATTTGGGATTGGGTCTTTGTTGGGGAAAGGGCTTATCCTGTGCACTGTAGGCAGGGGCCAGGGATGCTGGCCCCTGCCCACTCCATTCCAATAGCTGTGTCCACCCCCCAGCCCCCATGACAGTGATACACACTGATAGAAGTTAGCAGGAGGGGGGCAAAAATAACCCCGACCCTGCCTCTGCCCCCCACCCCCACCCCTACCCCACACCACCACCACCAAAGTCCAGGTCTTGGGCAGGTTTACCGGTGGGGAAGAACATGAGGCGTGCCTTCAGGCCATCCTTACCTGCTGTGGTTGGAGATTATTCCCTCAGAATTGTGCTTTAAATTGTTTTTGTTTTATTCTCCTTGTTTGTTTTCAGTTTGGAAAACATTTATAAAGAACTGTCTACAGACATAGATGGTTTTGTTCATCCTGGTCACGGAGATTTATCTGGGTGGGCCAAGCAAGGTAAATCTGCGTAGTTGGATACATTTCGGGTGGGTTTCAACAGTCTTGCCTTTTCCAGCCCATATCTGTAAAAGATGGTCATGAAGAATTAGGGAGCTCCAATAACGGTGCTAGATTTATGTGAGTCAGAACACATCTGGTTTTTTATCCTGCAGCCTGTGCTTTTGCTCAAGATTCAGTCATAATCTAGATGAGAGAAGCTTATTCATTATTACTATCCTCCATTCATGGAGCTCCAGACCATTCAGATGGTGGCCTCATTTCAACACTCAAGAAGCCTATGTGTTTAAATCTATCTGCAGAACTGCTGCCCTGCATCCCTGCCACAAGTAAACTGTACCTAGGGGAGGGGAACAGTGTTTACTTTTCAGTTTCTTCCTGTCAGGTTTTGTCAGACATTTTTAGCGTCCTTTTTTTGTTTGTTTGTTTTCTGAGGGTATTTAATATCATAACAAAAAATCTTTCTGATTGGGTATAAGACATGCCGCTGTTGTCATTCTAGAACATGCTAAAAGGGCAGAGGTAAACATAAGATGCCCTCTAGTTTCACCAGAGGTGGAACCGCTGGTCATGTTGTAAGGCTTTCTTTTCTGACCTAATTTCAGAAGCCTACACCGGTATGGTTTCGTCACATGGTGACCCCCCAGCTGCTGAGTGTTTGGACTGACTTCCACTTACCTTTAACCTGTTTCTTCGGTGTGTGTTCATAGGTGTTCTCCTACTCAACGCTGTCCTCACCGTCCGGGCACATCAAGCCAATTCTCATAAGGAAAGAGGCTGGGAACAGTTCACGGATGCAGTTGTGTCCTGGCTGAATCAGAACTCCAGTGGCCTTGTCTTCCTGCTCTGGGGCTCATATGCTCAGAAGAAGGGCAGTGCCATCGATAGGGTAGGTGTGTCTTTTGACACTTGGAGTCAGTTTAGAGAATTTTACAAATTTTGCTTTGTGGTCCTGGAAAATCCTTTTCCTTGAGACTACTACAATTAAGGTTAAGATTCCCGTTGAAAATTGAACAAAATTCATGGTCTTCCCTGGTGGCGCAGCAAGTTAAAGCCCAGCGCTGCAGGCTAGCTGCAGCCGCTTCAGTGCGAGTTGGATCCCAGGCCCCAGATGATCCACATGGCACAGCAGACCTCTCCTGTCTCACCTGCTGCTCCCCTCAGTAGTGTACTTCATCAGCCTGCCTGTTCTGCTCCCCACTCTGTCTCTGGTGAATCTTCTTATTCTCTGCGCCTCTGGCCTAGACCCCAGTTCTGTATGATGAACAAATAAATCTTTAAAAAAAGAAATTGAACAAAATTCAGACAAATTACAAGAATGGCTAGCTGTATGAGAAAGCAGCTGTCCATTTTCTGATTTCATGCTGTTAAAAAGGGGAGATAAGCTTGCCCCACTTAGAAAGATACACAGGCCCTAGATACCATTCATTTAGCAAACTGCAACAAGTGATGAATGTCTTACGAGAAATTTGAGGGTATATAGAAAGCATGAAATATTTCATTTAATTACAAATGTAATATGCCCTTGACAGAATGCTTGGGCTCTGCAAGTCTGTGTCCAACACCCCCAAGCCAGTCCCTCACCTTCAAAGCTGCCCTCCCTGCATCCTCCCTGCATCCTCCCCAACTATCTCCTCCCTCCTCCATTCATACGCACCTGCATAGCAGTTGCTTTGTGAAAGACCAAATCTTGTCACCTTGCTTCCTAAAAAATCCCAGCTCTCTTCTTCACAGTCAAATGCTGCCACTCTGGGGTGAGCCACTGTCCTCTCTCTCTGGTTGACAGGGACAGGTTAGAGATGGTGATGGCCTGATGAAGAATGGGGTAAAGTGAGGTGGTGGTCCAGGGGATGGACTCCAGAGGAAACCCATCAGTAAGCAGAAATGAAAGAATAGTCCAAGGTGGGGCTGGCAGGTTCTTGGGTATCAGCAAGAGGTAACTAGTGATCAGAAACGCAAGTATGTGAGGCCCTCACCTGACTCATTGTACTCAGTTAAGCACATTGCATGCAGACTGTGGTTTATATTCACAGAGACTACAAAACTAGGCACATAACAGGTCCCTTTTTCTTTTCTTTAAAGATTTATCTATTTATGCATACAAGAACTGGGGTATAGGCCAGAGGTGTGGGGGAGTAAGATCTTGGACAGTGGGGAGCAAGACAGATTGACTGAAACACACTGCTGAGGGGAGCAGCAGGTGAGAGGAGAGGTCTGCTGCACCATGTGGGTCAGCTTCCTGGCTGGGGATTGAACTTGTGCTGCAGTGGCTGGGGACAGCTTCATAGTGCTGCACTTTAATCCCCTGAGCTACCAGGGAGGGTCCACAGACCCCTTTTGTACTGAAGCTCATGGAGCTGAAGTTCCTTGCCCAAAGCTGCAGTGATAGTGGAGATGGGATAAGAAACTGCCCCAGGCTGGCCTCCAGGAGTGTGAGGCCTCCAAGCCAGAGATGCTGTTCAGTTCTGCAGACTTGACTCACTCTGTTAAATAGAGTTGTCTTCATTTTTTCAACTTGGTATTTTTCCTTATGGTAGCAGATTTACTTGTTTAAAAATAAGATGTAACGTCTGTGCTGAGATGCCTCTTTTTTGCACAGGCAAGCAAATAGCACTGAAATGTATAGGTCAGATTCAGCTTTCTCTGTAGTGATTCTGTGTAAACGGACAAGGAGAAATCCAGTGTTTCCCAAAGAAGAGGAAAATAGAAACAAAGTCTGGGGTGAATGCACAAATGCAAAGAACTAAGATGCTTGTGTGGAGTGATGGCTATACTCAGTGTTTCATAGCTCTGCTCAGCATGTTCGTAATCTGTATCATTCTAAACATGGTTTGGTCTGAAGTCAACAACCATTATAGTAGATTGATGGTTAACAAGCCACCTGAGCACAAGATCTGGGTTTGCATAGGTACATCTGGGTGATGCATAAGTACATTAGTCCCAACATTTCTTCAGTGAAATCTCCTTCCCTTATCCATCCCTCCTTAAACTTGCTCCTCTGTGCTACTGTCTACCCAGTGGTCCACCCAGATAGCAAATGTCATTCTGCTCCTCCCCTTTATCCTTCCTACCTTGTTCATGCTCCTACTGCCAGTTGCTCATCTGTAGTCTTCGCTCAGACCCATCCCTGCCTGGCTGCTTTGGCCTGCTTCATTCCATCTCATCTGGCTTCAAGTGGCATCCTCCCTCGAAGGCTGTGGCTAGCTAAGGCTAACATGCTCGGACTTGGGGGGCCACAGTTCCCTCCACCCTTAGCTCCAGACTGACAGAACCACCCAGATGCTGCCCCTGCCTGCCTTTGAACATCCGCTTACTCTGTGAGGAGTAGAGGCCCTTTCCTCCTTCATGGGCAGCTGACTTCCTTCAGAGCTCAGCACAGTTCACATCCCCAGGGCCAGTGCTGCCTGCCAGATTGCCCTTTCTCATACATCGCAGTATGTGCAGCCATTGATGGTTCTTGAACTATAACTTCACAAGTGAGGCTCTGAGGCGAATTCCAGTGTCAGAGTCCCCGATCACAGATTATTGGGAGGCAGAACAGGCAGGGTCTCAAGGTGGGAATAACGTCAGTGAGCGGATATTCCAAAAATTGGGGAGTAAAGGGGAGCGGGAGTGAGGAAGACACGGGAGTCGGAGTTGGGTGCAAATCTTCCTGCTCTGCCTTCAGCAGAGGTTTTATTTTATACACTTCAAGCAGGCAGAGGGATGGCATTAGCATATGAAATGGGCTGAGAACATACTCACCTTTTTTCTAAGAATAGTCTGGGGTTGTTTTGACCTTTACTTGAGATTATAACATTCTAAAATCAATCAAGGTTAAAAACAGGTACATAGATGCACAAAGTTTAAGACTGATATTACCATAGTGAAGATTAACTAAAAATTAAGTCCCTTAAACCTTATCTACTACTTAATGGGTTTTTTTTTTTTTTTTTTTTTTCATTTGAGACATCCTGGGAGGCAGGAAGAGGAGATTTCTTGCAAATCAAATTATGGAAAAATCCTTTGAAGAAACTTGTTAGAAAGTTTTAAGTGAGTTTCCTAGAGGTCTAGACAGTAGAAAGTGTAATTAGCTCTGAATAGGAGACATAGGTGAATTTCCTTATCTAAAGACTAGATAGTAGAATCCTGAAAGACTAGCCAGAAGACTTGTGTGAATTCCTTTGAAGTGTAACAGGTAGAAAACCTGATGCTCTAAAACAGGCAACCTGGATGAATTTCCACATCTAAAGGCCAGACAGTAGAAAGTTTTGAGTAATTCTTTAGAAGCTGAATAGAAGGCTAGGTGAGATAGTAGAGTGATAAGATTTGGGTTTTCCTCCATCCTGCAGTGAGAGAGACTTTGCAGAAATAGCCCTTTTGCTTTTATTGATCAGCCAGTTGTCAAGTCACTTTTGACTTGAGAGGAATTTCTCACCGAGGTACAGTGCTGCTTGTCAGGGCCCGGTAGCGCCTTACGCGGCTGAGGCAATCCAATTGTAATCTGAAAGTTGCTCAGAATATTTTGATGTTATGATTATACAAAAAAGGAGGTCGTAACATAAGTTAGCAGTGGAAAGTCTGATTTTTCAGAGCATTTCCCCTCCACCCGTACCGTGTCTGTCGACAGAGATTGCATAGCTTGTGTCATTCCAGTTTCCTGATGACAAAAGAAGTGCAGCTTGGTGAGGTTCAGCAACTTCCCCTTAGAAGGGCAACACAGCCACTAAGTGGCAGGGTCAGGACTCGAACTCAGGTACTCTGACTCCAGACTATGATTTTCACTGTGCTGGGTGGGCTGCCTGGCTTCAATCAGGGTCCCTCCTGGACTGAACCCCTTGAAGGCAGGGATGTTTTGAAAAATAGATTTGTTAGGTGGTATCTATAGCTCCAGTGCTTTTCATTGCTGTGTTCTCTTTCAGAAGCGGCACCACGTGCTGCAGACAGCTCACCCCTCCCCGTTGTCAGTGTACAGGGGGTTCTTTGGGTGCAGACATTTCTCTAAAACCAATGAGCTGCTGCAGAAGTCTGGCAAGAAGCCCATCAACTGGAAGGATCTGTGACCCTGAACCGAGGTGGGGCCTCCACTGGCGTCAGAGTGTTTGCAGTTATGAAGTTGAGTTGAAAAGATAATTTCCCTGATAATCGTTAAGCACTCTGTAGAAAGAGAAAGTGTCAGTTCCGCAGCTATGAGCCAGGCCGCAAGGAGCCGCAGCTTCAGCCAGCCAGAAAGATGGCAGCACGCCGCCGTGGCTGCAGTGTGGCTTTGGCTTAAACAAGCCGTCACTCAAGCCTCAGGAAGGAGGGGGTCAGACACTTCTCCACTCTGTTAGCCTGCTTGATGGCAAAGTAGGGTGCGGGGATCCCCTTTTGGTGCCTATTGCTACGCGTTTTTACCTGTTAGGTCAGACTTAGATTATAAAGTGATAAGTTTTTTTATTTAGAAAGGCCTCCCTTGGCCTTCCACACAGCCACGGGCCTCCTTGAAAGAAGCATCTTTTTTGCAAGTTCCAAAACTAGCCCTGAGATTGGGGATCAGCTACCTGGTTGTAATAGAGAAGAACGTGCCCAGGGAATGATCCTCAAGGATGAAGAGGCAGAGGCAAGCTGGTTATTGCTCATGCCTTACTCTGAATGTTTCTAGGAATAAGCTGTGAAAGTTGAACAAGAAGAAAGGGGTTTGTGGGGACTTTTGTTTTGTTTTGTTTTTTTTAAGAAGAAATGTTTTCTCCTAGGTGTATCCTGATTTGGGGTTTTTAAGGCAGTATTGACTGCCTGCCAAATGCTGTTTTATAGACTGGAACACTGGAGAATTTTTTCCTTTATAATGTGTATATATTTGTTTAATCCCTTGTTTAAGAGACAATCTTTGTTCTGTAGCGACATCCTAGATCCTGTTAAAGATAGTTTTTGCTCTTAGCTGGGTGAGAGTTTAAACCTATCTGAATCTGGTAATAAAGATTGTTGAAGTTTGACTTTGTGCCAAGTGCTCTTCCTGCTTCCTCTCCCTGCCCTTGGTGTCTGCAGAAGTGCTTGGCTGCCCTGGGGCCTAGGTGACTCCTGGGGCAGGGGTTGCCTGGTAAGCACTGTGTGAGAAAGGGCCAGCCCCCAGGTCTTCCCACCCTTTCCCTCTGATGGCGCCACCTACCCTCTACCTTGGTGAGCCTGAGCCTGGTTCGCTGGGAGAGGTACCTGCAGGGCACACCGGGCGGCTCTGATTCCCAGAGGCTACAGGGAGTCTAGGTGGGGGCAAGGTCTGCTGAGACCCTCAAGGGGCCTCTTTGGACTAGGAAGCACTTATCAGGGCATTTCCGTGTGTCCTTTGTGGCCGTGTGTCCTACCTGCCAACCCCTGTTTTTAACTGCCAGTGTTTTCCGGCTACATGTAGGGCAAGGACACTGGGCAGACAGGTGCCCAGCGGCCAGGCTCTTGGCTGCAGCCCTGGGGTGGACCACCAAGAAGAAAGCCTGTGGCTTGCGATGCTGCTTCTCCGGGCACTGAAGTTCTTAGGTTTGAAAGGGGGTCACGCTGTGCCATGAGCAGGGGCTCTCACAAAGGGAAGGTGCAGAACCAGAATCTCTCCTCAGTTGCCCTCGGGTGAGCTTGGGCAGAATGGACACATCCTAAGGAGACATGGAAATGTCCGACAGGCTTTGCCTCTTCTAGCAAACGGCCCAGAGTTCCCTTCAAGAATGCCAAAAGCAAACGAATGTGTGTCTTTGGGGTCCTATACTGAACTTCAGAAGTGCAGAGAACACAGAACAGCATCAAACTGCCCGCAAGAAAGAAGCAAACTTAATCGCCCAATTTGGAAGGGGCCCTTGGTTTCTTGGTTATGTGTTCTTCACACAGGTTTTTCATGATTGCAGCCTTAACCTTCTAAAGCCCCAAAGAGTAAATATTTCAGGCTGTGCCATCATTCTGTCACAGGAACGATTCAGCTCTTCAGTGCAGAGGAAGCAGCCACATGCACAATGTAAATGAGCAGAGTGGGTGTTCAGTAAAGCTGGACTGAAGCTGGAACTTAGTAAGAATGTCTTGTCGTGAAATCTGGGATTTTTTTTTTGCAAGCTTTTAACATGTGAAGACTACTCTCAGCTTGGGAGCCACTATTTGGACCCCCTTCTAGGTGGTTCTACCTGGAAGTCAACCATGACTGTCCGGGCAGCTCTCCATGTGGAAACCTGTGAGACTCCAGCCAAAAAGAGTTCCTGTCTCCTCCCTCGTCAGGTAGGGAGGGCATCTGCTGAGGGCTTTCGGAAATGGTAACACAAGGAAGTCAGTTATGCAAAATGAGCTGGGGACCCTGACTTGTTAAATAATTAATCACGTGAACGGCACTATCTGGTTTTGACCTGAATCCCGTGGGGCAAGGTCAGTCTGGCAGGCTGTTAGCGTACTGCCACTAGACTGAATCCTCTTAAAAGTTGCTTTCTGCTGTGGTTTGCTGGTGGTGTCCTAGTATCAAAAGTCTTAGGGTTTGGAGCTGAAGAAGCAAGCTTTGTGTGGTATGTGCACGGCAGTGCCTTTTTGTCCTTGTCAAACTGTAGCGATGGGCACGGAAACACGGGCTCTGGGCCACTTTGGAGGGTCCTGGCGTGATGGCTGGTGGTAACTCAAGCTAAGAAGAGACTGGAACTTGCCCTGCCGGAGACAGCGTCTTCTCATTTAGAGTCCTGGCACTGAATCTGGGTCTCAGCCTGAAGTGACTATGGTGGTGATCTCAGCTGGAAGCAGCTTTTAAATTATTGAAGTATGTTTGGAAATGCAAATACTGGTGAGTAGGCCAGACCTGGAGGGCAGTACTTTGCATTCTTTGCTGCTCTGGAGTATTTCCTCTGTCCTCTTGTCCCTATTTGGGCTGGGGGAGGGGGGGAGGTGGGCCAAGCTTCCTTAACAAGTTAGCACTCCTTGACTTGGGCCACGTGGTCCCTTATGGGGGGGAAGGGAGGTTAGCTTGACATGGGTGACTTCCTCAATCTGTGTTTGAAGACAAGTACTTTTCTATTGGTGTTTGGTGGGGAAAGTTTATGATAGACTAGTTTGAAGCCTTCCTATTGACTGGCCTCTAGAAAATACTTGTAAAGAGAGTGTCAGAAACTAAGCCACCAGAAATTCTCTGTGTCTGTGTGTGTAAGGAGTAGGGGAGTGTGTGTGGTCTCTGAAAGCAGTCAAGTTCATGAGAAGATTCTATTAAATGCCTCTTCCCCCACAGCACTGTTAGGAGCTCAGTATACGCCGTTTCATGGGATTTTCCCAAACACATGATGAAGTTAGATGAGGAAACAACCACTTGCCCAAAACCACAGGAATCAGAATTTGAACCCATGAAAACCTGATCTCAAAGCCCAATCGTCTAGCCACTAGTTCACAGTCTGCCCGGATCAGAATTAATTGCAGCCATCAAGGAAGAGTTTTACAAAGTTTTCAGAAACAGGGAAGGATGGGTCTGTGCTGAAAGAGGCCCCATTCAAAGGATAATGGCACATGCTTCTCCAGGTGGAAGCTTCTCTGAGTCAGCACCTGCATGGGGCTGCAGCTTGGGTGTTGTGCTGAGCGCCCCACCTGGATTAGTTCATCCCCAACTCCTATAAAATATACTCACATATCTCAGGTTACCCAGCTGATGGCACAGCAGCCTGCAGAGGCCACCGGAGCAGGCAGTGAGCGATGGCCTGCGTACAAGTCCAGTGGGGAGATTTCCAAGAAGCAGATTACAACAAGCTGCCAGGTGTGGAGGCGCTGGCACGGGAAGGCTGCACCTGTCGCGGCTGCCATTTAAACCACTTCTGCACAGATTCGGTGCCCTGGCTGCTTTGTAAGGCACATCCTGGCTTACCAAAATGGGGCCACCGAGTTGCTGAAACCTTTACCTTTTGTCTGTGGGCACACAATGCCCTTTTGTGTGGCCTCTGCTTTCCTGCAGCCAGTGCCAGCTCCTGTTTGGGCCTGGAGGTGACCTTTGTCCTACATGCCTCCAGCCCTCAGTGGCAGAACACTCTGTAATGGCTGTGTGTGCTGTTCTCCGTGGTCTCCACTCAGCCCTAGCATGAGCCATCAGCCCAGAATGGGCATCACAAACAACTCCCCCCCCACACACAGTCACAAGAAGTAGGAAGCATTCTTGGAGCGGCATTTCCATTGACAGGGTTCTACCAAGTCATTCCGCGAAAGAAGCCTGGTAATCTGCTGATAACAATCAACTTAAACCATCCAAACCTAAACTGTGGGCTGGTTCCAGGAGCCATTTTCCCAAACCCCAGCCCCAGTTGCAGTTCATTTCTAGCATGTAAATAGAAGCGCCACGATGACTTTGTTCTTGACTTTGGTCTTGTCACTCAGGACAAGTGGACTTTAGACACCTCACGGCTTAGATATCTAAGGATTTTGAAATAAAGTGAAGATGGGGTTGCCTGTGCGAGGCAGAGCCCTTCCTGGCAGGACAGGGCCAGGCCAGTGGCTTGGTGCCGGCTTGATCCCTGCTGTTCTACAGAACCTGGAAGGTTAAGCGCTCTGGGGATATTTTTAAACAGCAGAGGCCAGTTAATCTAAAAGTGACATTTACAGCCACAGCAGGGAGCAGTTAGCCGGCTTAGATTCTGGTCTCTAGTAAACGAGGAACGTGGAAAATGGAACCCGGAGGACAAGGGGAAAACAAAGTGGAGAGCTAGTGGTAAGTGAGCCCGCCCCTGCTTGGGGTCAGTAGAAACAGTCCTAGTGAATGGGCATTTATGCAGAGTGAACCTTGGTGCTAGCTGGGTCTCACGAACAACCACTGCTAGTTGTTTGAGGGAAGCTGATCCAAAGGCTGGAAATAAAGGAGAAGGGCCTGTCTGTGTCTATAAATGGTTACGTGGCTAGGAATCCCTGTGTGGGTGCTGCCCTCTGACATAAAACAAGATGCTAGGTTGAATTTTTCAATGTTCTTAAAAGCAGTTCTGTGATTCCCTCCTCCAGACTCACGCCTTACAGAAAGACAGCTTACCTGACCACTCTCTCAGACTGCTGTTCAGGTTTTATAAATCTGACTCCAAGACTACGACCTTGAAGATGCAATTTTCAACTTTTATAAAGTGCATTACAACGTAGAAGTCAGTAACAGAAAGTAGGGGTGTGTCTCCCTGCACCAGCCGTTGTCAGTCCGCCTCCTTGAGGGAGCTGCTGGGCACAGCTTGGTGTGAGAACTCCCAGACCTTGCTCTGCAAGACCGTTTTATTCTGTGCATTCACCAGACACAGCTCTCCCATGATAGTCACTAGTGTTGTTTGGCTTTGAGGGACAATCCTGTCTTTATAGTGACTGACGTCCAGTGTGCCTACGACTAAAGGGGCTCCCCTGCACTTTCATTGAAAAGCAAAGGTATAGATGTTGTTTTATAGCTGGGCTTTTCCTCTCAGTTTCTTGTGAGATCTTTACAAAACATGATTTCTTCACTAACTTCTCTAAGTTTTACAAGGAAAGATCCTGTCAACCCTCAAGGCTGTGTCCTGGTGGAAATAGCCCCAATGCGGGCCTTTACTTGAGTCAGAGATATGTGATGTTTATACAAAGAAGGTTGTTTGCTCTTTCTCTGACCTGTAAACTCCTGATACTTGGATCAGGAGTTACCTGAGACAAATTAGAATATCAAATGAGGCATGTTTTCTCTATGAGGAATTATTTTAATCTTTTGAACTGGAGATTCTTCAGTTTTATCTTTGTGGAAACTTCAGGATAACTTATTGCAAAGCTCCTTCTGAACTTTGACTCAGAAACTCCTTACTTCAGAAGCGAGTACATCGGACCCGGAGAAGCTTAGAAGTTCAGGCCGAAATCTTGCAGTTTACAAAAATGTTTGTGCCCGTTTCACAATCTATCCTAATAGCTCTGGTGATAACACTACGTCTATTCCCTAGAGGAAGGCAGTTCCTGAAAGCAAGCTGTGCGCATTTGTGCAGTCCGTGGGTTCCTGGCACTGGACAATATGGATTATTGAGTAGTTGGCATGCTCCTGGTGTTTGATTACACCCCAGAACAGTCCTGGGGAGGGCAAGTCTTAATTACTTATTTCACAGACCAGGGAACCAAGGTTCAGAGAATTTCCATGGTCAAGGATGAAAGGCAGAGCCTCCATCCAGGTCAGTCCCCGTCAGGAAACCTGGGCCAAACAGCTCCCTCACCTCCTGGGGTCCCAGAAAACAGCCACCCTCGAGAAGCAGCCTGGGGTTTTGTGCCCTACCATGGACTAAAACTCCACCTTTCACATCAAATCAAACCCTGAGTCAGTGAGCTTGGAGGACAACCTGATCTCTGCTTGGAAGTTGGTCAATTGCAGGTTCTTGGGCTGACTAGAATAATGGGTTGCAGGAAAGACCCCATGGCAGGGATTCCCCACTCTGACCTCTGTTTTCACACTCCCAGCCATGGGAGCAAGGCTCTGGTGTCCATCAGTGAGGGAGACATTACCTGCAGGGTGAGAAAATGACCTTTCCAGATGGATTTCCCAGATGTTTTTATGTGCTAACTTGCAGTGTGAACCTCCAAGATGTGGTTTTGGAATGAAACGGGTGGGGACCATCTCTCCAACTGGTATCCTCCAGACACTATTTGGGAAATACTGAACAATTTTCCTCACTTTGTGTCACTCATTTTCCTTAAAAATCTCAGGAGGGCCCTCCCGGGTGGCGCAACAGTTCTGTGTGCATAAATAAATAAATTAAAAAAAAAAAAAAGAATCTGGGGAGGCTGGGTCTTGGAATGAAGTAGGTTTCTGTAGGTAGGTGTATGTGTGTGTGTGTGTTTCTGGGCCACACGCATATGCACCAACACGTGTGTGCAAATGGGGCTCCGGCTTCCAGGGCTCTGGGTGGGTGGTGGCAGAGTTTAGAAGAGGGAGCTCCACTGACTTGGAGCGCCACTAACCAGGTGCTAACTCGGCCTTGGAGCTAGTGACTATAGGAGAGGTGCACAGCACAGAGCACACGCACACGCACACCCCCTCGGCCACCCAGGTCAGTTCCCTGTCTTGTCACATGCTTGGGCAACAGAATTCCCCTTGACCTCACCTCTCCTTTGCAGAATGGAAGCACATGCTTGATAGAGCTTGCTGACAGTTAAAGGGGTAGTGAACGCCAGGCACACAGCGGAGACCTGCTCCGGAGTGCGGACTCGGCAAACCTATCTTTATCTTCCAGTCTCCTGATTTTGATAGATGCTTGCCATATCTCCCACTGTCTGGCCTCGATTTACAAAATAACCCTGTTTCCAGAGTCATCTTTTCCAAAAGACTGCTGTTGTGTGCAAGCCTCAGCCTGTCAACAACAAACGTTGCGGCTGAATTGGGCCTGTGGTTCTCGTTGTGATTGTAAGCTGCCCTTCAACAGTAACCAGAAGGAAACTTTGAAAACAAAAGAAAACTTACTATTTAAGACCTGGAAATTACATGGCACACCTGGGCCACAGCAACTCCGGAGAGAGCCCTGGGCTCATGTTTTCATTGAAGTTGAGGGCAGGGGCCTGGGACTTAGGGGGCCACTCTGTTGATGAATTGAAAGCATAAGAACAGAAATACTCAGTGGGGAAGAGAAAAAAGGAGGTGGGGGAGAAGCTGGTCCCCAGACGGTTATGAAAATCAACTGAAACAAAGGCACCTCAGTGGCGGAGGCCCCAGCTCATTCTAGCCACGTGGCTGGCACGTGTTTATCCCAGCTGCCTTCTCTGAAGTGTCTGCCCGCAATGCAGCCTCAGTCAGGCGCTGGCTTTTGGATAAGAGACACAATTAGCAGGGTTTAAGCTACATTGGCTTGTTGGGAAAGGGGTGGGGGCCCCAATCTGGGTAGAACTGGGTTTTAAACACATCTGCCCTCATGGACTTAGATTTCTTGCAGGGGAGACATGTGCCTGTCATGACCTCGCTCTCAACACCCCGTGATGAGCACCGGGAGGGATGGAGCAGGGAGCCGTGACAGCTCAGAGCAGGAGCCCGGCCTTCTGGGGGGCATTTCCACTCCCCTGACATCACAGTAGGGGAACAGGACCCTGGTGAGTTTAATTGCCCATACAGGTGGTTGCCCAGTGCCTCACTACTCCTCAGGGTAAGAGGACACTCCAGAGAGACGGGGGTTGCACTGGGCAGTCAGGTACACCCGAGCTAGGTGCTAACCGCAGTGTGTTCAACAGATTTAGGGACCCCTCTGTGTGCAGATACTATACTGGGGAGCCAAGAGCAAGACAGCCCCTGCCCTCAGCTAGCTTACATTCCATCTGGGAGATGAGCGAGAAGAGGGGTGAGAACATGCGCAGTGTCAGCACGCTGCACCCCGAGAGGGGAAGGTCTGTGTCATAGCAATGTTTCCCATAGTGGGTTGGGGTGGGTCAGAGCTGGGAATATTGAATTCAAAAACAGAGGAACAAAAGATTATTATGCTTGGGGGTCAAGGTGTATAAGGGGCAAAGAGGTAAGGAACATTCCAGAATGTGGGCCTGGAAGTGCAGAAGGACTGGGAGTCTAGGACGGCCACCTGGCAGGTGGGCTGGGGGCAAGTGTAACTTTGCAAACCCTGAGCGTCTTCAATAAAATAAGGCTTCTGGTGGTACTGCTTTCAAAGGGTGGGATGAGCTAATGGTTATAAAATGCTTCATACAGAGCCTAGAAGATAGTAACTAATGAGTATTGGCTACTAGCATTGAGGTTTTCACCAGCCAGCAGAGTACCTTACATTTTGCCTTTTGTCTTAAAAAAAAAAAAATTGAATATTAAAAGAAAAGTTAAACAATTCAGAAGGAGAATGACTAGCACAGTGAACCCTATGTATCAACCCCCCACCACACCTTCAATAGCTTTTTGCTCTTCTACTTTCAGCTACCCACACAGACATCCCTTTATGCAGTGTTTCACGCCAATACTTCACTATAAAACCTTTCAGGTATGCCGCAAACCTGGAAGAACGTGACAGCCAGCACACCTGTACCAGTAAGTGGTCAGGCTTGACCACTTACTGCACATGCTTTGCTGTCTGTCTGTCCTAACTCACTCAGTTTTGTTTTGTTTTGTTTTTTTATGCATTTCATGTATATTATAGACATCAGCCCCTTTTCCCCCTGAAGACTTCAGCATATCTATCCTAAACTAAAATTCTGGTTCTTTGGAGTATTTTTCAAACAAATCTCAGAGTCATAAAAACTTGAGCGCCTACTTCTAAAAAAGTTGTGAACTTCAAAAAAGACTACCATGATTAACTCCAACTCAGTTACTGATGAGTCAATCTAGTATCCATTTCCTGCTCCATAAAATAAGTAATTAAGCACTTTGCTTTTTTTTATGTTTTTTGGTTTTTTGTTTGTTTGTTTGTTTGTTTTAACTGAAATCACTGCTGGAGCGGTCTGCTGTGCCATGTGGGTCAGCAACCTGGTCAGGGATCGAACTGAGGTCCACGCAGTGATAGTGTTGAGATTTAACTAACTTAACTAGGCCACCAGGGAAGCCCCTAAAATCAGTGATTTAGGTCCAAAGACTTGAGTTAATTCAGGTGCAGATACTTGTCAGGAAGGTGTTGCTGTGAGCTTGCTTGCTCTCTCCCCACCCTGATTTATTTATTTTGTGCGGACAGTACTGGGGTACAGGCCAGAGGTGCAGGGGCAGTGAGAGACTTCACCAGAGACAGAGTGGGGAGAACAGGCCGACTGAGGAAGTACACTGCTGAGGGGAGCAGCAGGTGGATCAGGAGAGGTCTGCTGCTCAATGTGGGTCACCCTTCCTGCCCTGGGATCGAACTTATGCTGCAGCAGCTGGCAATAACTTGATGGCACTGTCTTTAGCCACTGCGTCACCAGGGAGGCCCGACCACATGATTTTTTTTAAAATATATTTGCTGTATTTCAATACATTGCAAGTGCTATTCTATTGGTGGCCCCTATGATTGTTCTATGCCGAGACAAGCACCTTGTCAAGCAAGACAACAACAAATCCCATTCCACTGCACACTTTTCTGTCCCAGCCCTGGATCCACACATGTCTACATGGTTTGTTTTAGTGAGAAACAGACTTAGAACTCAGCCTGGACGCCCAAGGTGCTTGTGTTTTACTCCTCCCTCTTGGCTTCTCTGAGCATAATGGACTGGGGTGACAAGACTGGGGGTGGAGAGACTGGCCTGAAGCTTGTGCAATGTCTCAAGTGAGATCAGACTTCCTCTTGATCTTAGATAAAGCCCTTCGCACAATGCCTGGGGGGCCCCAGCCCCAAGGCCAGGGGTGGTTGGTAGAAGAGTTACCCACCAAGGACTAGCAATAGCAAGCTGTCAGCGGAGACATGGCACACAGGCCCTCGGTCTCCCGAAGTCAGCACCCCTGGCACCGCAGTGCTAGTGAGAACAGCTACCACTATGGCTGGCAGCGGCTCCTGGCTTCAGCCTTCCTCCATGCCGTGCTGAGCATTCTATTGACATCAGCTACTTGCCTGAGGGCTGGCGAGCTGGTGCTGCTGCTACCTTCATTTTGCAGATGGGAAAACTAAGGCTCAAACGCCTTTGCCTGTATGGATGTGGAGCCAAAATGCGGCCCCTGCAGTCAGACTGTAGTCTGCTCTTGGCGCTTGCATGGTGGGTCTCTATGGCCCCAAGGAGGAAGCAGGAGTCCCTTAAGCACCTAGGACCTGCCTCGCCCTCCATCAGTGTCTGCACCTTCCTCCCCTTTTCCTCAGCTCCAGGTAGGCTGGAGAGTACCAGGCTCCTGCTTCTTACGCTTCTGTTCCTTCTGCCCCTAGTACTTTTCCTTTACCTTCCTGCCCAGCACCTCTGCATGGTTAAATCTCACTTCCTCCCGTCCCATTAGAAACCTCCTGGCTTTGAGAAGGCTTCCCTCACCTGGCAGACCTGGGTGGGCTCCTGTTAGTGCTCTTGGCACAGCCCGGGCTTCTTGGTGATGAGCCGCATGGCTGTGTTTTCACGTTTCGCCTCTGCTCTTACACAGAGACTGTGGGCTCCACCAGGCAGCCGTTCCTGCCCTGTTTGCTCCCTGTTCCTGCAGGCTGGCTGGTGCTCAGGAGCCAAAGAGGGAATGGTTGAGGGAGGCAAACCCCGGCCCAGGAGGAACAGAGGGGAGAGTAGAATTCCATCTGTGAAGGGAGTAGGAACCCCGGCCCTTGGAACTGTTGAATCCAGCAGTTTCTGCAGGGATGGCTCAGGTGAGCCTGATAGGCCTTTGAGAAGGGGGCACAGCAGCAGTGGGAACCCACTCTGCTAGCTTTCCCCAGGCTGGGGTGGGGGTGGGGGGCTGGAAACATTCAGACCTATGTTGTCTGGGCTGACACCAACCTCATCAAATGTTTAGTATGATTGAGTGGGTGTTAAGTGAGTACCAACTGTGTGCTGGGCGCTGTGGAAAGGCGACTTCTGGGTCAGCCGTGGGGGACACCCTGTGACTTTGCATCACCTGTACCTTTTCCCAACTAGGGGAATAGGGGAAAAAACGGAAGTCCACAAATTTTTCTCAGACAGGTTTCCCTCCCTGAGCTTCCTCCCAAATCACAGCCCTGACCACACACCTCTTCCGCTCCCGTCAGGCGGAGGACTGGGAACCAAACCGCGGAAACATAGCTTTAGTCTTCCTCTGACCAGATTGCGGGGCCCTTCGAAGGCCCAGATGTTTGGCATGTGAAAAGTTGGAGAACTGTTGACCTCTCTTCCAGGCTTCTGATTTCACCCACCCACGAGGGCAGCCAGTCAGTGCTTGAGCCAACAGCCTGCTCACCTCTGCCTTTCCCGAAGCTGAGGTCTGGCCTCAGGCAGCCCAGGGACAAAGGCTGTGTGCCTCCAGCTGGCGACTCTGGCCAGCCGGTGTGTGACACCCAGTCTGCAGAATAGGCTGATAATGCTGTGACAGGCGTAGGGATGGCCTGTCTTAGGGCTCTGAGGCCTGACAGCCTGAAGGTGAGGTGCTGTAAAGGCAGGGCGATATGGCTTTTTACTAGCCAGTTAGGGTATTAGCCGGCAGTAGAGCAACAGAGAGCAGGACTTCTTCTGAGAGCTGTGGGTTGCAATTCTTGTGTTCTTGAACTTTCTTTCCTCTGGGGTAAGGAAGCCTGACTTGGCACCTGCACCCCAGTTGCAGTCACAGTGGAAGGCAGGTCCTCGGATGACTCTGAGGTGCGCACTTACTTCTCAAGTCTTCCCTGCGTGGGCAGCCACACGTCTTTCCCCCACCACCTGAGGGTTGTTACATGGCTTCTTCAGATGCAAAAACATTCAAGAAGACAAATGATTACCTTTCATAATACAACCAACTTGCTTATCTCTGCTCCCCACCACACCCCCCAACGACTGGTAGGTCCTGTCTTCAGCTAGTGGCTTTGTACACTGACTAACAGGTACAAAGAGCAAATTCAGCTTCAGCTGCCCTGCCCGTGGGGGCCTGGTCAACTCAACTTTCAAAAGCCCAGAGCAGACTTGGCTTTTCTTAGCTCTCCCTCCTGCCGTTTTCATCCCCGGAAGGAGTTCTCCCCCTGAACTGCCTTCCAGATGGGGCCTTTTCTGACTCTGATCCCCTCCCTCAGGTCACTGCTGGTGATCTCGGAGAGGATGAGCACGTGAATTGCGCCCAGCTCTGTGCTCCGCTCTGCCTGGCACACTCTGTCCTGTGGGGTAGCCTTGCCCTGCTCTGCGGATGAGCAGCGTGAGGTCCAGAGGAGGCATTGGGCTTGCCTAAGAGTTGCCGCATGCGTGGGTGGCAAAGCCAAGATGTGAACCCAGCTAATTTGAGAGGCCCCAGCAGGAGGTTCAAAAACGAGGCTTGCTGTGAATGACACCTCAATCCAGAGGGCACCTGCTCAGCAGCTGGGTTCGTTGGCCCTAGCTGTGACTGAGCCGCTAACTGCACATGGGACCCTGACCTCTGCTTGGCAATAAAGCAAAGACATGGGACTTGTCCGTCCCCAAGAGTCTCCGCGCCCCTTAGGCTAGAGGTGAGAGCAGGCGACTTCTTGGGGAACACTGTGACCTGTGACAGCCCCCGTCCTGTCTCCTGGGGGGCAGGTTAAGATGTCTATCAGACTGGCCCTCCCTGGGGGTGCAAGGGGTTGAGTCTCAGCACCATGAGACTCAGCTATCTGCAGCCACTGCCATATAAGTTGGCTCCCCCGCCAGGGAGCAGCAAACCTGTCCCCCACGCCCCCTAACCCCGCTGCTCCCCACAGCAGTGTACTTCAGTGGATCTGCCTGTTCTGCTCCCCACTCCATCTCTGGTAAAGCCTCTCACTCACCCCCCAACCCCCACCTCTGGCCTACAGCCCAGTTCTTTTATGCATAGGTAAAGATAAATCTTTTTTAAAAACAGATGTCCAGCAGACAACTTTGGATGTCCTGGCGAGCACATGTGGCTGCCTCTATCACACTCAAGATTTCTGAGCTTTCAAAAAGACTTTGCAGCCTGCACCTGCCTGCACGGGCCATTGGCCACCCATTCTTTCTTCTGAAACTTTTGCTTTTCTTTCCATCCTGCCTCCGGGTTCTAAGCGGATGTCTTCTCCCCTCCAGGCAGGGGCCTGCCAGATGCACACAGAGGAACAAGGCTGTTGTGATTCTGGGAGCATTTCAAACATATTCTAGAATCGCAATGTTGGGCAAGGGGAAGATTACATGAGCAGCCAAGTAGACCTAAGTACAGGAATGTGGCAAGTGGGGGGAGGTGGCCCCGTGAGCTGGGGAGACCCTGAGAATGTGGATAGGCTCTTAAGTACCTGAGCTTGAGGTCAGGGGAGGGCTGAGCGCGGACCTTTGGGAATAACTTATGTTTGCGGGTGACAGATAAGGGCGTGTTGCTTGCCAGCTTGGGGAAGAACTCACTCACCCGTATTGGCCACAGGCCTGTCCAAACTCCTCCTCCCATGGCCTGATGCATGACACCAGCCTCCTACTGAAAGGTGACACTCCGTGGGCCGGGTTCCCTTAGTCACCCTGTGGGTGCCTGTCAGACCCACATGAGCATGGTGCCGGTGCCGGTATCTCCAGGCACGGTAAGTGGCAGAGGTGACTGGGAGCTACTCTGGGTGGGGGCAAGTCTGAGCGTGGAATTGGGTGTGGGCTTGACCTGGACATTCTGCCCCCTTGCCCAGAAGACCTTGCCAGGTATAGGGGGCGGGGGAGCTAGAAAGCAGCGCACGGCCCCCTCCTTGTCCAGCATTCGGCTGGCAGCTGGCCAGCACTTGTGGAGCCTGGCGGCTTCCTGCCTTTGCTATGGCCTGGACCAAGTTCGCTCTGGCACCAGGCAACTGCCTGCAAGACATAAAAATAGCTTTGGCCACCTCTTAGTTTTTGGGTCAGCTGGGTTATTTGAGCAAAGGGTGACAGGTTGGCATGACAAGGTCCCAGAGGCTCACGGGAAGGGCTCCTCTGGTCTTTCCTGCTCACGGCCCAGAGCCACCTGCTCAGGGCTCCTCTGGACAACTCTGCATGTCTACACCTTTGCAGCTGACACCTTATTCTGCTGCTCTGTGGGTCAGGTGTCTGTGATGAGGTCATATCCTTAGGCACAGCGTGGCGCCCTGCGCTCACAGGATGTGTTTATGCTCAGTTTCAGTGGTGGGGAAAGGTGTTGGGCCTGGATTTGAATGAAATCTCATGAGTAGTATTGCTGAGCCTCAGTTTACCAAACTGTGAAATGGGAGTAAAATAAAGACAGCAGCAATAATAACAGCCACCAAGCGGGGTTCTGAGTATCGGGGAGGACTGGAAACCTGAAGGCAATCTCCTCCTTAGTGATTTGTGTACATAAACGCTACATACGTATATAAGTTATTCTGAGAGCAGCCTCCAGGCAGGCACATGGACAAGGGTGAGTAGCCCATGTTCACAAAGATAGTCATTCTTTTTTATTTTATTTTTTTTTAAAGATTTATTTATTTATTCATACAGAACGGGGTACAGGCCAGAGATGTGGAGGGTGAGAGGCTTCACCAGAGACAGAGTGGGGAGCAGAACAGGCAGATCTATGAAGCACACTGCTGAGGGGAGCAGCAGGCGGTCAGGAGAGGTCTGCCGTGCCATGTGGTCACCTCCGGGGCAGGCGTGGATCGAACTCATGCGGAAGTGGCTTTAGCTTCTCAGTGCTGTGCTTTAACCCACTGCGCCACCAGGGAGGGCCTCTTTTTTATTTTTTTAACATTTATTTATGCATACAAGAACTGAGGCACTGGCCAGATATGTATGTTTGCAGGAGGGGAGGGGAGAAGATTCACCAGAGACAAGCGGGGGACAGAATAGGCAGTTACACCAATACACTGAAATACACTGCAGAGGGGAGCAGCGGGCGAGACAGGAGAGATCTGCTGCGCCATGTGGGTCACTCCCGGGCTGGGGGTCAAACTCATGCTGAAGCAGATGTGGCTAGCTTCACAGGGCTGCGCTTTAACCTGTGGTGCCAGGAAGGAGGGCCTAATATCCCCATTTTACAGATGAGGACGTCGGCCCAGAGTTTATTGGGGAGCTTTTTCAAGCAGTTCCTCTAAATCTCTACAAACTGTACTTGGGAGAAGTTCTCATCCAATGCCCTTGGGGTCCAGGTCACTACTCTGCAAAGAAAAGGGGGAGACCCTGAGGTTTTCTGTGCCGGTGTCCCGGCTAGTTCAGGTTTGCGTGTTAGACCCACTGGTCCTATCAGAATAATAGCAGATCTGAAAAAATTTGCAGGGACCCGGGGGGCCAAACCAAAGAAGCGTATTGGTCACCGCTTTCACTGGGGCTTCCCGTTAGGCCCGCACCCACCACCCAAAGGTCTCCGGTGTGTCTTGCATCGCATGGACCCTCTCCAGGTACATCCTGTCTTTCCCATCCATCTCCAATCAGCCATGTTGTGCCAGCCCGCTGGGGGTTCCCAAGCAAGTCCCCATAATGCAAAAAGTGAATAACAGTTCCTTTGGTTTCTAACAAGAATCGAGGCTAAGAGTGGCTCATCAGGCCTCTTAAACCCCAAACCATGGCAACATGTTTTTCCCTTGATTTCTTTTATTCTCTCAACAATAGGAGCTCAAGCTGGGATACGGTGATGCCCAGCATTTATGCATTTGCTGCGTCTCATATCTCACAATCTCAAATGTGCACAGTTAAGACTAGCCTAAAACTGCCACATTTGTGCAAGGCGCTCTTGGGCCTACTCCAGAACCACCCTGGATACACCACTTGTCCCCTTCGCCTTGCTGAAGGCAGCTTCAGAAATGAGATCTGAACTCAAAATTCCACTTGGCTCAAGCTATCAGTGCGTGCTCACGGCATGAGCCCAGATTTATCACTCACTTGGTGCACACGTTTGAGCACTGGCATGTCGCAGACACAAAGTTGGACACGTGGATCCAGAAATGAATGGCACTTGGTATATGTCCCCAGGGTCTCTGAATCCCAGGGGGACCACTGAGAAGGCCATTTGCTGTGACCTGTCTGATCTCAGTGGAAGCAGGGGCTGCCTTTGCAACATGGATAGCATTGCTATCTGCCAATGATTAATTTCAAAATTCGTGCTGAGGGCTTACGTGAGCCAGCAGTGTCAAGACTCTGACCTCTCTTGCTATTTAGAAAAAATGTTTCTTGAGGATTTTCTGTGCAAGAAATGAGTAAGAAAAAGACCCTGTCTCTCTCTCCCCCTTCCCCAACTTGCACTTCACTATCTAGAAGCAGGAAGGAGGGAGGGAGAGAAGGAGGAATAGGGATGGGAATTAGGACCAGGGGTTCCCACTCCAGGATAGTTTTGCCTCCCAGAGACATTGGGCAACACCAGGGACATGAGGGCTTGTCACAACCCAGGGTGGAGGTGGGGCTTGTACTGGGGGCTTAACGGGGAGGTCAGGGAGCTGCTCAACACCCCACAGTGCCCAGGGCAGCACCCCCCATTGCAAAGAATTCTTGAACCCCAAACATCAAGAGCAAGACTTGAGTATCAGAAAGTTGGGGTGCTGCTAGGAACACGTGTACATATGTGTTTGTCCCTGTTTTTGATTCCTTGGGGATACACCCAGCCCCCTCCATCCCTCCTTTTCTCTCTCCTTCCTTCCCTCCCTTCCCTCATCACTACTTCAACCTTCCTTTCTTCTTTTCCTTCCTCTTCTGCTTCTCTTTATTCATTTGTATATTTTATTTGGAGAAATAGCTGTGCCAGAACTGTGTTCATTTCAAAATCCAGTTGTTTGTCTTTTTGTTGTTTCATAAATTTCACAACACAAACTTCATAAAGTTTGTTTAAATTTCTAGCTTTCTAATTTTTTTTGATTATGAAAGGATGTTGGGTTTTATCAAATGATTCTTTTGTAACTTTTGAGACGATCATATGGCTTTTTCCTCTTTATTAATGTGGTTTGGTTACAGTGACTGACATTGAACCACCTCTGACTGCTTTCCTTTAAAAAGAAACTCGATGACATTAAAAGGAAGAAAATCTTCTGACACTGTGTACTACCTAGAAAATGCCCTTGACCACATTCCAGCAAATTCTACTGCCCAAAGTGTACAAGAAGTTACTTGGATGCTGTAGTTCTGGGAAATCTTAAGAACTTTCCAACTTCCCACAAGTGCATTGTTGAAATTTAAAACAAAAATACCTTTAAGATACTAAATGAACAGGCGTAGGCTTTGTGTTCCTGTTCTTTTGATGTTTCTAACATATATTTTTGCAAAGTTGGTTCAGAAATTTTGACATATACAGATTGAATTTTTGTTTGTTTGCTTTATAATATTTCCTTTGAATGACAATTATTTACTTGTTAATTATCTATTTGTTGATGGGTTGGCACTCAATTTGCCACTTATTTATCCAAAAGAAGAATGTTGCCCATGGTTCCAGTCTCTCTAGTAGGTTCTGTTCTAGACCCTGGATCAAAGCACTTTCTTTCAGCTTGTCGGCTGTGCCAGCACTGTGGAGAAAGTAACCCTCGCCACCCCTTCTCCTCCGCCTTAGCCCATGGTGCTGATTATGATAGTAGGTCATGATCATAATTCTGTAATACAGTGATGCTGGGGATAGGGATGAAGATGATGACAACCGAAGCAACAGTTCCTTTTTTTTTTTTTAAAAAAAAAGATTTATTTATTTATTCATACAGAACTGGGGTACAGGCCAGAGATGCAGAGGATGAGAGGATTCACCAGGGACAGAGTGGGGAGCAGAACAGGCAGATTGACACAGTACACTGCTGAGGGGAGCAGCGGGCAGGTCAGGAGAGGTCTGCCACGCCATGTGGATCTCTTCCTGGGAAGGCTGGGATCAAACTCATGCGGAAGTAGCCTAAGTCTCCCAGTGCTGTGCTTTAATCCGCAGTGCCACCAGGGAGGGCCTCATCACTGCTCCTTTATAAATGCAAATGTGAAGAGAGATTAGTCTTTTTACGCAAGGCAGATTTTTAAAGATATTATTTACATCCCGGGGAATTGACTTATGTAAAGTGTACAATTAAATGGTTTTTAGTATAATCATAGCATTATATAATCAGTATGTTTCATCACCCTGAAAGAAATTCTGAATCCTTTAGCCATCACCCCCATCCCACTAACTCAAGGCAACCATTCTATATCAACAAATTTGTCCATTGTGGCTATTTCATGGAATCCATGGTATGGCCTCATATGGTATATGGTCTTTCATTTGATTCTTCACTCAGCATCACGTCTTCAAGATTTATCCATATGATAGCATGGATCAGTACTTCAGTCCTTTTTATGGCTGAATAATATTCCGCGGTACAGAGGTACCTGTACCACGTGTTGTGTTGACCCATTCATCAGTTAATGGACTTTTGAATTATTGCCATTTTTTTTTATATTTTAGGGTTTTTTTAAAAAAAAGATTTATTTACTTTTGCATAGAAGAACTGGGGTACAGGCCAGAGGTGTGGGAAGTAAGGGGTGAGAGGATTCACCAGAGACAGAATGAAGAGCAGAACAGGTAGATCTACTAAAATATACTTGAGGGGAGCAGCAGGCGAGACAGCAGAGGTCTGCTGTGCCATGTGGGTCAGCTCCCTGGCCGGGGAAGGAACTTAGGCTATTGTGGTAATCGCGCCAAAACTTAACTCCTAGGCCACCAGGAAGGCCCCACTTTTTGATATTTGGAATGATGACGCCATGCCAACGATCTTCAACATACATAATGTCACCTCTCTCACACGCACATTTAAGATTTCTACTGAGCATGTTAGTATACCTAAATTAGAGGTGAGAAACTGAGAGCAGAGAAGTTAAGGAAGATGCACAAGACCACAGAGCATACTGTGGGCTGGACAAGGAGGAGAATCTCTTCTCTTCTGTCCAGTGCTTGACTCCAGCCCTCCTGGCTGAATACACACCACCACAATTGTCTCTTGTCTCACTAGCTCCTTCAAGACAAAAGTCACTCTATTATGTAGACTCTAATATGTCACTCTTCTCCTTACAGATTTTTTGAATGATCCTGATTTTTCTATCTTGCCTGACTTTCTGCTGCTTGACCATTTCCTGGTTAAAAAACTGGGGGAAAATGACAGACTCCAAGCCGGTGGCCAAGAGTAAACCGGAAGTGAACTTTACCCCGAGCCAGGAGCCCTCTGCAGTCTCAGACAACTTAGGGGAGCCGCTGCACGACAGTGAGGGTTCCAGGCCTCCACCAAGGACTCCAGACCAGGCTGAGTCCGCCTCCCACAAGGATCCTAAAGCCGCCCGGCGGCAAAGATCCTCCCGGCCGCCTCCACACCAGAAGCCCCGAAGAAACTCCCTCTCCCCTGATACCGCCTCCCCAGCATGCCAGGCCAATGGCACCGGGGCAGAAGGCCCGGAGGCTCCAGATACCAATGGCCTGGCCTCCCCAGCCAGGCCCCAGGGCCCACGGGCCAAACCGCTCTCCAAAGAAGACGAGAAGCAGGCTCACATCAAGAGGCAGCTGATGACCGACTTCATCCTGGGCTCCTTTGAAGATAACTCCTCTGATGAGGACCCTGGCACAGGCTCTTTGCGGGGGTCTTCCCGGAAGAGCAGCCGGGCCAGCCTGGGCGCCCTGTCCATAGAGGTCACTCCAGCCCCCAGCGAGTCTGAGACGCCCACACCCTCAATGAGGTAATGCGTCCTTCATCCTAATCAGGAGGTACAGGGTCTGGGGCGTCTGCCCCCTTCACGTCCCTGGCAAGCCTTTGGCGGCTCCCGCCGACCCTCGAAGGTGCGCTGTGAAAAGCAGAACGCACAGCCCCCTCCCCAGCTTTCAGAGTCCCGGCATCTGCTGCTCCTGCAGGGCCCTGCCAGAACCCCGCCTTCCCAGGGGCTCTCAGCCTGCTTTGCGGGAGAGGACGTGCATGTAACCAGTTCTAATTTAAGCCAGATAAGCTAAGGCTGGCAAGGGCGGGAGGGTGGGGCACTAGAAGTTACTGTTCCTGCCTTCTGAAGGGACACTCTGTTATTTGTTCATGCATTCATTCAAAGGGTAACTAACCGCTGAAAGGCATCCTGGAATGCCTGCCACTGTAGCCACCTCTATGGGTTTGATTAGGACCAAATACCTCCTGGTGGGACCGTGCAGGGACGCAAGTGTTGGCCTTCTCTTTTGTCACCTTTGCCACACGTGCTCCTGCCGTACCCGGGAAAGGTAAACCACCTGGGAAATACAGGAGAGCAGAGAGAGGGAAGGAGCCAGAAGCCAGAATTTGCCAGCCGGAGAGAACTCTGCTCCCATCCTTCTGCTTCTCCCCCTCTTCCTGACTGATTTTTCCTCCTGGGAGCTGAATCTTACTGGCTATTCTTTTTTTTTTTTTTTAAGATTTATTCATCTATGCATACAAGAACTGGGGTACAGGTCAGAGGCGTGGGGGGGGCAGCGCAGAAAGGATTCATCAGAGACAGAGGGGAGCAGAACAGGTAGATGTCCTGCTGGGGGGAGCAGCGGGCAGGTCAGGAGATGTCTGCTGTGCCATGTGCGTCAGCTCTCAGGCTGGGGATCAAACTCATGCTGCAGTGGTTGTGGACAGCTTCATAGTGCTGGGCTTTACCCCGCCCCCCACCCGTGCACCACCAGGGAGGGCCTTACTGGCTATTCTTTTAAGCACCTCTTGTGCTGCCAACGTAAAGAAGAACCTGAACCCAATCTTGCAGGGAGGTGGGAATTGGACAGATCAACAGGGAAAATGCATAGTTTGTGAGTCGGGAATATCTGAGGGCATCTATTAATTTTGGGGGTGGGGGGGCTTAAATCTGCTTATTTCTCATGTTTTTTATTCCTTTTAATTTTTTTTTTCTTGAGGGGATCAATGTTAGAAAGATTTGGTCTGGTCAGAGAAAAACTCTTGAAAGAGGCAACTCTTAAATTAGACCATAGCTTACCAACAGAACTTTCTGTCATGATGGGATGTTCTAGAATGGGATGTTCTAGCACTGAGCTGTCCAATATGGTAGCTACTGGGCACAGCGACGCCAGATGCTCCTTGACTTAGGATGGGGATGTGTCCTGAGTAACCCACACTAAATTTAAAATATTGGTAGTCAGAAATGCACTCCGTACACTCAACCTACTGGATAGCAGAGACCTCAGAGGCTCCAGACCTGCACATTCAGTGATCCAGAATGCTCACTTCATGCAGAAATAGCTCCATAGAGTCAAGGCTTAGATTTATGCTCAGGCCCCTGCCTCTGGCGGTAACTGGATGAAAAAATGTCAAACCTGTGCTTTCCAGCTTTCCAGCCTGATGGACTCATGATTTCAAAACCAGGCAGGGCATTCTCTTACCTGTTGTAGAATTTTCAGCATTTGGGGGAGTCTCGGCTGCCTTGTATTTTGTGGTCCCCCTTGAACCCTCTGATCACATCACTGGAGAGTCTTGACACAACCCTCTGAAGGTATATTTAAGGAGACCCCTCTCTACCCACCCACCCCCCAAAATTAGGACCACTGCTGAGTTCTGCTTTGTGAAGCTGGGCTTTTTTTTTTTTTTTTTTTTTTTTTTTTTAGTAGAACAATAGCAGTGTAGGCCTGAGATGTGAGAATTCACCAGAGACAGAGTAGGGAGCAGAACAGGCAGATTGATTGAAATTTACTGTTGAGGGGAACAGTGGGCGAGACAGGAGAGGTCTGCTGTGCCATGTGGGTCATCTCCAGGGCCAGGGATGGAACTCTGGTCACAGCACTGAGATTATCCCCTCCACTGAGGAGGACCCTCAGTGCTGGGCTTTTCCTCTTAAACGGAGGGACATTGCTTTATCCTGGGCCTTCAGGCAAATGCTCAGGTCAGCTGCAGATTTGGGTCATAGAGTACCTGTGGGCAGGCTGGCCAGGTGCCTGCCACCAGCTGGAGCACAATGAAACAAATATGGTGAAAGAGGCCCAGCAGGAATCTAGGAAGTTCCCTGTATTCTTATTTTTATTTCCTGATAAATTGCAGAAGGGTTTGTATCCTTGGCCAACTCACCTAACATTTTGAGGTCAAGTTTTTGTAAAATGAAAGCAGCGAGTGGGGGGTTAGGATCTTCCTCCTGCCCTGATCTAACTTCTTTTCACAGACAGAAAACTAAGGCCGGGTGTATTTACTGCAGGGCCCCATGCTGGCCACAGTGACATGAGGTGATGTTGGTCTGTGACGCTTCCCTGCCCCAGGAGGTTTCTTTGGGAGACACATACCTCTGTGCCTCCCACAAGGTCATGTTAGGGTCCACTGTGTCCTCTCCCTGCCAGGCCACTGACTGGGAGACGAGGTGGGCATTGGTGGAAAACGCACGTGCTTAGTTTTGTGGTTTGGGAGGAAGGTTTTTGGTAGCAGTCTTCAAAGGGGTCTCTCCCCCTCACGGCCCTCAGAGGCTGACGAGGGGCTCGTGGCGAAGGAGAGGACCCTCCTGGGTGGTGGAAGACCAGGAAAGCCGACTGATACCTGGGACTTTGCCTCTCCCTCCCTGTCCCATAATGACTTTCAGGGACCATCTCCTGGCTTCCTCCTGGTCCTCCTTTCCATTCGAACCTCTTCTCATCAGTTCCAAATAGCGAGCAGGTGATAAAACTTTAAACTACTATAAATATGTTTCTTTGTCCCTAAGTGGAATGCCACAAATCTTTCTAAAAAGCTTTCTTCTACTTGTCATTTATTAATTTAAGAAGGAACTGGAAGAAACCCCATTTTCAAATCTCCTTAGCTCCTAAGATATTTTCCGGGAACTGGGAAGAAGGGGTGCTCTGCCTTTGCCTTGTTCCTCATGGAGAACAGATGTTGAGATCTGGGAGAGCTCGGGTCCTAAATGAATTCAGGGTGAAGAGTGGCCAAACGTTCTGCCCTCTCTGAGCATCAGCACCCCATTTTAGAAAACCATTCCCTTCTGCCTTATACTTAATGTAACTTTTTCCCATCTTGTATTGAAAGAGATTATTTTATTTCCCCCTCTTTTTAAATATTTAATTTATTTATCTTTGCATAGAAGCATTGGGGTGTAGGCCAGAAGTATGGGGGCAGGGGGGCGGTGAATGGATTCACCAGAGACAGACTGGGGAGCAAAAGAGGCAGATTGACTGGAATACACTGCAGAGGGGAGCAGTGGGTGAGACGGGAGAGGTCTGCTGCACCATGTGGGTCAGCTCCCTGGCTGGGGATCGAACTCAGGCCATTGCCATGCTAGTGCTGAGACTTAACCCATGTGTCACCAGGGAAGCCCTATTTTATTTCTCTTTGAAATGTTATATGTGACATTTAGTAGATGAGGAAGTGGAGACAAGAGATTTGCTCCTGGTCTCTCTCTAGGTGGGGACAGGCCTGAGGCCAGCCTCTGCTTAGTTCTGCCCACTGTGCTGCTAGACACCAGTATGAGTGTCTTCCTGCTGATTGTGTGGGGTGTTGACGGTGACCTGGGCCTTTCCTCTGCAGCACCAGCAAGTGAAGTTTAGCCTCTGACAAGTCTAAGCGCAAAGGCTTCTAGCACAAGACAGGAATGGTGGCCTATTTTGAACTGTTTCACCAAATATCACAACTTATTGACATATACTACTCTTTCCTTTTTTTTTTTTTAAGATTTATTTATATATACAGAACTGGGGTACTCCCAGATTCACTAGAACAGGCAGATTGACTGAAACACACTGCTGAGAGGAGAAGCAGGTGAGGCAGGAGAGGTCTGTTGGGCCATGTGGGTCAGCTCCCTGGCTGGGGATCCAACTTGTGCACACAGTGCTGTGAGTGAGCCCCTTGTGCCACAAGGGAGGACCCTTCTTCCCTTTTTCTATCCTCTAATGTAAGAGGAGAAAACCCAACTGCTGTCACTCTAATAACACCCACAACCCAGCCATCTCAGTGAAGCCCCTCTCTTGAGAGTGTATTAGAGTGACTTAGCAGAGAAGTTAACATGTCCACACGGCGTTCACGGAGCATTGGGGTGTTGTAGGAAGTGAGGAAAGTTCTACAGCAACGCAAGTAAAGTGGTGAATGTTTCCTCTGTTATAAGCCTAATAACTTTGGGACCAGTAGGGGTGTTTTGAAATACCTTTGTTTCCCTGATTTCCATTGCCTTCCCTATGTTAAGTGGTTACATTTAAAACTCTGCCATTTGGGACATGAATATAAAAAAGTGGTTCCGAGGTGTATTACTTTTTTGGAGGGAGTGAAGGCAGGCCATGAAGAATCGTCTAGAAACTGAAGCGTTGAGAATTTGGAATATATCTCTTAATTGGTTAATGTTTGCATTTTATTTTACTTATTACTTTTAAAACTATCGGCGAACGTTAATTTAATATATGGTTAGAGCGCCGCTAACAAGTACCCTCAGGCAGGGCCCGAAAGTCACTGCCTATATAGTGGCCACCAGCATGGCGCCCTCTAGAGGTGGGCCGTGGCTGTGCCTTTTGAAGGGCATTCATGTCTATCAATACAACTTTTGTTTTCTGTGAACATAGGGTGCATTATTATTACTGCAGTGTGTTCTTGGTAGTTCTTTGGATTCTTTTAACTTAACTACTTGGAGAAACATTCATCCATTCGTCCTGTCACCGTCAACAACACACGTCTCTGGATCCTGTTCCCTGATCTGTATTATGCGGATAAACCCCATAGGGTTGTTGCGAAGACTTGAGTGAGACAAAGGTACCAAAGAACAGTAACTGTTAGCCATACCAGAGAGAAGTTTAGTTAGGATCACAAGTCAGCTGGAGGCTTGCCTACTTGGGGGCTCTCACGTGACCAGGGAACCCCAACTATTCAAAGTGAGTTCACAGGGCACCAGAGACGAGCCTTTCTCTGGGCATACTGGTGAAAGAATAAGCCACAACAGGGACTTGGAAGGTTCCAGCCAGACGTTGACTCGACTACGGAGGCTTTGTACTGGGCGCAGTGGTGATACCTGACTCACCTTTTAACCCCTATTTCCCCACACTTCCTTATTGTGTGTGTATTCAAGCAGGTTGCGAGTTTCTCCCAACTGCCAATATATAGGGGTACATCTCTGGAGTTCTACTGCGTTCAAGGAAGCGGCGGGGGCCGGGGGGAGCAAGTGCCAGAGGGTTTTTGTTTGTTCTTTAAGTCCGGCCACCACTACCCGGACTCAAGATCTGCTGTAATTGGTGGGTCGGCGGGGCGGGAGCGGGTCGGAGTTCGCTGGGTCTGGAGCCTGCGCTCGGACGAGGGCGGGGCCCGGGCTGGGTCGGGGTCAGGCTAGAAGGCGGGACCAGGACGGGGCGGGGCCAGCCCAGGAGGCGGGGCCTTGGCGGGGCGGGGCCAGGGCAGGGGGCAGGGGCAGGCCAGGAGGCGGAGCCTGGGCGGGCGTGCCTGTCCTGGACACTTGTGCGCAGGACGTATTTCGGGATGGAGGAAGCTCCGCGCGAAGCTGGCGGTAACCTGACTGCACCGCTGGGCCTCAGGCCCCGGGTCTGTTTCTGGAGTCTAGGGCGGAGCATGCTCTGCATCCCAGCAGGAGCCTGGTGGGATTGGCCGGCCGGAAGGTCAACATGAGCCCTGCCAAGTGCAAGGTCTGTTTCCCTGATCGCAGAGTGAAGTAAGTAAGCCTGCAGTTTTAATGTCGGTTAAAGTTATCTTTTACAAACTGTGGCAGCGCCCGTGCCCTCTCCACCCGCTGCGAAGACAAATTCTCTCCTTCTAGCACCACCCTCTCTCTCTTTCCGCTCGCACCCAGAGAAATGCAGTCTTTTGGGGGAACGGAGCCCGTGCCTTGCAAACCCTATGCTGTGGAGAGGAGGCCTGATTAGGCTGTGATGTTGCAGGGAGGAAGAAGGGGAGCATGTAGGTACCTCAAGGTTGAAAGGGGCCCCTGTTACTCTCCCTAACCTTGATAAAAGTGTTGGTCCTGGAAGGCAAGTGTCTGAAGTCTAGTGACTGAAAAGCTGGAGTCTGAGACAAACTTAAAGCTAGGTTCCTAGCCGGCCGTGTGCAGGCATTTCCCTGTCCAGTGCTTCGTGGCCGCACTGCTTGTTTTTGCTCATTTTCTTTTTTGTCTTCATTTTACTGCGCGAATAAAACATTGCCAAAGTCATGCAGTTTGTTGTAGAAATGCAGGCAATTTTAGATAATCAAAAAGCAACAGAAATCCCCCTAGGCCCTCTCCTGTGCAATCTTGAACAGCTCCTGCGTGTCCTTGCAGCCTTGTGAGTGTGGTGTGCAGGTATGTTTTAATTTACAGACCTGCAGCGTATGGAATGCTTTGTGACTTCTGTTTTGATTCACTGTTTTTCACCATCTGGCTCAGCGCCTGTTGCCTATTTATATGTGATCTGTGAGCAAAGACTTTTTTCCTTCTAAATGATTGGGAAAAAAACAAAAGAAGAGTACTATCTGGTGACATGAAAACGACACAAAATGTCAGTGTCTGTCACCAATAAAGTTTTATTGAAACACTGCCACGCTCATCATTTATGTATCATATCTGGCTGTCTTCAGGCTTCAGTTGGCAGAGTTAGGTAATGGGACAGAGACTGTCCTAGCTGTGAAGCCTAAAGTTTTGAATTTCTGATCCTTTATAGAAAACTTTTGATTCTACAACATGCTTTTTTTTGAGTCCACAGTGTTCCTGTAACAGGATACACCATAAAATGTAGAAGCAACCCCCTAAAAATAGCGAATATTGGGTCCCTTTTCCCCCTTTGCTAATAGCACAGCGAAGAGCAACCTTGTACCTAAGTATCTGTTTCCACCTTTGTGCTTCTCTCAGGATGTATTCATCAGGCCCATAAACACACCCCCTGCACACCTCCCACGTGTACCACCTGAATCCATAGCAGGAAGGAACACACAAAATTTGGGAAACATGACCTCTGACCCCTGGCAGCTCTTGACGAGAGAGTAATTCAAATTCAGAAACTATTGGTGGTAACAGCAATCATTGCTACCATTGGTGGGGTACTTTTAGCATGCCAGGCTGACTGTCCAGCCACATGCAGATGCTGCACTTTAAGAGCACAACCTGCTGCAGTAGACTCAAAAACAGGAGTCCTCTCCTCATGCAGAGGACGAAAGGGCTCAGCTGGTCACTAGTTACTGAGGCTCATGAACGTGCCAGCAAGGTGAGGACTCTTAGAGCTGGAATGACCTCACTGGTTGTTTAATTCCATGAATGGGGGTCCAGAGAAGGCAAGGGACAGGTCCCAGACAGGCAGCCCGCCCGCGAGGAGAAAGGCTGACCTTCCAGTACTTTGTCCTTCTGCAGAAAAGACTAACAAGGCTTAGAGGGGCCCTCCGTGGAGTGTGGGGGGCTGGAGTCCCATACTAGGATCAGTCTTTCTGTGTGTAGGGGTTTTCATGGAGCATAGGGGTCACATTTCTTCTACATGTGGGTCCCTAATTTAACTCCCCTGGCAGAAACATGCGAGGCATAGGCTATGACTGAAGTAGTCCATGTGACCTACAAAGAGTCCGGTCCATAAACAGCATCTACACACAGAGTTTAGCATATAAATCTTGAATCACATTTAATCATGCACTTTAATCCAAAAGAGTACTTTTCCCAAACCATTTTAATCCCAAAGAATAAACTTTCAAGAAACTGGAATTGTCTGAGCACGTTCTGATCCGGAGGCTACCATGTTTATAAACATGCTTGCTTGGGTGACCACACGTTTCTTCTTTAAAGTTACCCACCAGATGGAATTAGCTTCACTCTGTCAACGAGACGTGTGCCTGACCTTAGGCAAGTACTGCAATTCCCGAGCCATGGTTTCCCCATCTGCCAGGGGCAGGTCTAACAAAAGAAACTGCCAGAGTCAAGACACATTTTTTAAGATTTATTTATTTATGCATACAAGAACTGGGGTATGGGCCAGAGATAGGGATGGTGAGAGGACTCATCAGAGACAGAGTGGGGAGCAGAACAGGTAGGTTGACTGAAATACATTGCTGAGGGGAGCAGTGGACGGGTCAGGAGAGGTCTGCTGCACTGTGTGGGTCAGCTCCCTGGCCCGGGATCGAACTTATGCTTCAGTGGCTGTGGATGGCTTCCTAGTGCTGTGGTTTAACCCACTGCATCATCAGGGACGCCCAGCATCTTTGCCTTCTGGTCCTAAAAGCCTGGACAGTCTACTGCATGGCCAGAATGCACAGGAAGATGTGGTCACGTGATGCCCACATCTCTCTGCATGCCCACAGGGCCAGGTGAAAGGAAAAGAAAGGGGAGGATGGGAGCTGGAGAAGGGCTTCTCTGAAGATACTTGAGTTGAATGGAATCAAATTAGAAAGAAGGAGGCAAAGAACCCTGCCTTCAGGGAGTCCCGAGTGCCCCATTTGAACGGGAATTCTGCTCAAACCCTGGCCACTGTCTGTGTGGAAATCCTGGTCGTTGATCTCTGGGTGGCTCAGTCCTGCAGCACCTTTCAATTTCCTGGAGGGCTTTTGACAATTATAGCTGCCTGGTCCTCTCTCCTAGAGATGCTGAATAATTAGCTCAGGTGCAGCCCAGGCCTCAGTATTTTTTTAAAGATTTATTTATTTATGCATACAGAACTGGGGTCCAGGCCAGAGGTGCAGGGGC
>NW_004567130.1:11283828-11296350 GCF_000260355.1 Condylura cristata | reverse complement strand
TGTACCACATCTTTTTTATCCAGTCATCTACTTTTGGGCATTTGGGCTGCTTCCATGTTTTTCCAATTGTAAATAAAGTAGCAATAAACATGGGGGTACAGGTATCTTTTTCAACCAGTATTTTTGTCTGCCTCAGTATTTTTAAAGCTCTTCATGCGGTGGAGAATACGGTCCCACCTGGGTCCGCGCACCCTTGCTTGACCCGCCGGGCAGGCAGTGTTGGCGGCTTGTGGCATGCGGGTCTGTCACCTCGCCTCAGCTCCACTGTCTTCTGCAGGGGCCTCCGCTGCTGGGGTGTGCGTCAGTGGGCCACCCTTCCAGCCACGCTTCATTTACCAGCCCTGAAATTTGAATTTCACATAATTTTCAAGCGCCGCATAATTTACCATGCTTTTGATTTTTTTTCAACCATTCAAAAAATGGAAAAAGCATTATTACCTCGTGAGAGGGACACAAGTAGATGCCAGACGGGACTGGCCTTTGGCCCTGGTTTGCTGGCCTCCAGCCTCGCCAAAGTGGCCATCCAAGAGGCAGCGAGGACCGGGTACCTGAGGAATTTCCAAGTGTCTGCTTCTTTGGAGCCCAGAGATGAGTTCCGCGTGCCCAGCCTTCCCAGACTGTGTGAAGTCCTCCTTCCTGGCGTGGGCTGATGGTGCGGCCTCCAACCCTAGCAGCTCGTTGGCGCTCAGCCTTCCCAAAGAAAGGTAGACTCAGGGACTCAGGGCTGGCCCAGGCCAGGGCCCAGGTCCCGCAGCGCCACTCTGGGGCCCTGTGGGTCTCTCCTGTGGCTCTAGGCTCTAGAGCTCCTTGCTGCAGGCCAGGCCGGCTCAGAAGCCTGGACCCGCACTCTCCGAGGCAGAACCTGCTGGTACTGTTTCCATACTACGAGGAGAGCAAGGCCCCGAGTGAAACAGCTTCCCCAAGAATGCACAGGTCCTCCGCCTGAATGTGCAGTCAGAGCCCGGAAGGCCGAGTCTCATCTCTCAGGGCTTCTCAGCTGTGGTGCTGTTGACATTTGGGACCTTCTGACGTTTTGCGGCGGGGCTGCCCCCGTGCATTGTGGGGTATGTAGCAACAGCAGCTCTGGCCGGTACCCACTGAATACTAGTAGCACCTCCCATGTGATGATCCAGATGCTTGTAGCTACTGCTGTGTGTTCCTTGGGGAGCACAGTGCCCACGCCATTATCCATATTGCTTCTCACGTGTTAGCACTTGTTTTTTTTTTTTTTTTTTTTAATAAATTGTTTTTTTTTTTTTTTTTTTTTAAAGATTTATTTATTTATGCTTACAGAACTGGGGTACAAGCCGGAGGTGTGGGGGGCAGGGACAAGAGGATTCACCAGAGACAGAGTGGAGAACAGAACAGATAGATCCACTGAAATTCACTGCTGAGGGGAGCAGCGGGTGGGTCAGGAGAGGTCTGCCGTGCCATGTGGGTCAGCTCCGGGGCTGGGGATCAAACTCGTGCTATGGTGGCTTCAGAGAGCTTCACAGCGCTGTGCTTTTAACATATTGTGCCACCAGGGAAAGCCACTGTTTTGTTTTGTTTTTAACTTTTTTTTAAAGATTTTATTTATTATGCATACAGAACTGGGGTGCAGGCCAGAGGTGCAGGGGTGGTGAGAGGCTTTACCAGACACAGTGGGGAGCAGAACAGGCAAATCTATGAAGTACACTGCTGAGGGACCAGTGGGCGGGACAGGAGAGGTCTGCTGCGCCATGTGGGTCAGCTCCCGGCGCAGAACAGGCAAATCTATGAAGTACACTGCTGAGGGACCAGTGGGCGGGACAGGAGAGGTCTGCTGCGCCATGTGGGTCAGCTCCCGGCCGGGGATGGAACTGATAAAACTCGCAGTGAGGCGGCTGCCGCCAGCTTGCAGTGCTGCACTTTAACCCACTGTACCACCAGGGAGGGCCCAGCATTTGTTTTTTGAAGAGATACTTCCATTTAACTGCCTCTCTGAGACTCGGGTTCTTCATCATGAGGAGGAGGCTGTGGCCTCCCCTCCACAGGGCTGTGGGGTTCAGTGAGAGGTCCCCGGGGCCTCACCCCGTGGGGCACGGGAGGATGCTGTGCAGCTCTGGCTGGTCTTGTGCCTGGGCAGCGGCCGTGCTGGTGTTTCGCTAAAACATGCGAGTGTCTTGATGGAACTTGCTTACCTGGCAGCAGACGCTGGCAGGAGGTCAGCCCTCGAGAACTGGTGTTGGTTGGCCTCCAACTTTGTCCAAACCAAATAAAAATAGCCACGAGCCCAGAACCAAACCAAGGTCACCAGCAGCTCATGTGTTGTCCTCTTCCCTGTTGCTGCGGGTCTGTGACCCTCCGAAGCCGGGTCTCCATCACCAGTTCAGGAATTAAAATGGTGGCGTGAGTGGGTTTCCCAGGTCAAGTAATGGTACATTTTGAATGGGTGCATTTCCTGTTGTGGCTCTGTTGTGTTTGCCAAAGTTTGAATGATAATATATGTGGAAAGGGACTTCCCAGCCTTTCTGAAGCCTGAGAATAAGCCAGCCAGTCGGAGAAGGCCATGGACAGGGTGGGAGAGTGGATGACAGGCAGAGGACTGAGCCTTGGAGGGGTTGAGAGGTCAGCAGCCTGATCATCCTGCTAACGCTGCACTGAAATACAACACAGAGCTTGAAGTGTCCCAGCAAACTTTCCATGTACTAGCTGATTTAGTCCTTACAGCCAGGGGCATCTGACCATCCCGTTGTGCAGAGAGGCTCCTGAGTGCCAAGTGCAGAGAGACAGAATGCCTGGCTTTCAGCATCCCCATTGCAAAATTAATGCTTTTGTTTTTTCTTATTGAAAATACTGCGTTGCTGCAGAAAATTTAACAAATATAAAAAAAGACAGAGACCATCTATCATTCAGCCACCCAGAGACAATTGCTGCTGTTAACATTTTGGTGTCTTGTACTGGATCAGGGGTTTATCACTGATGGCCTGTGGACCAAACCTGCCTGCATGAAGGAACAAAAGAAGTGAATACGTGAGGTGTGCCCCTGAGGTGGCCTCACTGCACCCACAGACTGTGAGCAGCCTTTCCCCTAACGCCTCCTTGAATAAACGGTGGAGATAAATGGGAAATGTCTGTAAAGAAACAAAATTCTCAAAACCGGAACTTAGTTAATGGAATACAGTTATGGTCCAAGCGCTGCTCCTCTGTGACCTTCCAAAGTACTTCTCAAGTCCTCGCTCATCTCCGCTCTTCATTCCAAGGAGGCATTAGGGGAAAGGCTGCTCACAGTCTGTGGGCACAGTGAGGCCGTCTCAGGGGCACAGATCACTAATTCACTTCATTGTTCCTCATGCAGGCAGCCTGCACTCACCAGCTGCCCGGGGAGGGTCTTGTTTGAAAGCCCACGTCCCAAAGTGGCAGCTACACACCATTCACTTCTCTCCTTGCTCTCCTGGCCTTCAAGTCTGGGTCATCTGTGCGCTGGCCCTTGGTGGCTCGTGCTGGGAACAGACATTAGACTTGTAGGCGGGTTTCCCATGAGGCAATCAGCTGGGGGAGGCTCCTTTACACAACAGAGAACACCCACATTTCCTGGGGTGGAAGAAAGTGCCCCAGGCCTGCTAGCTTGCTGGGGGACCCCCTTTGTCTGGCTAGGCCTCATCTTGCCTGTCTATAAAGTGGAATTTCTGTTCCCTGATTGCTGCTTTGCTTCCAGCTTAGCTGCTCACTGCACAAAGCTGAGAGGGTGATGTGCTCGTGGCTGTCCTCAGGGCCAGTCGTTCTGCACTGAAACTTTTTTCTTTTTGCATAGAAGAGCTGTGGTGCAGGCCAGAGGTGTGGTGAGAGGATTCAGTGTGGGGAGCAGAACAGGTGGACCAACTGAAAACACTACTGAGGGGAGCAGCGGGGAACACAGGAGAGGTCTGCCACGCCATGTGGGTCATCAGCTCCCTGGCTGGGGTTAGAACTCAGGCTGTCGTGGTGAGACTCAACCCCTAGGCCACCAGGGAGATTCCCACTAAGACATATTTTTTAAGATTTATTTTATTTATTTACACATACAAGAATTGGGGTGTAGACCATAGGTGGAGCTGGGGTGAGAGGATTCACCAGAGACAGAGTAGGGAGCAGAAGAGGCAGATTGACTGAAATACACTGCTGAGGGGAGCAGCGGGCAGCAGAGGAGAGGTCTACTGCTCCATGTGGGTCACCTCCCTGACTGGGGATCGAACTAATATTGCAGTGGCCGGTGATAGCTTCATAGTGCTGAGACTTAACCCTTGAGCCACCAGGGAAGCCTCTCCCATTGAAACGTTAACCCCTTGAGCCACTCAACTCTGGCTTTCCAAGGTGCCTGATCACACAGTTGCTGGACACAGGTGCTCTGAGTAGTTAACCGCTAGGCTGATTGCTGGCAGGTGGCCCTGGCAGTTTCGTACCCATTGCCAGATTGAAAGTGGGCCGAATGTGCGTGCTTAGTTCTGCTTCTGTCCAAACCGCACCAAACAACAGCCAAGAGTTTTTTTTAAAAAGAAATAAAACTGGCCCTCCCTTGTGGCGTAGCGGGTTAAAGCACAACACTGAGAAGCTAAAGCCACTTCCGCATGAGTTCGATCCCCGCCTGCCCCGGAGGTGACCACATGGCACAGCAGACGTCTCCTGACCCGCCCGCTGCTCCCCTCAGCAGTATGCTTCCTCGATCTGCCTGTTCTGCTCCCCACTCTGTCTCTGGTGAAACCTCTCGCCACCCCTGAGCCTCTGGCCTGTACCCCAGTTCTGTATGTACAAATAAATAAATTAAAAAAAGAAATAAAAAGAAATAAAACCCCCAAAACAGGAAGGGAAATCAGCAATACCATTCTGGAGGCCAAAAAGCAGATGGACAGGAAATAACTGGCTTAACAGGACCAAAAGGACTGATGGAGCGAGAACCTGCTGGATCTGCACCCAGAAGATGTGGGGACTGGCGACATTGAGAGTGAGGGGTACCAAAATGAGGATTGGGAGAGACACTTCCAGATTTCTCACCCACTCTGCATGGCTGGAGGCTGCCCAGTTGTTTTTTTTTTTTTTTTTAAGATTTATTTATTTGTACATACAGAACTGGGGTACAGGCCAGAGGTGCAGGGGTGATGAGAGGATTCCCCAGAGACAGAGTGGGGAGCAGAACCAGGAGCAGAACCAGCAGATCGCCCATGTACACTGCTGAGGGGAGCAGCGGGTGAGACAGGAGAGGCCTGCTGCGCCATGTGGGTCACCTCCCTGGGCGGGGATCGAACTCTCATTGACGCAGCTGCAGCACCAGCTTCACAGTGCTGCGCTTCGACCCATTGCACCAGCAGGGAGGGCCCAAGGCTGCCCAGTTCTGCCCCAACAGAACGCAGGCAGTTTATTCTCAGTAGAGGTACAAGTCTTGGGACACTGATGGGCTCAGCGGCGCGTGAGGGGTCTGTACTCCAGAGGAGGAAAGTTTCTGTGTAGGTGTTGAATCCTGAAAATTGCCCTGCCCCCACCCCCACCCCACCCAGTTTCTCTTCCTTCCCTCCCCAGGCTCCAGCCAGTCTTTATCATTCAGACAGAAACCCAGAGGAACTGGGAAATCTCAGGGGAACTGAGCCAGCAAGGGAGAAGACTACAGTGATCCTCGGGGATCCCCTAACATGCCATCCTCCCAAGTCACTGAGTGGCACTGAGGACCAGCCAGCCAGCCAGCTGCTCCCTAGCAGCTGAGTTTCTGCTCTTGGTCATGAGGAAGTAACTGAGACTCCGCAAACACTTCTCCTGTTTGCTGTCATCTGTATTCACTGGGTAGAGCTTCTGGTGATCACTGGGACCCCGTCTGTGCCAGGGTTCTGGTTATTCTTTCTAGCCAGCTGACACTGGGGTTGAACAAAGCCAGACGTGTGAGACACAGTGCCTCCAGCTCCAACAAATACAAAAGGGGACTCAAGCTGGGATGCCTGTTGGCCGACTGAGGGTCTGGTAACGTCGCCGTTGCAGGAGAGACCATGGGCTGGGGAGGAAAGAAAGAAACCTGCAAGACTGGACCACGTCCCTGCCACCAGGGGGCAGATTTCTGGGTGTGTTCATAGAATGAAGGAGTCTGACAGGTTCCCAGCCTTGTTGATGAAAATGGACACTTACCTGCATTATTCCTGAGAAATTGGAGGAGACGAGAAGATGCTATAAACTTCAGGATATAAAAAAGCAGGTCACCCGCAAAGGATTAAGATCAGAGGGTCTTTTGCAGTCACAACAAAATAATGCAAGTCTTCTGAAACTCTGAAGGAGAAGGTTTTTGCTTTTAGAACCCCATACTCAATGACAGAGTCAAATGTGAGACAAGAAAGTTTTTTAGAACATGGAAGGCTGGAAAACATTTACTCTGCCTCCTCCCCACACCTTTTCTTAGAAAGCTACTAGAGGATGTTCTTCCAGAGAAACAAGAGTGTAAACTAAAGAAGAGCAACTTGTGGGAGACAGGAAACAGAGATCCAAAATGGAATGAAAGAGAATCTCCAGGGTGATGGTGATGAGGGAGCCCAGGGTTGCCAGGATCAGGCTGGCATGTTGAGAGTGTCATTGTGACCTTCCCTGCCACTGCACCACCACTTAACCAGATGAAGCCACCAGAGGATATGCCCCAGCCAAACAAGGTAGCCCACCAAGAAAAAGAGCCACATTTCCCCCCAAATTAGGGATCAAACCTCACGAAAAGGCAAAGGGGAACCCTAAGGATTTCAGTGAAGGGAAACCCCTGAGTAATGGTTGAGTAGGAGGCCTAGAGAACAGACAACTGGATCAAAGAGAACTGAGGTCTCCAGGAGGGATGTTGATGGAAAAATAATGGAACTCTTCGATTCCATGATGTGCACTGGGAGACTATCAGGAGTGGAATGAGTCAATAACAGATTTGAGGAAAACCAAGTAAATGAAAAAAAATAATTAATTCCAGGAAAAAAAAAACAAAGAAAGGGAAAACCAGGTATATTATCACCCCCTTATGTGAATAATGATCACAAAGGAACAAGACACCCACTTACTGACATTACCAAATTGCAGTACACAGTTGACTCTTGAACAACACAGGGATTGGGGTGCTGCTCAGGTCCCCAGCACGCATAGTCAAAAATCTGTGTGTAATTTTTGATGTTCCAAAAACAGTAGCGTGCTAAGACTGCGGCCTTACCGATAAACAGTTGATGGGCAAGCACTCGGTGTGTTATATGTGTTATACACTATATTTGTACAATAAAGTAATTTAGAGAAAAGAAAATGTTAGTAAGAGCATCAGAGGGAAGTGAGGGTACATTGGCAGTGCTGGATGGTATTGATTGACTACGTTTATGCCATCTAGGTATAAGATGAATCTACACATAAATAGACCCTTCAGCTTGAAAGCTGTGTTGTCCAGGTATCAGCTCTACTTCCATTGAAATGGGGGAAGGAAGGGGGGCGGGGTGGCTGCACCAGACTGCTAGTTCCTCATCGCTGAAGATGGGAAGGGCCGGATGGAGTCTCAGGTACAGGACTCCCAAGATAATTCAGTTTGTTCAGAGAGTCCCAGGGGGTTCCTCTGCTGTGGGTTTCTGGAGAGGAGTGGAGCAAGAACTTTTCTATTTATTGTGATACATTTTTTGGTTTCTGTTCAGATTTTAGAAAACATTTTTTATATGCATACAGTACATGAAAGATACTAATGTTGTATAACAAGTCAAAAGTATTAGAACATGTGAACTTCCTCCCTGGTTTGAAACTTCCTGTTAGAGCTTTTTAGTTTTATTGGAGGTCCTGAATCATGGGTATATAAGATAAACATTTGCCCTCCCTGGTGGCGCAATGGGTTAAGGCGCAGCACTGCAAGCTGGCAGCAGCTGCTTCAGTCTGAGTTCGATCCCTGGCCCTGGAGGCACAGCAGACCTCTCCTGTCTTGCCCACTGCTCCCCTCATCAGTGTACTTTATTGATCTGCCTGTTTTGCTCCCCGCTCTGTCTCTAGTGAGTCCTCTCATCCCCTCCTCCCCCGCGCCTCTGGTCGGTACCCCAGTTCTGTATGCATGAATAAATAAATACTTTTTAAAAAGATTACAGTTGACTTAAGATTAGAGATCTGAACGTAGGGCTTGGGGGGTTGGGCAGGCCCCTGCTTCATTCTTGCTTTGGCCTTTTGAGTCTCCCTGGATATGCCTCAGGGGCTCGGGAGAGGGCCAAACAGAAGGGCTCTCGCAGGCCTTGGCTTCTCTGGGATGTCAAGTTCCGAGATGTCAGGCTCTAGACCCTCTAGCGCCCCAGACTTCCTCATTTGGGGTCTGCCATTCCCTCCGCAGACCCAGCATGTCAGGACTCCACCTGGTGAAGAGGGGCCGAGAGCAGAAGAAGCTGGACCTGCACAGAGACTTTACCGTGGCCTCCCCGGCCGAGTTTGTCACGCGCTTCGGAGGGGATCGGGTCATCGAGAAGGTACAGACAGGGCCCGAGGGCTCTGGGCGGGGTGGGCCCCTCCTCCCAGCTGCAGGTGGAGGTGCAGCTTCAGACTCAGCCTGCGTGTTGCAGAGAAAGGGCCAGGACCACCCTTTCGTGAGCACTTGCTGAGAGCTGCCTGTTGATGTCACCAGCCCCTCACTCACGAAGCAGCAGTTCCCGCCCTGTCTCCCAGAGGAGACTCAGAGAGGCCCGGGGGCTGCCTAAGAGCCTGAGGAGCCTTTCTAGTTAGTGGGAGGGAAGTCTAAAGCCCAGCCCTGAAATCGGGTGTACAGCTCCTTTGAGGGAGCAGGCCCACGTTCTACATGGACAGCAGCGAGAGCCCGCAGTGTAGACTGGCTGTTCCATGGCGGAGGCTCTGGCCACACACTGATTATCGACCTCAGTTTCATGGAGAAGCTTGAAAGGGGAGGTTTGATATGGGTTGTCCAAAGTCACTTGGCTAATAAGAGCTAGAGCTGGGATTTGAACCCAGGTCTGTGGAGTGGAAGGCTTTGTTCTCTTACTTGAGGGTGGCGGTAGCAATAAAAACAGTTTTAGTGAGCACTCGCTATGGGCCAGGCCTCCTGTTAACTGCTTTACAAGACCTTACCTCAAGGAAACAACCGCCCAGCCCTGTCAGAGGCTGTCGTTTTACAGGTGAGGAAAGGTGGCTTGCTCAGGTCTTGCAGCTGGTCAGTGGCAGAGCTGGGACTTGAGCCCTGGCCCTGGGACGCCAGGGCACATGCGACCCCTTCTGTCACACTGAGCGGTAGAGACTCACAGGCTCCCAAACCCAGCTGCCACCGGCACTACTGGCTGAAACAGGGACTTTTCCACCCCTCCCCAGACCCTTGGAGTTAGGGTCCCCCAGGTCGGGCTGTACCTGGGGGCTGTTTTGCAGCCAAGAGGCTGAGGCCACGCAGGGCGTGCTGGCCTAGGAGCCCATGGTGGCTCCCTCCTGGCCCTAAACTCCCGGTGGGAAGGGCACAGCGCGGAGGCTAGAACAGCACTCTGACCTGCAGACGCCTTCCACGGGCTCTGGGAATGTGCTGAAACAAATGGGGTCCTGGGAACTGGCCGGCCTGCGTCATCTGTCCTCCCTCTCAGCCAACCTTTGTTTGATAATTAGATTGAGAAAGCCAGAGCCCAGCTACTTGGCTTCACTTCCTGGGAGGCATTTCTGGAAAGTTAGAAAGACCCTGAAGGTGGGTGCTCTGGGTCCCTCACGGGCTCGGGCCCACACAGGCAGTTACACCCCAAATCTCTGATTAGACTTGGCCTTCAAGACCTTTGTGAAGATTAGCCAGCTATCAAGTCACAGAGTCGCTGTGTAAGTCAGAGCTTTGATGGTTTTTTTTTTTTTTTTTTTTTTAGCAAGAAACGAAGAAACGTGGAACTTGATTTTGTTTCTTAGAGACTAAGTCAGGGGATGGGCCGGTGTGAGTCCCTCATATCCCTCATATCCAGTGTCACACAGACTCATGGCAGAAATGAGAATCACAGCCAGAATCCCTTCTCTGTTGCTGGGGACAGCCAGAATTATTACCTTTCCTCCATACCGGGTCTGGGACCTTTAACTTACAGGATGCGGAGGCAGCCACGGGGCAGATCAGAACATAGGCAAGAACTGGGAGGAGTCTCAGCTCTGCCACTTATTAGTCATGAGACTTGGGCAAGTACCTTAACTCCTTGGGGTTTTAGTCTTTAACCCCAAGTAGGAGTAATAATAGAATCTCTTTTAAAGGGCTCTTATGAGGATGAAATGAAATTAAGGTGGTGAAATACATTGTACTGTAACTTGGTATAGTTAAGGATATATCATGATGTCATCAACAAAGGAATAAAAAATTATTCATCCATCCATCCATCTATTCCCATCTCTTGTATATTAATTCCTATAATGCATGCATGCATCCATCCACCCACCCACCCATCCATCTACCCATCCATCCACCCATCCACCCACCCATCCACCCATCCACCCATCCACCCACCCACCCATCCATCCACCCGCCCAACCATCCAGTTATTCATTATGTGAGCAGCCGACACTGACACCTGCCCTGTGCAGAGCTGTGCTCCAGCCATCCACTGAGGCTCTGCATCAGTGACGTGGGTCACAGCATTCAGCCTCCAGTACAGGCAGCTGTGCAGCTCCCCCCCCCCCAACTTTCCTTTTCCAGGTGCTCATCGCCAACAATGGCATTGCTGCTGTGAAGTGCATGCGGTCCATCCGCAGGTGGGCCTATGAGATGTTCCGGAATGAGAGGGCCATTCGATTTGTAGTCATGGTAACTCCAGAGGATCTCAAGGCCAATGCAGGTACATGTATTGATTCCCTCCCCGAGCCCCCAAACCCCATTCTTTTTTTTTCCTTCCTTTTCTTATTTTTTTTATTACAAAAGTTTATTTTTACATCATTTTGTACATTTTTTTTTCCATCTCAATTGTAATCCCCGCGGGTTTCCCAACACCAAGTCACCCGTGTGCCATCACCATAATCTCGTGCATTTCCCTCCCCCCCCATTTTTGATCCCATTCCCCACTCCACCCCCACAAAATGTCTCTGGTATATGGTTGTTCATTATTTTTGTTATTTTCTCGCCTGGTCCATTATACTCCTGCTATGAGTGAAACCATCCGGTATTTTTCTTTCTCTTTCTGGCTTATCTCACTCAGCATGATCTTTTCCAGCTCCATCCAAGATGCTGCAAAAGACCTGTGTTTCTCTTTTTTGGCTGCTGAGTAATATTCCATTGTGTATATGGACCACATCTTTTTTATCCAGTCATCTACTTTTGGGCATTTGGGCTGCTTCCATGTTTTTCCAATTGTAAATAAAGCCAAACCCCATCCGTACCAGGCCTCACCTCCTCCAGGCCCCCCGGGCAAGTCCATCCTTGCGCAGGCACTAGACATAGTCCTAGGGTCCTTCTCATGGGCTGTGTTGGTTTGACGTTGCTTCTTTAATTAATCAGTGTCTGCTGATACAGGAGCAACCCATGTGCCTTAGAAAAATGCAGATGGTTAATGTGAAAAGTGGAAACTCCACTTCAAAAAATGTCTGCAGCTGCACTGCAGCTGTTTTTCTGGCAACTCGGTATACAGTGTAGCAAGTGTTCATTCAGTCCCTCCTGCGTTAACACAGATCATTCTGTAAACGCCTACTACACAGTTTGCTTCCCTTCTGGCGGCTGCCCCATCAGCAGCCTTCACAGACTGTTGTGTCCACACAACAGCCGAAATGATCTTTTCAAACACAACTCAGGGCCCGTCAGCCCCTCCTTAGGCGGTTCAGAAGCTATTGTCTCAGCCCATCCCCTGCGTCCTTCTGGGATGCAGGCCCTGGCCCTGGCCCTGGCCCTGCCCTGCGCAGCCTCCTTTTCCTTCAGGACAAACAGGACAGGTTTTACAGGTGAGGCAGTTGAGTCACGGGCACAGAGTCACTTGCTCGGGTCTTGCAACCCGTCTGGGTCCCAGGTGAGTGTTGAACTCTGTCCTGGTGCACAGCCTTGGTTATCCCATGGCGCCCGTCACGCTCAGGCTGAAATTCCCCACTCAGGCCCTGCTGGCCTCCTGCGTGCCTCTCACCTCCATCCTGGCCACACTGGCCTCCATGGTCCTGAGCCCAGCCTTGCCCCTGTCTGTCACAGAGGCTCGGGATGCGCTGGACTTTCTGCTGATCATCCTCCTGCACCCCTATGCTACCCCTGACCTCTGCAGAGCAGGCCTGGCCCCAGACTCTAGGTTTCCTCTCCTGGGCTTGCCTCTGAGTCCTGGCACTGACTAGTATGTGTTAGCGCCTCTGTTTTTGTGCCCAACCCACCCAACATTAAGGAGGAGTTCCTCTGACTCCTCACTTAACAATATAGCTTCACACCTCTCCTGGTGCAGAAGCACCAGAGGCGGTGGGTGGGGTAAGTGACTCTGGGATTACTACTTCAGGTCCTCCCACAAAGCCCCCCATTGTTCCTTAAAGGGCTTCGTGGCACAGAGGCGCCCTCTTGTATATTAATTCCTATAATGCATGCATGCATCCATCCACCCACCCACCCATCCATCTACCCATCCATCCACCCATCCACCCACCCATCCA
>NW_004567130.1:11257725-11283728 GCF_000260355.1 Condylura cristata | reverse complement strand
CAGAGGCGGTGGGTGGGGTAAGTGACTCTGGGATTACTACTTCAGGTCCTCCCACAAAGCCCCCCATTGTTCCTTAAAGGGCTTCGTGGCACAGAAGCGCCCACACTTGACCTGGGATCAAACCAAAGTGTTCACAGGCCCAAACACTGTCCTGGGAACACCCTCTTCACTCTTCGCCCGACTGATTTGGAATGTCTGCCGCAAGGAGCATGCAAATTTTAGTTTTTATTTATTTGTTTTTTAGAAAGGTTTATTTTTACACATACAAGAACTTGGGTGAAGGCCAGAGGTGCAGGGGGTGAGAGGGCTCACCAGAGCCAGAATGGGCAGCAGAACAGTAGGAGCTACTGAAATATACTGCTGAGGGGCGCAGTGGGTGATACAGGAGAGGTCACCCTACTCTCAGGCCACAGTGGCAGGGGACAGCTTCATAGTGCTGAGACTTAACCCCTGAGCCACCATGGAAGCCCAGCATGAATATATATATGTATATGTATATATATATATATATATATATATATATATATATGTGACAAGTATATATATATTACCTAATATTAAAATTTTTTAAAAATAATATGTTTATTTTTACATAATTCTGTGTCTTTTTCCATCTCAGTTGTAATCCCCATCTGTGGGCTTCCCATCAGCAAATCACCCGTGTGCCATCACCATAGTCCAGTGCACTCCCCCCGCCCCAATTTTTGATCCCATTCCCCTCTCCATCCCTGTATAATGTCTCTGGTATTTAGTTGGTCATTATTATTTCCCTCCTGCCCCCAGTCCTTTACAGCATGAATATTTTAAAGTAAAACATTGCATTGCAGTCAGCCTTAAAAAGAAAGGAGGTTCTGTCACCTGCTGCCACGCGAGGGACCCCGAGACCCCAAGGATGTGATGGAAAGCCCGATTCCCGGGCTGCGTGAGCCCCAAGCAGTCAGGGTGCTGGAGACAGAAGCAGCAGGATCTGGCGGAGGCCGGGAGTTAGTTCACGGGTAGAGAGTTGCAAATTCACTGGAGGAAAGTTTCTTGTGTTGTTTCACAACAGTGTATGAGTCACACTGTTGAACATGCCCTCAGGAAATAATGAAGATGACCAATTTTAGGTCAGTATTTTTCTCTACCATTCAAAAACATTTTTTCCCCCAGCAGAAGGGGGGGGGGAGGAATGTTCTATCAAATTTGGTTGAGTTACCAAGTGTTTATAAAACTGTATCATTTCAAGAGTACAGATTCACACCTCCAGAGGTAACACCGTATTGTTTAACGGCAAAACAATATTAAGATAAACTCGAGATGAAATTCAGAAGAAAATCCCCCCTCTCGCCCCACTCCCCGCTCGCTCCTGGCTTCCCCTGGGGTTCCCTCTGGGTCTAGTCCGGATGCAGCGAATTTCAGGAACGAGAGCCACGTGCGCTTTCCGCGGGTGATTGTGCGCGCGTCCTGCTGCCCAGACCCTCCTGATCGGCCTTTGCGTGGCTCTGGGCAGTGGCATCAGCAGCGCCCCGCGCGCACTTCGCCGGCTCAGGCCCTCCCTCCCTCCTCCTGCTTCACCCCAGAGTACATCAAGATGGCAGACCAATACGTGCCCGTGCCCGGAGGACCCAACAACAACAACTATGCCAACGTGGAGCTGATCGCGGACATCGCCAAGCGAATCCCGGTGCAGGCACGCTGGGCGGGGCGCCCCGGGCCCCACGCCCCGAGCTCTGAGCACCGCGATTCCCCAGTTCAGAGGGGTGGGGGGGCCGGGTCCCACGAGCCTGGCAAGTCCAGAACCGTTATGCCAAGGAAGAGCTCTCGGTGAGTGTTGGGAGATGGCGCTGGAAAGAGGTCTCCATTCCCACCTCTTTGTGTTTGCAGGCGGTGTGGGCTGGCTGGGGCCACGCTTCCGAGAACCCCAAGCTTCCGGAGCTCCTGCGCAAGCATGAGATTGCTTTCTTAGGTAGGGTGTATCTTTCCCAGATATGTGGGGGTAGGGTGTTGATGGCACACTCGGCTGGGTCAGATTCCCTTCTTGGAGCAGCCCTGTAAAGTGGGGTCCGTTTGATATTCCCACCTTATAGTTTCATTGTCCGGTGAGCAAACCCAGGGGTGGGGGGAGGGGGCAGAATAGGTCTGTCAGCTCAGGGAAAGAGGAGCCATTGCCATGGTGACCATGGTGGAGTGATGCTGGGGTATGTAGAACCCCCCTTAAGGTTCTGTTGCCAGTGAGATGCTAGCCATGTTCAGATTTCTTTCTTTCTTTATTTTGAAGATTGATTTATTTATACATACAAGAACTGGGGTGGGGGTGAGAGGACTCATCAGGGCAGAATGGGGAGCAGAACAGGCGGATCTACTGAAGTACACTGCTGAGGGGAGCAGCGGGGAGATAGGAGAGGTCTGCTGCGCCATGTGGGTCAGCTCCCTGGCCGGGGATGGAACTCGTGTTGCAGTGGCTGTGGATAGCTTCTTAGGGCTGTGCTTTAATCTGCTGCACCACCAGGGAGGCCCCCATGTTCAGATTTCTAACCAGGTCTGGAGATCACATTTCTGACAAGGTCCCACTTTTGCTTGGCTATTCTCAGACCTGTAGGATAGCCTAACCCCTTGGGATGAGAGCCCCTCATCTCTGCTACTTGTTTGGTAAAGTGTGTACACTTGTTTGGTCACTTGACAATAACGGTTTCAGGATCTGTCTTTGTATTTATAAAGCTGGTGTAATTGTGCCTTCTGACATCCCTGCATAGTTTAGAGACATTAATTTGCCATAGTAAATCCTGTTGCTGTCCCTTATCTCTGGATCCATAGTACACACATGTGTGAAGTGTCTCAGTGCAATTCAACACCTAGTATTCACCTTGCTGCAGTGGTCTGGGCCTGCTGATGTCTCTGTTAGTAGTCAGTGATGGCCTATGACAGGGACTCTCCCAATCTGTATTTTTTTTTTTTAAAGATTTATTTATTTGTGCATACAGAACTGGGGTACAGGCCAGAGGCTCAGGGGTGGCGAGAAGCCTCACCAGAGACAGAGCGGGGAGCAGAACAGGCAGATCGAGGAAGTACACTGCTGAGGGGAGCAGCGGGCGGGTCAGGAGAGGTCTGCCACGCCATGTGGTCACCTCCGGGGCAGGCGGGAATCGAACTCATGCGGAAGCGGCTTTAGATTCTCAGTGCTGTGCTTTAACCCGCTGCGCCACCAGGGAGGGCCCTAATCTGTATTTTTAATGCCTGTGGAGGTTGAGAGTGTAGCCCAGGAACTGGCAAAGCACAGTCCACAGGCCAAATCTTGCTCACTACCTGCCTTTGTAAATAAAGTTTTATTGAAACATGGCCCTAATTATTCACTTATGTCATGTGAATGGCTGTTTGGCTCTATACAGGCAAAGTTGAGTATCTCTGAGAGTAGGATCATGGTGTTGAAAATATTTCCTATCTGGGTCACTCTAGAAAACTTGCTAACCTGTGGTCTAGTGTTTTTCAGGGTCTAGCTTGACCCCTTGGTCTCATCTTTTGCCTTCCCCCTTAAAGTAAGTTTTGTCTATGCTGCAGTAGCTTAGGTTTTAACCAGGCCCTGTTTCCAATCCACATGTGTTGGGAGTTGGACAGATGAAGTAACAGAATAGCAGATTCTTTTCTTCTCCAGCTTGATGTTAAACTCCTTGAGAGCTGGCTTGGCCTGTGAGGATCCCCTGCCTGACTCGATTCTGCTTCCTCCTGTCCCTCCTTTCTCAGGCCCTCCCAGTGAAGCCATGTGGGCCCTGGGAGATAAGATCGCCTCCACCATCGTGGCTCAGACGCTGAAGATCCCAACGCTACCCTGGAGTGGAAGTGGTAAGGGATCCTGAGCTTCAGTCTGGGGGACTCCTCAGCCGGTGCTTGTTTACTGTGAGGAAGAGTGGGGCGTGACAGGAGCATGCTTTTTTCTCTTTCATTTAAAATCTTTAAATTGTTGGAAAAGTCATAGAATGTCACTGGAGACAACTTAGGCAATATGAGAATTACAAGAAGGAAATAGAAAACATCCATAGTCCTATGGCTTGGTCTTCAATATTTGTTATATTATAGGAGCCTTCTGGCCTTTTCTTCAGGCACATCCTTTAAAAAAAATCAGAGATCTTTTATTTACTATTGAATTGCTTGTGCTTTCTTTCCTCACTAATCTTTCTGTGTCAATAAATATAGTTTACAGCATTTACAGTGCCTATATATGACTATGTTATATGGATATACCATGATTTATTTACCAGTTCCCTATAGTTGTACTTGAGGTTGTTTCCACTTATTTTGTTCTAATTTTTAAAATATTAAAAGTAACAGAGCCTTAATAACCTTATAGCTAAATTTCTATGCGTATTTTAATCATTTCCTTACGTTAAGTTTCAAAGAATGGGATTTCCAAGACAAATTTTAAAATAAATGGGAAAAAGTCTTAGGAATTTCTTATTCAGTTTAATATTTTTTCCTTCTAAAGATTGAATTTTAAATTTGGAATGGAAAGGTTGTTTTTAGAATCTTTGCAGGGTCTTGGAAAATAATGATTTCATATATGAATGACTCCTTAGGGTAGAATCAGATTTTCTTTGTTCTTGTTAAACTCTGAATTTCTTAAGCTTGATTTCCAATTCAGAGTTGAGTCAGCCTCCAGAATGAAGGACTGTGTCTGTACTCTGTGCTCTGTCTGCAGGGGTCCAGGGTGCCAGAGCCTGTGTGAGGAGAGGCCTGGCGTCTGTCACATGGCTGCCTTCCCTGGGAGGATTCAGTTTTCCTTTTGGTTCTCTAGGTCTGATTGTGGAGTGGGCAGAAGATGACCTGAAGCAGGGGAAAATAATCAGCGTCCCGGAAGATGTTTATGACCAGGGTTGTGTGAAAGACATAGATGAAGGCTTGGAGGTAAATGTCGAGTCTGGGGTGGGAAGTGGGGAGAACAGGACACCAAAACCTCCCCTTGTTCTGGTCTGGGTGGAAGCTGTCTAACGAGACCTCCGTGTCCTTTGCTCCACAGGCAGCGGAAAAAATTGGTTTTCCATTGATGATCAAAGCTTCTGAGGGTGGTGGAGGGAAAGGAATCCGGAAGGCCAAGAGCGCTGAGGACTTCCCAATCCTTTTCAGACAAGTGAGCCATTTTTGCCGCCTGTTTCTCCCTCTGCCTCTGGAAATTTTTTTTTCTTCAGCTGTTGGCCACCAGATTATTTCCATCAGCATGATTCTGTCACAATCAAGAGAACATTTGTGGGAGTTGGAATGTTGCTGTCTTAAATGAGCATTTCATTCTGGGAATTCCATTTTGCATTGCCCTAGACACTGTTCCCTTAGGTGTTCAATTTGTGAATCAGTCTGGCTCTTACTGATCTCACAGAGGGGCCAGCATCTCTTTTTGCCTATCAAGAGATGAAATGATTTTTAAAGATTTATTTATTTATTTATGCATGCAAGAACAGGGTACAGGTCAGAGGTGAGAGGATTCACCAGACCCAGAGTGGGGAGCAGAACAGGCAGATGTACACTGCTGAGGGGAGCGAGGGGACGAGATAGGAGAGGTCTGCTGTGCCATGTGGGTCAGCTCCCTGGCCGGGAATCGAACCTGTGTTGCAGTGGCTGCTGATAGCTTGAAAATACTGAGACAACCCCAAGAGACAAAATAGTTTGTAATCTTTAATAGCCTTGGCATTTTTAATACAGCTAGACAATCGATTTTTTATTATAGGAACTAATTTATACCACTTATTTGTAGCTGATTTTCTACTTTTAAAACACTGGATCTATGATTAGCCATGTCTAAAAAGCATCTACACTGGCAAGCTTCCCATTCTTAATCCATCTACTTTAATATGTCTAGGTTTTCTCCTACAGCTTGTTTACAGATATATTTTAAAGACTTGCATTCAGGCTGCATACTTTTTTTTTTCTATATTAAAAGATGTTGGAAGGAAATTGTATGTTATTAGCGTGCTTGATGGGGCATTACCTTTAGGTGGTAGGGTTAAGGGGGAGATTCACTTTCTACAGTATGTATATTTACAATGACAATATAATGTCACAAGAGAGGGAAAACAAATCTGAAAGCTCAGTGACTTTGTGGACACCATGACTGCTCTTGCCCAGCCCTGCCTCCCAGGGGTCAGCGCTCTGCCTCCCTCCAGGTACAGAGCGAGATCCCGGGCTCCCCCGTCTTCCTCATGAAGCTGGCTCAGCACGCCCGTCACCTGGAGGTCCAGATCCTTGCCGACCAGTACGGGAACGCCGTGTCCCTGTTTGGGCGAGACTGTTCCATCCAGCGGCGGCATCAGAAGATCATCGAGGAGGCTCCGGCCACCATCGCCACGCCGGCTGTGTTTGAGTTCATGGAGCAGGTGGGCCTGTGGCACCAGGAATCGGGTGAGGGGCGGGCAGCTCTGGAGAGAAAGGCCTTCTCAGCTCAGGGCCAGCCAGCGCTTTCAGAGGTCTTGCCTTGCCAGCCCGGGGTGGGTGACCAAGAAGCTTCCGGACCCTTTCGTGAGGACAGCTCCCACCTTGTGGTTTATCTGAGTATGATCTCCATGGTCCCAAAGTCCTTGACAGTCTGCATCAGCTGGGAACTCACAAGCCATCACCCATGCCTGAGAAAGCCAGTGGGACTCCCACCTTGTCGTTCTGCAGTGTGCCGTCCGCCTGGCCAAGACGGTGGGCTACGTGAGCGCCGGCACCGTGGAGTACCTCTACAGCCAGGACGGCAGCTTCCACTTCCTGGAGCTCAACCCCCGCCTGCAGGTGGAACACCCCTGCACCGAGATGATCGCGGACGTCAACCTGCCAGCCGCCCAGCTACAGGTGGGGCGACGGGCCCTGGGCTTCTTCCGTTCGGGGTGGGCCCCCATCCTGCCCAACTCGTGGCTGGCTGCCCCTGGGGAGGCCTGGTGGCTGAGTGCTTTGAGGAAAGCTCAGGCTGCTTGCTTAAATCCAGGACAGCAGGCAGCTTCCATTTCACAGTCTTAACACCGGAGTCTTTCGTTAGCAGTGGTTCCTCAGTCTTGTTCTTTCGCCCTTGACCTTGGCGTTTGTGAAGAGCTCAGACAGCATGCCCGTCCCGCGGACTGGCCTGGTGGTTTCCTCCGGATGAGAGCCACTCCGGCATTGACCGTCACCAGTGACGCTGGGTCCTTCCAGCGGGCCAGTCAGACAGCGCAGCTTCTCCAGCCCGGGCCTGAGGCCACGCTGGTGCTCATCATGTTTTCTCACCTGGGCCTCAAGCCCATCTTGCCCTGCACCCTTCACAAGCTGTGTGCTGCAGGCGCTCGGGCTTCCTCCGTACCTCCTGAGCCCTCAGAATCTTGGCTGTTGATTGGCACGTGGGGGGCCTGTGTCTGTGAAGTGCGTGCTGGAGCGAGCTTGCCGAGCAGCGTTGTGTACCTGCATGGGGAGGCCCATCACGCTCCTGGCCCCACAGGGGGCCTGGCGGGCCACTGTCACGTAATCGGCCACTCTGGACCAAATCATTCTTGTGGTTTCTGGACGGTGTCTGCTCGTCCTTTGAGGTTTTTCTTTGTCTCTTCATCTTCCATGTGGCACAGCTGTGTGCACACTAGCGGTCCAGTGTGACTGACACCGCTCACTGCACCCCTCCCTCCAGAGTTCGTTGTCAGAGGGTCTGGGTTCCCGTGGGGCTGACAGGACGGCTTTCTCTATTCCAGATCGCCATGGGCGTGCCTCTGCACCGGCTGAAGGATATCCGGCTCCTGTATGGAGAGTCGCCGTGGGGGGTGACGCCCATTTCTTTTGAAGCCCCTGCCAACCCTCCCCTCGCCCGTGGACACGTCATTGCAGCCAGAATCACCAGCGAAAACCCAGATGAGGCAGGTTGTGGGGCCCCTGGGCTCTGGCCAGCTCCAGTCTCCCAGTGGGGGGCAGACCCCATGTTAACCTCGCAGGAGAATCCTGGGATTCTCAGGTACAGCAGGAATCGGGGTGCAGGAAGGCCAGGGCTTACTGATGAGTAGTGAGTGCCAGGCCGGTCCCCATGCACCTCCTGGATCACTCACATGGCCGCACCGCCCCACCTGAGAGGTCAGGAGGTTGGGGTCCTGCTCCGTAGCCCCGGACCTGCTGCCCCTCTGCCTGTGGGCTGTGAAGGCCACATTGAGCTTTGGGACAACGAGCCACAGGGTCCAGAGGCCAGATCCTTAGAAGTCTGGCCTCAGGAACGTTTTGCTGCAGCGTAAATGCAGCCTGGTCTCTGGTCAGGACTCTCTTCATGACTCAGTCTCATTTGTTCTCAAAACCCATCCAGTAGGCTTCAATCAGAGCTTACATGTTTCTAATGGATGTCAACTTACCATCGAGAAACTGGGGAGAAGAAGAAACTGGGTTTTTCCCCTCCCTCTTTTAATGACAGAATTGTGATATCTGTATTAGTTTCAGATGTTTTGTTGCAAACAGTCAGCCAGCTGTGGTGATGGACAAGCAAAATAGCAATTTCTCAAAGGAATGATGATCCATTCACAGGTGCCTGGGAGGACAGAGGACCAGGTGTGGACATGACCTGGGCACTTGGAACCTTCCAAGTGGGCACTCTAGGCACCTCTGTCAAACAAATGCCGCCATCACACACTTGACGAACCTAATTCCAGAGAGAGCGTCCTTGTCCACCCCCTTAACAAAACTGCGCTTTGAAGCTAGTGGAGGTCACTCCCCTGGCCAAGAAAAGGGCACCAGCGGTGTGTTAGCAGCAACAGGCACTGGCTTAGCTATCACAGCCTGCTGGGATTCTCATAATCCAAAATTGGAATCCAGTCTTACAGCTCTTCCATGTAAACAACTTATTATTGAAAACAGCCAGTCTGCAGATTTAGAATGTAGGCCTTCACCCTGTTCAGAAGCGGTACACTCTGACCCACGTTAGGTCTGTATGCCCGCCCCACCCACACCACCGCCACTTTCGTGGTGTGTTTTTTTTTTTTAAGTTTGTTTCAGTACAAATTGCAGGACTTGACGTGCTGACATGGCCACACGCCTGGTAGCTTCACCACACCCCTACTGAGGCTTTTATGGCTCATGCAACACTTTTGTTTGTGGGGTTTCCTGGAACTTAATTCCGATGAAAATATATCTGGGCTAACAATTTCTCGCATGTTGCTTTTCCTGCCTCCACTTCCAGGGGTTTAAGCCAAGCTCTGGAACGGTCCAGGAACTGAATTTCCGCAGCAACAAGAATGTGTGGGGTTATTTTAGCGTGGGTGCCACTGGTGGCTTACACGAGTTTGCTGACTCCCAGTTTGGGCACTGCTTCTCCTGGGGAGAGAATCGGGAAGAGGCCATTTCGTGAGTATCTCCGGCTCCTTCCTCCCTTCCTCCTCTCCTCCTTGCTCTCTTGCCTCTCTCCTCCTTGAAGCTGTGGCTTCAGATGCAGCAGCAGAGCTGCTCACAGGAGCTGCATCACAGAGCAGACCCGTCATAAACCCTCAATACTGAAGTCCAGGAACATCCTGCCCTCTGCCTGTGTGTGGGAGTCGTGAGTTAGAATGAGCTCACCAAAGCTGTTTGGTTCTGAGCGGATGATAGGTCGAACCAAAGGAGCTCCAAAGAATGTTCCAATTGATCACAAAGGTTTAAAGATGTAGAGTGTCATAGCTTTAAAAATTAAAAGGCAGGGGCCCTCCCTGGTGGCGCAGCGGGTTAAAGTGCAGCACTAAGAAGCTAAAGCCACTTGAGCATGAGTTCCATCCCCGCCTGCCCCGGAGGTGACCACATGGCGTGGCAGACCTCTCCTGACCCGCCCGCTGCTCCCCTCAGCAGTGTACTTCGTCAGTCGGCCTATTCTGCTCCCCACTCTATCTCTGGTGAAGCCTCTCACCGTCCGCACCTCTGGCCTGTACCCCAGCTCTGTATGCATAAATAAATCTTTTTAAAAAAGAGGCATGTGTTCAGGGGACGTCTTTAAATGTGAACCTCATATAGTTCCTGGAGAAACCCATATTGACAAAGCGGTGCCTGAATTCCAAAACACCTGCCTCTTCCATTGCTTCTGCCTGGCCTTGGGCACAGAAAGATAAACATCAATTCAGTGGTCATGGAACATCCCTGTGCTGGTGGTCACCTGCCCTCTAGAGTGAAAAAGCCCGAGGATGTTGAGAACGTTGCCTTGAAGAGACGTTAAAGCCTGTCTGTCCAGGGCTCTCGGTAGTGACCTAAAGTGAGCTTGGTGGCTGATGAGTGGCCTTTCTTTGCCTGCCTCAGATTCTTGGTTTTAACCATTTTGTGTTGATGCCTCTGTCGAATGGGGAAGTAACCGCTGCCTTTCCCCCCAGGAACATGGTGGTGGCTCTGAAGGAGCTGTCCATCCGGGGCGACTTCAGGACCACGGTGGAGTATCTCATCAACCTGCTGGAGACCGAGAGCTTCCAGGGCAACGACATCGACACTGGCTGGCTGGACCACCTCATCGCCCAGAAAGTGCAGGTTGCGAGCCGCATGCGTGCCCCCAGGGTGGAGGCGCCAGCTCCCCGGGGCCTGGCCAGCGTGGGTGCTGACGCTCAGTCTTTCCTAGGCCGAGAAGCCAGACATCATGCTCGGGGTGGTGTGCGGAGCCTTGAATGTGGCCGACGCCATGTTCAGAACCTGCATGACGGATTTTTTGCACTCGCTGGAGAGGTCGGTGTGAGGGTGCTGCTCTTCCCTCTGGGGGTGGGCAAGGCAGAAGGGGCTTGATGTAGGGGAAATCAGTCCCAGGCGGTTCGTGAAGCCTCTTACGCCCTCGCCTGTGAAATTTCTTGGGTCAGTCCCAGCTGGCCTGGAAGATCCCTGAGGGGCGCCTCGCGGCCAAGGCAGCAGTCCACACAGACACTGCGTGTGCTCATGTGGGCCAGTGTGCGGTCCGTCCTGAGGGCGAGGAGACGGGTGTGGTGGGTCCCTTCCACAAACCGTCCTTTCCCAAACCCTCACCCGAATCAGTGACTGGTGAGCTGGAGCAGCGCACTCTAGAACAGGCCAGGCCTTCTCGGCCTCAGCACACTGACATCTTGGTTGGGGGGGTGGGGGGTTAGCGTGGGGTCTGTCCCGTGCATTGTGGGGCCCCGTCCACAGCATCCTCCCTCCCCCTGAAGTCTGGACAACCAAGTCTATCTCCAGACATTGCCCAATGTCTCAGGGCGGGGGCAGAATCACCCCCAGTTGAGCACCCCTGTGTTAGACAAAAGGAAATAACGGGATCGAAGCTTCTGGCTCTTAGTTACGTGGCTGGCAAGGGCAGCCCGGTGCTGGCTTCACTCTTAAGTGGGGAGCAGGGGTTTCACGTTGTTTCTGAGAAGAAGCCGCTGTAGAAAGTCCTTGAGCGTTTCCTGTCCTTGGCCGGGGGTCCCAGGGGTGTCGATTTCCTTGGCGTTGTCCACGTTCTCTGCCTTTTTGCCGATTTAGTTTCGCTAGTCCAGCCAGGTATAAGGGTGTTGGGAAGGTCGAGTTTTAAAGCCCAGGGGGTGGCCACAGAGTCCTCGTTCTCTCTGAAGGGCGACCGCCGGCCTGTCTTCCGTTTCAGGGGCCAAGTCCTCCCCGCGGACTCTCTGCTGAACATCGTGGACGTGGAGTTAATTTACGGCGGCATCAAGTATATTCTCAAGGTAAGGCCTGGTGTTTCTCGGCTGTCTCTGGCGCTCTGCAGGGTGAGGGGGTTTGCATTTCTGCAGCGAGCCATCCCTGGAGTGGCTTTCTCATGCTTGGGCCCCAGGCCTCCCCGTGCGTTTCCACTGTGGCCTTGAATCAAACCCTTGGAGTTCAACAGTGGAGGCCCCGGGAGCAGCTCACACACGACCAGTGTGGGTCCCCCAAGGCCGCTGAAACAGTCCCCCCACTGCTGGGTCAACAACAGCATTTCATCTTCTCCCAGTTCTGGAGGCCGGAAGTGCAAAGTGCAGGCTGGGCCTGGTCTCTCCGCGGGCTGGGGAAGGACTGCCCCGTGCTTTCCGGCCCCTGGTGGCCGTGGGCAGGCCCTGCGTCCCCTGGCTTGTGGGCGTGACTTCCTGTGGCCGCCTCTCCACGTGTGTCTGTCTGCAGGCGTCTTCCTCCTGCCACTGTGTCTTTGGTCTCTTCTCAGAAGGACAGCAGTCTGTAGATTTGGGCCCTGCCCTGGTCCAATGTGACTCCTCTCACTGCTTAATCTGCAAGGACCCTGCTGCCTGAAGGGTCACACTCTGGGGTTCTGGGAAGAACACTGGGGGGACGCTGTCCGACCGAGTGCAGAGGTCAGCAGGATGCTGAGCTGGCGGGGTGTCCGGGCAGCTTCCCGGGACTGTGCGACAGGTTTGTGCCGTCGGCACCAGGGATCAACGTGTGGGTTTCTGATCTCTCCCTGCTCGTCCTCTGGGGCCCTGGAACTGACCCAGGGTTACGTCCTGCATCAGAGGTGGGTGGTTCCCTTCCTGGACATGCAAAGGCAGTTCGGCAGAGCGTGTCAGGGAGTATCTGAGCTTTGTAGTCAAGTGGGGGAGGCGGGCGGAGGGGGGCCGGGAGCAGTCAGGGTGGCCTGGGGGGCCATCTCCCCGCAAGCCGCCCTCTGCTGGTCACTTCCTAACCTCACCTCCCGGGAGGGAGAGGAGGCGAGTCTGCTTCCGAGGCAGGTTCCCTTTTTCTAAACGCTGCCAGTCACTCACATACCATGTAACTTGGGGGTGACACTTTTACTCTCCCGTCTTGCACATGCTTCACTCACCCTCCACCACACCTCCCCTGCCATGCCCTCCTGCCCCTCACCCCCGCTCTCTCCTGAACCATCCCCCACCCTCGCCGCCCCTGCAACCAGTGTGTTTTTCTCTTAAGTCTAAGATTTGTTTCTGTGGTGCTTGGCCAGTATGTATTTTGGTTATTTACATTCCAGCTGATACCTGGGTTCACACTCTAACTTACTCCACTCAGCGTGACTACCTCCCGCTCCATCCACTTGGTCCCCAAGACACTGTCTCAACTTGCTTCAGCTGCTGTGTAATATTCCACTGAGTGTCCACCCCATGATTTCTGTATCCAGTCATCTGTCTACTTCTACTACATCTTTAAAAAGATTTATTTATTTTAATTTATTTTTATATGTATTTACATGATTGTTCATTTTACAACAATGTTTACTTCCCCTCCCCCTCCTGTCATCGCCACAGCCCCCCCACATTCCTCCCTCCTTCTGATCCCTCTCTGTCCCCCTCCCCTGTGATCGCTGAAGGTTTATTTATTTATTTATACAGAACTAGGTATGAGCCAGAGGTGCGGGGAGGTGAGAGGCTTCTCCAGAGACAGCCGGGAGCAGTTGTAAGCCCCGAGGGCTTCTCTGACTTCAGTGAGTTTGTACTGAAAGAGCCACATAGGTGCTCCTGCGCTGGACGGGGCAGTTGGACAGGGCAGGTCTAGAGTGTTCTCTGTCAGGTTATTACAGCACTAGTTTGTTAAGGTGCTGGCTTGGTCCTAAGTGTTACCTTAGACAAGCGAAGTTACCTTGACTTATGTTGCCATAAAAAGCATTGTACTAAATACAGCGATGTTACTATCTTTTGTCACAAAGTATGTATTTATGAGGATGAGGGCGCTTTCAGTGTTTAAGTTTTCTGAGTGAGGGCCAGGTGGGCCTTCGGCCGTCTCTAGAGTTGCCGGTCTCGTTTCTGCCCTTGCAGAGAACCCCGGCCTGTGTCCAGGCCACTGGTGCGGACCCCGGGCTGCCTTGCCTGGTGTGAGATGCCACTTCTTCTCCCCGAGGACGATGCTTGGAGAAGGGCATCCGAAGGGACCCCCCCGCCACTGGGCGGCCCGCTCTGGCCTCCCGGGGAAGGGTGGTGCGCTTCTCTGAGCTCTCTCCACCCTCAGCTGCTCTCTTGGGCGAGTGAGGGCTGGCACTGGAGAGACGGGGTGTCCACCCTGGCACTCCCACCACGGACTGCACTGACCCTTGCTGTGGATGGGGGCCCTGGGGGCACAGGCACAGCCGGCTTTTGAGCTCAGGAGGGGACGTGACGGCTGTCACGCAGGTGGCCCGGCAGTCCCTGACCATGTTCGTCCTCATCATGAATGGTTGTCACATTGAGATCGACGCGCACCGGCTGACGGACGGCGGGCTGCTGCTGTCTTACAACGGGAACAGCTACACCACCTACATCAAAGAAGAGGTGGACAGGTATGTGGGCACTGGGCCGGCTCGGCCTTGGGGGTCTGTGTGCAGTGCAAGGGCTTCTGCAAATCCCCACGCCTTTCAGGTGCACTCATGGCTGGAGTTTCATGCAGCAGGCAGGCATCCACGGAGGCCCTAGGAGGCCCTTTTCTAGTAGCCAGGGAATACACAGAGCTGAATGGGACGTGGCTCCCGGCTCACAAGCCTGCCGGGCTGTGACGAGGCGCCAGCTGTCGGTGTCTGGGCCAACGGAGCGAGGCTCAGGAGAGACGGCCATCCCGTCCCGTGTAATGAGGTCTGCTTGTCCCAGCACCCGGCTAGGTGTTGGGCTGGGGTTATGGGCAGGACGTGGGGCCGGTTGGGGAAGATGGACCGGGCAGCAGTGTTGTGTGTGCTTGGGTGGAGAGACACAGGGTGGTCCAGGGAATTTAGCACAGGGGCGGCACCAGGAAGACCCAGAGGCCCCACTGCAGTGTGTCAGACACATGGAGCTTATGCGGCAGAATGTGGAGCACCCAGCGCAGATCCCTGCGGGGAGGGCCGTAGGGTGGGGCCGGGTACCCAGAGGCCCCAGGCCTGTGAAGACTCCTGTTGGGGTGTGGATAATGCCTGCCTAGTCGTTGATGTTTTGAAGAAGGGGGACTAGAGTCATCCCAGGATGGTGCTTTATGGCCCCTTTGTAACCCACACTCTGTTGGTGAGAACATGCGAGGTGTTTACAGTAAGCTCCGGGCAGGGGGCGAGCGCTCCCCAGTTCAGTTTTGAGGTGCAGACTTTCAGTCGGCACATATGTATGCATTTTATTTTATGTATGTGCTTCTTTAAAAATTTTATAACAGTTTATTTTTACATCATTTTGTACATTTTTTTTTTCCATCTCAATTGTAATCCCCACGGGTTTCCCATCACCAAGTCACCCGTGTGCCATCACCATAATGTATGTGCTTTTTTGGGTAATGATTTATTTATTAATACATACAAGATTGGCCCCTCCCTGGTGGCGCAGCGGGTTAAAGCACAGCACTAAACTAAGAAGTTAAAGCCACTTCAGCATGAGTTCGATCCCCACCTGCCCGGAGGTGACCACATGGCGCAGCAGACCTCTCCGGACCTGCCCACTGCTCCCCTCAGCAGTGTACTTCATAAGTCAGCCTGTTCTGCTCCCCACTCTGTCTCTGGTGAATCCTCTCATTGCCCTGGCCTGTACCCCAGTTCTGTATGCATAAATAAATCCTAAAAAAAAAATACATACAAGACAGGCTAGAGGTGTGGGGGGTGAGAGGGTTCACAGAGTGGGGGGCAGCACAGGCAGATTCACTGAAATACAATTCTGAGGGGAGCAGCGGGGAGACAGGAGAGGTCTGCCACACCATGTGGGTCAGCTCCCTGGCCGGGGATCGAACTCGTGCTGCAGTGGCTGGTGGCATCTTCATAGTGCTGAGATTTTAACCCCTTGCGCCACCAGGGAGGGCCCCTCTGTGTTTCATTTTGTAAAGGTTCTCCCGCCTTTCCCAGTTTTGCTGAGAAATAACGACCGTGCATTATTAAGTTGAGATAATGTGAAGGTTTGATTCCTGGGTGTGGTGCAGTGATGGCCTCGGGAGGGCCAGCTGAGCCCGCCTTCTCAGATGGATACCTAAGAAGAAAACAGAAAGGGAAAACCTGGCTCCTGGTGACGAGAACCCTGGGGGTCTCCCAGCCCTTCTGTCCTGTGCCTGCTCGGCAGCGTCTCTGCCCGCACGCCCCTGCTGCTCGCATCCCCAGTCCAGGCTGCACGTCCGTGCCTTTGACCCCTTGACCCCTCCCTGCAGTGTGTGTTTTCCGCCAGACAAGGGTCACACCGTTGGCTCACCTGTCATTCCCAGTCTCTGGGATGACTGTCAAGTGCCACCGTTTGGACAGTGGGCACCTGCAACCTCACACTGCGCCCCACTCACGGCTGCCCTTAGGAAGGGAAGGTACTGTCCAAAGCCCCGCAGCCCGCTGCGCTCTCCAGTCTCCCTTCCCCGCTGCTCTGCTTCTCTCCCAGTTACCGAATTACCATCGGCAACAAGACCTGCGTGTTTGAGAAGGAAAACGACCCCACGGTCCTGAGATCCCCCTCGGCTGGGAAGCTGATGCAGTACCTGGTGGAGGACGGGGGCCATGTGGAGGCTGGGAGAAGCTATGCAGAGATGGAGGTGACCGCCCTGGGTGGGGCTGCGGCCGGGCCTCCTCCTGCGCCCCCCCAAAGGGGCCCTTTGGCATTGTCTCTGCACCTGGGCAGATGGACCTGAACCGCCGCCCATCACCCCCTCACCCTGGCCACTGCCTGCAAATTCCTGAGAGCCAGATGTGGGGTTCAGCTCCAGTTCCCTGCAGTACTTAGAAAACCTCAACAATCTGTACTTCCTGCAGATGAACAAGCACTGATAAGTTTCAGTGATGGCGAAGATTAAAAAGTGTTTTTGCCAGCACTGCATGGCAGACTCTGATGGAAGCTTTTCACGGCATGTCTCCTTCAGTCTTGCCAGTAACCATAGCTGATAGGCACAGACATGGTCCCCAGGCAGGCCAAGAACCCGCTGCAGGGCACGCGGAGCCAGGGCTCAGCCCGCCTTTCAGGCCCGGCTGCCCAGGAACGCCACGATGATTCAGGGAGCAGATGTGCAGCCACAGCAGGGTTCACGTTGTTGCCTCCTGCTTCCTGCTCTGAGTCCCCATTTCACAGCGGTAGACTGAGGCTCAGAGAGGGAAAGGCATGCTCAGTGATGGGGGAGGATGCTGGGGCCTCAGCCCAGCCTGCGTACCTAAGCTGTGTGCTTCTGAGCAGAAAGCGCGGTCCTGTCCGCGGCCCACATCCCCAGGTACATCTGTGCCGAGTCTGGCCAGGCCGGGGCCGGTGGCTGTACCCAGAGCCTGCTCATCTCACCAAGCGTCTTCAGAGGGGTTTCGTTCTACCTGTAAAGACGGGGCCGTTCTCAAAATGCACCACACTTCCAGGCGGTGTATGTCACTCACCCTACATTCATGATTCAACTATACTTCTCGGACAGGGACATTTCTTAAAGTACCTGTTTTCATGTCTATAGAACGGGCACAGTAAACTCCCTCCCTGGCTGGCGGAGCAGGGGGAGCTGCCTGTGACCACACTGTGCCTGCCAGCTCCCTCTGCCTCCCCACTTGCGCTCTCCTGGGGGGTCTTTCTGTCTCAGTGCCACAGTCCCTGCTCCAGAGCTGCTCTCCCTGGGTCACGCTGGGTGTCACATACACAGGCCAGCCCTAGTGGGCTCCGCCTTATCTTTTCTTTCTGCAAACAGGTGATGAAGATGATCATGGCTCTGAATGTGCAGGAGAATGGCCGGGTGCATTACATCAAGCGCCCGGGGGCCGTGCTGGAAGCCGGCTGCGTGGTGGCCCGGCTGGAGCTCGATGACCCCTCTAAGGTGCACTCGGTATGTAGCGCCGGCACAGCCATCCCCGCTGCTCAGGGTACAGGGTCTCCGCTGCGCAGTGAACCGAGCCCACCTCAGGCTCCAGCAGCCCTCCGCTGGGGCAGTGATCCCCGGCTCAGCTCTCAGCAGGCGCCATCCCACTTAGAGGAAATCCAAGTTCTTATCACCAACAAGACCCCACATGGGCTGCCTCCCACCTCCTTCTCTGGCTTCATCCTCTCTCCTCCCTCTCGCTCCAGAATCTTCCACCCCACAGCCTGCTGCCTCTCCCTGGAAGGACCTTCCTGCGGACATTTATCCTGCGAGTTCCACTCGTGTCATCTGCCCTGTCGGGTCTTCCTTCACTTCTCCTTTTAAATTTTTTTTAAAGATTTATTTCTTTATTCATACAGAACTGGGGTACAGGCCAGAGATGCGGAGGGTGAGAGGCTTCACTAGAGACAGAGTGGGGAGCAGAACAGGCAGATCAACGAAGCACACTGCTGAGGGGAGCGGCAGGCGGGTCAGGAGAGGTCTGCCGCGCCATGTGGTCACCTCCGGGACAGGCGGGGATCGAACTCATGCGGAAGCGGCTTTAGCTTCTCAGTGCTGTGCTTTAACACGCTGAGCCACCAGGGAGGGCCCACCTTTTAAATTTTTTTAATGGATTTTATTTTAGGACTGTTTTAGATTTATGGAAAATTTTGAGAAGATTGTATAAGTTTCTCGTGTCTCCTCAGGCTGAGCCGTTCACAGGAGAGCTTCCCTCCCAGCAAACCCTGCCGATCCTCGGGGAGAAGCTGCACCAGGTCTTCCACAACGTCTTGGAAAACCTGACCAACATCATGAGTGGCTACTGTCTGCCAGAGCCTATTTTTAGCATAAAGGTGGGTCTCCGTGCAGGGCCGGGGTTACTCCACACACAGCCGTCAGTCCTTGTGACGAGCCAGAAAGGTTCACTCCGAAAGATCAGAGGCCTGTGTTCATAGGCAGTCCATCAGATGGAAAAGGTTTTGAGCAGACCCCAAGACAGAGCCTGCCACCCCTCACCACATGAGTATTTCAGCTAGGTCTTCACACGAGCTGCAGTCCTGACGGTCCGCTTTCAGATAGCAGTTCTCAGGTTTGCAGACTCCTGCAAAAGACCCAGGGCCCCGAGCTGGACACCACCGTGGATCATCCCGTGCCACACACACAGCTCACAATAGCACGTCATGGTGATGGTGCTGCTGCCATGGCCACCCTCTGCCTAGCCTGCTGCGTGCCAGCTGCTGCTCTAAGCACTAAATGTTCACTAAGTCACTTAACGTTCCTGACAACCTGTGAAATAGGAACTGTTATTTCCACTTTATAGTTGTCACAATGGAGGCAGCAGGCAGCTTAGAAATTTGCCCACTTCCGCATGGGGAGAGAGAAATGGGATTTGGGCCCTCACCGTTTGGCTGACACAGACTCGGTCTTGACACTTGCTGGTGCGGCCTTGGCCCGGCTGGTTCCCCTCATGGCAGCACGGACTCGCTTGGCACTTGCTGGTGCTGCATCACTTCACTTTTCACCTCGCCACCACCCTGTGGCGTCGACGTCTTTGTCGTCCTCATTCAAAGGCCAAGGTCTCGGCCACCTGGTGCCAGAAGCGTTGCCGCACGGCCGTTCAGTGTCTCTGGGGCCGATGGCCTGGCTGTGCTTTCTGGCTGTGATTCTTGCTAGTTGGGTGACTTTGGGTCACTTAAGTAACCTCTCTGGGCTTCAGATTCCTCAAGTTGGTCAGGTTTACACCTACTTCATGGGGGGTCTAAGGCCCCAATAAGAACATGCCAGTAAAGGTCTTAGAACAGGGTGTAGCTCTCAGCAGAGTCCTACAAAGCTTAGCTCTTCACGAGGCCTTCTGCTCCACCCTCACAGCACACAGGCTCTCTGGGTGCATGGGAGGGGCTGGGGCCCTCCTGCTGGGGGAGGTGGGCATTCCCCAGGTGGTCAGGGAGCCATCCCACCCTGGACAGTTCCAGAGGCGGCGGGGTGTCCATCTCTGGCTACTTGAGCACAAGGGCTTGGATGGGTTGAATGTGTCGGCGTGCCAGTGGTGGGTGGCAGTGCCCATCCCCGAGGCTCCAGCGTCAGCGGGGTGGGTGCTGCCGCCCCTGTGCAGCTGAAGGAGTGGGTGCAGAAGCTCATGATGACCCTCCGGCACCCGTCGCTGCCACTGCTGGAGCTGCAGGAGATCATGACCAGCGTGTCGGGCCGCATCCCCGCCCCCGTGGAGAAGGCGGTCCGCAGGGTGATGGCGCAGTACGCCAGCAACATCACGTCGGTGCTGTGCCAGTTCCCCAGCCAGCAGGTGGGTGCCCGCCCGAGCCCAGAGCCCATGCACCTCGTGGGGCACGCAGCGCCCCTCGGTCCCCACGCCGGCCTCCAGCCTAGGCGGGCTTTGTGAGACCACTTCCAGCCGCAGACATTGGGGTTGGAGCTTTCTTCTCCCCTTCCCTGGGGAGTCACATCCCCCAGTACCGGTTGCGATGAACATAGTTACAGTTCCACGTCCCGTCAAACTCTGATTCGGAGGTGAGTGAGCAGGTGGTGCAGAGAGCAAGCACTGACAGGAACAACCAGGCAGTCATGAGTTGTTCTGGCTGGGTGGTAGCTCTGGTTCTCTCCAGACTTTTATAGGGGGTCGTAATTTTACAAACAAAAGGCATTCCAGGGTGTGGAAAATACCTCTAGTAACTCAACATTGACCTCGTTTTGTTCTTTTTTGGGGGTGGCTTGCTTTTCATCAAGCATTTTATTTTAATTTTTTACATTTTAAAAGAACAGGCTTATTAGGAAAAGGAGAAAGAAAAAGAGAAGGTCTGCATCGTTAGAGGTGAGCAGGAGGGCTGCCAGCACTGCTTTGCAAAGGGAAGGCTTGCGAAGAGTGACCGAGCATTTTAAAGGTGTCGCGCCCTGGGGAGCGCCCCTATCCATCTGGGTGGCAAGGCCGCCCACCGCCCTCTCAGGTCCCCACATGGGAGTGGTCTGTGGCAGTGGTCAGCGGAGGGCAGGTAGTTCCCGGAGGTCAGCCACTCCAGAGAGTGGGGGTCGTCCCACCACACGAAGCACTGACCTGTGGGCCACTGGGAGGACCTGGAGGCAGGTGCCCAGTGAGTGAAGCCCGACACCTGTGGCATCTCGTGGATTCTGTTGTCGTGAATGTCAGGCAAACCCATGAGGAAGAAAGTAGGGGGGTAGTTGCCAGGCGCTGGGCGCTGGGGAGGGGGTGAGGGGTAGAAGGGTGGGGGCTGGCTACTGTGGCAGTAGGGTTTCTTTCTAGGGTGAGGAAAAGGCTCCCCAATACAGTTAGATAGTGGTGGTTGCACAGGTCTGCAGAGAGACTGAAAGCCACTGAATTGATTGTGCACTTGAAAAGGGGGAGGAATATGATGGTATATGGATTATAGTTCAACTCAAAAGTATTTTTTTTTATTATTTTTTTTAAGATTTATTTATTTGTGCATACAGAACTGGGGTACAGGCCAGAGGCTCAGGGGAGGTGAGAGGCTTCACCAGAGACAGAGTAGGGAGCAGAACAGGCAGATCGAGGAAGTACACTGCTGAGGGGAGCAGCAGGCGGGTCAGGAGAGGTCTGCCACACCATGTGGTCTCCTCCGGGGCAGGCGGGAATCGAACTCATGTGGAAGTGGCTTTAGATTCTCAGTGCAGTGCTTTAACCTGCTGCGCCACCAGGGAGGGCCCTCAACTCAAAAGTATTAAGAACAAATCTCTCCGGGACCCCCATTTGAGAAAAATACCTTCCAGGAACTTACACTGAGGCACGTTAAAAAAAAAAAAATTGGGGCTCTCCCTGGTGGCGCCACGGGTTAAAACATCACGTTATGAGGCTCTCCGAAGCCACTGCAGCATGAGTTCAGTCCCGGTCAGGGAGCTGACCCACATGGCGCGGCAGACCTCCCTTGACCCACCCGCTGCTCCCTCAGCAGTGTACTTCATCGATCTGCCTCTTTTGCTCCCCACTTTGTCTCCGGTGGATCCTCTCACCGCCCCTGCACTTCTGGTCTGTATCCCAGTTCTGTATGAATAAATAAATAAATCTTAAAAAAAAATTAAACAGAGCCTCCCTGGTGGCTCAGGCGTTAAAAATAGCACTGTGGAGCTATCAATGCTCAGGGAGTGACCCACATGGCACGGCAGACCTCTCCTGTCTGGCCCACTGCTCCCCTCAGCAGTGCACTTCAGTACATTCACCTTTTCTGCTCCCCACAGTCTCTGGTGAAATCTCTCACCCCTGCACCTCTGGCCTGTACCGCAGTTCTTGTAGGCATAAATAAACTAAAATAAATAAATAACAAATATTAAACAAAAAAAGATTTTAAATACTTTTGTTGTCATAAACATTAAAAATCAGTTATAAAAATAGAACCTCCCCAGCCAGCATCCTCATTCTCCTCGGGGCTGGAAATTCCCTCCTCTTTCCCTTCAGCATCCAGGTTCGCGAAGAGGTGTCACTGTAATGTGCGATGATGGAAAGAACTGTGTGCATTTCAATGCAATGTTATCACTCTGAGCTCTTGAATTCCTCAGGCAATTTGTCGGGGTGCACAGGGCTATTTCTGGGCGGCCAGAGGTCTGCGGGCTGGGAATTCTGGTTTTGGAACATGCCTCTTGGATGGTGGCTGCTGCATGGCAGCCGGACTGTGCAGGGGGTGACCAGACCTGTCCTCTCCCATCCAGATAGCCACCATCCTGGACTGCCACGCAGCCACTCTGCAGCGCAAGGCCGACCGGGAGGCCTTCTTCATGAACACCCAGAGCATCGTGCAGCTGGTCCAGAGGTGAATCCGGGGCCCTTGGGTGGGGGGCGGGGTTATCACACTCAGCTGTCCCCTGTGCTGGGCCATGGGGCGCCCTGGCCTCTCAGCGGAGGCTCAGGCTGGCCCTGTGGTTGGCTGCCTGCTTAGGGCAGGTCGCTGACCTCCTTGGCCACAGAGCTACTGCCCACGACCCGACTGGCACCTTCCTCCCTCGGCCAGCGACACGTGGGTGCAGCCACCAGCCCTTTCTTCCTGTTTCCCCCACTTGGAAACCGCGAAAGCCCGGCTGGCGGTGCTGCATGCCGGGGAGCGGGTGGTCACTGAGGCGGCCCCTCCCTGTCCAGATACCGCAGCGGGACCCGCGGCTACATGAAGGCGGTGGTGTTGGACCTGCTGCGACGGTATCTCCACGTCGAGCACCATTTCCAACAAGGTGAGGGCCGCCGTCGGCGCCGGTGAGCAGCCCTCGGGGCGGGAGGGCACAGCCTCACCAGCGCGTCCTGCCTTCTGTCCCCCTGCAGCCCACTACGACAAGTGTGTGATTAACCTCAGGGAGCAGCTGAAGCCGGACATGTCCCAGGTGCTGGACTGCATCTTCTCCCACGCACAGGTGGCCAAGAAGAACCAGCTGGTGATCATGCTGATCGTAAGCAGAAAGGGGTCCTGGGCCCCGGGTATGGGGCGCTCAGGGGCCTGCAGGCTCCCTCTGAAAAAGGCCAGCGGGTAAATGTTTTCGTTTTTGTCCGCCGTCGATCTCTGACCAACTGCATGTTCTAGAAGCATCTCCACTGGGAAGCTTCAGTTTGGCCTGAGAAAATACTGTTTCACTACTATTGGGGTTCTTGGGTGGTTTTAAAGCTACTTACACTGCCCTCGGGCAGCGTCCCCAATAAATACTAGAGCTGAGGAGCAGGTGGGGACATTGGCCCTGGAGGAGGGAGGCCCTGAGGGACGCTCGCAGCGCCCTACTCTGCCACGCGCCCTGACTAGCCCTACAGATGTTAACTCGTCCTCATTCGAGTCCCCCCATGCGAGGTGGTGTCCGCTCTCTCCTCCCTTGGGCCAGGCACGTGCCATGGCCGCCGGCTCTGTGGCAGCGCTGTGGGTTCCGCCCGCCGCCTGGCCCAGGCTCGGCTACTGGCCAACCTGTTGGCTGCGCGGTCTTGTGCTGGGGCTGTCACTGGCCTTCTTGGACAAGCGGGGAATTGATTTGCTCTTTTTCTCCTCCTCAAGTAAGTCTTTCACAGCCACACAGTTTCCCCTTGATCTAGGGTCAGATAAGCCCCTTGGAAAGTGTGGGGCCAGCAGGGAGTGGGAGACTTGGCCTTGGCTCACAGCAGGAAGGGGTCCCACCGGGAGGGCCAGGCCCAAGTATCGGGCTTGGGGCCTGCGTCTGCTGCAGCTTCTCGGTCCTCCTGGGCAGCGTGGCAGCGGCAGTGGACAGCAGTGGACAGCAGGCAAACCATGGGGCGTGGGGGTGGGGCCTGGTCCTGTAAAACAATGTTTATAAAAACAGGCCGGGGCCGAATCTGGGCCTGGCTCTAACAGTCAGCACTCAATTCACTGGACGCACGAATAGCGTATTTTTATAAGGAAGCGTTTGAAAATCTCTGTTGCAGCTGCTCCGAATCTTAGCTGCCTGACTCCACTGGGGTTGGGGGAGAGGGGCGGTTTCTAAACACCAGCTCCCTCCCCTACCCGGGTCAGGACCCAGGCACTCGCCCTGTCTGGAAACATCCCCAATGGGGAACGTAAATGTGGCCTGTATATTAGAGAATATTATTACATTATTGTTCGGGTTCTTGGGTGTTTTAGTGGCTCTCTAGTTAGTGGGAGATCTTTTTGCTCAAGGAGGTACCTTCTGAAATAATGGGAAGGTCCTGGTGTCTGTCACTGACACTCAAAAATAAAGTGCGTGTACATCTGTGCGTGTGTGTGCATACGCAGAAAATCACACAGTAACATGACAGAAGCTTAACGGTTGGTCGGTGAATCGGGGTGATTAGTGAAGGGGGTTTCAAGGTGCTGACTTTGAATTCTTATGTAGTTATAAAATCCTCCAAAATTAAATTGGGGGCAGAGCTCCCCAAGTGATGGCAGTTCACAGGATTGGGACCTTAGAGCCACGGAGATAGTGGCCATGGAGGGAATTTCATTGAGAAAAAATAGGACACTTTTCAAAATTCCTCTTTTGGGTGACATTGTAAAGGCCACGTGTTGGAAAAGCAAGGCACGTCTCTCACCTGTGACGTCTGCTGGCAGCCAAAGGCCGAGGGCCCAGTCTGTGGCTCACTCTGCTGCTTTGTGGCCCTGCACATACCGGCTTTCCTGGGCCTGCAGTCACTAAAAAGCACGTGTTCCAGAAGATGGCCTGGGGACAAGGGCAGCTTGGTGGTCTGGCCCAGCTCAGAGGCCTGGCACACTTGCTGGGGGCTTCTTGGGGCAGGGGACGTCAGTGCCGGACCAGCCGTGGTTCGGGGACGTGAGAGACCACTGTCAGTGCCGCTGGTGGGAAACGTGTGTTCCTTGCACTGAATGGTGTTTGGGGCCTGGGAGTCAGGGTTCACTGAATCATTACTTTGACATGAAAACTGAGCCTTTAAGATCAGTTTCTAAAAGTCACCTGCCCTAGGACTTAGTCACAAAACAAGGGGAACTTTATACATGACACGGGGAGCGAAGACGTACGAGGCGAGACACTTCACAGAAGCCGAGGAGAAAGGAAGATGGCGCTTGGGTCTTGTATGTGGAGCGCCACAGCTAGATTAAAAAGGGTTTCGCTCCAACTTCGCTCGGGTCTTTCACCTGGTAGGCGTCCACTTGCCAGGCTGATGGATAGCACCTGCCTGCTTGAGCTGGGGGATGGCGGATAAAACAACGCAAATCAGAATTTGGGAGGGAGAGGCTTAGAATAAATTTCCACGAGCTCTCTTCAGCACAGACGTGCTTGGTGTTCGTGCACATGTGTGGAACATTAATATGTTGAAAAGTCTCTGATCATAAAAACAGGTTGGGCTCCTTCTCACCAGGGAAAGGCAGAGACAGGTGTCGCAGGAATGCCTCACGGCCCTGCTTTCTGGAGATCTCTCATCCCGGCCGACATGGGGGGCCTGGTGCTCAGGCATCCAGGTTCCAGCATCACTGGCCTGCCCCAGCCCCTCAGACCTGCGCCCCTCCCGCATGCGGGCATAAGGGGAGATGCAGAGACTGGCATCACAGAGCCCTGGCCTCCAGCGGCAAGGTCCGTGCTTCAGAACAGAGAGGGGGCACACGTACAAACTTCATTTTACTTCTGGCAGATTCCTCGCCTCCTGCTAGAAGCCACCCTTGACCTCTTTGACCCGGGATGCTCCCCATAGCCTGGAGCTGCCTGGGAGTGGCTTCCCACTCAGAGCCTCTTGCCCTGAGCCTCCCGTGTGACCCTAACTCTGGATCTGACAGGTCCTCTGAAGCTGCGAGGCCTTAAGTCAGTGTGTGAGGCAAAGAGCACAGGCCTCGGGACAGAACAAACCTGGCTGAAATCTGGTGCTGCCTTGCCGTTCTGGTCCTCAGTTTCCTAATCTGTAAAATGGGGATCATGAACTCTCATTTCTCAGAGGGTTGGGAAAACTGGGGAAATGAATGGAAGGGTCCAGCCGCCCGCCTGGCACGCGGTCACGGTTAAGAGCGTTGGCAGGCAGAGGCCTAGTT
>NW_004567130.1:11253999-11257428 GCF_000260355.1 Condylura cristata | reverse complement strand
GAGTAAATGAATGAGTGCATGAGTGAGTGAGTGAATGAGTGAGTGAATGAGTGAGTGAGTGAATGAGTGAGTGATGAGTGAGTGAGTGAGTGAGTAAATGAATGAGTGAATGAATGAGTGAGTGAGTGAGTGACTGACTGACTGACTCGGGAAGTCTGTAAGGGGATGTGTACCAGTCTGTACCTGGTGTGTGATGTGCCCTGGCTGAGGGTGAGTGCTGGCTTGTTTCCATCTGGTGGCGAAAAGCCAGTAGAGGGTCACCTTTTGTCCCCCAAAGGATGAGCTCTGTGGCCCAGACCCCTCCCTGTCGGATGAGCTGACCTCCATCCTCAATGAGCTCACGCAGCTGAGCAAAAGCGAGCACTGCAAAGTGGCCCTGAGAGCCAGACAGGTAGGCGCACTGGGGCGGGGTCCCCACTGTGCAAGGGGGGTTGGGGTGCCATCCTTTGCTGTGAGCGTCCCACACCATACCCAGCGCCCCACTGTCATCCCAGGGCCTGGCTTCCCCTGTGAGTTTGGCTCACCTGCCCCTCCCCCCTGTAGGTCCTGATCGCCTCCCACCTCCCCTCCTATGAGCTGAGGCACAATCAGGTGGAGTCCATTTTCCTGTCTGCCATCGACATGTATGGCCACCAGTTCTGCCCGGAAAACCTCAAGGTGAGGCTGTCTCCTTCTCTCCACCTCCCACAAGCACACCTTGGGGGCAGCACGTGCCCTCTCTGTGCTCACACTTGGGTGCACCCCAGAACCGGGGTTTAGCCCAGGATGCCGGGGCTGCCCAAGGGGCACATCCAGGGTGGCCCCCCAACGGGTGGTGGGGAGCTCGGGCCTGCAGGCCGGACAGGCGCCGGGCAGTCACGCTCATCCATGGCGCAATGTGAATCATTCAGGTGTGATGGAGCGAATGGGAGCTTCGGGCGCTCCCCAGCCCAGTCTTCCCTGAGCCTCCGGCCCCAACTCTGGCACTGACAAGCTGCCAGGATGAGGGTTGTCTCTGGGAGCCATTTCCACTTGGGTCTACCAGTACCCCTCCACTCATGCAGTTCAAACTCCTGACCATTTATCTTTCCCTTTGCGTTTCCTGTAGAAATTAATTCTTTCGGAAACGACCATATTTGACGTCCTGCCCACCTTCTTCTATCACACTAACAAGGTCGTGTGCATGGCATCCTTGGAGGTAAGCAGGAGGGGCCCCTCAGCTGTCGTCTGACCCCACCTGACACCACACGCCCAAGGGACTGCCACTCTCCTTGTTTTCTGGAGGAGGAACTGAGGCTCAGAGAGGTGAAGCCACTTGCTCCAGGTCACGCAGCCAGGAAGTGCAGCGCTGGGATTCACACTAGGTCTGTCTGGGGCAGGGTCCTTGCCGTAAGCGCTGCTATCATTGGTACCCCAGCCTCACCCGCAGGTCCCAGGCAAATACGACCCCCAGGAGCCAGGTCTGAAGCACCTTGCCCACGTTTTTCCCCCACCTGTGAGTGGGAGCCGTGATGGAGCTTTTCTGCTTGGTGCAAGAGCTGGGTGGCACCTCGGTGACGCCGTAAGAGCTAGGGCAGTCTGTCACCAGCAGCCAGACCCAGCAGAGCCGGGCAGCCTTGCTTGCTGCTGTCTTCCTGAATCCAGGGTGGAGAGGTCTGTGCTAGTTTCAGGAGTGAGAGTGTTTCATCTGCACTTCCAGAAAACTTCCAGGAAAATATGGGTCACGTCTGGTGCTTTCAACTGACTCTGACTCTGGTGGTTTCCCATCTCTTCACCCTCTGACCTTGGGGTCTCTGTCCCGTGTGTCCCCTACCCCTTCTCCTGCTGTTTTGAGACCCTGTGGGTCACCCATCCTGACACCAAGGCAATTGGGTCTCCATAGAGGCCATTTCGGGGTTGTGATCCTGAGTCTCCACCCTTGGTTTCGACTCCAAGAGTCCTGTTTCAGGGTCTGCTCTGCTTCTGGCAGTGAAACCAGCTCCACCGGTTTTCAACATTTTTTACTGAGACCTACTGTGTGTCAGGCACTGGGAACAACCACAGTCTCCACCCCAGAGTGGAGCTTCTGTCTGGCTGGGGAGAGGCACACTGCGTGTTCCTTTAGGGATACACGTGATCGAACCATAAAGGGAATAGAGGCCATGGTGAGGATCTGGCCCGGGGTGTAACCACCAGGAGGTTGCACTCAGGCAAGGGGGCATGAAGCTGGCGTCGGAAGGGCAGGTGGCAGTCAGAGGCAGGAGAAGTGGAGAGCGTCCAGCCAGTAGGGAGACTTATGCAAGTCTGAGCTGTGCCTCTGGCAAGTTGCTCTCCTTCTCTGAACTTTGAATCCAGCGACAGAGTAGAGGTAATGAACTGGCCTCACAGGGTGACTTAAAGGGAGGTGAGTAAACACCTGAAGTGGAGCTGGATCGCTCCTGCCGCCCATCTTGCAAACACTGTCCTGTGTGAGGGGGTCCTGAGTCAGCTGTAAGATGCAGCCCAGCGACTCTTTCAAGTGCTAAATGTCATTTATTTTTACTAGAAATGTTAGGGGAGTGGGGCGCTGCTTTCATTTGGCAAGATGAGCATTGTGAACCCACAATGTAATACTTGGTCTCTTGAGACATATAGTTTTGTCCCTGCTCTGAATGTGCCCCCCACAACTGCCCCCAGGTTCTGTGGTTTGCGAGAAAGATCCCCAGGACCAAGCATGTAGTTGTGTTCATGGTGGTGATGGTTTTCACAGGGAAGGGACAGGGACATGCAGCCCAATCAGGAGAGGGCTGGTGCATGGGGTGAGATCCAGGGGACACCACCTGTAGCCTCCGGGGCCCTCCAGCCACTTTCCGTTCCTGGGGTAACTAGTTGTGACGTGTGTGAAAGGCTATGTACCAGCACAGCGCATTAGACACTCAGAGCCCAGGGCTGTCACTGGGGGCTGCTCGCCGAGGCCCTGTCTGCCTGGCAGGTACCCAAATCCCAGATTCCCAGATAGAAAGCACTTGTTCCGCATAAATCACATTTGCAATGTTGAAGTGCCGGAAACCCCTCTTATTAGGGAGTGGGTAGAGCCCTCCCCGAATCCATGTTCTCAGCTGCTAGCCAAGGACCAACCTAGCAGCAGACCTGCCGTAACTCTCCCTGCACTGCCCTGTATTCCGAGTCAATGAAGAAATCCCCCAGGACAGGGGCATCCCTGGTGGCCTGGGGGTCCAATCTCTGTGCTCCTACCGGAACTGCCCACCTCTGCGACCTGAGTTTGATCTCCACCAGGGAGCTGGCCCACGTGGCACAGCAGACCTCTTCTGTCTCAAGCACTGCTCCCCTCAGCAGTGTGTTTCAGTAGACCTGCTCTTTCTGTCCCCCACTGTCTCTGGTGAATCTTCTCATCCCCTGTACTTCTGGCCTACACCCCAGTTCTTCTAGAAATAAAGTAAGAATATTTTAAAAAATGGTTGGAAAAAAAAA
>NW_004567130.1:11225291-11253819 GCF_000260355.1 Condylura cristata | reverse complement strand
ATCTGCCTGTTCTGTACCCCACTCTGTCTCTGGTGAAGCCTCTCAACCTCTGCATCTCTGGCCTATACCCCAGCTCTATATGAATAAATAAATAAATAAATCTTTAAAAAAAAAATCAGAAAACTACTCTTGCATGACACAAGAAAATTATATGAACTTTAAATTTCAATAGTCAATAAAGTTAAAAATTAAAAAGAGCTGCCAAAACTGTGCGGTCCGATAGGGCAGCCCCTGGCCAGAGGTGGGACTGTAGTTTGTTCCTGTGCTTCATGTAAAAGGCGCCCTGGAGTCCGAAGGCTTACGTAAAAAGAATTTAAAATATCTTGATAATGTTTACATTGATGAAATTTTGAAATGATAGTATGTTAGGTATTTGGGATGAAATACATTAATAAAATGACATTTTACCGGTTGCTCTTTTTAAATGTGGCTAGTAGAAAATTTAGAATTACAATATGTGGGCCCTCCCTGGTGGTGCAGCGGGTTAAAGCGCAGCACCATGAAGCTATCGCAGCCACTGCAGCACGAGTTCGATCCCTGGCCAGGGAGGTGACCCACATGGCACAGCAGACCTCTCCTGACCTACCTGCTGCTCCCCTCAGCAGTATATTTCGTCAGTCTGACGTTTCTGCTCCCCACTCTGTCTCTGGTGAATCCGCTCACCCCCACCCCCGCACCTCTGGCCTGTACCCCAGTTATGTATGCATAAATAAATCTTAAAAAAAAAAAAAAAGAATTACACATGTGGCTTATGTTACATTTCTATTGGCTAGCCTTGCAGGAGTCCGCAAAGTATGGCTACAAGCCTCATCTGGCCCCCTGCCTGTTTGTATAAGTCTTACTGGAACACAGCCAGACCCTTTCATTTACATGTCTGTGGTTGCTCATGCTACAGCAGCGGAGGGAACAGTGGCAGTAGGTACAAGTGATACGTGCCACAAACCTGAAATGCCACGTGCCACAAACCTGAAATGCCATCTATCTCTTTGCAGAGGCAGTAACACCTTAAAACGGGAGCAAATGGCGTTTTAAAAACCATTGTAAACTTTAAATTTTATTTTTAAGGTTTATCACTCCGTTTTTCTTTTCCCAACCACCACCCCTTATACCCCTGTGACCCTTTCTCCTTCTCCCTCTCTCTTAGCCTCAGAAACCTCCTTTCCTTTCTGAGTGTCCACTAGTTTATAGTTTGCCTTGTCAGTTTGCCGCTGTGATTCCGTGTTTTCTCACATACTGAAAAGCATTTATCTCTGCTTTCCGACTTGCTTTACTGCACCTGGAACCCTTCCACCTTGCTGTGAGTGGTGACCCTCGTTCCTTCCATGGTGAACGCTGTCCCTTGGGGTGGATGGGCCACATCTTCTTGATCTGGTCCTCTTTCAACAGGCTCATTTGCTGTGAATGACTGCTTAGAGACCCAGGGGTCCTTCCTGGGGTCCCTTCTGCAAGGACCCCTTCTGCCTGCTTCCCTCCAGTTTTGCGGCTGCTGCCCACTAAGAGCATGTTCGCTGTCCTGCTCCTTAGGTTTATGTGCGGAGGGGCTACATCGCCTATGAGCTGAACAGCCTGCAGCACCGGCAGCTCCCGGACGGCACCTGTGTGGTGGAATTCCAGTTCATGTTGCCCTCCTCCCACCCCAACCGGTAGGAAGTGGCTTTGGGGTCTTCTATCCCTGTCTGTTGTGCTCCAGGAAGTGGCACACACGGGGGTGGCTTTTGGGTCTTCTATCCCTGTCTGTTGTGCTCCTGTCTCTGGGGGGACCAGAGTTACACTGATGGGGGATGTCAGGGATGCTACACTGCCCATGGACGATCTCCCCCTCATCTAAAATGGAGAGAGCCAGTGCCTGCCTCGCACACTGCCCAGTCCAGTGTGGTAAGCACTGCCAGCGTGTGGGCGATGAGAGCTGGCAAAAACTAAATGAAAAGTGTAGATCTTCAGTCATACCGGCTACATGTGCAGTGGCTGCCATGTTGAACAGTGCAGTTCTAGAACATTCCATCACCACAGACAGTTCGACTGGCCAGTACTGTCCTAGACCATCAGGACGAGGGAATGCAATAGGCACTCCCTGTGTTTAAGGCAGTGCCTGGCGCACGAAGTTGTGGGTGAATATTGGGGAGCCCATGAGCAGCGTGCCTGGTGCTCTAGCTGCTGTCCGACAGCACGACGTTGTCAGGTGCGGTGGTGAGTGCCTCCACACTCCACTGCGTTACTCAGCCCTGCCATCTCTCAGCCAGACTCTGGTCTCATCTCTGGTTCACAGATGAGGCGCCCTGGGCCTTTATTTTACGCGGGCTGAGCTGCCCACTTGATCCCTGGTGGTGCCTCCCCTGCAGAGGTCTTTCTTCCCAACCACGATGGGGTCATTTCACTCCTAGCTCTGTAGACCCTTCGAGAAGCTCACACACTTACACGAGGAGGCACATACAAGAGCACATACTCGATACTACACTATTGCGTGTACTATCAAAAACTGAAAAAGACCCAATTATTTTTCAAAAAGATGGCAAAGAAGTAATTGTGATCCAACTCCATCGTGGAATACTCTACAGCAATGAAAAGGAACAAACTACTGCTCAGGGTACAAGAGTGACTTGTACAATCCTCAGCAAAAGATTGGTAGAAGAATACATAAGTGGGGTCTCACAGACATTGCCTAGAAGCTTCACTCCTATAGTTAGTACACATGAATTTCCAAGGATGAAGAGTGGGCACGGAGAAATTCAGAAGGGCAGTTACCGCCTTGGCCTCAGTTCTTTCCGCAGCAGGGAGAGAGCCACCAGAGCCAGCAGCAGGCGTGTGTTGGCCTGCCCACGTCCAGAAGCGAATCCCTGGGCGACGCTTGGCGGGGACGCCCTGACGTGTCTCCACGGCTCACTCACTGTCTTTTTTCTCTAACCCATTTATTCCAGGGCCCAAAGTACCTTTCTGGTCAGGTAGAGTGCAGTGCCGCTACTGTCCCCTGGGATTGGGAGCCCCCTCTCCCCCTTCCTCGTCCCTGTTTCTGGGTCTCCCGGGCGTCTCGAAGGCTTTGCTTGCGACTCCAACAGTCTCATTGTGATTTGGGTGTTTAGCTGATCAAAATTTATATCTACACGGGCAACAGGGTTCACGCTTTCTTTTAATGGGATTTTCTGGTCTGTAAAAAACTCTTTCTCTCTCCACTGGTTTTAAGAAGAAAGATGGGACCCTATTCTGGATGAGGAAGAGGAGAGCTTTCCATCACTCACTTCCTTTCCTGCTCGGTGTTAATTTCTACCCTATTTTCTAGCCATAGAGGGATTATTAATTTTTTTCCCAGTTGAGAGGAAGAGTCTGGAGCCATTTTGGGGAGTGTGGGAGGGGCGGTGTAAGGATTCTTGAAGTTGCCCCCAGGAAGAATTCCTTTCCTTCCTCAGCTGTCGGTTAGCATCTGCCCTCTGGGGCTATGGGCCCTGTCTGTCATGTGGGGAAGACCCACATGTGCTTCGGGTTACTGGGTCATGTCCCTCAGAGTGGGCACAGTATCCTGTTTTATCCAGGGGACCCCGAGAACCCTGGAGGGTTTCCCTGGCCCTGCTTGGATCCCCCTGTGGGGGTGTCAGGGGGTGTCAGAAGCGTAGTCAGTGGCCTCAGACAGACCCGCATGCAGCCGACGCCACCCCCCTCAGGCCTTTTGAAGGGCCTTGTGGGGTGAAGTCTCACCTGCAGGAGAGCCTGTTAGTGGGAAGATGCGGAGGCCCTGCCAGGCGGCCAGCTCTGCCCAAGGTCACCGTGACCAGCAGCAGCAGCACGTGGTGAATTGGGTCAGGGAGGTGAGATGAGAGGCTGGTGGGTTTTGAGTAGCTGGAACTTAGGTCCAGCGCCAAGGACGGTGACTGATTCAGCCTCCAGCCTTCCCCCCTCCCGAAAAATCAAGGGGTGGGACTGAAAGTTCTAGCCTCAAATCATGTTAAGTTCCGGTGGCAACCAGCCCTCATCCTTACGTGCTTTGCAGAAACCCCCTCATCCACTAACAGAAGGCACCTTTATTCTGCTCATCATTAGGAAATCCCAAGGGGCGTAGGAGCTCTGTGCCAGGAGTGGGGACGGAAGTCAGATCTACATTTCTCACTAGACCTCCCAGCTTGGCTGTTGGGGGCCTCTTCGGGGCTGGACTTGTTTGCATCTTTCACTCACTGTGGAGTCCACACAGTGACCTCCTCATCCTGAGGAATCAGGCGAGATTCCTCTGTCCCTGGCCGGACTCCAGGCCCCTCCGCCCCCACTTTTAACCCCTTCGTGCTGGTGTGAGTCTGAAGCTCTGGGGCAGGATCATGCCTGAAGCACACGTGTGAACGGCCTTCCTCCCCTCCCCGTCCCCTGCAGGATAGCGGTGCCCATCAGCGTCGCCAACCCCGACCTGGTGAGGCACAGCACCGAGCTCTTCATGGACAGCGGCTTCTCCCCGCTGTGCCAGCGGATGGGGGCCATGGTCGCCTTCAGGAGGTTCGAGGATTTCACCAGGTACCAGTCTCCCAAGAACCCGAGTGGCGTGGCAATGTGCTGGGGCAGCAGTTATCACCAGCCATCCCTCGGGCAGCTCTGATGTTAGCCACCTGCTTTTGTGTCCTGACCCCGCGCGTTTACAGGCAGCAGCCTAAGACTGTAGGGGTGACTTTCGGTTTCCTCTTTTGCCAGAGGCAGGCGAGGTTGGGAGGCGTCTGCCAGTAGGGGAGGGACTCGCTGTGCCCCGGAGCTTTCCTGTGCCCTCTCGGCTCACTAGGTCCCTCTCCCCTCCGGGGGACGTGCCCGCACAGGCTCCTGGGACCTAGTCTGGGGCCACAGGGCTCTGCAGAGCTGGAGGAGCCCCCAGAGGGTGGCCGGAAAAAAGGGGGGAGACCTGAAACCTAGTGGGGCATTGCCCTCACTCTCCCTTTCTGCCCTCTGCCCCCAGAAACTTTGATGAGGTCATCTCCTGTTTCGCCAACGTGCCCAGGGACACCCCCCTCTTCAGCCAGGTCCGAAATTCCCTCTTTTCGGAGGATGACAACAAGGTATGTGTCTGGGCAGGAAGCCAGCCCAGCAGGCGGTGGGCCAGTGCCCCCAGGCCCTTCTACTGCCCCCTCCCCCCCCCCCCGTCTGTTCTCCCAGAGCGTCAGAGAGGAGCCGATTCACATCTTGAACGTCGCCATTCAGTGCGCCGACCACCTAGAGGACGAGGAGCTGGTGCCGACTTTGCGGACCTTCGTGCAGTCCAAGGTGACTGGTTTGGGGCCCCCGGAGGAAGGGCTATGTTGAGAGGCGCCCCACACCCCCAGTCCTGCCAGTTCTTGAGTGCACAGCCCTGGCCTCCCCTCCCCACACTGCTGCTGCTGCTGGTCACGGTGACCTTGGGCAGAGCTGGCCGCCTGGCAGGGCGCATCTTCCCACTAACAGGGTGGCATTTCTGTCCCCAGGGTGTTGCGGTGATCAAATGACAAAGTATGCCCACCCTACTAACACATCAGACACACAATACATCGTTTTGGATTTGGGGGGAGTTCTTTCTTGTTGGGATAACCCAGAAAACTCAGTTTTATTAACTGATTCATTAACAACGAACCATGTATGCAAATAACTGCAGGTTGCTTGTATAAACACGTGCCCACTGCCAGCGTGTTCTCACCCTGGCAGTGGGCCAGCTATTAGGTGTGCTCTGGAGCCTCAGCTGCAAATAGATGTGGAGCAGCTTGATGGGGAGTAGAAACAGCAGGAGGTGCTGTGTGACTTTGGGCAGGGTCCTTGACCTCTCTGATCATCAGTTTCCCAATCTGTAAAATGCAATACTGGCATTCTTAGCTCATAAGTTAATGAAATCTGCGGGCACGCTGTCTAGCTCTCAGTCCTTTACCTTCCCCTCAAGTTCCTCTTGGAACTTTAAGAACACATAAGAATTTTCTGTCGTTTCTCTCTGTGTTCCCACCTTGGAAGGGACACCCCTTCGCATCCCTCAGAGGACCTGGCCTGGTGCTTCCTGGTTAGGAGAATGATGCACAGTCATAAATGATGCCTTCAGAGCTTAGGATATTATCATCTGTGACTTACGTAGCATTTACTTGATTAATCAACAATGGGATGATGTTCACTGGACAACATTTAAGGAGCAGATGAATCTGAAAAGTGGTTTTTAAGTAAAACCCATAGCCATGGCACCCACCATGGAGGTCCTGGCCTGCTCCCTCTCAGCCTGTTTCCCTGGACGCAGTGGTGTCCCTGATGGGTCCACAGCGTCGCCCCAGTTAATGTGTAGAGCAGCATCGAGCTGACTGGGCTTTGCCACCCCCAGCCAAGCCAGATGATGCCCAAGAGTGCTAGCGGTTCCTGTCCCGGGGGGCGGCAGAATCATCCGTGGGAAGCGTGGCCAGTGAGGGACGGCCATGTCGTGGCCGCCCCGTGGATGTGGTGGGCAGAAGTAGGTCTCCGAACACAGGCGCGGGATCTCCATGAACTGTAAAAGGATAAGTGTGTCTCTCTGCGGACATAAAAGCCTGTTCCGTGTAGACTTAAATTTGTTTACTTATATTATCCCAAAGCGAACCAGAAGAAACACACACACACCCCCTCCAGGGGCAACGAGGGGGTGCATTTCTAGATTACTTGACATTTTCACTGAAAGCAGAGCTGTGTGTACAGACATGCACACGCACACGCACATGCGTTTGCACGTACGCTCACATCCACACACTCATCTGTCGATGGTCGAGGGCCAAAACCGGGCAGGCTGCTGTCCCGCGTCAGACCCCTGTCCTCGCTGCTGTGACCCCGCCCTCTTTCCACCCCTCATTCGTGACCCTCATTCTGAAGTGGGCTAAGACCATTTGTTCCCCCTGGTACTTTTCCTTACCAATTGGACACTTTTTTTTTTTTATTATGATTTTTTTTATAACAGTTTATTTTTACATCATTTTGTACATTTTTTTTTCCATCTCAATTGTAATCCCCGCAGGTTTCCCATCATCATGTCACCCATGTGCCATCACCAAAATCCCGTGCACTTCCCTCCCCCCCCCATTTTTGATCCCATTCCCCACTTCACCCCCACAAAATGTCTCTGGTATATGGTTGTTCATTATTTTTGAACAACCATCTTTTTTTGCTTATCTTCTGGGTCTTCTTTTTTCTTTACCTAGAAAACCAGGTATGATGGTGTTTGTTTCATTTAGGGAAAAACTAAAAAGGGTTTTGAACTTCCCTTGGGTAATGTTTCATTGTAGATAACGTAGAAAAGTACACAAGTAATCATATTAGCCCAGAGAATTTTCTCAGATCAAGAAATGAACATTCCCAGCCCCTCCTGAAGTCTTCCCCCCCCCAGATAGCTAACCACTGCCCCTCACTTCGAAGAATGTGGGCTAGTTTCCTTTGTTCTCAAATTCCATAAGAATGAAATCATCTGGTCTGTGGTATATGGCTATTTTTGTACAACTTGTCTTTTCTTTTTTTAAAGATTTATTTATTTATGCATACAAGAACTGGGGTGTAAGCCAGAGGTGGGGAGGAGAGGATTCACCAGAGAGAAAGCAGAACAGGTGGATCCCCTGAAACACACTGCTGAGGGGAGCAGCAGGCAACACAGGAGAGGTCTGCTGTGCTATGTGGGTCACCTCCCTGGCTGGGGATTGAACTTGCGCTGCAGTGGCTGGGGAGAGCTTCATAGTGTTGCGTTTTAACCTGTTGCACCACCAGGGAGGGCCCTCAACTTTTCTGTTTAAAAAATATTTAATCGCTTCCTTTCCTCCAGTTTGATTGAAGATACTATGAAATAGTTTTTGAAAACATGGTAAATGTAAATTTTTAAGTATATTAATATATTAATATATATTAAATATCCAATATATGCTGAGTGTATCTATAAATCTATATTAAATCAGTTAGTAAATGCAGCTCTATTAACTAGGATTCACATACCACACTGTTCCCCATTTAAAGTATATACTTCACTGCTCCCTGGTATATTCACAGAGTGTATAACCATTACTGTGAGGATGATATTTAGGACATTTCACCACCCATGACCGCTCAAAGAACCCCTCTCTCCATGAGCAGTCATGTCCATTTTCCCCACCCCCACACCCTCCTTCACCACCGCCCACCGTGCCAACCCAGGCCACTACTAATCTCCTTTTTATGGCCTTGATCGTTATGTCACATAAACAGAACCCTAAGCCTGAGATCTTTTCACCTGGCGTGTTTTCAGGATTTATCCACAGGGAATACACCTCAGAACGTTCCTCCTTTACACAGCTGGCTATTATTTTCTTGTGTATTCCATTTTCAATGCAGAAAAACATCCTCGTGGATTATGGACTCCGGAGAATCACATTCCTGATTGCCCAGGAGGTCAGTGCAAATCTCAGCCCATCTCCGTGAGACTTTTCCATTCTGCAACCCCCACACCACTGATCAGAAGTTTGCCCTGCTGCTTGGGGTGAAAGAGATCAGTGCTGGGAGGAGAGAAGGCTTTCCAAAGGCTTCATCTACTAGGGTTAGCCCCAGAAATCATAGAACAAGTATACAACGATTGAAGTGAATCTTGCTTGATCTAATTGTCTTTTGTTTGAATATTTTTTTTTTTTTTTTGCAGAAAGAATTCCCCAAGTTTTTCACGTTCAGAGCACGAGACAAGGTATGACCAGCGGCAGCGAGCAGCGGCATGACCCCTCCTCCTGCCCTCTTTGATGTTCATGAGAAGTGAACATTCTAGAACGCAGCCATGTTTGTGTATTCACCAGCCTTCCTCTGGGACTGCGTTTCCAATGACAACCTCTTGCTTCCTCCCTGGAGCTCAGGGCCTAGTGCTTCCTGACTTTTTCTTAACTTTCACTACAGTTTCTCTCTCATTCAGGGGCCACTTATACTTACCAGGGGACTCAGTGAGGTGGCACCCCCAACCTCTCTTTCTTAGGCCCTTCTTGAACAGTGGTTGGCAAACAAGGGCTTGCAGACCGGCTGCTGTTTCTATAAACCCAGTTTTATGGGAACCCGTCGATCACTGATTGTCTGAGTGACTTTCTTGCACCGTCAACAGGATCGAGGAGACCATGTGGCCCATCTGCCTAATTATACATCTCCTTTCCAGTCCCTTAAGAAGTGTTCTGACCCCTCTTCTGAAATCGGCAGGCTTGCTCCCAACATAGATTCTAGCCTCCACCAGACTCAGAGTTTGGGATTTTAATCTGCCCAAAGCCTGACTTGTAGTTAAGACGCATCCTTTCTCCAGGTCTTCATTTTCTTTTCACGTCTCCAGCACTCTCCGCTGCTTCCTCTTCCACAAAGACACGTAGGCATGGCTGACTGCTTGAGGAAGACCCTGAGCTATTCCAGGACAGCCTGCCAGTGCTGGCAGGCGCTGGGGATGGGCTCGACTCATCAGGCCGCACGGCCGACTTGCAGTGCTCAGGGCGGCCTATATCAGCAAACCCCCGATGCTCTTGAGCCCTGGGGCCTGCTTACAGTCAGGAGCAACATAGAGACCTCCGAGGGTCTGCAGGAGGGGGCGAGGGGCAGGCAAGCACGGGGCCTGACGCCGTCTCACACGTGTGCTGTGTCTCCACTCTCTGGCCGGCCTGCAGTTTGCCGAAGATCGTATTTACCGCCACCTGGAGCCAGCCCTGGCGTTCCAGCTGGAGCTGAGCCGGATGCGCAATTTCGATCTGACTGCTGTGCCCTGTGCCAACCACAAGATGCACCTTTACCTGGGTGCCGCCAGGGTGAAGGAAGGGGTGGAAGTCACGGACCACAGATTCTTCATCCGCGCCATCATCAGACACTCGGACCTGATAACGAAGGTAGAGTCGCAGGGAGGGCTGGGCACGCCTGCGCTGGCCTTCCCCTTCTCCGGTGCCAGGTGCTGGGCTGCAGGCAGGGTGTTCTGGGCAGACACCGCCCTCCCCCGTACACACGGGGCAGCCTGTGCCTGTGGTGGTTATTACCAACCCCTGCTGGTGCCGTGTGTGTCTCAGGGTAAGAAGATGGAGAGACGCTATTCAGGGACTTTCTTCTGTTTGCTGGCTGTGTGATCATTTCTATTATTTCTTGCGTTTAAATAAATAAGCCATGATTATGCAGTGAAGGCCTCAAGCAATACTTGAGATGTAAAAGTAGTTTTAAGTAGTCATTTGAAAAATCACAGAGGACCCCGAGCCCGGCTGTCCAGTCAGCTTTGGTGGAGACCCTTCTGGCCTGTTCCATACAAGGAATTAGAGGTGTCACGTTACTGCTGGGAGCTCAGCAGTAGAAGACTTGAGTTTCGCAGACCTCTTTCCATGTTACTGCAGATGATCTTGGCTTTTTCCTGGTGTGGATGTAGCATGGGTGAAAAGCTTTAACGCCCCGTGGGTGGATGTTAAGCTGATCTCAGCCTTTTGCTGCCACGGTCTGCTAGATTCCTTAAGAGCTTTTTGAAAACTACTCAGGTATGGTGAGGCCGAGACATGAGAGACAGTTGGCATAAGGAGAGTTTCTTATATACAGTGTCACAGAGGAAACACCAGGGTCTCCCCAGAAGCAAAGGAAGAGGGGGCCATTGGATAAGAGCCTTTATTGTGGCTTCGTGGGAAGGGACAGATGAGGCAGATGCTTACGACGGCCGGAGCAACTCCAGCTGGCTCCGGAGCCCAAGTGCCGTCTCTGGCTGTCTGGCTCTTGGCCCTGGGTGCTTAGGGCCGGGGGAGTAGACAGGGCCTGCAGCGCGTGAGCCTGAGAAAGGGGCACGTGCCCTGGCTTGGTGGGTTTCCATTGCACAGCGCGCCCATGAGAGGGCCCCTTCTGTCTTGGGGGGGGTGCGGGGAGGGGGGACCAGCCCCTCCAGGGTCTGCAAGGCTGCAGATGTGAAAGCATAGTGTGGAAATAGTCCGTACGGCCTTCGCTGCCCTTCACCTCTGACGGCGCCCTGCCACCCTCTGTTGGCACGCCTGGGGGTGGGGGACACTTGGCAGGGGGAGTGTGCTGTGCCACTGGCTTAGTGGCAGCTCCCCCACCTTGGGCAGGAAGCGTCCTTTGAGTACCTGCAGAACGAGGGTGAGCGGCTGCTCCTGGAGGCCATGGACGAGCTGGAGGTGGCGTTCAACAACACCAGCGTGCGCACCGACTGCAACCACATCTTCCTCAACTTTGTGCCCACCGTCATCATGGACCCCTCCAAGGTCTCGCCCCCGGGCTCCCCTGGGCACTGGGTTGCACTTACAGGACCCGTGCTGCACTGGGCTGCCTCCTCCTGGCCGCCGAGACCTGAGCTACCGCGGCTGGTGCCTGTTGGAGCCCCAGGTGCTTCCTGTGGGAAGTGACCTCCTGCAGTTTCTCTCCAGAGCTGTTTTTGGCCACTGCCCCTAAGATGGCGCTTTGGCGTTCACCCCTCACGGCCAGGCTGCCCTCTAGAGCAGCACAGATGTTGCGAAACAAAATGGCCCCTCCTGGTTCCAGCCCTGTAGGAGGCTGCGTGTGGGTGGGAAGGGCAGACTATGGCTGAGCCTCTTCCACAGGCTGGTCCTTCCCGAGCAGTGTACGGTGGTGATTCTGGGGTGAAGTCCTGGTAATCAGTCACCCTGGCATCTGTGGGGTGCAGAAACCCCATCGCCACCAGTGTGTGTAGTTCCCAGAGATGAAAATGCATCTGCTTAAGGTGTGTGGGAGAGAGAAATGGTGTCACGTGGGTGCACCTGCACTCACTTACCTGCCTCAGTTCCTCAGGGGTAAAGAGGGGATAGGAACCCCACCTCTTGAGTAAGTGAGGCTGGAAGGAGAAGATGAGCTCTAGATGCCTTTGGTTAGCACCAGAGAAGAGTTGTGGGGTACATCCTATGTCCAGGCAGTTTGTAGGCCCTAGGCAGCGCCTCTCCCCACCGCTGGAAGTGCTGGGGTGCCAGGTGTGTGCTGGCCGCTCTGAAATCGCAGTCCTGTGATGGGCAGATCGAAGAGTCGGTGCGCGCCATGGTTATGCGCTACGGCAGCCGCCTGTGGAAGCTCCGTGTGCTGCAGGCCGAGGTCAAGATCAACATCCGCCAGTCCGCCGCCGGCAGTGCCATTCCCATCCGCCTCTTCATCACCAACGAGTCAGGCTACTACCTGGACATCAGCCTCTATGAAGAAGTGACCGACCCCAGATCCGGAAACGTAAGGCAGGGTGGGGCAGGGCGCCCCCACACTCCCCCCCACCCCTTCACCTCCCCCATACCCCCCAACCCTCACGCTCCCTAACTCCCCCTCCCTCTCCTCCCTCCACTCACCGTGCTGGCCGCTGCTGGGGCCCGGGAGACCCCCGCTTGCGGCCATCTGCGTCCATGGGGCGGAGCCTGTTTCTCCGAGCTTGCTCCCTCACTGTCTGTCTTTCTGTCTTTCCTGCTGGTCCAGATCATGTTTCACTCCTTTGGCAACAAGCAGGGGCCCCAGCACGGGATGCTGATCAACACGCCCTACGTCACCAAGGACCTGCTGCAGGCCAAGCGGTTCCAGGCCCAGTCCCTGGGGACCACCTACGTGTACGACTTCCCGGAAATGTTCAGGCAGGCAAGTGCGGTGCAGAGCTGGGGGACTGACCGAGATACACTGCTGAGGGGAGCAGCAGGCAGGTCAGGAGAGGTCTGCTGCGCCGTGTGGGTCAGCTCCCTGGCCGGGGACAGTCCCATATCAGGGGTGCTTAACCCCCTGTGCCACTAGTGAGCCTCACTCCTCCTGTTTATTTATATATTTACACATACAGAACTGGGGTACGGGCCAGAGGCATGGGGGTGGTGAGAGGCTTCACTAGAGACAGAGCGGGGAGCAGGACAGGCAGATCAATGAAGTACACTGCTGAGGGGAGCAGTGGGTGTGACAGGAGAGGTCTGCTGTGCCATGTGGGTCACCTGCAGGATGGGGATCAAACTCCTGGTGAAGTGCCTTTAGCTTCTTAGTGCTGTGCTGTAACCCGCTGCGCCATCAGGGAGGGCCTCACTCCTCCTGTTTAAGAGACCATAGAGCATTCATCACAGCATTGGTGATATCATAGAATTGGAAACAACCTAAATATTCCTAAACAGACTTGTGAATAAATGAATAGGAAGGTGGAGTGGCAGGGCCCTGAGAAACCCAGAGCTAAATGACCTGCTAGATAAATCTCTGACTGTATATTGGGAAATTGAAAAAAGCAACCTATGAAAGGATTCATTCAGTGTGATGCCATTTGTTAGTTTAAGGTGTCACAGTGACACTGTTTTTTAGTGGATATATTCAGGGTGAAGTTAAAACACTACAGCATGCAGAAAGAGCGGATGCGAGATGATGGTTACCTGGGCACCGTTGGTGGGGAAGGAGGATGGGGTGGCTTGGGGGATGGTGCACCAAGAGCTTCACCACATTTTAATTTCTTTTAAAAATCTTAAGCCTCTGAGCTAGCAGGGATCATGCTTAGTGAAATAAGCCAGAAAGGAAAAGAAAAATACCGGATGGTTTCACTCATAGCAGGAGTATAAAGGACCAGGGGAGAGAATAATAATAAACTACTGTATACCAGAGACATTTTATGGGGGTGGAGAGGGGAATGGGATCAAAAATGGGGGCGGGGGGAGTGCACTGGACTGTGGTGATGGCACACGGGTGATTTGCTGATGGGAAGCCCACGGGGATTACAACTGAGATGGAAAAAGACGCAAAATGATGTAAAAATAAACTGTTATTTGAAAAAAATCTTAAGCATCTATGAAAAAATTATGATTTGACAAAAATATGAGATGAGTACTCAGATATTTACTATTCTGAATTGTGGGGTGCTTTTAATAATTCATGAAGAAGCAGAGAATTAGAAAATATACCTCCCTACTAATGACATTAGGTTTTTCTCTTTCCTCCCCTCAGGCTCTCTTTAAATTGTGGGGGGCCCCAGACCAGTATCCCAAAGACATCCTGACATACACAGAGCTGGTGCTGGACCCTCAGGGCCAGCTGGTGGAGATGAACCGGCTTCCAGGAGGAAACGAGGTGAGAACACAGCCAGCCCGGGCCGGAGGCGCCCTTCCCCAAGTTCTCCCCCGAAGGAACGAGCCCCTTCTCCCGCGTGCCCATCTCTGCCCAGGTGGGCATGGTGGCCTTCAAGATGAGGTTTAAGACCCGAGAGTATCCGGAAGGGCGGGACGTGATCGTCATCAGCAACGACATCACCTTCCGCATCGGGTCCTTCGGCCCTGGAGAAGACCTGCTGTACCTGAGGGCGTCGGAGATGGCCCGGGCAGAGGGTATCCCCAGAATCTACCTTGCAGCCAACAGTGGGGCCCGCATCGGCCTCGCAGAAGAGATCAAGCACATGTTCCAGGTGGCTTGGGTGGACCCAGAAGACCCCCTCAAGGTACATCACAGCGCCGGGGTGGGGGTGTGATTCCCCGCAGCTGGCATTATATTTTGGGGGTGGGGTGGGGGTAGAAAGTATCCTACCTTTTATTTTTTTAAGATTTATTTATTTATGCATACAAGAACTGGGTACAGATCAGAGATGCGGGGTGGGGGGAGGGTGAGAGGATTCACCAGAGACAGAGCAGGAAGCACAATAGGCAGATTGACTGAAACACACTGCTGAGGGGAGCAGTGGGCGGGTCAGGAGAGGTCTGTTGGGCCATGTGGCTCAGCTCCCTGGCTGGGAATCGAACTCATGCTGCAGTGGCTGTGGATAGCTTCACGGTGTTGTGCTTTAACCCGTTGTGCCACCAGGGAGGGCCCACCTTTTATTTTTGAAGCAGATATTGTACGTATAGCACATAAACAAGTGTCGGAGAGGGCAGTAATCGGGAAACTCACTGCAAACCTGGTCGGGGGATACGAGGCTGTGTGGTGGACCCTCAGGGCCAGCTGGTGAGGGTGAGGGTGTAGTGAGGGGGAGGGGTCAGTGTGTCCCACAGCACAGACCCACAGCTTCTAGCTGCTCCTCAACGGTATCAACGTCCATCACGTTAACAGGTTCCCAACATGTGTGATTAATGTGTCATTCACTGACAGGACATTTTTTAAAAAGCAGTGGTTGTCAAGCTCAGGCGACTCAGACTCAGGACCTCACTGCACCCTGCTTTTTCTTAAGGGATTTAGATACCTGTACCTGACCCCACAAGACTACACCAAAATCAGCTCCCTGAACTCCATCCACTGCACGCACGTCGAGGAAGAAGGCGAGTCCAGGTGAAGAATTCATGGGCAACTCCCTCGTTTCCCCTGCAGGGAATTTCTGCCTCGGGGTGTGGGACAGTCTTTTCAAGGGGGGTGGGGGTGCTGCCCAGTGGGCCCTCCATGGTGGGCAGGAGTGACTTAGACACCTGGGGTGTCAGCCAGGGTGAGCCCATCCTTGTCATTCCATAATGAGTCACCCCTTGTACAAAACCGGAATTTGACTGTACCCCCATGTCCTGGGAGCCACAGGCTCACATCCTACCACTGAGTTAGTCAAAGTGATGCCGCGGTGATCTGGCAAGCTGGGCAGGTTGGGCAGGCTGAGGGCTGTGCCCGGCAAGAATGCCAAAGATTACCTTTCCCAGGGAATGTTGTGTGTGTGTGTGCGCGTGTTTTTAAAGATTTATTTATTCATGCATACAAGAACTGGGGTACAGGCCAGAGGTGTGGGAGGTGAGAGGATTCACCAGAGACAGAGTGGGGAGCAGAATAGGCAGATGGACTGAAATCCACTGCTGAGGGAGCAGCGGGCAGGACAGGAGAGGTCTGCTGCGCCATGTGGGTCAGCTCCCTGGCCGAGGATTGAATTCATGCTGAAGCAGCTGTGGACAGCTTCACAGTGCTGTGCTTTAAAAAGCCCTTGTGCTATCAGGAAGCCCCCCCCCCCTTTTTTTAAGTGAATAAATCAGAATTTCCCAGGTTAGGTTTTCTGGTTACTTGGTGATACGAGGAATCGGAGTAGTGGGAACATTTTCCATGGCCAAGCCAGCTCGAGAAACTGCATTCAGTGTGACCTCACAGGAGCTTGCAGGAGGCCTTCTCAGAGCCTGGAAGGCGCTGATGGACCTATGAATCTCTGCCGGGGCTTGGGTTGTATGTTGTCTCATGACCACACACTGACGTGGTCATGAGACCTTGGGTGATCAGTCAGTTGTGAACTGACATACCCCCATTTCTTTACAGAGCAAACACTATCCTAGGTTGCTTTGAAAAAACGCATGGGTGTGGGTGACATCTCGATGAGACAGCCTCCAAACAGACATCTTTGGTCGGAGGGGCGGCAATTAGGGGTGCTGTACCTGCCTTTCTGGCAACTTTCGGGGCAGTCATGGAAGTCGCAGGCCCTTGCTTTCATTCCACCACCAGCCGCTGCCACCTTCCAGCTCCTCACCTTTCTCCTCTCTGCCTCTGGTCTCTGGGCAATCCCCCCTCTTGGATTTTCCTCGACTAGACCATGTCTCTGGTTCTTGAAGGTATGTGGTCACAGATATCATTGGGAAGGACGATGGCCTGGGCGTGGAGAATCTGAGGGGCTCAGGCATGATCGCAGGGGAGTCCTCCCTGGCTTATGAAGAGGTCGTCACGATCAGCTTGGTGAGTTTCCCCTTGTGGATATTCTTATACAACTCAGCTTTTATATTGTAAAACTTCAAATAGCCACAAAAGTAAGGAGAATTGATAATGAGGCCCGTGTAATGAGCTCATTTACCAGTGCAGTCCCACAAATTATCAACACAAAACCATTCCTATGTCCCTAATCCCTACATCCCCTCCTTTGGAATATTTGGAAGCAAACCCCTACCATCTGTTTCCGTCTAGAAATACCCGCATATGGCTCTTCATTTTTTTCAAAGATTTGTTTATGCATACAAGAACCGGGGTGCAGGCCAGAGGTGCGAGGGGTGAGAGGATTTAGAGAGAGAGTGGGGAGCAGAACAGGCAGAGGTACTGAAATCCACTGCTGAGGGGAGTAGCGGGCAAGACAGGGGAGGTCTGCCGCGCCATGTGGGTCACTCCCTGGTCGGCCAGGGATCAAGCTTATGCTGCAGTGGCTGGCAGAAGCTTGCCAGCGCTGCGCCTGCAGCCCCTGCGCCACCGGGGGGGCCCTTTAATAGATAAAGACTCCCCCAACCCTTTTTACAAAGCCACAGTACTATTTTTTACGCCCAATATCAGAAATCCTTTTTTTTTTTTAAAGATTTTTATTTATTTATTCATACAGAACTGGGGTACAGGCCAGAGGTGCAGGGGTGGTGAGAGGATTCACCAGACAGAGTGGGGAGCAGAACAGGCAGATGGATGTAGTACACTGCTGAGGGGAGCAGCGGGCGGGTCAGGAGAGGTCTGCCGCGCCATGTGGTCACCTCCAGGGCAGGCGGGAATCGAACTCATGCTGAAGTGGCTTTAGCTTCTCAGTGCTGTGCTCCAACCCGCTGCACCACCAGGGAGGGCCCAGAAATCCTTTTTTAACTTTATTTTTATGGAGGTAACATGGGTCTGCCTGATTACCCATGATTCAGACGTAGGTTCACACCTCTACCAACCTGTCGCCACACCATGCCTCCACCAGGACACCCACAGCCCTCCTCAGTGGCTCTTTGGTCCCCTCCATCCTCTCCAGGCCTCTCTGATGACCACAGTTTTAGAGCCGGATGTCTAGAGCTTCGTTTTGTCTGACCCTTTATTTCATCTCTGTGTTCCACATAGGAGTGACATCGCCAGTCTTTCTCCTTCTGAATGACCTCCCTTGGCGCAGTCCCCGCTAGTCCATGTTGTGAGCGGCAGCTCCTGCTGCAGTGGCTGTGGGCAGCTTCACAGTGCTGCGCTTTAGCCCCTTGCGCCACCAGGAGGCCCCACAGTCTCTGCTATGTTTAAACAGCATGGAATATTTAGAAGAATTGTTCAGTTTTTAGTGATTTTGAATGGTTTTCTCCACTGTGTCCCTTAGCCTTTCCAGAAAGAGCCGTGTTTTGCCTCTAGCAGTAACAGCAGCAGCAGCACTCGTAGTGGTAGCAGTAGCCGTAGTAGCAGCGGCATCAGCATTAGAGCAGCAGTAGCAGCAGTGGGATCAGTAGTAGTAGCAATAGTAGCAGGAGTAGTAGTAAACTCACTCAAGATCTTTACTTTCGGTGTCGGATCATCGGTATCCAAGGTGGACCCCACGGCCGAGCGTGTCTCCCTGTTTGCTGGATGTCATGCATTGTCACATGTGTATTACTCAGGTGACATAGGTGTGCGCCCTGTGGGTGGTGCTCTAGATGTCACTGACAGGCTTGCTGCCCATCGCACTGACCTTTCTCAGTAGAGAGGTTTACAGGTCTCACGGCCAGCTGCCCAGCTGCCAGTCTGGCGTTACGGTCACTCATATGCGTTTGGTTGACGTGGCTTGAAATAGTTCAGGATTCACAGCTCGTCTAGCGGCCCGTGCACGCTGCCCCTACTTGTCCCGTGACAGTGTCTCGCAGAATCACAGCACACTGTCAAAACCAGGACATGGACTTGGGCATGACGATCTTAACCCAGTGCAGACCGAACTTGGACTTGCCAGTTCTCTTCAGGACCTTGGGCTGTGTGAGAGGCAGGGATGGATCATGGACTACCAGGCTCAGAACTGCACACATACTTGCCAAAGCAGGACCCGGAAAGCTGGGCAAACCCTTCTTTCTGGACAGGTCAAGACCAGGCGAGCCTGAGGGTCTGGCCTTTCCCTCTGTTGTGTGGCCCTGAATCAGCTGCCGGTGGCCACGCTGTGGCTTCCATGTGTGCCCAGCGGGCTCCTGGGCTGTCCTTGGGAATTTAGGAGGGACCCTGTCTCCCCTCCCCAGGTGACCTGCCGAGCCCTTGGGATCGGGGCCTACCTGGTGAGGCTGGGCCAGCGCGTGATCCAGGTGGAAAACTCCCACATCATCCTCACAGGGGCCGGAGCGCTCAACAAGGTGCGGGCCAGGGGTGGTTTTAACCTTCCCGATGTCTCTTGACCGGTGCGGGGTGGGGTGTTCCTCAACACGAAACCTGCTGCAGCCCTACTGTGTGAGAGCGGTGTGTCCAGTTTGCCATACATCTATCTCTGTATCTCTTTTGATAGAAATAACCTTCTGCCAACTAACATTTTTTAAAATTTTTAAAAAATAATGTAGCAGTTTCTTTTTACATCATTTTGTACAATTTTTTTTTTAAATCTCAGTTGTAATCCCCGTGGGTTTCCCATCACCGAGTCACCCGTGTGCCATCACCATAGTCCCGTGCACTTCCCGCCTCCGTTTTTTATCCCATTCCCCCTCCACGCCCACAAAATGTCTCTGGTATATTCTGCCAACTAACATTTTTTAAGTAAATTTAAATCATTAAACTACAAGGTCACAAAGATGGCATCACACATTGCAGAAAATTTTTTAAAGCCAAAACCAGTAACTTCGCTCCCACTGTAATGTGGTCAGTGTGCTTCCGGTCCCCTCCTGTCTTTTCGAGGTAGACACTGGGTGCATGTGCTACTTGGTGTTCTTTTTTCACTGTATGGAAATGAGTTCTAAAGCTTCCATCACGTGATAGCTGCTAAGATACCCCCTGAGGGTCTCAAAAGAACCAGCCACATCAGTGTCACCTGGGAACTTGTCCCCATCAGCAGTTCACCTGCAGACCCGCCACATCAGAAATGCCTGGTGGGCGTTTGCTGGATCACTGATTTTCAAATTGGGTTACACCTTGGAAGTATCTGGAATAACAAAAGAAAACAAGGCTCCTGATGTCACAGGGCTGAAAGCCCCCCAGTGACACTCATGCACCCCCGGGCTGAGAAGCGCCAGGGAGGTGACTGCCAAGCAGCAGCCAGGCCAGCGGGACCTCGCTAACCGTGCCGTGTCGGAGCAGGTCCTGGGCAGAGAGGTCTACACGTCCAACAACCAGCTGGGCGGGGTGCAGATCATGCACTGCAACGGCGTCTCCCACACCACCGTGCCGGACGACTTCGAGGGCGTCTACACCATCCTGGAGTGGCTGTCCTACATGCCCAAGGTGCAGCCTGCCCCCCAACATGCAACCCCGCAGCTTCTGCCACCGGCTCCATTCGCAGGGTGGGGAGGGAGGGTGGCAGCAGGGGGCAAGGCCAAGGTCCGGGGGCTCCTTTTCTTTGCTCTTCTCTCTCTGACAGCCAGCCCCGCGCTTGCTGTATTTTACCTTTTGAAAATCCAGTCGTCAGGATTTTCTATTTGCATGAACATACAAGAGCCGGGGTACAGGCCAGGGATTTGGGGGTGGGGAGAGGCTGGATTGAGCCTTTAGGAAGGGGTGCTGTTACCGCTTGACCGTAGACACCCTCAGGCTTTGCAGTCAGCCTGGCTTCGACTCCTGGCCTCATCCTCAGTAGCAGTCTCCTAGGGAGTCTCTGGATCTTTCTCAGCCACGGTCTCGTCTGTCATGTCTTCCACTGTGGTGCTGTCATGATGAGTAAGTGAGGTGTTCGGAACCCTCACCAGAAGCCACTCATGATTGGGGCGCTTCTTTCACAAGGTGTCTGGGGATACTTGTCCTCTCACCTTACCCTCGAGGCATCTACTGACAGCACCTTAAGGGAAACCAGTGAGTGTGGTCTTGATTAACCTAACACATTCTCTACAAGTGAGGGAGGCTGCCATTCTCCATGATAATTAGTTCAAAAAGGTAGTTTATCCTACATCTCTTGTCAAGAACCCCAAGTCTAAATGTCATAAATGTCAGTTCTCCTTTGCAGTGAGTTTTCCCAGTGCATGCCAGCTCATCACTATCTGCAGCTGCTTCTTTTTAAATATTTGTTTTATTTGTGTGTACATACAACAGCTGGGGTACAGGCCAGAGATTTGGGGGTGGGAAGAGGATTCACCAGAGACAGAGTGGGGAGCAGAACAGGCAGATCTACTGAAATACACTGCTGAGGAGAGCAGCGGGCGGGTCAGGAGAGGTCTGCTGCACCATGTGGGTCACCTCTGGGACAGGCGGGATTGAACTCAGAGTTCATAGTGAACTGCAGAGAGCTTCATAGTGCTTAACCCCTTGCCCTTCCAAGGAGGCCCTGCAACCAGCCCCTTCTTCCCCTCGTCTCCGGCTTTGTGTAGCTCTAACAATGCCTTTGCTCCTTTTTTTTTTTTTTTAAGATTTATTTTATTTGTACATACAGAACTGGGGTACAGGCCAGAGGCTCAAGGGTGGCGAGAGGCTTCACCAGAGACAGAGTGGGGAGCAGAACAGGCAGATCAACGAAGTACACTGCTGAGGGGAGCAGCGGCGGGTCAGGAGAGGTCTGCCACGCCATGTGGTCACCTCCGGGGCAGGCGGGAATCGAACCCATGTGAAAGTGGCTTTAGCTTCTCAGTGCTGTGCTTTAACCTGCTGCGCCACCAGGGAGGGCCTGCTCCTTTTTTTTTTAACTTCCAACACCATTGAGTCCATCTGTACCCTGAAGTGAGTCCAGGAGTCCATAAGCTAGATTTTGAGACTCTATGGGATGGCCATTCCTTGTAGGACCTTTGTCTACCAAAACAGTAGCGTCAGAAATCCTAGAGGGGCGGTTATTGCTGTATATCCAAATGTAATCATAGTCAGAAGAGGAGCGGGCAAGGAGCAGCTGGCAGGCATTGCCGATGGCCAGGGAGACTGAGTTGGAGGCTGGTTTTTGTTTCCTAGGATAATCGCAGTCCAGTCCCTATCACCACACCCACTGACCCCATTGACAGAGAAATTGAATTCCTCCCATCCAGAGCTCCCTACGACCCCCGGTGGATGCTTGCAGGAAGACCTCACCCAAGTAAGTTGTAATGCATTTTGCCTGATGCTTGGTCTTGGGTTTCTGGTCCTGGACCGAAGAATACGTACGTAGAAGCACTGACAGCCCCTCATCTCAGACAGGTGCACTTGATCAGTTGCAGGGGACTAGAGGAATTGAAATGTACTGTCTGCTTTTCCTGAACTATTAACCAAGAGAGGATAGAAACTGCCTCCCGCCTGGTGTAGACGGAGATGCACAGAGGCCGTGGTCCCCTTTTCTGAACTGCCCTGTGATGTGTGGAAAATCCAGTCTCGAAACGTCACATGGAAGACTGCTGCTGTTTCCCTCCCCTTGTCTCCTGGGCTCGTGATTTCCACGAGTGTTCTTGGAAGTCCCAAGTGAGCTCACCCGGGCCGGGCCACTTAGCCTGTTCCACATCCACACACACGCGCACACAGAGGCGCTAACTCCTCTCCGGCTCGTCTCCTGGAGGTGTGTGGTTTCGTTCTGAGCAGACAGAACAGGAAAGCTGAGCTACCTGTTACCATAATCCCTGGGCTCAAATTTCACGTGCTACCAACCACCTTTAGCTTCAGGCTTTTCACCCAGCTGCGTGGTGCCTTAGAGGCGCCTGCCAGGAGCTGCCAGACTCTGCCCACCAAGGAGGCCTGGCTTCTCGCCTCCCATTTCTCGTGGGCTTTCTTGCCTGTGAACACGGAGGTGCTGGTTTGATCTTGACCGTTCCCTCTGTCTCTTCAGACCAGCCCCAACATTGGAGTGGGCCTGCTTCCTTCCCAGGCGCCCAGCCTCTCTCCTGTAACTTGAGGCCCTCAGCCTGACTCTGGTTGAAGGACAGTGGCTTATACCATGCTGTGACCCGAAAGCTCCATTTCCTCCAGGGACTGCTGAAGTTGGCATCCCCATTTCCTCTCTCTCTGGGAAACGAAATGGCGCTTAAGTTTCAGGCAGCCAGCCAGGTCGGCCCATCTTCCCCAGGAGTCCATCACTCCCAGGGCCTCCGGGAAGGAGAGGCAGACAGTGGTCAGGGTTCCGGTGTGTTTGGTGGGGCCCATGCACGGGGAGGGTCTGTGTGGTCTGAGCTCCTGGCTTGTGTGTTTTGGGCTTTGCTTGTTTGTTTCCAGTGTGGTTGTTTTGACTGGGGCTTGCGGGTGCGCACTTTCCAGCACACGCGGCCTTTGGGCTGAAAGGACAGGCTGTCTTGGACTTAAGAGCAGTGTGCCCTGCCAGGTGACCCGGAAACCTCATCAACCCAGCCCCCCGACTTGGCCTTCTGTCCTTCTGCCCACAGCTCTGAAGGGATCCTGGCAGAGCGGGTTCTTTGACCAGGGCAGTTTCAAGGAAATCATGGAGCCCTGGGCCCAGACCGTGGTGACAGGGCGAGCGAGGTAAGCGAGGATGGGGCCAGCCAGCCACGCGCAGGCCTGCCAGGCCTCGGGACCCAGGTGCTAAGCTGGAAGATCTTTCCTCCCAGGTCACCCCCAAGAACATTCTTCTTAGCCCCAGATTTCTGAAAAGAAGAGCAATTTGGGACATACTTTTCTGGAAGGTGAACTTCATCAAGCCTAAATGTATCTGTGGCCTTAGACGGCACCTCAGCCAACTTCTGGCTGGGGCTCGCACCCCTTTCCCTGATTCCACCCCTATGGTGGGGCTTCCTGGCTCCAGGAACCTTGTATCTCTTTGGGGATCAGAATTTGTGCATCTCCAAGAAAACTTCAAGGACACACTACTGTGACCCCTGTTTCAGCAGGGGCGTGGGCAGGAGAAGCAGGTGTGAGCACAGCAGGTGGGGTGCTCAGATGCTCGATGCTTTCAGAGCCACGCAGCTCACCCTCTGCCAATGCCCCCACCTCTCGGACAGCTCCCTCTGCCCGCAAGTTCCTCCTGGTAGGAAGGTCACAGCGGCCTCAGAGCTGACCCCTCCGAGCCCTGGCACGAGGGAGTTGCCCCAAGTCCTGGCCCCAGCGTCAAACCTGAGGTCAAGCCTGCTCTGGGCCTTGATGTTCTAGTGTGTAAAATGGGGGTGATGATTCACCCCCAAGGGATTGTTGTGAGGAGCAGAAGTGGTAATATATGTCAGGCACGTCCCAGGGGTGAGGGTCGGTGTGTGTGGTCTCTGCCGCTGTTAGGAACCTCGGTGCAGCTGAGCTCTGTCCACACAGAGCCGCTTCTCCTTAAGCATTTGTTTTAAAAACTTATTTTCTGTAGAACAGATGAAGTAATATAAGCACCCCACTTGCTGTGAGACCCAAACCAGCAGCAGGAGGGGGGACAGCGCTGGAGCCAAGCACAGGCTCTGTATCGCTCTCCGCTGGCAGAACAGAGACCCGGGGTGGGGGTGGGGTGCCAAGCTCACAGTGCTGCCAATGTGTGCGCACAGCTTGGGGGGCTGGGACCGTTCAGCCGTCAGCCTCAGTGAGAAGCGCTCGTGAGAAGGTTAACAGAGCTAAACAGCAGCGCTCTGGCTACGATAAACCGAGGAACTGGGCAAAAAAGTAAATAAAACACGCTTTTTAAAAGCCGAGACTCAACCCTCTCCTCCTAACACGGCAAGCCCTTGCTTTATGTGACGTCTGCGCTTCTCTGCCGCCCAGCCCTGCAGGGTTGTTGCATGGCTACGTGAGCGTTCTCCACTGACGCGCACACACGGGCCGGCCAGCCCACGGCGATGGCGGAGGTTTCTGCCTCGGGGCTTCCCTGAGCTAAAGTCTTTCCGATTTCACACCCCTTGGCCCGTTCCTGCTGTAAGTTGGCCTTGGACCTGTGCTGTCCATTGTGATAGTTGCTGGCCACATAAGACAGTCCAGTGCCGTGAGTGAGTGACGGCGGACGCGTGTTCAGTTCCTTAGCGCTCTCGCACATTTCCAGTGCTCGCGAGGCTCTTAGCTGTCGGGGCCGTCATTGGCCGATGCCGTTGCAGAACATGACCATCAGGGAAAGTTCTAGTGGACAGACCTGGCTCAACCCTCCCCACCCGTGAAGTTCATCACCCCAACAAGAACGCTGACAGCCCCTTCCTCACTGTAACACGTGAGGCCGAAATGCTTCTTTGCCTTCCAGTAAAATTAACCACCAGAGTGAAGCGGGGCACCCTCTGCCCGGACCGGCCATGGCTACCCACTCCGGGAAAACCCATAGCCAGGGCTGGCCCCGAATCCACCCGGCGGTGCTGCTTAGCGCTTAGCTCCCCTGTGCTCCACCTTGCAGGCTGGGGGGGATCCCTGTGGGAGTGATCGCTGTGGAGACACGGACTGTGGAGGTGGCTGTGCCCGCAGACCCCGCCAACCTGGATTCTGAGGCCAAGGTGAGAGGAGGGTTTCTGGGCTGCTTCAGCCAACGAACTTGCAAGAGTGCCCTGGGGGCCACCTGACTGCTTTAGCTGCAGAGTCGGGGGTCCTTGGCCTGGGTGCTCGGTGCCCACTTTGCTGGCACTCTCTGTGGGATGCTTCTCCCTCAGAGGGTGACAGAGACCCCTGGGAACCTCCCACCTCGTGCCCAGCATCCTGTTGCTGTCGTAAGGGAAGTGACACATCCCAGCAGGCGCACGGAAGGCCGAGGGCAGGGCCCGGGCCTGGCTTTGCAGCTGATTCCACAACTGGTGCCAGGAACCTGTCAGGAGCAGCAAGGAGCCTCTGGGGGCGGCGTGCAGTGGTCCAGCAAGGCCAGCAGTAGCTGAGCCCCGATGCCAGTGTTGGTGCCCATGCCAGTGCGGGCTCGGGCAGCTGTCCCCGTGTCCTGAGCCACTTTGGCACAAAGGACTCTGACGCAGGTGGCTCTGTGTTGCAGATAATCCAGCAGGCAGGCCAGGTGTGGTTCCCAGACTCGGCCTACAAGACAGCCCAGGCCATTAAGGATTTCAACCGTGAGAAGCTGCCCTTGATGATCTTTGCCAACTGGAGGGGCTTCTCTGGCGGCATGAAAGGTGAGATCCCTCCCGGGTGCCTGAAGCCTCCAAGCAAATGCGGGATCCCACTGTCTTAGATGAGCTCCCAGCAGCCAGGAGTACAGATGACAACAGCCCACTCTACAGAGGAGGCACTGAGGGCTTCTGGGGTGACTTGCTGGAGGTCACAGCATGGGGGCAGGGAGAGCCGGGGCAGGCCTGGACACGGCCCGACCCTGGAGCCCCTCCCCGGGGCGAGGAGAGGAGCGGGGGCCTGACTGCCTTCCCAGAGGCTGCCGTCTCCTGACCTCGTCCAAGGGCTTCTCGGCCGCCCACACATTTCAAGAGATGGGCGCTCCGTGGGAGCCCGGTGACCTGGTGGCCTCTTCCAGCCTCAGCTTCCCTCCTTTGTGAAGCTGTTAAGACTAGCACAGACACGCCTCGGGACGGGGAAAGTAGCTCACGAGCCAGTTGTGGCTGCTGGCATCAGCTCTCGGGCGATCAAGGTTGATTTTACTGCATCATTGCCACCGAGGGTGCCGGGACTTGGAGGGGTGAAAAATAAGGGGCACACTGCCTCAGGACAGGAAGGGAGCTCCCACGGCATGGCCGGGAGGGGAGGGCTTTGGGGTGGAAACAGTGGGGTGGGGACCGTTGTGAGTGGCGGTTTTTAGAGTTGGAACTGGAAGGAACCTTCGAGATTGGTTGTGCCCTGTGGCCCTGAGGCCCAGGCAGGGACCTTGCCCAAGGTCACATGCACATCTGGAGATTGATCCGTGCCCAGGCCGGCACCTGCCTCGCTGCCCAGTGTGCTTTCCTGGGTGCTGGGAAGGCTCCCAGCTGAACGTGCTCTCCGGGGCCCCAGGACACGAAGACTGTGGGTTTTGTGGGGACGTGCTGGGGTGCACAGTCACTGGTGACGCTGGTGGCTGCTTTGCTTTTCAGACATGTACGACCAGGTCCTGAAGTTCGGCGCCTACATCGTGGATGGCCTGAGGCAGTACAAGCAGCCCATCCTCATCTACATCCCGCCCTACGCGGAGCTCCGGGGGGGCTCCTGGGTGGTGGTGGACTCCACCATCAACCCCCTGTGCATCGAGATGTATGCGGACAGAGACAGCAGGTGTGTGTCCCCTCGGTCTGCCTTGGCCTTTTCTTGTTCTCTCTCCCCGTCACCTTTAGGCCACTGACTGGGGACTGTCGGGTGTGGTGAATGTCTGACGGATAGAGAGCCTACAGGAGAAAAGTACCACTTTCCTGTTGGATTGTTTCAGTGGGGTTAGTGACTGGAGCTGAGCGGTGTGGAAGAACTGCGGCCTGTTGTTTTCATACTTTATACTCTCCTGCTTCCCAAGGAAGTTTGCAATCAAAAAGGAAGGAAAGACCAAGAGGACCCGAGCTTCCTGGCAGCAAGGATAAAAAGGGAAGCATGATCAGTCACCTAGTTCTCACTCGGCTCTGAGTTGCCGTTGGGACTGTGTTTTATTCAATTACATAACCCCAGCTAACATCGTACCTGACACCCAGTTGGTGGTAGCGAAATTCTGGCCAAGCAAATGACTAAATCACACTCACACAAGAAGATGCCCGTTCTTCAAGGGAGACATATACTTTTATTTTTTAAGGAGATATTTATCCCTGGAACTCTTACAGAAAGAATGGTGGCAATACTTGCAATACTGTTAGAGTGCCCTCAGCATGAAGACTTTGAGATACTGTCTTCAAAGGTTTCAAAAATAGTTTTGCCCAAAATATTGGCAGTGGCTTCCTATGTCCACTCCCTTATTCTTTCATTAGTTCAATGAATTCTTACTGAGTACTTACCATGCTTATGCTGGGTATGTGCCTCTAGACTTTCATGGGGCTCTGCTGAGGTCAGCCCTCCGGGAAGGTTTAGGACATGAGTCACCATTAACTTTTCACTCTGGCCACCAGGAAGCTCAGAACTACATGTAGTATTCTTTAGGCCTTCAAACTCTCAGAAGAAAAGAGGACAGAGGAAAACAGAAGCGAGTGAGAGGGTTGGAAATGAGAGGGTAACTCGTACAGGACTACACTGGATTCCTCATTCTGCCTCTGTGAGCTTCAGGGAGATCAGGAATAGCGCCCTGGCCCGAGGAGTTCAGAGGCTGGGAAAGTCAGAACTGGAGCTTAAAAGCAGGAGGTTATGCTCCCCAGGGGAAGCTATCTACTCTTAGAGCTGAAAAAGCTTCCAGGGTTCAGAAAAATTTATTTTAAAAGTTGATTCAGTCCCTCTCTTGATGGATATAGAACCAGAGGACTAGAGAGGCAGCGACTTGTCCAGGGTCACGCCTCGCCCATGAAAGAGGCGATAGCTGCCTGCCAGGATTCCTTGTTCTCGTACCTCTACCCCACATCTGGCCATTGCTGCTGGGAGCTGCCTCACCAGCCCCATCCCTGTCTCTTCTTTTTTTAGGGGGGGTGTTCTGGAGCCTGAGGGAACAGTGGAGATTAAGTTCCGAAAGAAAGACCTGATGAAGGCCATGAGAAGGATCGACCCAGTGTACAAGAAGCTCGTGGAACAGCTAGGTGAGAGGGTCCACCTTACACCGCATCTCTGAGCGAGGCTGGCCCTCCTCAGCTGGAGCACCAGGGTGTTACAAACAAATGCTCCCGAACAAACACAGCTGCGAGAACTGTGAGCTGTTTTAAATGTCCACCCCTTTAGAATGAAAACATTTATACAGTAGAGAATTCCGTCTGAGCACACACAAGACATAACAATTGAAGTATTTAGGGTTGATAAGGAGCTTCAAAATCTTGGTAGCAAAAATGTCCCATTAGAGTTTGCAGAGATAAGTTATTTTGCCAATTCTGAGGGGTGGCTTTGCTTGTGACCTTAGATGTAATTCTCTTTAAATGTCCACATTAGGTGGCAATGTCTTTGTTACTATATTATTCACCAGACTTATTACTGTATGTGTGGAGGGGCTGGGTGGGTGGGTGTAGGTGTGTAA
>NW_004567130.1:11202077-11224516 GCF_000260355.1 Condylura cristata | reverse complement strand
AAAAAAAAAAAAAGTACCCACGCTATACACTAAAAGGGGGTGCATTTATATTTCGTCCCAGTTCTCCCTCATTATATATTAAAATATGTACTGAGAATAGTAACCGGTCATCTCCTACTGGCACAGGGTCTCGTCAGGTTGGGAAGATTTCAAGTTGCATGGTGAATGCCGTCTGGCGCTGTGAGCACTTTTCTTCTGAAACTGAGGCTTGATTTAGGGGTACTATTAGAGTTGAAGTCGAGGCTGTCCTGAAAGCCGTGCTTCCTGCCCCCTCAAAAAAAAGTGCCCCCCCATAGTCTTCCACTAGCTCCCTGTCTCCATCTTTGGCACCGATGCCATTAAACGCATGGCCATTTCTCCTGTATTTTAGTGTTGCAAGTCTTTATGTATAGATAGATATAGATATACATACACACACACACACACACACTTTTTACATCATTCTTCACTTTGTTCACTTTTTCTTTTTTTTTTTTTTTTCATTATCTTCATCATGTCATCTTTGTACAATGTGTGGTTTCCCCGTGAAATTCCCACCACAACTCACCCTGCACCATCACCGTGGTCCCTTGTGTGCTTCCCACCCCTGCCCTGGTCCTTCTCCCTCCTCCTCCCCTACACACTGTCTCTGATATACTTGCTTAGTGATTTTGATTCTCACTTTACTATAGTTACTTTATTTTTCCTGATTCCTTTTTTGTTTTCTCTACATTCCTCCTATAAGTGAGAGCATTTGATATTTTTCTTTTCTTCATTCTGGCTCATTTCACTGAGCATAATCCCTCCCGGCTCCATCCATGTCGCTGCTAAAGTCATGAGTTTGTCCTTTTTGATTGCTGAGTAATATTCCGTTGTGTAAATATACCACATCTTCTTGATCCAGTCATCTATTTTAGTGGTGGCTACACTGTGGTGACTAGCCCTGAAGAGGGAGCTCCTATACTCCAGAATGCTAACAACAGTGTAAACCAGTGGCACGTCAATTAAAAATAAACAGTTAAAAAAGAGTACCCCTCCTGAAATGCACTGGACTATGGTGATGGCACGCGGGTGATTTGGTGATGGGCATTCCACGGGGATTACAGCTGAGATGGAATAATGCACAAAATGATGTAAAAATAAACTATCAAAAAAAAAAAAAAGTCCCTTCCCACCACCTGACCCACTTTGCTGCCTGGCAGGAGCACCAGCAGCCGAGCTCTCAGACAAGGAGCGCAAGGACCTGGAAGGCCGGGTGAAGGCCCGGGAGGAGCTGCTGCTGCCCATCTACCACCAGGTGGCGGTGCAGTTCGCCGACCTGCACGATACCCCGGGCAGGATGCTGGAGAAGGGCGTCATCTCTGTAAGCGCCTGCAGCTGCCTGCTGGGCCTGCCTGGGAGGGAGTGACCCACCCTACGGTTGCCGGGTTTCCAGCCAAGGGGGGTGATTTGGCCTCAGATGGGTGGAATGATGCACCTTGGACTCACCATGGGGGTGGGGGACTTAAAAACATCCCAGTGCCCAGGAGACGCTCCAGACTAGTAAAATCAGAACGTCTGGGTGAGCGGCGGGCACGGAGTTATCAAATCCCCAGGAGAGTCCTAATAGCAGCGAAGGTCAGGGACCAGCAGTCTAATCTCTGCATGTTTTTAACTGCCGGGGCAGATTGGGGATCCAGTGTTCACCTGCCACTGACCATTGCAGCCCTGCCCTATCGTCCTTCCCCCAAGAAGATGCCCCACGGTCCCCGACTCCGGCCCCGGTTGGCCTCAGGGCCCTGGTGAATCCTGGCACTGCCGCCCCACGGGCAGGCCCCCCACTGCCCTGAACCCCTCTTTCCTGGTTGTCCGATGGGGGTGGTCACAAAGTCTGCCCAGCGGAGGGCCGGGCTTAGGCAGCGTCCTGTGTCACCCGCCTGCCCTGCCCGGGGCACTGAGGCTGGCTTGTCCGCAGGACGTCCTGGAGTGGAAGACGGCCCGCACCTTCCTGTACTGGCGCCTGCGCCGCCTCCTGCTGGAGGACCAGGTCAAGCAGGACATCCTGCGGGCCAGCAGCGACCTGAGCCACGCACATATCCAGTCCATGCTGCGCCGCTGGTTCGTGGAGACGGAGGGCGCCGTCAAGGTGGGCCCTGGGCCGGGCGGCGGGCGGGGACCGCGGGACCAGGGCCTGGAAGCCGACCCCCCCCCCCACAGCGGGCCCCTCTCTGAAGCAGTCTCCGCCACCCCCAGGCCTACCTGTGGGACAACAACCAGATGGTGGTGCAGTGGCTGGAGCAGCACTGGCAGGTGGGGGATGGCCTGCGCTCCACCATCCACGAGAACATCAAGTACCTGAAGCGAGACTTTGTCCTCAAGACCATCCGCAGGTGAGTGGCCGCCCGGCTGCCCCTGTCCACCCCGGGTTCCTGGAAGGGCTGGAGCCAGCATGCGCTGGATCCACTTGCCCTTAGGTTCCCCGGCCTCGGCGTAACCACAGGGCCCGGGCTGCCGCTCCCCAGCCAGGGTCTGGGTGGAGGATGGTCGCAGTTCAGGCTTTTTGCTGGAGGTCATAGAGGGCCGGTCCAAGGTCACAGCGAGGACATGATTGCTTCGGGGACCCACATTCTGAGCTACCAGGACATGGGCTGCCGGGTCCCATTCTGTCAGCCTTCCTGGAGGATCTGCTTCCCCTAGTCTCCTGGGGTCCCCTGCATAGTAGGTCATGGAGCAGCTGGGACCCCCTTGGGAGGGCAGAGCTGAGTTTCGGGGCTGTGCCTCAGCTCAGGTCACATAGCTGAATTCCCTCCTCCGGGCACCCTGATCCCCGAGCCACGTTCCCTCCCGTCCCAGTGGTCTGTCACCCCCGGAAGTGACCCGGGAGCTCTGAGAGGGCCCCACTCCGCCACGTGGCCCAGCCCTGCCAGTGACTGCAGGGGCTGCCGGGCTCGCTGGACTACGCGGCAGGAGTGAACCCCTCCCTGCCTCCTCTTGCAGCCTGATTCAAGAGAACCCCGACGTGGCCGTCGACTGCATGATGCACATGAGTCAGCTCATCAGCCCGGCCGAGCGGGCCCAGGTGGCCCGCCTCCTGTCCACCGCGGACAGCCCAGCTTCCGCCTGACCCTAGCCCGCCGGCCTCTCCTAAGGCCACAGCTGACCCACCACCGACAGGCCCTCACCAGGAATTTGGGGGTTTTTTTTTTGAAGATCCTGGGCTTTTCTGCCGAGCTGCTCAGCCCACAGCTCTCTCAATAAAAGGCTCAGGAGCGCCTTCCATGAGAAGCAGCCTCTGCCCATGTCCAGAATTTGCTTTGTCCTGTCTCTTCAGACAAAAGTTTTGCTGCCCCAGTGAACTGAGCCCAGACACCCCAGCTTCCTTTTGCTTTCCAGTGCCTGGCAGGAGGGACCCAGGCGTTCTTTTAGGCTCCTTTTATATCAGATCATGGAATCTTTTATTTTTTTAATCTGAGATCAGCGCTTGGCATTTGCATCGCCTGGATTCCAGCAGAATAAACAGACCAAGGCAAGAAATGTAAAGACGAGACAGGAGAGACCCTCTTTTTCCACTTCTGTCACATCCCCCAGGAAAGAGCGGGGATGGTTTTATATGGAGAAGAAAGTGGTATTTTGTTCCCCAGAGGGCCCCTTGTGCATCCCCGGCGTGTCCCCTGGCCCTCCTCGCCTCGCCTCACCTATCAGCCGACCTTTTCTTGAGACAGGAGAGCAGAGCGAGCTCAGTTGTGTGGCTTCTGGCCCAGGGCAGTGGGGACTGTTCTGTTGTTCACAGGCCCTGCCTGCCTGCCCCCTCCAAAAAGAACAAGAACTAGTCCCTCCCCCACTGCAGGACTAGCCAGCACCCCTGGCCTGACCCCCGGGAAGCCCAGCTTGCTCGCCAGTGTCACCCCTGAGATTGCTGCCACCCTCGGACAGCCCCTCGGCATCACTGTCGCTCCCACCAGTTGCCATGAAGTCTCTGATGGGATCAAGCCTGAGGGGGCTGAGTTCTTGGACCCCAAGCACTGGATCACGGGGACCAGCCATTGGCACAGGGGGGGAGGGTCTCCACACAGTACCCACCAGACTGTGCTCTGAAGGTGGCGTGGTGTGGGGGACCAAGTTCAGTCTGGCCCATCACTCTGCCCCTGGGTGCTGGCCATGGCGGGATTCAGCCACCCCAGCTCCTGTGATGGGCAATTTGAGGACAGCAAATATTACACCACCCTGGAGGGCAGTGAGGCTGCCAGGGAGCCTGCTTGAGGGTGTCTGCCGTGTCTTCCACCAGCCAGTGATGGCCTAGAAGAGCAGGAGGCCCCAGGCCGTGAGGGCGAGGGCAGGATGCACCATCCGTCCGTGTTCCCTTGAGGTGGGCGGACAGAATCCGCATTGCTTTGGGAACTGAGTGTTTCCTGGGTGGGGGAGGCCCCCTTGGTTTTGAAGGGAGAGACAGTTTGATGACCAGCTGCTACCCAGGAATGGGGGCAGAGGAACCTACCAGGAAATGTGTGGAATAAATTATTTTTTGAAGGAAGCACTTGGCCTTGACTTATTACCGGGACCAGAAGAGGCAGGCCGCCTCCCCAGACCATTTTCTGGACTTCTCGTCTACCCCAAGTGAGCTCCTTTGCAGGTGGACACAGCTGAGTGGAGTCCTAGCCCCAAGGCTGAAGGTGGGGTCCAGAGTCTTTTCCCCTGGATTTCCAGGATGGACACAGGCTGCTGTGGGCAGGTGCCAAGGCTGAGCTCTGCCCAAGGACAGTCAGCTGGTTGTACCTTCCCTGTGCCCGAGCCTGCCTCTCTGGAGACATGGCACATCCCTACTCTGGAGAGGCTGAATGTAGATGGAGGCCCAGGTAGGCACCTGAATGCAGGTGGAAGGCTCAGGGTGGTGATCCTTGGCTCCTTGCCATGCTGGCTTCACCCCCATGCAGCCCCTGTGAGCCTTTGAGATGTGGCTTCACTTTCATTTTTATGGATGAGAAAGCCCAGTTCAGAGAAGAACAAACAAATGAACAGACGTCACAGAGCCAGGAAGCTTGGGGTGCTGCCAGCAAGCAGGCTGACCTCACCCAATCCTCCTGTGCATCCTCTCAGGCCTCCGGAACCCTGCGGGGCTTTCTCCTGAAGGTGAGAACTCTGCCCCCTCTCTGCCTAATTCAGCCAAAGAGCATCACGGGGATGCTTGAGAATCCCTGTCCTCACACCATTATTGAAACCAATCCCTCCCAGGATAGGTAGATTCTGGGGACCCCTAAAGCCCTGGGTGAACCCTGTCTCCCTGCATGAAACCTCAGGCATGTCCACCTTATGCGTGTGAGAAGCCCCCAACTTTTCTCCCTTTCCCCTAGACACATGCTTTATTTCTGCCTCAATTCCACAAGTCAGTGGACCTTTTTTTTTTTTTTAATAATGTAGTTCATTTTACATCATTTTGTGCCTTTTTCCATCTCAGTTGTAATCCCCATGGGCTTCCCACCACCAATTCACCTGTGTGCCATCCCCACAGTCAGTGGACCTTCCCCCCACTCCAGTGTCATTTGTGGGGTGACTTTTATTATGAAAAATTTCCAAACACCAAAAAGTTGACTCACAGAAGCCCCCAGTTACCCACTTTGCCTGCAAGCTCTGCTGCCTCCTGGGTGCTCCTGCTCTCTGGACTTGGACTGCCCCTATGATTCGGTAGGTTACTTTTGGATCAGGGAACACTATTACCATTTATTTGGAAACATTTTTGAGCATTCTCAGACCTCCCCCTCCCCAACCTATCAAATTATACCAAGTAGGAACATTCCATTTTCAAAGAGCAGGGTGAGCTGTGCCTCTTGTCTGTCTGTCCATCCAGCCTTCTTTCAAGCTGTCAGTCCATCTTATTTTGACATGTGATTCCAGAACTGACCCCCAACCATCTCCTACCCAGTCTGTTATCACATACACAGCCAGACCGAACCACCCATTCATCTCACCTCTAGACGAGCACAGGCTGTCTCCCGCCAGAATGACACTGCCCTGGGCCTCTGCCCGGCTGACTCCTACTCATCCCTCAACTCACAGTTTACATGGTGCGTCCTCCAGGCAAACTTCCTTGACCACCTCTGGTGGGCTGGATGCTCTCTGTGGATCCATAGTCGCCATGTTCCCCCTTTTATGCAATATATACAAATCGCGAGTGTTTGTATTCCTAGGGGGCCCCTCCAGCCCTCTGGTTGCTGAGCCAAGCAGGGGTTAGGAGAGCAGCCATCTGGCAGCGGAGGTCCCTTTCTGGAAGGTGAGGTGAGGGACACCTCCCCCCAGCGTCTCTGCCTTCTGAGACACATGCCATGGTATATATCCAAGCAGCCTCATGTGCAAAAGACAAGAGCCTAGGAGTAACGTTTAGTTTTTTATTGCAGACATGTTTTTTATTGTGGTAAAATATACCTAAAATTTACCATTGTAACTATTGTGACGCATACAGTTCAGTGGCATGAAGTGGATTTACAATGTGCAGCTGTCACCGCCATCATCTTCAGAGCATCTTCACCACCTCAAACTGAAACTCTGAGCCCATGAAACATTGGCCATTCCTCCCTGGTAACACCACCTACTCTCTGTCTCTATGGATTTCAGTGCTCTAGATATCTCATATAAGTGGAATCACACAGTATTTGTCTTTTTTAACAGCATATTTCACACAGGTCCTCGGGATTCATACAGGTTAGAACAGGTGCCCGGTTTCCCTTTTTAGGGCTGCATAATATTTCACTGTGTAGATATACTACTTTTTATTGATCTATTCAGCTCTCAGTGGAACTTGGGTTGCAGCTATCTTCTGTGAATAGTGCTGCTAATGAACATGACTGCACAGATATCTACTCAAGTCCCTGCCTTCTTTTGGAAGTGGGTTTGCTGAATCATTTGGCATTTCTATATTTTACTTTTTTTTTAAGATGCATTTACTTATGCATACCAGAACTGGGGTACAGGCCAGAGGTGTGGGCACTGAGAGGATTCACCAGAGCAGGGAGCAGAACAGGCAGACTGACTGAAATACACAGCTGAAGGGAACAGGAGGGGGATGGCAGAGGTCTGCCGCACCATGTGGGTCAGCTCCCTGGCCTGGGATGGAACTGGTGCTGCAATGGCTGCGGAGAGCTTCATAGTGCTCGCTTTAACCCGCTGCACCACCAGGGAGGGCCCTGTATTCAAACACTCGCTGAAGACTTAGAATGTCCACAGCGGCCGCCCTATTACACATTCCCACCAACAGTGCTTAAGGGTTCTGACTTCTTCACATTTTTGCCAACATTTACTTTTATTTTTTTCTTTTATAATAACTAGTGGTTGAGCCTGGAAGTAATTTTAACCCAAAAGTCACTGAACCTTCTGACTTGCCTCCTTCCAATATGGCAGTCGATTCCCCCGCCTCCCTCTTCCTTGTCTACCTGCGCGCCCGCCCTGGTGGTCACGCTGCCCCTCCTTTTGCCGTAGAAGTTGCTAGTGTTTGGCCTTGTCCCGCTTCAACTGGGCTCAGGGCTGTGCCGCGTGAGACGGAAGTTCCAGCACGCACATCCAGAGGGAAAGCAGAGTGGACGCCACCTGCCGTGTCCGCGGCAGCGCCCGGCCCCGCCGCATCTCCCACGTCTGACCGTACCTTGTATTCCTGCCCCTAAACCTCCACAGCAGCTCTTCCGCGCCCGCGCGAGGCTGGGGCTGTGGTGCGTGAAGGCGCCCGCAGACCAACAGTGAACCCACCGCGTACGCTCCGGTGTTTGCTCCTCTTGAAACCAGCAGGCTGCTGGTGTGAGCCAGGCCCTCCAAAGTTGAGAAAAGATGGCAGAGAGACACGGTGACACCGGAGCTCTTTGTTGTAGGATTAATGAAGTTGATCGGGCTTTTCCACCACCGGCCTCCGTGGCGATCACCTGCGGCCTCGATGCTGTTAATGTACGGGGCGCGCCAGCCTACGGTCACCCGGCCATGGGTGTGCGCATGCGCGGGTGTGCACACCTGCGCGCAGGGGTCAGGGTTATAGCGGCCGCTTTACTCAACGCCAGAGGACGGCGGCTGCCAGAGGACCAGCGGCGACTACAAGGCAGGGAAACCACGGGAGACGCCCGGGAAAGCCGGGAGAAACAGATTGGCAGGGGCTGGGGCTGCTGTCTCCCTGCTGGCTGGCTTCCCAGCTCAGCATTCGCACCTGTGGAGAGGACACTAAGGCTCCAAAATCCGCCTTCAAATTGCTAGCACTGATGGTGAACTTACCCCACCTGGGATGGCTGCAAACCCTGCCTACCCCGACTCAGCACAGGTAAGCTGCTCCCCTCGCTGAGCTTAGTTTTGGTAAAATGGGAATGTCTGTTTCTAGGGCGGCTTTGACCGTGACCAGACATTTAACGCATGTTACGTCAACAACATGCTGTCTTATGGCTCTAGAGGTCAGAGTCTGAAATGGGCCTCTCTGGGCTAAAGTCGGGGGGTTAGCAGAGCTCTGGCCTTCGGGGGAGGCCCATTCCATCTTCAGAGATGATGCCAACCTCTCTGCCCCGCTCTTGCCCTTACCGGGATCCTGTGATGACACTGGGTTGGCTTGACTCGCCCGGCGACTCTCGCTCTCCAAGGCTGATTAGCAAACTCCATGTCACCCGCAAAGTTCTTGCCCCTGATAGGGCTCTCACACAGTCCCAGGTGCCAGGGAGGGCACGGTCTGCAGGGGGTGCTGTGCCTGCAGTGGGGGTTATCAGTCCCCCAACTCATGCCCAGGGGATGCTCAGGGGATAACAGCTCTCCTCCTGGGGAGCAGGGGGAGTGAGCGAATCCAGGCTGGGTGGGTGCCGCAGAGGAAGCCCCAAGCCCACTGGCCCGTGCGGTCAGTAGTGTTTTTGTTGTTAGAATGTGGCCCTCCCTGCCCCCCGCCCGTGAGCTCTGAGCCTCAGGTTGTCATCTGGGTGTTGGGACCCTCCCCCTGACGGTGTGGGGTGCCGTGCTGTTTTGGGGAGATGCCGCCTTCCGAGGGTGGCACTCGAGGCAGCTGCAGGCAGGAGCTGGAATGGCAGTGGTTAGCCTTCCCAGGCCTTGGCTGCCCAGCTCTGGACAGAACCTCCATGAAGACCTTGTTCCTCTGCTCTCCCCTTGGCTCCTTCCAGCCACACGTGGGCGGCAGGGAGGACCCCAGGCGGCCAGCACCCTGCGGCCAGTGCTCTCACCTGGAGTGTGTGACCCGGGCATCTTTGCCTGACTGCAAGGAATGGCTGAGCCGCAAGCAGGGGCTCCCGCCCTTTCCACATGCTGACCCAAGAGGGGGCACCCCGGGTGATGCGCATTGACCGTGAGCGACTTGACCTGGGACACTTGTCCCCCAGCTGGATGCCCTTGTTGGCCAGGTCGGGGTCGCCCGGCCACCCTGGAGGCCACTCAGGAAGGAGGGTGCTGGAGACTGGCCTGCCCAGGGCCACGGCCTGCTGTCTGTGGCCCCGGCCTCCTCACCACTCATGGTCCCCTACCACAAGCCTGTGTCCTGAGCCACTTCCGGGGGTGGTCAGCGTCCTCGTGAATCCGCTCTCCTGTGGCTGTCTTGGCTGACAAGCTACCTCTAGGTCTCAGCCTGTGTCTTCCCCTGCAAATGGGGGGACTAAGGAATCTGCCATGCCTACTGGGGCTGCCATGCTTGTGAAGCAGCTGGTCTGCAGGAGTGACCAGCGCAGGGCCTGCTGCAGAGGGTGGTGGCTATCTCCCCATCGCTCACCCCCTGGGAGATGGGGGAGGGGGGTGCTGTGCTCCAGCCCCAGGCTGTGGCACACACAGATGCAGTCCTGCGGCCTCTGCTGACCACGATCCCACCCAGCCCCTCTGAGCAGCAAACGGGGTTCATGTCACTGTCTGTAAAATGACTCTAAAGAGTTGGCACCTAGGGGCAGTTAACAGGGGCCATGCTAATTTTGTGGGTAACAGAGAAGGCCTCCCAATTTCTCGTGCCATGGAAACGGGCTCAGAAGACCTGCCACCTAATGGGCCTCAGTTTCCCCATCTGTGAAGGGTGAGTGGCGGTTGTCCTCCCCCAACTCATGCCTCCTTGGGTCTTAGGTTCCACCTTTATTGACAGAAGAGTCATCCACACGGGGCTTACACGGTCTTGGGGTCGTCCGCACATGGGGTCCTTGGTAACAATAACTCGTCACACAAAGCAGCAGAGCAGGCTGGTCAGACAGCAGCACCGTGCTGTGTCTAAAGATGGTGGAGGCTCGGTGGAAAGTTCCAGAACTAGGAAAGACTTAGAGAAAGTCTTTTGGGACAGGACTGGGCACCAAACCTCCCAGGTGCCTGGCTGACCTGATGATTAACCAGAAGATTCAGGCTCTGGAGTTCAGGACTGCAGAAACAGGAGCCTACCCTCCAGTTGGCCAGGAGGGGGTGACTGAGACAATGGCTGCAGTGTCTCCTACCTGGGACCCCCTGGGACCTTCTCTTTCACCATTCCCTTCGCCTGGCTCCCCTCTAACCCAAGTATCTACAGAACCCCCTACTTAGAAAGTCAGCAGTGGCAACAAGAGGCAAAACAGAAACAAGCTGTTCTAGGCCGTGAAGTAGGCCAAGGCCCTCAGCATCCCGCGGCAGCGTCTCCTCCCACCCTTTTCCCATGGCTCCTCTTTGCCTTTTCCCATGGGGCGGCTCAATGCCAGTACAACCCCCCAGCTCCATGCCAACATGCCCTCAGCAAGCCCCCCAGAAGGCACCTCCTGTCTTGGGGGCACATGGGATTTTGAATCATAACCCAACAGAAAAATATCTGGTCTCTAAAAAATAGTATGTTTTACAGTCTCCAAAGTGCTTGTTTGTTCTAAAAAAAAAAAAAAAAAACTGCTCCAAGCCTCAGAGGGGTTAAAAGCCAGGTGGAGATGTGACTCTTGGATGATTCAGGCATCGGCGTTGGCGGGAGATGGCGAGGCCATCGTGGGAAGGATCCAGGGAGCCTCACTCAGGGGTCTCGGCCGGCTGGGAAGAGGCGGTGCGACGTGCTCCGATAAATATAAACAAACGTGCGCCCCAGAGCAGTGCCTGGCGTGGACCCCAAACTTGATCGGAAAAGGGGGTTTGAGGCCAACGAGGGGGCGCTTATTTCAGAGGCCAGCCGGACTGGTCCTGGAGCAGCTGGACAGCCGCCGGCTCCACGTGGGCCTTGGGACCTGTCTGCCGAAGCAGGGGTTCATCCCGGAAGATTAAGGGGCCCGGCCATCAGTGTGTTTCCCTGGTGCACCAGCGCGTGCCTGAGTGGGCCGGAGTGAGTCCGGGGGCTCCAGGCTAGAGAAGCCTCGTTCTCGGCACCATCAGACCTCCTGTATCAGCGTGGGGAGGGCCAGAGTGCTTGTCCATTCTCCTCTGTCCTCCGGACTTGGGGAGGCCCAGGGCTTCTTGTGGAGGTGGGCGGGCCAGCGGGTGCCTCTCTGTCAACCAGCACCCCTCCACAGACTTAGGGGCCTGCTCTGCCCCTGCCCTCGGCTCAAAGCAGGGCTATGGGCTTGTTTCCCGGGGCGCCCAGGTACTGCGAGGAGGAGCTGGCCGTAGACGAGGCCGTGGCCACGCGGTCCGGAGCGGAGTAGGCAGCGTAGAGACCGGTCACCTGCACGTCTGGGAAGGGCTGGTCACTGGCGCCAGAGACAGGGGTGAGGCCGGAGGCACCCAGCTCACAGCCAAGCGGGGAGTCTGCGAAGGCCCCCAGCGCGTCCAGACTGAAGCCCTCGTCCTTCATTTCCTCCCAGAGGTTCCCTGGCGAAGAACATCCGCACGAGCGGCTTCATGTCAGACCTGAGTTCGGGTCCCCGGAAAGGGGACGAGGAGCCAGTGCTCTGGCCACCTCCACTGCCCCCTGTGCGGCTTGGGAAGGCCACTCCTGCCGGGAGCCCCGTCCTGGCCAGGCGCATGGAAGCCAGGGCGGGAGGCCCCTTTGCTTCACATTTCTAACAGTTACCGGGGAAGGCCAGAGCTTCAGATACACCCGTGTCGCAGCCGTGACTGCCTCGCTAACTAGCCCCCCACAAGCCCAGCAGCTGGCCACTCCCTCCCTCAGGACACTCGGAGGCGAGTGGGCGGAGCGGGGCCCCCTGCAGCCTGGACCTCACGGCCAGCTTGTTCCTTCCCCGCTTTGCTGCACAGATCTGTCCCCCATCCCGATGCCGTGTGGCAGGCTTGGGCCAGGGAGCGGTCTGGCATGCACTGGGCACGGTCGTCTCAGGGATGGTGCGGAACAAGTCTGGGGTCAGACCCAAGGGGCTGAACCTCAGCTCTGCCACTTGCTAGCAGGTGACCGCGGCCGGTGACCTCACTTTTCCGCCGCTCCCTCCAGGGCAGACGGGGCGTGGAGGCCAGTGGCCTCCCAGGGCTGTGCAGGGTGGACGGCGGACTCGGCATGGAGCCAGCATCCAGGAGCGCTCGAGGCGTCCCATGATTCACTGCTACTGGGTGGTGGGGACGTGGCGGCCGGAGGAAGGGGCTACAGGGTGCGTCAGGTGGCTCTCCTCTCCTTTGCCCTCCCCCGTCTGTCCACTCCCCAGTCCAGCCCCTCCTTTTGTTCCCCTCCCCCACTCCTCCAGGCTCACCTTGCAGAGCGAAGTCTATGATGCTGGGGTCCAGGGCGTCCACCTCAGTGTTCATGTCAGCGCTGATGTTGATGAAGTCCCCGGGACCCCTTCCCAAGGCGGGGTGGGGCAGCGGGCTGGGGCTCAGGTCCGGGAGCGCGTGCAGGGGTGGGGTCTGGGCTGGGGCGGGAGAGTCTGGGGAGAGATGTGCCTGCGGCTGGACCTGGTGGTGCAGGGGCACCGACTGCAGGGACAGGGTCATCAGCGGCCGGGGTGGGAGCTGAGGGACAGCCAGGCAGCTGTGGGCCACGGCCACGGCGGTCAGCACAGGGGCCTCGGGCTCCCCCACTTTGCCAGGGCGCCGGCAGTTTTCCGGTCGGTCTGAGATCAGCTTGTCCAGCTCCTCTGCAGGCAAGTGGACAGTCACTCAGGAGCCACCCGGCAGTTCCGGGGGACCCAGCCAGGCTTGGGCTCAAATCCCGGCGTTACCCGTGGGACCTTAGCAAGTGCCTTAGAGGGGCCTTGAGGGGCCTCACACGCTGCACAGCATTGCGGAAACAGTGGAACACGGGCTGTGCAGGGGCTTGGAGGGGTGAGAGGGAATAACTTCAGCTCCTCGTGTTGGGACAGTGTCTTACAGGGCAGCCCTGCAACTCTAGACCCTCGCTTGAATCTCCTAACAGCCCTAAAAAGCATGAAAAGCAGCAATTACAAATCCCATAGATCGGGACAGAAGTAACATGCAAAGGTCCTCCCAGTTCTTGCTACTGAAGTGACATATATGTAGCGACATGTTAAAAAGTGGATCCTGGGCCCTCCCTGGTGGCACAGTGGGTTGGGACACAACTTTGCAAGCCAGCTGCAGTCACTTCAGTGGGAGTTTGAGCCCCGGAGGTAACCACATGGCACGGCTGACCTCCCCTGACCCGCCCGCTGCTCCCCTCAGCAGTGTACTTTGTCGATCTGCCTGTTCTGCTCCCCACTCTGTCTCTGGTGAGTCCTCTCACCACCTCTGCACCTCTGGCCTGTACCCCAGTTCTGTATGCATAAAATAAATAAGCCCCGAAAAGAAAATACAGAATCATGAAGCATATCAAAATTATGGTTTTTCACCATTTACAGTAAAGTATTTGTTGTCTTTCTCTTTCCCTTAAACTCTCTCTCTACATATATATAGATCATTTTGTGCATATTGATTCGTAGTTTGCCTCTTTACACTTATATTGGAGGAATTTCTTTTTGTTTCAAAAACACTTATCTCTAATACTTGTACAAGATGGTATTAGTATATCTCTTAATCCCCTCTTGTGGGATGTTGAGATTACTTACAATTTTTTACCCTTAGAAAAAGAAATTTTGTGATGGCTAACTTTGTTGATAAAGTGGTTGCTCAAAGCTTTGATTTCCTCAGCATAACTTCCAGAAGTAGAACACTTGGTTCAAATTGGTGCAGGTGGGCATTGTTCACACGTGGGTATATTACTTTGCCCCAGAAAAGCTCAACCTCCTCCACCTCCATCAGTTGTATGTGAAGATGCCTGTGTCTCCACATCCTCGCCCACATTGGGTGTTATTGTTTTGTGATGCTTTAAAAATCTGTGCCGGTGTGGTGGAGAATGCAAGGAGTCAGTGTGAGCCTGTGGTGTTTGCTTTGGCGAACCTGTGAGCGATCAGGGATTGCTAGTGGGATTCAGCAGCTTTTCCTGCTTTTGACCAGGTCCCTGGTCAAAAGGGAAGGTGGGTTTTACAGGAAGGAAGAAGGGACGCTCGCAGGTACTCATGTGCCCGCCGTCAGGGCTGGGTGCGTCGCGGGGGCTGGCCCAGGTGTGTGCGGGCGCAGGTCCGGGCCTCACCGGGGTTGGCCATGCTCCGGTGGATGGCGGCGAGGTCCTTCCTCTTCCACTTGTGCATCTCCTCCTCCATCTTGTCGATGCGGGCCAGGTTGAGGGCCCACAGGCAACCCTTGCGCGAGGAGCCGCTCATCTTGTTCTCCACCTTTTCAAAGCACTTGTTCAGGGACAGGTTGTGCCTGACTGAGTTCTTCCAGCCATCAGGAGCTGTCTGTGGGGAGAAATGGGCACACAGGGGACCCCTTTAGAGACTTCCCGAGACCCTCCCTCTCCAGGGGCACCTCAAACTCACGGCTCACCAGCAGCAGGGTAAATGACAGCATGCAGCCCTCAACCTGGAGTGAGGGAGAGAGGGCGGGGGCGGGGGCTGTGGCAAATTTGGGGGCTGTGTTCTGATTAAAAGGGGCAGCTGTACTTCAGGTCCCACCAACCGTATGACATGAAAATAAGGCCCAGGGCTGCCCAACTGTCCGTCTTTCTCTCCCACTCAGGAAGAAAGCAATTGAGACGATGCTGACACACACATAACTGCTCAAATGCACGAAATCCTATTTGTACATACTTGCCAGGGCACTGGCAGGTCAGGCACCCCGTAGCTCAGTACCCCCCGACCTCCCGCTGTGCGTTTTGGCTATGATGTGGACAAGGACAGCATCACTAGTGGACAAGCATGTGCCAGAGTTGAGAGCCCCTTGCCACATGGAGCCCTCGCCGCCTGGGTTTTATTCTCCCCAGCTTACAGAGGAGGAAACCGAGGCAAGCGTTCTCATCAGCTGTTTTGCATCACGTTTCACCGCGCCTGTCCTGAATAGCTAAGTCAGTTCCTTCCCTGTTTGTTCCCTGAGAGGCTTGAGGAACTTCTCTTCATCAGCCAGAGCCCAGCTCAGATGCCCCCTTCTCTTTCTGGGCTTATCGTATGGCCCCATCCACGTGAGCACGCGTGTGTGGTCACCTCACCACCAGGTCTATGGCCCACCAAAGCTGGTGTCTGTCAGGCTAGCGGCTAGCTCTGGACGGGGCGGTGCCAGGGAGGGGTCGAGCTGTTTCCCAGCGTGGCCGGGCCTCACCTTGAAGTAGGGGAAGTGTTCCTTCATGAAGCTGTAGATCTCGCTCACAGGCAGGCTGCCTGTCTTGCTGTTCTTCAGGGCCATGGCGATCAGACAGCTGCAGCAAGAGGCGAGGCAGGACAGGCATGCGGGGTCTCCACCCAGGGTCCCCCTGCCCGGGAGCCTGCCTGGCTTGACCCCCCCCAGTAAAGACCCCCCCAGACTACCGCATGTAGTCCTCTGTCTTTGCCATGCCCTTCCCTCATTCTTGACCCTGACTCCATCTGTGGGTACCGATTGCAGGACCCTTGTCTTCTTCTCTTCAGCCCTCCCCACGATTACTGTCTATGGGCTGGGGATGCTAACTAAGATGCTCCCTCCCTCCCCAACCACCTGTGAGGTTTTTTTTTCTATGACATTTTACATCAGAGGGAAAGGAAACCCAGGGCCCAAGCCACTCCCGAAGGCCCCACAGCTGGTGCATGGTGGGGCAGAATTAGTTTCCCAAACTTGGTGCTTGCTAACTGTCAGTATTTCCTGAGTCCCAGGGTTCTACATTTCTCCACTCCCTAGAACCTCCTCATTGGAGGTCTGGACCACCCGTCCGTTTGTCTGAGGTGACCTACAGGCATCCTTCAGCCTCCCCCCTCCTTGGGCCTGCCAGCCCCAGCCCAGTCCTCACCTGTATGAGTAGATGGGCTTGGGGTAGTGTTTGGGGTGTAGTTCCTGAGATGAATGCACAGCCATGCGGGGCTGGGGGTAGGAAGGCCTTGCCCCAAAGGGGGAGCCATAGAGGTCCACAGGAGGGCACTTCCCACCAGCAGGGGCAGAGAAGAGAGAGAGAGCATAAGTGACCCACAAAAGCTCATTCCCACCCCTGTCTGGGATGCAAGATGGGGCTTTATGAGCCCGGTGATACTCCATGGATTTGGAGGGAACTGAATGGCCCATGGTGTGGACGTGGTGAGGAATTTTGTCCCCATGTTCTGAGCAAATAAACTGAGGCTCAGAGAGCCCCCTGGTCAGCCCTAGCCAGGGTGTCTGCCTCAGAGTGCAGGGTTGCTTCAACCCCCCAGTACCTGCTGGACCCCTGGGGGAAGCGGGAACTGGGGTTGAGAGCTGGGAGAATACAGCTGTGGCGGATCCTGCAGGCCAGATGCCGGCTTCCCCCCCACAGGGAAGTGGTTCATCTGCTGAAGCCAGGAGAGGAGGAGACACAGGTCAGGGTGGAGCAGGGCACCCCGGGGTGGGGGGGATACCCGCCCTGTGCCCCCACCCCAGTGGGACACTTACACTGGCTCCATGGCTGACCATGGGGCCCAGGCCCAGCACTCCTGGGGGAGCCACGCCAGCTGGGCCGTGGAGCATGGGACCTGGGGCGGCTCCCACGTGCAGGTCTGCTGCCCTGGCCAAGGCACCTGCAGGGGGGAAGCACAGAGATGACCGTAGGGCTGCCCAGAGGATGGAGTCACCTGCCACTGTTGGGGGGAAGGCAAATAACTTGCCTGGGGAATAGGGAAGCCTCTCCCCAACCCCCTGCCCATGAGGCCCCCTGAAGTATGCACTCCCAGTGGCCTCTTTTCCCACCAGTACAATGAGGTTCCTGATAATACCTGCCTAGAAATTTCTTGTGAGAGTTAAATGAAATAATGTATCTCGAGTGCTTACCACATAGCTGGGCACATGATATTAACTTGAGCCATAGGAGACAATTATAAATAACGATGATGATATCACTATCCTTCATGAAACTAAAACATCCATTCATTGTCCATCTCTACTCCTTGAAAATAGGCTCTAATTCCCCAGTTTTGAGGGTTAGATCCAACTACTGAATTATCTTGGGAATAGTAGGTGCACACATGTCTGCGTTACCCTATACTGAGCCTGTAACAGACATTACTAATCTATCATAGAATCTCACTGCACCACCTGATTACAGGCAGCCACCTCCAATATAGCCAAGCTGACCTGCAAGATGAGCCTGCCTTGAACACATCTCTTCCAGGAAGTTTTCTGGCTCCCTCCTGGGCTCAGCTTTTGTGCCTTGGTCAGTCATGTTCTCCTTTCTCTGACGAGATCCTCAACTCCCTGAGAGCTAGAGCCACATGTGGCTTAGGGCTTCAAGTATGTGGCATAGTGGTGACAGTGAAGAAAAAAGGGGTTACCATACTGCACAGGAACCATGCATTGAACGCCTCACACGCAGTGTGCTTCCTGCAGCAAATCCCTATAGCCGCCCATAAGGATCATTCTATTATCTTTCTCTGCAGGTGAAATAGCTCAGAGGGGAAGGTCCTTCAATGTCACACAACTGTCCCCTGGTAGTTCTAGATCAGGGCCTGACAAATTGTGGTCAGTAGGCCAAATCTGACCCACAGCCTGCTTTTTTGTAAATAAAGTTCTATTGGCACACAACTGTATCCATTGTTTATATATTTAAGGCTGCTTTTACCTTGAGATGGCAAAGTTGAATAGTTCAACTGCTTCTGAAATATTTACTAGCTGCCTCTTTACAGAAAGAGTTTGCCGATTCCTAAATAGCTGTTTCTGCCAAGAGTAATTTGTCCAATGTAAGAAATATTCCTAGATACTAACTTTTCAACTACTGGTGCTTTTAATCTTCTGCAGTGCACGAAAGTGGATTTTGTTGGCTGCCTTCAGTGTTTCTGCCTCCCTGGCACTGAGCCCGCCGCTGTGTTTGCATCTAGCTCCTATTTACTGGGCATTTATTATGTGCCAGCATGTCCCAGCTAGTATTATCTCTTTGAAGATTAAGGTCAGTAAACTTTCTGCAAAGGGCCAGATTGCAGTCGTTTTAGGGTCGGCCAGCTGCAAGGTCTTTGTGTTGTTGTTGGTTTAAAGATTTATTTATTTCTGCATACAGAACTGGGGTGCAGGCCAGAAGTGCAGGGGCGGTGAGAGGATTCACCAGAGACAGAGTGGGGAGCAGAGCAGGCAGATGGACGAAGTACACTGCTGAGGGGAGCAGCGGGCGGGTCAGCAGAGGTCTGCCGCGTCATGTGGTCACCTCCGGGGCCGGGAATCAAACTCGCACTGAAGTGGATGTGGCCAGCTTGGCAGTGCTGTGTCCTTTCCCATTGCTCCATTACATGAAGGAGCTGGCGAGACGAGCCACAGGCTACACGAGCCCACTGACTGCCTGAAATGTTCAGGACACACCCGACTGTGACTCTGCTGAAGCCTGGGCCACCTTGGCCATGGAGACCCAGGGACGAACCTGCCCCTCCAAAGAACGGATGGTCAGTCCCCTTTCCAGATGGCAAAACAGAGACCCAGGCAGTGACCTGGCCACAGCAGTCATGAGCTGGGTGGCAAGCCCCGCTCCCGCACGCACGCTCTCATGCCCCCCACCTTGCCTCTGAGCCTACCTGGGTGTGGGGGTGGTGCGCTGGGGCCCCCTAGGTCCTGACGGCCACTCGCCATCTGCTGCAGCCTCGGCACATCCACGGCCGTGAGCCAGGACAGGGACTGCAGGTCCCCCGGGAGGTCGGCATCTCCAGAGGCGGCCAGGAGCCTGCAGGGAGGGGCGGGGGCTCAGGCAGGGTGGGCAGCTCAGGAAACTGGGGGGCTCCCCTGCCTCTGGAATCACTTCCTGACACCCTCCCCTCCACAGCCACCCCACTCTGCAATCTGTCCATCCCCAGGGCTGGACGTGGCAACCAGGTCCAGGTTACCCCTGCAAATCACTCCTTCCCTGGCATCTCCCGCAGCTCACGGGCCCTGACCCAGGGCAATGAACACTGAAGTTTGCTGAGCGCTTACTTCGTGTTGGGCACCCCACCAAGTCCTCCACAGGTTTTAAAAAACCCACTTAACAGGGTGGGATGAGAAATGGGATCAAAAACAATGGGGGGAGGGAAGTGCACTGGACTGTGGTGATGGTACATGGGTGAGTCGGTGATGGGAAGCCCACGGGGATTGCAACTGAGATGGGAAAATGCACAAAATGATGTAAAAATAAACTACTCAAAGAAACCCACTTAACACCCCACATTACCCCGGCAGGCTGGTGTTTATATCATCATTCCTATTCCTGACTTACAGATGGGGTCCCGGGGGCCCCGGGCGCGTGCTCAGTCCGCACAGCAACACTGCAGCCCCACAGCAGCACAGTGTAGGATGCGCCCCTCTCCCCTTTTATAGAAGGGGAAACTGAGGCTCTGAGCACCCAGTCACCTGCCCAAGGCTCCAGGGAACAGGAAGCACAGGGCTGGACCCCAGGCTGTGGCCTGAAGCTGGACCCCGGCCAGGACCCCGGGCGGCCCCTTGAGGCTCCAGGAAGACCCCTCATGGTGCCCTCTGCATGGAAGGAAAAGGTCACCGTCAAGAGACCAGGCAGATACCCCAACGGGGGGTAACCACGACTCCCAGGCACCCCCAGTCTTGCTCTCCATGTGGCTACAAGAGCACAGGACCCCACCATAGCGGCTGGTCCCCATATATGAGCCACACCTCAGCGCCTCCACCCCCGCGGGAGCTTCCTGCTTTGCTGCCCGGGGGTCCCCCATCCGGATTCTGGACTCCAAGTTCACAAGCAGGTGGCTCAGCCCTGATGGGACGGGGTAGGAAAGAAGGCTCAGCTTGGCTTTCTCTTGCTGCTGACAGGGGATGCGGGTGGGACATCAGCCACCACCCTGGGCGGTGCTGTGGCCACCTCTAGCCGGGGGACTCTCCCTCCCTCCCTCCCTCCCGCCTTGCCATCTCTCCTGCCCTCTCTTTCCTTGTGTTTTAGGGCCACAATTAGCGTTGCCATGGCCACCGCGGCCTGCTGCAGGCCCAGGCCGGGCCCACCAAGCTGGCATCAGGTGACACCCTACGGCCCGGCGATTGGCCGCCTTGTAGGAAAACAGCCTGGAACCGATTTGAAAACTCGGCCGGGTCGGCAGCAGCGGTTGGCCGGCTGCTGCTGTCCCTCTGTGGCCCATTGTGTGACAAACGACTGTTGCCCCGTGGCACGTGGCCCCCATTGTCCCAGGGTCGCCCCGCAATTGTTCCTGCAGCCCCTCCCCCCAGGCCGCCCCCTTGGCCCGCTCATAGCTCATCTGGCTGAGTGACAGCCTCACCACCGGGCCATGCCATCTGTCTCCTCGGGCCCACGGAGACTGGGGTGAAGCTGAGGGCAGGGCCAGGGGTGCTGCCCGCTGTCGGGGTGCCTGTTTGCTCACCCCACACGGGACTGACCTAACGCCCCCCATCTGGTGGTGCCAGCCCTGCTCCTGCTCAGCAGCCTGCTATGGCTCCCCCTGGCCCCTCTGCCTGTCCTCAGCCGGGCAGGAGGCAGGAGGCAGCAGGGAGGCAGCCTCTGTGGGAACGCTTCTCCGGTGACCTCAGGGGATCCTCCGGTTTCCCGACACCCTTCCACATGCATCATGGGGGCCAAGTAATTCTGGGGACCTATGGGAGCGGCTCATCCCGCCGCCCAGCCGTCTCTCCCTCTGCTCTGCTCCCCTGCAGAGGCATGCGAAGCCCACCTTCCCCTGGGTGGCCAGCCCCTCACCACGCTGCCCTGGTGTGCCCATTCTTGCTGTCCTAGTGCTGCATCCCAGATGGTGAGAAGCAGAGTCCATGGCACCTGGGACCTGGGCAAGACCCCTGGGTGCAGCCCTGGCCCGGCCACGGCCCTCACCAGGGCACTTAGACCCCTTCCCAGTTTGCTCCTGTAAAGTGGACAGGAGTGATAACCAGCAGCTGTTCTCCTGGAGCTGCTTGGCTTTCTCCTGGGGGTGTCCTCCTCTGTCTCCTCAGAGGGTTTCTCTGCCAGAAAATGACAGTGACAGATATTTGCAACTCAAAGAAGGCAAAATCAGACCCATGGCCTGGGGTCTCCCAGGACCTGTCCTGCCCCTCACCACCACTTCCCCCCCCACCCCCCCTGTCTCTGAGGAGGTGAGGGGGACACTAATTCCCTGCGCCAGCCTGGAGAGCAGGAAGAATCACATTTCCAAGACCCATCTCCTGCCCCTGCCACAGAGCAGGAAGGGTTGTGCAGGGCCCCTGGCCTGTCTCCTCGGTGCACTGGGAGTCCTGGCTGTGTCTGTCCCTGTCGCAGGGGCCCTGGGGTGAAGTCCTGACCCCACTCCTGTTGGTGACACCAGATGTGCGCCCAAACCTTCCTGAGCCTCAGTTTTCCTGTCTACAGAACAGGGGGAATGAAGATGGAGGCAAAGCACCCCCAAGAGGCTGTGGTTCTGCTCCCTCGCCTCTCCCTTCTTTCTGGTCTCTTCCTGAGGTGTTGAGGGCAGCCACCTCCCAGACCTGTCTCCTCCCCACACGCCCACGGTCCTCACTGTGTCTGCAAAGCCGGCCAGGTGGCCCAGAGCCCCAGGCCTTCCGGGATGAGGGGATGAGGCAGGACACTCCCAGCACGCCTCTGTGCCTCCCAGCCATGGCCCTGGGTGCTGGGGGGGTGGAGGGGAGCAGGGAGAAAGGAGGTCGGTCTCTTCTCCCTCTTGCACCTCTCAGCTCCCTCAGCTCCTCTCCCACCCCCACCTGAGCCTCCCACGCCTAGTTAGCCACAAGCCTCCACCTTTTGCAGCAGCTGGTGTTACAGGGAAGGCAGGGGCTGCAACCCATCTTGGGGGCCCCAAGGTCTGGCGAGGAGGAGGCCAGGACAGGGGCTGAGGCCACTGGTGGTGGCAGGGGCCTCTGAGCTGAAGCAGGGAGACCTGCACCCTGGGGGAGGAGCTGCACCCCGAGCTAGCAAAGGGCGGGCACTCAATACACACAGATGGCTAAGCGAACACACGAGTCCACTTTGCAGACTCCCAAGTCCTCCCTGCCCAGGCCAAGCAGGGGTTAAAGCCCCAGGTTGATTTTGTAATAAGTTGATTTTATCCAAGCTTGCGGACACAGCTTGGGGTGGGCAGGTCCTCCCAGTTGCCTGGGAGGCCAGGGAGAGGGGCCTGTGGGGAGTGCCAGCAGGGTCAGAGGCCGGAGTGCCCGCTTCCCTGCCTGCCAAGGAGCTGTTGAGAAGGAGCTCTGTGGCTTCTGGAGGCTCTTCCCCACCTCCCCCC
>NW_004567130.1:11193368-11201977 GCF_000260355.1 Condylura cristata | reverse complement strand
GCTGTTCAATTCAAATCCCCTAAAGGTAAATGGCAGGTGGAGTTTCTTTGCCACAACAGCCACCTCGAAATGCTCCGTGACCACGGAGCTCCCATCCCCCAGAATAAGACCCTACCCCCAGCTTCCTAGCAGAGCTGGGCTGCCCCATTTCCCCTCCTCTCCTTTCCCTCCCCCCTGCCTCCATGGGGTGTCCCAGTGGGAACCTTAGAGGTGGAAAAGACTCAACTTCCTAATGGACAGTATGGTAGTGGTCTGGGACATTCTTTTCACTCTTGATGGGAAAAATCTGCGGTGTTGTTTACATTGCTGAAAAGTAACTGGAAATTAGGTTTGGAAACTGCAGGACCTTATTTCATGGAAATTTGAACCTCTTCAATAGTCACCTGGCAGTGGCCTAAGGTCCCTCCTGGCACCTCCTGCCTGAGTGCCTGGGCCTCAGTTTCCCCATCTAGAACAACAGGAAGTTGAGCCTTTTCCACCTCTGAGGTTCCCACTGGGACACCCCATGGGGGCAGGGGGGAGAGGAGAGGAAATGGGGCAGCCCAGCTCTGCTAGGAAGCTGGGGGTAGGGTTTTATTCTGGGGGATGGGAGCACGGAGAGTCTGCAGGGATCAGACCTGGTTAGGGCAAAGCAGACCCTGGAGACAACGGGCATCAGGCTAACACTGTCATCTGTGTGGGCACTGTCTACTCCTTTCTGAATGCCCTCTGTGTGCTAATCATTTTCCAGACATTCACCTTGTGCAAAGCTCACAGGGCTCTGGGCTTATCAGGTCAGGCCCTTGGCAACGCCACACTCTGGCCATCCCAGTGGGGATGAGCCCCCACCCAGCCCTGCCAGCATTCTCTCAGGCATTTCAATGCTGGGGGGCTTTGGGGTCAGCGAGGCCTGGCTTTGAATCCCACCCAGCCATGTCACAGTTGTGAGACTTTCTGCCTCTCTGAGCCTCTGTTTGCTTATCTGTAAAATGGGGTATGAGGTGAGGACTGGATGAGACAGGACAGGTGGGTGGTTTCATTATCGCTCTTATACCCTGAGGGGCCTGGATTCAGCACCAAGGGCACTCTGGAGGAGGGGCTGACGACCTCCACATCTCTTTGGCCTGCGATCAAAGGAGGGAGGTCTCTCCCAAGGAGGACCTCCCTTGCAGAGAGCCCTCTGAGATCTGTACCTCCCCAGTCTTGCGATAGGCTGTGGGGTGGCCACTCACCATCCCCAAGATGGACAAGTGAGGCCCAGAGAGGGGCAGCAGTGCCCCTCAACCTCACAGCACAGCAGCAAAGGGGCTGGGATTTACACCCCCTACGCCAGAGCCTCAAATGGCTCAGATATCCCACCAGTTTGGCTGACAAAAGTCAAGTAGTGGTAGAAGGGCCGATCACCCTCATAGGGGTTGGGAAGGCTCTAGCTGCCTTCGTGGCCCCTAGAACCACTGGTCACGGGACCCTGCTGTGCCCTGGGCAAAGTAAGACACTCCTGAAGCCATGGCTGCCGTCCTCCACCGAATGTGGGCGGGCGTGGCCAGCACTAGTAGCTGCATCTTTAATCCGTGTCCAGAGGGATGGAAGAGGGGCCAGCAGAGCAGGGCATTGGAGAGGTGAGCCCAGGGAGCCCTGGATCCCAGTGGCTCCATTCCTAAGGGTCCTTGGGCAGGAGGCTCAGTGCTTTTGAGCCTGTGTTCTGTGTGCGCAATAGAGGCGATAACAAAGCCTACTTCTTGGTTCTAGGTGAGAAAGCTACAGGAAGAGCATAGTAGTGTTTGGCTCAGGTGTTGGTGTTAGTGGACTGAGGAGACTTAACACCCAGTGGCCAAAATGACCCTTTGAGAGGGACTGTTCTTAAGATTCATTAGGCGACTAAGAATCCAGGTGCTTACTCTGGCCTTCAGCCCTTTGTCCCTTCACCTCCCAGCCCCTCTGCTCTAGCAGACCTGTGCATCTTTCACGTTATTCAGATATTTAAGTTCTCTTTGTACATGCTATTCCCTCTTCCTGGAATGCTGTTCCATGCACTCATTCATGTTTGGCTTTTCCCCCATGTTTCTGGTTTCAGCCTGAAGGTTCCCTCCTCTGATAGACTCTCCCTGGCCATCCTAATTCCCGGTGGTCTTTCTGTGTAATGAGATACTCATTTACACTTGTTTCCAGTCTCCCCACTCTAGAGGGCACGGACTGGGAGGACTTCTGTACTGATCAGCACCCACATAGAGTCTGGTAGTCTGTGGGCATTTACTACATAGCTGCTAGTATGGAGAATAGTAAAAGGAAGAGCCCAGCCCAGATCCGACACACCTTGCTTCCCCATTCTTATCCATTTCCTGCCTGGCTTAGATACCTCCTCCTCCAGGAAACCCTCCCCGACCAGCCCGGCATCTCCTAGTCCTTCCATTTCCTGGAATGATTAATACCATCAGTGTCTACACAAATATCAATTCCTGACTAATTTCACTTGGAAGTCTCTTCTCATCTATTCCTGCCTTCTAAATGCTGACCTCCTGGATGGAGGATGACTTACTTTGTTTTACACTTGCTTATAAACCTAGGGTGACCAGGTCAGGTTGTTATTCTTTCACTTAACCAATATTAATTAGTCCACCCCAGGTGACTTGGAGCCTATGATCACTGCTCTTTGTTGCTAGAAAGGAGACTATGATGTAGCTCTTGATAGGGAGTTTGGGGCACCTGTACCGAGCCTCACACACCTGTGGATAGATCATAGTTTCCACGAGGGTCTTTGCTCACAGACATGGAGTCCTTTATTTCCTATCTTGAGCTACTTTAGAGTTAAGTCAGCGACTATACAGTGGAAAGAAGGTCCATGGTGGGTTCAAATCTCATCTCAATCCCTCTGGAGCTGTGTCAAGTCACTTTACCTCTCTGTGCCTTAGTTTTCCAATCTGCAAAATGGAACAGCCCAGCCCAGAGGGCATCTGTGGGGATAAGATCAAGTAACCTGGAAGACAGTTGCTCAAACCGCCTTTCTCTCTTCCTTCCGGCAGCCCTATCTCCTCACCTTGCCTCTAGGATAGGTCTGCTCAGACAGTATTGTCCCTGAGGGTCAGGTCACCATCCAAGGGATGCAGGGGCCTGTCCGGCCCCACCTGGATGTCACCTTCACTCTGATTACAACCAGAAACTTCCACCTGCCTTCTGGACAGGTGGTCATTGAGAAACTGTTCATCGCTGCAAACCCTTCTCGTTTCCAATCCAATCTTTACACAAAAGGGATGAAGCAGTTTATAGAACATGCCCTTTGTAGTATCGTTTGTAACCATTTATAGGAAAAGAAAATCAAATCAAGGACCAGTAGGAAACAAGAACTCCTAATGGCCAGACCCAGGATGGCATGCGTTCTGAGGCAGGGCCTGTAGTGATTGTAACATGAACGATTTGGTTAGGAATTTGGAAAAGAGAATTTTCCCTTTCTAGAAGGAGACGTGTTACTGGGGATGTGTGTGTGTAATTGTGCCACGGAGCCACAAAATCCCCAGAGGCCTGGGCCCCAGGAAGGCTACCATCCTCTTCCCAGCCCAAAGGGGGCCCCGAGAGCCTGTTCCTGCCACCCCGAGGGTGAAGGGGTATGAAGACTTTCAGAAGGTCATTGTCAGTGAAAGATGGAGCGCGCCTGGCAGGTGGTGTCTGCCCACCATCACCCACACAACACGGTCTGCCCAACTGGGGCAGGAAGCCTCCTGGCTGTCCGGGGATGTGACGCTGAGCCAGCCAGCTGGCCACCTGGTGAATATCTAGTGAGCGTCTACCTAGCACTGTGGTCCCCAGGCAGGAAAAACATCCAGAAAGGATGTCACCCCAGGACACCTTGTCTCTCAAAGGAGCAACTGAGGGATTGGGGGTGAACGCCCAGCTCAAGAATCCCAGGGAGGACCAATGCCCCAGGAGAAGGGCGGCGTCCAAGGGACCAGCAGTCTGCCTTCTCTCATGTCTTGGAGCCTCAGTTTCCCTGTCAAAGGCCGTTGTTGGAGCTGACCTCTAGAGCAAGTCGCAAAAGTTGGGGCAGGAGGTGGTAAGCGGCTCTTCTCTCCTTTCAAGGCTTGTCCCTGGGCCTCAGCACACAGCACCTCGCTCACCGTGAACAGGGGGGGGCAGCCGAGCAGCTGTGCATTTGCCAAGCAGATGCATAACGAGTGTCGGGACACCTCCAAGTGGGACCTCCCTCCCGGGCACCAAGCCCAGGGAAGCAGCCAGCCCACCGCTCCACACTGGGCCTGAGCCCTGTTGGCAGTGGCCTGGGAGGTCAGGCTGCCCACCCCGGCCCCTGGCCTCAGCGATGTCCTCCGGGAGGCTGCTGCCAATTTGCTGCTGGGGCTGAGCCACTGATTCTGACGGTTCTCTGGGGACCAGGCAGCCGCCTCCAGCTGCCACCCCCCACACTGCCCTCCCAGCACACAGCCATTGAACTTTAACGGCCAAACTCCACCCTTGGGAACGGAGGGGCAGCCTGCTGTGGAGGGCAGCGGGGCCGGAACCAGGGGCCAGCTGCCTCTAGGCCTCTTTCTCCTGAGACAAGGGACAGAGAAAGAGAAGCCCATAAACTTCTCTGGGGCTATCATGCTTGGAGAAAAGTGGGGGTGGTTAGAAGCGGGCGTGGGGAGTCGCTGCACAACCACAGAAGCCTCTGCACCAGAATGCTTGCCTCCAGGTCTGGCTGAGGACCCCTAGATGAAAGCACTCAGCCTCCCAGTAAGCTGCAAGTGTCTTCTCTCACTGCTCCATGCATAGGTGAAGAAAGTGAAACACAGAGAGGGGCATGACTTGCCTAAGGTCACACAGCTGCAAGGTGGTGGGGCAGGTGGCTCGTGTGTCTTTCACCAGCTAGGTGTGATAGCTTCACTCGAACCCCGCTTCACCCATGGCAGACCCCTATGTTGTTAAGTCGTTTCATCTGAGTCTTGATTTCCTCCTCCACCGAATGGGCGCAAGGGCTCCCGGGTGGCTGAAGGAAAGGCAGGTGGCAAAGAGCTACGAAGTCACCAACTCTGAGGGTGATATCTGGTGAGAGGATGATGATGGGATTCTGCCCCCTGGATAGGACAGCGTCCCCCACAGCAACGCAGCCCCAAATCCACGGGAACAAGGAAGGCCAGGCGTCTGAGCAACTCTGGCCCCGTGCCAATGCTGGCTCCCCTCACCTCCTACCCTGCAGCTGCTGGGTGAGCTGGTACTGCCAGAGCCCCCCAGTCAGCTCACCAGCAGCCCGCCCTATTCCTAGAGAGGGGGAGCGAGCTGCCCCGTACCCCCGAGAGTGGGCGAACTGCGTGGAACGAGACCACTTGGAGCCAGTGGGGGCCCCCGGTGGGCAGCACCTGGGCGTCTGGACTCAGGGACCTGCTCCCACCATGCTCCACACAACCCGGGGCTCCCTGACATCCAAGCCCTTGCCGGAAGCCGGCCTCTGCGGTGTGACGGAGTGGCCAAGCAAAGGCGGTTACTGGTTCCGTGGCTCTTGCGCTACCAGCTGTATTGACGCAGCGCTCCCAGCAACCGCAGGGGCCACGCCTGGCCATGCCCATTTTAAAGACGAGGAGCCTGCAGCCTGGCTCGAAGCCAGTCCAGAGCTGGACTTTGAACTGCCTGCCTTTGCCTCCAGGGAGCTCCTCGAAGCACCTGTCTCTCTGGCCTCCGGGGCTTTGAGGGGCTTGACCGAGCCCTTCGGCCACAAGCATCTGACTGTGAACTCTTCCAACAGGCCAGGGGAAGGGCCAGCTCTGGCAGGCTGCCAGCTGGGAGGGCAGAGGGGACCGCCCAGATAGACAGCCTGCTGGAGGCCTGACCGGCGCACGGAGATTTCGTTTAAGCCTCATAAGGCAGTTGTGATCACCCTGGTTGCACAGATGACGGTTGCAAGGTGCCTACAGTTGTTCATCTTTAGGGCAACTCCATGCTGTGGGTGCCACGTCTACCCCATTTTATGGATGAGAAAACTGAGGCTCAGAGCTGTACACGGCTAAGCTGGTTCTGGGCTCCAGAGCCCTCGCTCCACCGGCCGTGCTGGGGCCCTTTCAGAGATGAAGGGAACCAGGGGCCTTTGGCTGTGCAATCCTGGGGAAAGCATTTTGTTGCTCTGAGCTTTGATTTCCTCACCTGTGCAATGAGGTTCCTCAGAGCAGCGCCCCCAGCAGAGGTGAGTGGTGGGGGGCAGGTGCCACATACTGCCACCTACTCCACACCCTGGTCCCCACACAGGCTCTCAGCAATGTCTGTTAGAAATGTGGTCTCACAGGGGTTGTAGGAGGAGTCCTCAGTACTCTGGTAACTGTGCCCCCTTACTCCCCTAGCTTGGTGGTGGTTTTGGGGGGCAGGAACACTGAAAACAGGTCACAGCCTTCCCCAGGTTCAAGGCAGAGAGTGGAAGGAGCTCCAGGTCTTTTCCTCCTCCTCTGTCCAGTTTGCTGCGCGACCTTGAGCAAGCCCCTCCTCTGTGCCTCTCTCCCTTGTAAAGAATCTGGACTAGTTGACCTCCCCCTACCACAGGGTCTCTCCCTCCATCCTGTCTCAAGAAATAATTTATTTTGGCCTCAGTATCTAATTTATCACCCAAACATGTGAGACCTGGAAGAGACCTTGAAACCATCTCTTCTAGAACATCACTGATGAGGAAATGAGACCCACAGAGGCCAGGGACTTGCTGGGGGTCACAGAGATAATAACACAGGAACCTGAACACAGTTTCCAACATCCAAGGAGGATGGACTTCATTCCCACCCCAGAGAACTTGGGGGACATTTTCTGGAATCCTGTTAGGGTCACTGGAGGGAAACAATAGCGGCTATTGTCATCTTTACATCCACTGGGAAGCCCAGTCTCCAGCTCAGGTGGGGTCTTTTGGGCAGGACAGAGGGCTGCAGCCACAGAGTGGTCCTGTTGCCCCAGGTCACTAACGTGATGCCCTCGGAAAGATCAACTTTGAAATTGAGATCTTCTAGCTCTCCTGCAGAATCACAGAATTTGATGGAACAACGGTTGGGCAGTTTCAGATACCACAAACAGCGCATTGACACTTGAAACAGTAAAAGCAAACAAACAAACAAACAAAAGAAGTATTGTTTGTTAGTGTTGAAGCCCTCACCTGTATTCCTGTGGAGAGGGGTGGTGAGTTGGCCCTGAGTTTCGAATAATTCCTGCCATTATAGATGAGATGTCACTTTCTATCATCTCCTTGGGGGAAAAGACAAGCAGAAAACAAAGCGCCCATCAGCATCGAAGTGGCCAGGACAGAAACCCACAGTTTTCCCACAAGCCAGAAGGAGGGAGCTCAGACGACTAACACAACACTTCAAAAAAGGGGGAAAGTGCTAGAGGACTCCTGGGCCTCCCAGGCCACCTTCCGAGGGTAGTGCCACAGGGTTGTGGAAGCAAATGAATGAAAAGAAAAGAATGACACTCCGGGTGCTTGCCAGTGCATGGGGGAAGGGTAGAGGAAGGCTCTAGAATCCAAATGTCAAGTCTTGGGAAATGTAGACTCGCAAAATAGGAGTCAGAAAAAATTCTTATTCACTTTCAATTCTTGCATTTCAACTGAAGTACTGATAGGATCACTTTGAAAATAGAAAATAAAAAAAAGGATGGCCTGATGTGTCCCATGTTTCTCCCGGAAGCCAAATTCCCATTTGCAGGGGGAATAATCCCGCAGGGCAGGGCTCCGGTCCTGGAAGTGCCACATACCCTCGCTGGAAAATCGCTGCCACCCCCACCCCACCCGCCCCTCGCAAACATAGCCTTAAAACAAAACAAAACCTTCCAAAGTGTCTCAAATGCCAAGTCTGAATCGTACACAGAAGCCCAGCGAAGACTCTCAGATCTGCCCTGAGACTCAGTTAAGGATTCCTGGGAAGGAGAAAGGGGGAGCCAGTCGAGAGAGGCAGCCCCCGGAGACCCCAGCCCGGTCTCTCCCCTGGACCTGCAGTGCTGGGCACTGCCCGGGAGGAGAGGGCAACGCCGGCCCTGCAAGGCGGTACCTGGAGCCGAATCTCGCCACACCGCCGCTGCAGGCGCTCCTGGGGCGGACAGGGGCTTCGGAGGGGGGCTCCCTCGCGCTCACCCCTGGCGCTCCGCAATTTGGCCGCTGTCGCTGCTCGAACCGTTTTTAAATTTCCCTCTCTGGAGCTGTCCAGCTCAGAGCATGCGCAGTAAGCAGTGCGGGGGGCTTTTCCCCAAGGGTCAGTTACAGGGCAGGGTCAAGGGGATTGCAGCGGGCGTTTCCCAGCAGCGGCGAGCCCAGCAAGCCCCGGAGCTCAGGGTGGGGTGGGGTAGAGCACGCCCGGTAGGGACACCCCTCTTTAAACTTTGCCCACAGGGCCAAGAACTGCATGCTCGTGGGCATGCGTGGAGGAGCGGTGGGAGGGAGATTAAGTTGCAACAGAATTAAGTTGCAAAAGGATACCGGGTGCATTAAAACGTGCAACCCCGTCAGTGTCGGGGGGAAAGGAGGTGGGTGGGTGGGAGATCTGCTGCAACCCTCTTGCCCCCAAAAGAGGGGGCGTCCGGGAGGCCGCGTCTGAGGCCCCAGGTAGACACGGATTCCGGCCACCTGTCCCTTTAAGAAAGTTGCGCCCGCGCGGGCTGGCGCGCGGCGCGCGGCGGGAGGGGGC
>NW_004567130.1:11188515-11193003 GCF_000260355.1 Condylura cristata | reverse complement strand
CCAGCCCCTCTGGGGGGCCCGAATTAGCCTGACCCCCCGAGAAAGTTTGCGTGTCCGGCGCTGCACCTCGTGAACCTCCATTGTCCGTGTAGCAGCGATAATAGTCACAGCGACCCTTTATCATTATTTATTTCAACCTCCTCGTTGATTCTTCACACGAACCCCTTAGGGGATGGTGGGGTCCCTTTTTGCAAGTGGGGAAAAGGAAGCTCTGAGCTGTAAAGAGCGCGCCGGGCGTCGGGATTCGAACCCAGGCCGGTGCAGTCTCGCAGCCTCTGCTCGCGCGGTCTCCGCGAGCCCGCCCGCGCGGCAGAGTCAGGCCCCGGCACCCTCTGCTTGAGTTTCTCGAGGCTCTGCTCGTGTTCTGTATCGCGTAGCTGCTCAGGTTCTGTGTCTCTGCACCTGCGGTTAGGAAGCCTTTCACCGCCCTTGTTGACGTTCAGGGAGGAGCCTGGACTCCCTGGGCTGGATGTACCTGCATTTTATTTTTCGTCCAGGTGGGTTGTGACCTTGGCGCTCGTCCACCTCCTCCAGAGTGGTTTTCTTGTAGCACCTGGGCGCCCTTATCCTTTCTTCTCTGGCAGGAGTAAATAGATCAGCTTGCAGTCTCTAGGGTAGGATAGGGTGGGGGGAAGGGGTGTAGTTTACAGATGTTAGTTAAGGTTATGGACATAAACCTTTCTCAGTTTTCATCTCTCCACGCTGCATCTATTTAAATTTTGTATTATGTCCTGTTATAAAAGTAGTTTCGATTGCACTGAGTGTCCCCAATGACCTATAATGAATCCACAGGTTGTTTTTCTAATTCAAAGCATTTGGGTTTGTGTCTGTTAATCCATAATGGAGTTGTCAGTGAAAGGGGTGACTTAACAATTTCCTTTTGAGGTTCCAGTCATTTGCATTATGGTATCGCTTTATGCAATTTTGGAAAGAAAATTTCTTCTAAGAGTTGGTGCACTCAACACACGGTTTAAAATAAAAGGTATCTAGTCCATGCCTTCTGTAGAATCATGCATGTGGGGAAAAAAAGAACAAGAACAATTGAATTAAACACACACACACACAACCTGTGTATGGATTGTGTGTGAGAAAAACAGATCCAGAGATCCAGTATGACTAAGCAACCCTCAGCCCCTCCCCTTTGAGAACTTGGCTTCTCTGCATGGATTTTTGGCCAACCAAGGCCATGGTGTCACTTAAGAATTGTGATTCTGAGTTCCTTGCTTCAGTAATAAATGCTGAAAATACTACTGCCCAAACACCTACTGTTAGAATTATTCCAAAAACCAAGGTAACTTAGTGGGAAACCCTTCTTTCTGTTAATGTATTTTTCCCCCTTTACAAATGCCTGGCATTTCTCGAGCCTTCTCAATGATAATAGCCATCTGGGGTGAACTAGAACCATCAAGGGGGAGAGAAACTCCTGTTTTTCAACAAGTGTCTTGGGTGAGTCTATAACCATTAAGGATGAGCACCTGTACCCATGAGGCCCTTCTCGAGGGGAAGTGGCCAATGGGATTTCTTTTTCAAATCACAAGCAGCCTCACCTGTGTCCATAGTCTTATAAGCGCTATATCTGCCTCTGTAGGAACAGTCTGGGTTTGGTCCCGAGCCTGCTGACATACCTGCTTCCTTGCCGGCAAGGACCTCACAAAGCTCGACAAAGAATCCAGTCACCAGACCTCTGATCACACAAGAATCCGCAGAAGGGAGAGACAACAACAGGTATTTGGCTTTTCTGCTTATTCTCTGGTTTGCTGCTGTGGGAAGTGTTTTCATCTGGGTGTTTTGAGTTTTGATAGTGGAGCCTTTGAAGTTTTGGCTTGGTTTTTCATAGCTAGGGTGCTGTGGCTCTGTAAGAAGCAGCTAGTTCTTGCTAAGAGTACCGGAGTCCCGAAGTTTTTTGTCCATTGCTAAAAATGAATTGGATGATATTATCAAAGTCTCTGGTTCGCCCTGGTATGCACTCTCCACACCGGTAAATGTGATTTGACTCTGATTTCTTAAGACGGTGATTATCTATCACTGTGATTCTGGTACTTCTGTGGGCTCTGCTCCTTGGTGAGCTTACAGCTGTTGTTACACATCTTATTTAATAGAATGGTGCTAAGCTCTTGGTTGTTCCCAGAGAGGGAAACTATTTTTGTAGCTCAATGGCGTCTCCCCCCAATTTTGCCCCCTCGGAGCCAGTTCATCCCTGGCCAGTCTTACTCCTCAGGAAGGGGTTTATTAGTCCTTACTAAGTCATACCCATCTTGCCCCAGGAAGTGGGGCAATATCTATATTTTTTCTGATTTGTTTTCCTCCTTCCCTTTGTACTAATCTCATGTGGTTGTCATTTTGGCAATATACCTAGGTACTGTGTTATGAAAAAGTGAACTTTTTCTTTTCTTTTTTTTTTCTTTTCATGTGGCTGTCATTTTGGCAATATACCTAGGTACTGTGTTATGAAAAAGTGAACTTTTTCTTTTCTTTTTTATTCTTTTTTGCTTTTGAGAATGTGTGTCAAAAATAGAAACCCAAGACTCTTTCCTCTGGCTCCACAAAACAGAATAAGAGCACACTAGGTTGTAGGCTTATTTTAATCAGTGTAAGGGTCACTCTAATAATAAGAACAGACCCAGGCCGGCCTGGTTCCGCTGGTACTGTTGATGGAAAACAGGTGGAGGAGGATCCCAGCCCAAACTTGAATAGAATTAGACCTCTAAGGTACCCCTAATGCTGAAATTCCATGCTAGTCTAAACCTCATCCTGGAACTTCAATACCAAGTCAGTGCACATAAATAGCAAACTGTATTGAATGTGGTTAAATTTCCGCTGCTTTGTTTTCATCGAATTGTGATACTGCAGAGGCAGACAAAAATAAATGCTGTGAGGGGGAAAAACATAAAATAAGGATATGCCAACTTCATATATCCTGACAGTGCGCACACCGAAACTATTGGGCATTGTCTATTTGACTTAAGCATAAACCAAATAATTGAGAGAGTAAAACAGTCTCCTACTGTAAAAACGCTTACAGAGCTGGGCCATCTCTTGGTAGCATTGCCAAAGAGCTGCATCGTTGTTAGAATGCTGACATTTATCTAGGAACCTTCTAAATCAAGAAATATGAAACTGTTAGGCATCATCTCAACCCTAAACATATTTTTTTGGACATATTTTATTTTGGGGCAGTGGATAATCTGGCATATTAACATAGCAATTCCAGATGAATGAGACTTTATTCAGAACCAGCCTTATCCTGCCACATTAGGTGATTATTTAAATGAAGATCTGTGGTGGCTCAGCAAGGAGACCCATCAGAGTCTCTGCCTCAAGTCTCCTGGCTGAGTGACTTTGGTGAGTTAGTCCTTGAACTTGCTTTCCCATCTGTAAAGATGGACTACAAGCGCCCTTCTGCAGGGCTCTGTGAGGCTAGGAGATAGTACCTGGGGCTTAATGAGTTCCTTACCTGCAAGGGCTGTGTTTTTAGGTGCTTATGATTTTCAGAAGACTTTTGTTCTCTAGCTAGATTCTCCTGGAGAAAGTAAGGAATCAGTCAATTTAGTTTGGGAAGCAAACTCTTTTTTTTTAAATGTAGGGTTTTTCCTCTTGTATAAAAGAACTAGGGTATAGACCCAAGGTATGGAGATGAGAGGGCTCACCAGAGACAGAGTGGGGAGCAGAACAGGCAGATCCACTGAATTACACTGCTGAGGAGAGCATTAGGCAAGACAGGAGAAGTCTGCTGTGTCATGTGGATCACCTCCCTTGCTGGGGATTGAACTCAGGCTGCAGTGTCTGCTGATAGCTTAATAGTGCTGAGACTTAACCCCTTGTGCCCTGAATTCCACTTTCTAAATCCATAGTTTGGATTTACCATGGGTCTCTGATGACCTAAAAGGTTTGGTACCACCTCCTGACATCCTGGGAGAAGTCTGCTCATGCTCCCTCCAGATAACGCCCTTTTTTGATATTGCAAAAATAGTCAAGGTCCTTCTGCCCCACCTATACAGACATTATCCTACCAAAACCCTTAAATCCATTTATCCTGCAGGAAATTCCATTAAACATCCATCATTTGGGGGAGGCTCCATTGTACTTGAATTCTAGAATTGATTTAATCTGGCACTTTGTGTCATGTAGAGTTTTTGTTCATGTTCCCTCTTTGTGATGGACACAATTGGTGCAACTCTATATCTAACTGGAGTCTGCATTTGACAGAAGAGTGACAATCACTTCTCTACTTGCTGGTTTCTTTGTGTGGCATTTTCTCTCCGGGACCCAGAACCAGGGGTCCACAGACTACATTCAGCCACAGGCAGGCTCTGTAAGGGTCAGAGGCCTCCTTTCTAAAAACTTGGATTAGAACCCAGCATTTTAAAATCCCTCAAGGTAATTTCCAGCTTTTCTTGACAAAATTCTGAAATGTTGGCCCTACTTGGCCGACAACCCCACAAGGTTGCTTACCGGCTGGTGCTGAGTGCTCGGTTGCTTACCGGCTGG
>NW_004567130.1:11179448-11188257 GCF_000260355.1 Condylura cristata | reverse complement strand
GCTGAGTGCTCGGTTGCTTACCGGCTGGTGCTGAGTGCTCGCTGCCCCCAGTGAGTGGGATGGTCATCACATGTTTTCCAGTTTGCCAAGGCTCCACCCTCCCTTATTACCCAACCTGAATGCCGAGGTCTTTGCCATTTGTCATGGAAAGCACTCCACATTGGTCTTTATTTCTCTTATAGAAGAGTGAAGACAGTTTTTTTGGGTGCCAATGCTGCTGTCAAAGCCTCAGTTTATCAGCAGCTAATAAAAAAAACCTTTTTGAACAATCTGCTCTGTTCCTGTGTGCTGTGCTTTGCACACTGTGCTCACTCCTTCCAGTGGTGTCAGGTGGGTGCTGACACACCTGTGACAGGTGAGGAAAGCATCTCATTTGGCTGTTCTACCTGGCCCAGTTGGGGAGCAGGCGTGGGTATGTAGGACTCCTCCGTCCTAGTGTCCTGGGCTGGTGGTTTCCCACACGCAGCACCCTTGCGGGATCTCTGAGGCACAGCTAGGAGTGGCGGGTCCCACCTGTGTGGGTGTGACTGTCTCTTAGGGAATTGCAGCTTCCTACCCAGTGGCCCCATAGAGGCCACACATCTAGCTGATGGGATAAATTAGGATCAAAAAATGGAAGTGTACAGCCCATGTATGACATCTCAACCATCTGATCCGTAAACAAGGGGACATTTGACGTGGTCTGAGAGTGCTGGGCACACATCTGAGCATCTGTGAAGCTGTACCCCTAAATCATAATGTGGCAAACCAACATTGCCTCAGTTAAAAACACAAACATCAAAACACAATGACAAAAAGCCAGTGCACTGAGCCCATCATAAAACATCCAGGGAAGTAGAGGAGCTATGTGTCTCACACTAATGGAAAAGCTTCATTCTCAATGCAGAGACAAAAACACCCCCGCTCCGTATCCTTCCTTTGGTAAGACTTGATTTCAAATGAATGCATATTTTTGAATAATGCATTTTGAAGTCAGTTACAACTTTGGATGGAGTAATACCTTTTGTGCAATAAAATAAGACATGGGCGAGAAAGTGACTGAAAAGGGAATAAAAACTCTGCATGCTTCAAGCCGACTCCTTTTACTATCACAGGCTGATTTGGGGGAGGGGTGGGGGACCCTTTGTCCATAGGAAAAAAAGCCTTTAACAGTTCTTAGCTCAACGAGAATCCAAACTCAGATTATTTTTTCTACCACGAGCAGTGTTATCCTGCAACTGCCAAATAACCCAGAGTGACTTAGTCTGCTTGGAGGACTCCTTCAGTCTTAACGATACTGCACGTTCAGACCCTTTTCCCCAGTGATAAAACGCAGTGAACTCGCTTACTAAAAGCCCCGTCTCAAGGTTCTGGAGCTGAATTTTGGTTCACATGGCTTCCTGTCTATGCTTAAAGTGAAGTGATTGTCAGCGAGGAGCGGCACATACTCACGGTGGGCACGTTCAGCTTTTATTGCAAGATAACAATCCGGGCTGTTTGTTTTAGAAATGGTAATGTTGTATCATTGTAACAAATTATACTTAAAAATCATTTAGTGTGAAATTGCAGATTAATCCCACGGGGACCGGGTATTAACAATCACACAGCTCTTTACGGCCCACAGATGGTGAATCTGGGATTTACAATAGGAACAATCACTGATTACATGCATGGGTGTAACGGACAAAAAGACCTCCAGCTTCAGCTCCGAGAATACAGTGGAGGTCCTAGCGCCTGGCTTGTTTGGGACACTCCAATCCGGGAAGGCCTGTGAGGCTTCCCCTAGCCTGAGGGGAGAGGGCAGAACCATGGGTGTCCTGGAAGCCTGCGGCAGGTGTGCTGAGGTGTTCTCTGTGTGCTTCATTTGAGACCTCAGTTCCACTAGAATTTGTTTAAAGGGCATCTTCGCCTTGGGCGTGCATGCAGTGGGAATTTGGCTGATGTGCCCAGATGTGCTCATTAGGGAACAGCAGGTATTGGTTTGAAGAATCTCCAAGAAGAAAGTCATTAGCCCTGCGTGCATGCTCCAGGGATGGGGAGGAGGCGAAGCTTCAGAAATTAATCTGCATTCAAATGAAATGGGTTTCCTAGTATAACGCCCTGGGTTTGAAACTGTCATCTGGCTCACTGACTGAGAACCTCGAGAAGTGCTTGATGTTAAGGGTGAAAATAACACACTTGGACACAGTCTGGAGTATAGACCACGTGCCAGTGTGTGCTTGGGCTTTGCATTAACCAGACGAGGCTTTTTTTTTTTTTTTTAAGCCACTTGTATCTGAAAAGCATTCACAATTTTTTAAAAATCAGAGAATGACCATTTTGATGGGTTGGGATTCATAGGCAATAGCCAAACTCAATCTCTCCCAAACTCTGGTTTGACTTCAGCTGCGAAGGTGAATAACTTTCCCATCAGGAGAGAAAGTGTATCAGAAGAAAACCAAAAAGCTGGAATGCTGAAAAGAATTTAGCACTAGCTAGTGAACTCATTGTGAGCTGTTGTTTATCCTAGATGTTCTCTTTCCAAACCATGATTTATAGAGCTCTGCAAAATAGAAGTCTAAATGGGTGCTGTGTAGGAGGGACTGTGAAAATAGCTCTGTTTTGATTTTAGGCGCGTATACCCCATACTCGTTTTACTACTTTACCTATGCCCAGAGATTCTGACTGCAGGGGCCAGCTGGGTGACTGGACATGTCTTGTCTCTGGGACAGCTAATTACCTTCCCAGGAGGACTTTATGGTCCCATTTGAAGGGGTGTTTGCAAGCATCTCAGCATTATTCTAGAAGTATTTTGCAAGTGGTTCTTATTTGAACCGTGTCTTTCAGGTGCTAGGTTGGACAGTATCTGTTCAGAATGACCACAAGGGAACTCTGTTGGCACTTATCAATGACTGAGTGTAGGTCCATTTCTTGGAAAACATCTATCTAGCTTAAAACATGCACTAAAGTGTCAAATGCAAAATATATGGTTGTTGAGACCCTGTTTCAAAAAAATAAAGGACAGAAAATGGCCAAAGCTGAAAATGAATCACAACCTAACGTATATAGGTATATACATTCATTTAGGATTAGAACCTAAGTCCTGACACAAATGGCTGAAGAAAGACAAATGGGAGAGAACAAAGATTCCTACCCAAGAATCCCAAATGACATGTGTTCATGTTTTTGTCCTCTGGGAAGGAGAATTTAAATCTTACCCATCCTCCCTCTTCACAGCTGGGCTGGTCTTTTGTTTTTAAGATATATTTATGCATACAGCACTGGGAGACAGGCCAGAGGTGCAGGGGGTGGTGAGAGGCTTCACCAGAGAGCAGGGGGGAGCAGAACAGGCCGACTGACGAACACTGCTGAGGGGAGCAGCCGGCAGGCAGGAGAGGTCTGCTGCACCGTGAGGGTCAGCTCCCTGGCTACAGATCGAACTCACACTACAGTGGCTGCGACTAGCTTCGCTGTGCAGCACCTTAACCCATTGTGCCACCAGGGAGGACCCGGGCTGATCTTAATGCCTCGCTGCCAAAAATAGTGTAGAGAGGGGCACATCTAACTTTATAGCATAGCAGCCTGGCACACTTGATCTTAACCAAGTAATGAAGGTTGATGACAGCAGTAAGGTCCCATGGAGCCCTTACATCCCTGATTGGATGGAATGAGAAGGCACAGAAGCACCTCACCTCTGTGGTATTCCTCCTGAAAGCCCACACCCCCAGTCTGCGGGTAAGAAGAACATAGCGCAATCCAAGTTGAGGCACTTCCTACAAAATACCCTCCCAAGCTTTCAAGGTTAGTGAACAAGGACAGCAGGAGGAAGTGTCTCAGGCAAGCGGGGCCTGGGTCGGGCACGCTCGCTGGAGGCAGTGTGATGTCCTGGGGTGGGATCTAGAAGAAGGACGTTGATGGAAAACAGGTAAACCTGAGTGGAGACCGAGTTATTAACTGGACTTAGAGTCTACTGAGGAGCAGTGAGGAGAGGCGCAGAATCGGGGAGTAGAGCTACCCAGGACTGTTTTTTCAGCTGAAAAGCGCTCTGAAAATTTTCAAAAAAGAGCTATATGGCTGATGTTTGCAAGGACTGTTGACAGCTATAGTCTAGCTGGTAGACACATTCCACACTAATGGAATTGAGGTTTCCCACCATGGCAGAAAATTCGAGGGGCAGCCCCGATCTAGGTGTTTAGCTCTTCCCTGTATTTCTCATGTTGGGGTGCATACTTTCCAGGCTGTCCGCGTGTGGGTTGTTGATGGCAGCAGTGGTGCAGATTGCCCACCAGCTGTTCCAATAACTGACCAAGCCTCACCCCTCTGGTCAGAGGGAGACCAAGGAGAACCAAAAGCTAAAGAACTTGTGAGATCATCTTTCTTGCTGTCAACAGTCCTAGCAAACATCAGCCGTATAGCCCCTCCCATTTTTTTTTCTTTTAATTATAAGAGCCCCTTTCAGCTAAAAGCAGTCCTGGTTAGCTCTACCCTCCGATTCTGGACATCCTAGTAAGACCCAATTGCTCCCAGGAGGATCTTAGGAGCAGCCTGAATTTACCGCCTTATTGGCAAGCGCTCGCTCTCCCTTCCTTAAGGCTTACCCAAGAGACAGCCACATCATTGTAAGTGAGCTTCACTCCTGACTAAGGGCGCGGTCTAGGCAGCATTTCTGCATTGTCAAGGTTCTGTCAGTTCACCAAAAGCCCTTGTTCAGGACTAATCAGTCTTGTTGGACACACCTGCTGGGCTGTCTGAACCGGTCAGGTGCTCTCTGTAATAGGTGAGAGTTTGGCTCCATCATTATCCCAGTTTCTCAGGGCCTCGGCAGTTTGGGTTTCTGAGTTCCTCCACCTCCTCTTCAATCCATCACACTGTGTCGATCACTTTTCTTCTGGCTAATGAGCCTGGTTGACGGGAATGTAAATTTCCCTACTTAGTTGTGACAAAAGGGGCCAGGTTGTGTAAGATGTTAATGTCAGGGGCCTGGGGAAAGGACATACAGAGACCCTGTACTATCTGCGATTTCCCTGAATCTAAGCTAATTCCACATGATGTTCTGTCTGCATAGTGACACATGCCCGTGTGTCTGTGCATGCACACACAGACACGTGTACATGCATGAGGTCAGTCAGATAGCTTTTTCAGTATGTTTCAAGCAGTCATTTCAGTGATATGAGCATGACTGGAAAGTCTGAATGCCAAAGCATCATTTGGCTAGCGATGTGGATTTGAGTTGGCAGCGTAAGTGGCTGACGGAAGAACGTCTAATGGGGTTAGTTCTACTTCCTTATTTAATAGCTGGGTTCGTAAGGACTTCTTCAGCCTGAATGACTCATCTTTGTGGCAGGGTCTATCCCAGTAACCCTACCAAGACCCCTGTCCCAATACGTCTATCAGAGAAAAATGAATCTATTTCAGGAGCGATCAGTCCTCATTATCGCTAATTGGGTCTGGCGGCTGGAGACAGGCCTCATTATTTTTAATTGGGGCCCATCGTTGTACATTGAAACACCACCCAGCCTCATGCAGATCATGCCTCGATATTTGCAAGTTCAAAGTAAAATTGCATTGAGGGATTTCCAGGAAATCACACTATATTTATCCTTTGTTTCACCTAGCTTTATAGTTGTAGTCTAGAGTTGCTAAACTAAAGACAACAATTGAATCCGAACCCTCCACATTGATGTCAAGGACTTTTTTTTTTTTTTAAGCATCTGGTAGTAAGGGTGTTTTCAAAATTAATGAATATTATAATGCTGGAAATAATTTGACAGACTGCTCATTTCAGGATCATTTAAATGCTGCTTTGGGCATGGTGTGATGCCTTGGCTCCATTTGCCTTACTTCAAGGGCCCCCTTTTTGCTAATTCCTCTAAGTCACTGTAAGCGAGAGAACTCTTCACTTATCACATGCTACTGTGCTTCTTGATTGTTACCCTGAGATGAAATCATTTTATCAGGAGCATGAAGCATTGCCCACTCTATCAGTTACTAGTCTTCTGGTTGCTGTCAGATTTACACAATTGAAAATGGGCGAAGAATGGGCTTCAGGTACAGTTTGACCCAGCATATCATAGAACATCATAGAACAGCAAGTTCCCTTGTCCATTTCCAAGTTGATTCCCTCAGCTCTTCTCTCAGGCTGTTTCTTCTCATGGTGGCATTAGTGGCTACAGGGGTGCCTCCGATACCCTATTAACCAAAGAAAGGAATGAACCACTGCTCACTGTTTCTGTGAGGAGATGAGACTTTTCCTTTCTGGAAGATCTAATCACATTTCCTTATTCCCAGTTGGCCATATTTGAATCCTTTCCCCGTGAAAGAGTCAAGTGCAGGGACAAGAGTGTAGTCCAAGACAGGAGAGGTCTGCTGTACCATGTGGGTCAGCTCCCTGGGTGGGGATTGAACTCGTGCTGCAGTGGCTGTGGATTGCTTCATATGCTGAGATTTATAGGGCACCCTTTGTGCCACCAGGGAGGCCCTATAGTCTGTCTCTTAGGGGCACTTCAGTATTTTGACCTCTGCTTTAGAAACAAACCTCCAGTTGGTGGTTATAAACACTGCCATTTTGACTTCTTCCAGTAAACCTTGAATTGTGCCACTCTTCTTTGAAATTTTGGATGTGTCTGTTTTCTCCCGACTATGTTGGGATTATGGATCGTTGGGAAAAATTGCATAGGGTATCATTTTCACCTCATCAGATTAAGGATACATACTGCCATAATTTATGACTCTTGATGTTGGCCTGGACTGATTACTTCTTAAATATATAAAAAAAAATTGTTATAGCTAAGAAATCCAACCTTTTGGTGATGTAATACATGCACATCAATTCTTTGCACACAGTTATACAAGTATATACAATATTATAAAATATATAACAAATTCATATGTACAAATTAATAATTGCATTTCTGTATATTAACAGTGAGAAATCTAAAACCAAAATTAAGGGAATTCCATTTTCAAAACACATCAAAAAGAATAAAATAATACTTGTACACTGAAAACTATAAAATATCACTGAAATAAATCAAGGAAAACTAAGCATATGGGAAAGACATCCCATCTTCATGGATTAAATTATTTAATATTGTTAAGGTGATAATACCCTACAAATTTACCTCAGAGTTAATGCAGTTCTCTCAAAATTCTGACTTCCCTCAGAAATTCACGAGGTAATCCAAAAATTTATATGGGTACACAAGGAACTCATACTATACAAACCAATCTCGAAAAAGAATGAAGTTGGGTGATTTGTATTTCCTGATTTCAACTTACTAAAAGCAATAGTAATCAAGACAGTGTGGGAATGATATAAGGATCAATGGAATAGAACTGAGAGGTCAGATTAAGAAGAAGAAAATAAAGGTGTAATTTTGTCACTTTGGATTAAGTGTAGTAGATGTGATACCTAAAACACAGACAACCAAAAAAAAAAAAACATAAATTGGGCTTCAGTGACAGTAAAAACTTTGTGCTTGACAACCAAAAAAAATAAACTCATGCCTTTTGCAGCAACATGGATGGAGCTGGAAAAGATCATGCTTAGTGAGATAAGCCAGAAAGAAAAGAAAAAATGCCAGATGGTTTCACTCATAGCAGGAGTATAACAGACCAAGTGAGAAAATAATAATAATGAACAGCTATATACCAGAGACATTTTTGGGGGGTGAAGTGGGGAATGGGATCAAAAATGGGGGGGGGAGGAAGTACACTGGACTATCGTGATGGCACACGGGTGAATTGGTGATGGGAAGCCCAAGGGGATTACAACTGAGATGGAAAAATACACAAAATGATGTAAAAATAAATTATATTATTTAAAAAATAAAATAAACTCTGGAAAGGAAAAAAAAACTTTGTGCTTGAAAAGGACACTATATAGAAATTTGAAACCACCTTCAGAGTAGGAGGATCTAGTATCTGGAATATATAAACCACACTTACAACCCAACAGCAAGTTGAGTATCTTCCAAAGAAGATATTCAGGTGAGCAGGTAACAATGGAAAAATGTTCACCGTCGTTAATCACGAGGGAACAAATCAGAACCACAAAATCAACTCCCTAAAGTGGTTCTAGTAAGAACAAAGGAAGTATCAACCAGGATAGGGAGAAAACAACCTCATTCATTGCTGCTGGGAATGTAAAATGGTGTGGCCATTTTGGAATAGTTCGGTATTTCTTCAAAAGTCAAAATAATTACCTCTTCACCCAGCAATTCCACTCCTAAGTATCTGATATCCGTGCTCATGAAAGCATTATTTACAACAGTCAAACGGTGGCAATGGTTCCGATACCCAGGGATAGCGGTGTCCTTCCCACATGTGCACATGTTAAGCTCACCAGGATGATTTAGGAAAAGAACGGTGGGTCTTGAAATAACAAGATCCCAAACTGCATGAAACTGCAGAGCAGAGATCCTGCATGACATCTTTACCCAAATGTGTGTATATGATTACACCTCTGTACATAAAACACTGTGTATTCATTGTGTATATAAAAACAGATATGTGCATAGAAAATGTCTGGAAGGACACCACAAGCTAGTCATGGTGGACCCCTAGGCGGAAGGGCTGTGGGGGAAGTGGGCTTAAACCAAGAAAAGGGTCTTTTTTTTTAAATATATATGAGTTTTACATATTTTTGTGCATTTTTCCATTTCAGTTGCAATCCCCTTGGGTTTCCCATCACCAAATCATCCATGTGCCATCACCCTAGTCCAGTGCATTTCCCTTCCCCCCACTGTTTTTGATCCCATTCCCCACTTTACCCCACAAAATGTCTCTGGTATATAGCTGTTCATAATTATCATTATTTTCTCACCTGTTCTGTTATACTCCTGCTATGAGA
>NW_004567130.1:11157084-11178753 GCF_000260355.1 Condylura cristata | reverse complement strand
GTCTCTTGCTGACAGAAGCTTTTTAACTTGATGTAGTCCCATCTATTTATCCTTGCCTTCACTATTGTGGCGTTGGGTGCTCTATCTTTAAAGATGTCGCTGAAGTGTATGTCGTGTAGTGTTTGGCCCATCTTTGCTTCCAGGTGTTTTATGGTTTCCGTTCTTATGTCTAGGTCTTTAATCCACTTCAAGTTGATTTTTGTGTATGGTGTGAGGTAGTGATCTAGTTTCATTTTTTTGCATGTAGCTTCCCAGCATCATTTGCTGAACAAACTTTCTTTGTTCCATTGTATCTTCTTTGCTCCTTTGTCAGATTAGCTGCCCATAAACCTGTGGGTTTATATCTGGGTTTTCTATCTGAATCCACTGGTCTGTGTATCTGTTTGGATCTTTGTGGTGCCACTGGTGCCTGGCACCCTTCTAGGGCTTTACATGTGTTCAGCTGTCAGCTGAGTTGGCTGATTTGACTCAGGAGTCAGCCATTCACCTCGGGCGTGACCTTCATGGGGAGCATGGTGTGGGAATAAACCCACGCCCCGACTCCATCGTCCATGTTCTTATCCAGTTTTACGGCAGAAACAGGCTTGGGTTGGGGTCTGTGGTTTCTACAGCAAGGGGGTGGGTGGATACTAGGGTGATCTTCTAACGAGTAAGAATACAACTTGACAAACACACAATTAGCAGGGGCCAACTGAGAGCTCCACGATAAAACCACCTTCAGTTGTACAGGGTCCTTCAGACTATTGTTCTGTTTTTAAAATAATATAATAGTTTGCTTTTACATCATTTTGTGCCTTTTTCCATCTCACTTGTAATCCCCATGGGCCTCCCATCACCAAATCACCCGGGTGCCATCACCATAGACTATTATTATTCTTTTTTAGTGGGCAGGCATGCATACTATTGTTGCACCTACAAATTCACAACAAAACAAAAAGACCTGGAAAAGGTGAGAGTCTCCATATGCTAAACCTTGTAGGTGCACTTTCCACTTGATCCCCTGAAGTATGACGGTGTGAAGTTCTTCGTCAGGAGACCCCTAGCGGGTCTCCTGTCAGCAGGCTCTAGGCACAGAGGTCTGAGATTTATACTGTTTTTGGCCGAGCCCAGGGAGAGCCCTGACTGTATGACCGTGGGCTCCTGGTTAGGAATGGAAGTGGCTGGTCAGAGGTCTGCAGTGGCTGCAAGGTAATCCCCAAGGAGGTTGTATTTCCAGTTCTTATCAGTCCCCAGTGACCCACACCCCCACCGGTGAGCAGCCTCTGGGTGCCGTCCCTGCTGCCACCATGAATGATTCACACAGCCCCGCCCACTGGGCTCAGCTGCCCTGGGTGCAGTGAGGGCCCTGTGTGCCCCAGGATCACAAGCCAGAGGACAGCAGGTTTGAATGGCTCAGGTGGAATAATTAGCAACCAGCTCCCGCTCACGCTCGGTGCAGGATGGAGTCCAAGGTAAAGTGATGGCGGGGGCTGCCAGCTAAAGGCCAATTCTCGGGCCCCCAGACACATTCTGAATTTGTTTGCTAAAAATTTGATAAAAGACCCACCTCCCCTCTACCCGCTTTGTTGACTGGGGGGAGGTGTGATCACTTACACTGATGTGTGGGGTATTGCGGTTCCTTTAGCCTGGTCCAGGGCAGCGCTGTCCACCACCAGTCCTGTGATTCTAGATGCGGCTTGGATTCTCATGTCCAGTGCAGTAGCTTGTGTGCCCACCTGTGACTTGTGTGACTGGGGGGCTGGTTTGCAAATTTTACTTAAATCTAATTAATTGAAATAGCCATATGTGGTCCATGGACAGCACAGGTAATTATCACTGAATAATAGATAACTTCGTGCCAAAGAATATCCTAGAGAATACTGATCCTTCCCTGGAAGACTACTCATAAATTTTCTTCTGTTATCCCCCATGCGTGGTGTTTGCCTATAAAGATCATAACTCCAAACTGCCCCAGTTAAAGCTTACCTTAAAAAGCTAAGGCTGAGGGTTTTTTCCATCAGCATTTAAATAATGGGAAAAATTCTCCTGGAGACCTGAGAGACTGAACTTGACTGTCAAACAAGGTGCCCTTTTCTTGGAGTTAAAAAAGGTTTATAGATTTAGAAGGACACATTTTCCTCTCTTTAAAACAGCCATCTTGTGTGTTGTCTAACTGGAAAACCTTACTTGTTGAAGTATTTCTCCTCGAGATAGCCCAAAAGGGTCACAGAAGCCTTTCTGTCTGAAGTGAGAATAATTTAGCAGCCGGCACAGAGGAGAAACTCTAGCTACCCCGGTCACTGATCCATTAGTTACCCATTTCTATAGCACCGAATGCCCTGCCTTGGCAACTGGTAACTCAGGATGACAACTGGCAGCCCAAAATGTTTTCATTACCCTGAAAATGAAACTCATGCATTCCTGTACTACACCTGAAAACTAGCTCTTGGAAGGAGAACTGGCTTGGCTAATTGGCAGGAAGAAGTATTCCCCGAGGAACATACCAGTTAGAGAGCAATGGCAACAGCCAGCCTGTCCCCAAGCAAGATCATGTGTGGGCTGTTGCCAAGGTGGATGAAGGGCATATAGAGGCATCCAGGCAGCTTAATCTATATATAGCTTTATTTTTTTAGAATGAAGGATGCTGTCCTTCTTTAAGTGGGGAACTAATTCCAGATTCCCCTGGTCGAATGTGACCTGAATGGAATATTACACCATAAATAGAGTAAAAGCAAATGATTGATATGTCCCTTAACTGAGATGGGCCTCGAGGACATTATACCAAGGCGAAAAGAGGTTTTATACTGTACTAGAGATGAAGAACAGAGCGCTAGATGCCAGGGTTTAGGGAGGCCGTGTGGGGTGGCACCCTTAGGGCTAGTGGAGAAGTTCTGCGACTTGCTGTGATGGTGATATGACCACGGGTGATAAACATACCCAGAAATGTAACTAAGTCAGGACCAAAGCAAGTTTGAAGATTGTACAGGAGCCAATCTCCGCTACTATGGTTGTGTGACTTCGTGCACATGGCAGAGTTAGGAGAGGCCTGCATAGGCGCTCACACTGCTATTTTTGAAGCTTCTTGTGACTCTGTAATTATTAAAAACAAAACAGCCAAACCCTTATTTGGAAATGCTAGAGAGGGAGCCATTTGCAAGGACCTTGGAGGGAGCGGGCGTGATGAGCATGAACAATGTCGCTGTTTGGACTCTGCTTGGTGACAACGGAGGGGTCAGGAGCCATGTTGGCATGGTCACGTGTGGTCCGTTCAAAAACTCACTTCATGGGAATCATCTGGGCAGTTCCCTCTTTCCCCCCAGTTTGTTGGATAGTAAGGACTTCGTCAGAACACTCCTTTGGACTTCGTCAGAGATCAGCACGCTCCTTTGTCCGTCAAGATGGGAGTCTTGATGGTGGCTTCTGCAGTGTGTCCAGTAAGAACTTGGCCATGGTGCTAATGCATTGTCATCACTTAAGATACTTTGTTTCTAACATTTGAAAAAGTTATTTATTTTGAGATGCACTCACAAAAAGTGGCCCAAGCAGTGCAGACGTCCCACACACCCCTCCTGCTCGGCCCTGGGGGATTGAGCTTGGTGGGCGTGGGTGGCTGTTTACACCAGGACCATGCCTCAGCATGTGCATGTGATCACTTCCATTGATTCCTGGAACTACTATTAGAGTAAGTATTATTTTTTACACATCTGTTTATTTATGCATACAGAACTGGGGTACGGGGCAGTGAGGGTGTCTTCCCAGAGACAGAGTGGGGAGCACAACAGGCAGATAGAAGTACACTGCTGAGGGGAGCAGCGGGCGGGTCAGGAGAGGTCTGCCGCGCTATGTGGTCACCTCTGTGGTTGGGATCGAACTCATGCGGAAGTGGCCTTAGCTTCTCAGTGCTGTGCTTTAACCCGCTGCACCACCTGGGAGGGCCCAAGAGTAATTATTTTTAGCCTGAGTATCTTGAATGCTAGCTAAATAAGCCTTTATTAGACTCGTCCAGCGAGGAGGCACACTTACCTTACTGAAAGGTAAGTGAAATGCCAACTGAGTAACATGTTGGGTTCAGACCATGGTTGGGTGGGATAAGCTGCCTTTTAAATTTTATATTCCATAACCTTCATTTTTAGTTCTGGAATTGATTTTAGTATGGAATATATGTTTTTTAAGATTTATTTATTGATGTATACAGAACTGAGGCACAGGCCAGAGGTGCAGGGGCGGTGAAAGGATTCACCAGAGATGAGTGGGGAGCAGAATGGGCAGATCATCGAAGTACATTGCTGAGGGGAGCAGCGGGCGGGTCAGGAGAGGTCTGCCGCGCCATGTGGTCACCTCCGGGGCAGGCGGGAATGGAACTCATGCGGAAGTGGCTTTAGCTTCTTAGTGATGTGTTTTAACCCGCTGTGTCACCAGGGAGGGCCAAGATTAGTGATGATTTTTATTGCAAGTTTCCAGAATATCTAAAATGAACACGCAATCTTTTATTAGACAAAAAGAAGAGAGAAGATACCATTCAAAGGAGCTGTAGTTAGGAGGGTTTTTAATAGTTGCTTATTTGATAAGTTTAATTTTCATTCTCGTTTCCCTACTCTCTCATAAATCATTCCATTTTAAAAGGAAAATCCAGAAAAGCAAATTTCTTAAAATATACATTTGTCTTTAGTTCTTGCATGTTTGTCCCCCAAGGAGTACTTATGCCTGTAGATAATCTCCTCCCCTGACCCCCCTCTCCCTTGTGTGTAGTGTGGAGTATTATTCAGCTTTGAAAAAGGTCTTGCCATTTGCAACAACATAGAGGACCCTCGAAAGTATTATGCTAAGTGAAATAAGTCAGTCAGAGAATGACAAATACTATGTAATCTTATATGAGGATTCTTTAATAATAAAAAAAAGCTCATTGTTTAAAAAGAACAGATTGGTGGCCAATCCATTCAGGTTCAAATGGCCAACTATGGGGGAGGGTTATTGGTGAGCAGTGAGTGAAATTAATGTGAGTGACTAGAAGATCAAACATTCATTGATAAGGCATAGGATATAATGAATAGCATGACAGCTGTAGTTAATACCATGTTATATATTAGAAAGTTACAAGAGTAGACAGAGTTCTCAGCACAAAAAATGTGTTTAGTGATGAATGCAAACTAGGTTTATTGTATTGATCACTTCACAATACAAAGATTGAATTAAGTACCTGAAACTACTATAACTTTATGTCAATTATATTTGTTTTTTTGAATAAGAATGTTTATGAAGAGGAAACTCTGTAAACTACAAAGGTCTTTTTTCTACTTGCATTTACTTTGGGAAATAGCTAAGGAAGTGCATGCCTTGTGCTGGTGTGTTTTAATCCTGTATGCTGAAAATTAAGGCCTTGTAATCACACATATTTTCCTCTACCTATAACTCCCGTGGGGCAGTAAAGACTCTAAACTGTTCTAATTTTTGCCAGGAGACCATCTAATCCCTAAGGTAATTTAGAGGCATTATTCTGTTTGCTGATATTCATAATTGTTCTCATTCAGCAGTGATTAAGAGGCTGCAGTGGATAATAAAACACCAACAGCCTTCTTGTCATTAGCTGAAAAGATTATCCTTCATTTGAGTGGTTGGGACATTGGTGTTGAGCAAATTGAATGCATAAAAATGCGCAATATTACAATTCTCTCATCCCTCAGATTTGATCCTTGTCAGTTCTGCAGTGAAGACCCCCCTTGTCAGTTCTGCAGCTAACAATGCACAATGCTGTCCATCTTGATGCTTGGCTTAAATTTTAGCTGCCACAGAGTTAGTACGCCATTCTGAATTGGAGACAACACCTCAGTGAAAATGCAGCTCCTTGGAGCCTAAAGGACTTGGGGGGCGGGGAGAGAATGATAATAATGACAACTACATTTTACAGGGGTGGAGTGGGGGATGGGGTCAAAGATGGGGGGCAGGGGTAATTGCACTGGACTATGGTGATGGCACAAGGGTGAAATGGTGATGGGAAGCCCATGGGGATTAGAACTGAGATGGAAAAAGGCACAAATTGATGTAAAAATTAATTTTTTTAAGTGAAAAAAAAAATGTTGCTCCTTGAGAGCTGGACATGCCCTCCGCTTCATAGAGCAAATATCCGTTAAGTTCCCTCTAGCAAACTGCTCCCTGCTGCTAGCACAGCTAAGTTTTGGGTTGTGTTTGTGGGTGAGCAAGCGGCAGTAGAACTGGGGAGGGGGCTCCCGCTGCAGTTGAGATGACATTTTGTGACATCGGCAGGCACTGCACATGTGGAGCAGCTGGCAATAAAGAAAACCTTAATTAAGAAAGACTACAACTCCTCATTTGAGGACGGATCATAAACCGTCAGCATTTACTTTGCAAAGCTGACATCTGACCCTTAGAAAACGGTACTTTGCTTCCCTGGCTGTCTGCAGTTTCGAAATAACAGTGATTCGGAAATCTGCTTTCTCAGAAAAAGAGAAATGTGTGCTGACCAAGATAGCGAGCAGGGATCAGCACAGTTTTTCTGGAATGGTCCAGATGGTCAATATTTTAGGCTTTGTGGACTCTCCAGCCTGTTTCCACCATGCGTTTCCGTTCCGAGCGTGGACAGCCACTGATGTCCCTTCGCTAGTAGCGTGGCTATCGTCCTGTGAAGCTTTAGTCTGCACACGGGAATCTGAATCCCATTTAATGTGTGCATGCATCATGAGATCTTATTAATTCTTTGCCCTGCCCCAACCCCCACCCCATCCCACCCTGCTACCTCTTAAAAATGTAAAAGCCATCCTTAGCTTGAGACAAAAGCCAGCAGCTTCCTCCGACTGGTCTCTGGTCACGCTTGCAATCCTTTAACACACAGCGTCAACACTTGTTTGTAGACTTCACCCACCACTGGCCAAGCTGCTTCTACTGGCTTTATTAAGAATCTTACTTTCTCCTTAAGTACCTACTGATGCCATCGAGGATGTTTGGGTGACCTTGCTCTGTGGCCCAGCCATGTTCTATGACTCAGCATGAGAATTAGCTCACACGTGAACTTGAGAATTGCTACGATAGAAAAATTAGCCATTCTGGGACGTGAAGCACCTTGGAGGATCGGTGAACACCATCGCCCATTTGTGCTCACTGGCTTCGTATCTGTCTTCTGGAAGCATCACTGGCTGTATGCACTCTGCACATGGGGTGCAAGATAGAAAGTGCCCTGGAAATGTTTTAAGTCTGCACCTGTCTCTACGTGATCAGCTCTGTGTATTCAGCTAGGGAGACTTTGAAGACTCCCCTCCCTCCCCCCACGACTGTATGAAGAAGCCTCTGATGTTGAACATTTTATCCTGTTAAGAATGTCTTTTAAAAAGGCTATAAGAAATTTTCCTTCTACTAGGCTCCCTGGGTCTGAGCATTCAGCTAAATTTTAACGTGTCAGCTTTAAGGGAATCACCCTCGCTGGGTGGGGGTGGTGCGGGCCTGTGGTCCCTTGTAACGTAGCAGATGTCCCAAACTGTTGTTCATCAAGATGTTTTTGGTGTCTGTGCCCGGGAGATGGCCTTTTGCTCCTGGAGGCTGGGAGGTGTCTGGGAAGCTGCCCCCTCACTAACCGAACTGCGGGCCGGATTTCTGGCCTGAACCCAGAAGTTTGAGAGGCTCGGGGCTCATAGAGAACCTGACAGGCGATTGTATTATGAAAGCTGACATGCTGAATGGCCCCCTTTTCACGACATTCTTTACCTGTCTCTTTGTGTTAAAGTGGGGACAAGCAGAATAGTAGAGGAGAGAGTCGGGCCAGGCCGGAGGGAGATGGCAGGTGGGGTAAATATGGGCAGCTTCCTGTGTGGAGCTGGTGTAGACCGTGTAACAAGAAAGGGTCGCACAGAACAAATCTCTTTTGTTCCCTGTCATCTTTAAATGAGTGTCAGAGTAGGCGGGGGGCTTTGACCGTTAACCGCACAATTTAGCCAGTCTGTTGAAGCCTGTGGGCGCCACCTCCTCAGAGTTTCTCAGCTTAGAAAAGAAGGCCCCCAGCCCCTCATAAATGGGCCATCTCTTGTTCTTTGTGTCCAGACTGCCCAGTGTGAAATCCACAGTGACGTTAAATGTTTTCTAATGAATAATTACTGAAAGGAAATGGAGGACTATATGTGTAATGGATTGTAGCGCATTAAAATGTTTTATTTTGCGCACAAAAATGTTGTCCTTCACAAGCACCATGATTGTTGCGAGAACGCCTTTGTGCGGGACCTGCTTCAGTGGATTATCTGCAAGCGTTTCCATCGCAAACGGGAATCAAAGGGAGCCTTTGGCAAACGAACGTTTTTCAAGATGGCAGCCATGAAACACATTTAGTATTTAGAGTTGTGGGTCTTAAAGGAATGTTTGAACCCAGGAGATTTTCTCACTGACTTCCCCCCCTTTGGATTTGGGGGAGTGAAGTGGCTCTCCCTGCCCTCTGTCCTGTTCTGGCGGTCCGGCTGTCCACCTTCACAACTCTGGAGTCTGCTTCTTAGCAAGAAGCCAAGGCCCCAGGAGTGGACAGTGGGCATTTTCTCCTGGCTAAACTTCATTTTTCTTCTGCCTGGACAAATAGGAGATGGCAGGGAATTTCCACTGTCACCTGCTAGTTAATTCATTAAGAATTTTCTGGTGGGTTTGACGGAACCGTTGGTATGCAAGTGGCTATTCAGTGTTTCTCTAAGGACTGAGGCCCTGGGGACATGGGTTTCTGACTTTGTTTCTGGGTTAGTGTGGCTGTGTCAGCTTGGGAGTGTCAGTGCTGTTTTGCTGCCAGTTTGACAACTGCCATAACCAAGAGTTCACACTCTCCCCTCCTCCTCCCCTTCTCTCCCACCACCCTAGTCCCCCAATAATATTAGGGAGCTGGAGACAAGAGTAGCTATGGTTTGCTAAGGTTTGTAGACTAAACTTTCATTCAAAACCTAGCTTCCCCACTCTCTGCACTTCAGATTTGGTGCAATAGGGGGTAGATGTATGTTTTTCCCTGAAAACCATTTCTCTAGATGGAGAATGTGCTGCATCAAAAAACCTCTGCAGTCTTGTAACCAACATTTCGCTGGGGACATAGAACACACTAGAAACGCTGTTCCTCTTTCATTCATACCCACATAAAATAACCTTGATTTAGGTTTTCATGATCTGATTTTGAATCAGTTCCTGAGCATTTACCAAGAAAAGGTCTTTTTTTCACAAGATGGAAGCATCTAGGTCCATTTAACTAGTACACAGATAAGTGTGGCCGTATATCTTAATGTGTATCAGGAAAAATAACTGGGATATCCCATGCAACGCTCTTTCAATACTGTTAATTAGGAGACGAAAGTAGATGCTGTTGTTACTCCTGCCTCGGTGAGAGGAAGCGACTAGTAGAAAGCTGAGGCTGGGACAGCAAACCACAGCTGAGCAGGGCACGCAGGACTCGTTCAGGGCTGTCTCTCCAAACGCAGACAGCATCCCACCCCAATCCGGAGAGAAGTAGATGCCCAACAGTGTTTATTGCCCAATCACCAGAGGCTCTGTGGTCCTGTCAGCAAACACTAGTTTTGATTCCTAAAATACGAGCGCCCAAATAATTGTTGGGGAGCATTGCAGTGCACTATGGGGCTGGATTTGGCTGGGAAAGGCGGGGCTCTGCTGGCTGGGAAAGGACATAGCTCTGTGCAGGTGAACGCTTTTACCTTCTGAGCACCTCCGTGATCCAAAAGCTGCTTCCCTGAATTTAAGATTTAGTATCTCAAATCTATCCAGTGTTTTCTTTTGTTTCAATGGTGCAAACAACATATAACAATTGCATCATGACAAAAACAGTTGCCCTTATGCCCAGTAAGAATGATGTTCTTTTCTTGGGCCAGATGCAGGAAGTGAAGACCGAACTCTGCTCCCATCTGTCTGGCACAGTGTTTGGCCTCTGTGAAGTGTCTCCCCCATCTCCCTTCATCTCCCTCCCACCAGCTCCCCAGTTAGGAGCAGTGTCCCCATTTGGCCTTTTGTTATACGTCTTCAGATGTGGTCCCCGCCACAGACAAGGTGTTGCTGTTTTGTGCCTTAGTTAAATGGCACTTGTGTTTCTTTTGGATCATGCATTTAGTATTACTTTCACAATGCATTAAGAAAATTCCCCAGGGCATGCTCTGCTGCTCACCCAGTCCCCCAGGGACTCCTTGACTGCCTCCCAACTGAGTGCGAAGCAATGGCCCTCTTCCCCTTCTAGCCATACAGTCAAGATCTAAGTTGCCAGAGGGAGCAGTCTGAAAGTCCGAGCTGTGTCCTCACCCACTGCACGGCTAAAGTTGGTGGGATCATCTTGCTGGCCTGTCCCCCCTGTGCCCTCACAGGAGAGAGGACACATGGTGGGAGGTCAGAGGAGGGGTGTGTTCTTGGGAGGGTAAAAGCAGGTGTCTGGCCTCACACCTTCTTGGGCCATGCATGTTGGCTGAGTTAAATCTCTTTGTTGAACCTCCCTAACCTGAACTCAGTATAGATCTCATTTCTCAATGTTGTCTTTTAAGTCCTTCTACAATTAAAAAAAGAGCGTGCATTCTGGAGTCTACGGTTGAACATTGGTCCAGTGTGACAAGTTCTTTAACCTCTGTATCTGTTTCCCCATCTGCAAAGTTGGCAGTAAAGGGCCTCTTCCCCCTCTTACCCCACGGGCTTGATGACCTCATCCATGAGAAGCATTGAGGCTTGTGGGTGGCACTCAGGCAGCCCAGGATCTTGCAGGTGGCACTCCCGTGGGAGGGTGGTGGGGGAGCACTCTGCATTGGTGGAAATTGAGGGGATTATGAGGAATGTGTATGCACCCATTGTGTCTGCTTGCCAAAGTGTATAAACTGGGAGCAATGGAGTTATTAGGTCAGAGGGGTGTATCTTCGACTTTTCAAGACTATGCAGGATGGTTTGCCAAAGGTGTTGAACCAAGTGATGCTTGTCTTCAGAGCATAAGTTTCTCTTGGCCCACATTCTGAGGAGTCGCCAGATTGCCCCCCACGAGGCAGTGCTGTCTTATACCCCTGCCCACCATGTGAGAAGCTCCCAGTGCCCCACTTCCTCACCACCACTTGCTGTAATGAGTTGGGGTGGTGGCCTGTGCAGTGGTACCTCACTTGGCTTCGACTGGCTTTTCCCTTTTTAACATGTAGTTTCCCTTCCACATTTCTTCAACAAATATTGAAAAAAAAGTAGTTTCCCTGTCTGGATTGGGGCACTTGTAAACAGCAGCATTGCTTAAAATGTTTTTCTTTTCCTTTCCTTTGCATTGGAAGTTCATACTAGAGAGCCCTCGCTGGTGGCACAGCAGGTTAAAGCACAGCACTATGAAGCTATCGCAGCCACTGCAGCACGAGTTCGATCCCCGTCAGGGAGTGACCCACAGGGTGTGGCAGGACCTCTCTTGACCTGCCAGCTGCTCCCCTCAGCAGTGTATTTCACTCTGTTTGCTTGTTCTGCTCCCCGCTCTGTCTCTGGTGAATCCTCTCACCCCCACACCTCTGGCCTGTACCCCAGTTCTTGTATGCATGAATAAATAAATCTTCAAAAAAAAAGTTGACATGCTTGTGTCATTTGTGCTTTTTAGATTTTCTGTTTTAGATGATTTTTTGGCCACTGTTTTGTCAGTGGCTGAGCGTTAAGCGCCTCCACAGTGAGGCTCAATCCACAGCGCCACCCACACTCTAGTGGCACACACTCTAGTGGCACACACTGCCACTCGGAAAAGGAATGAGAGCGTTGCTATAAACAACTCTGAAGTGATCGCCAAGGTGGATTCTTTTTGTTTTACTTTACTTTTTAAACACTTTGTTATATTTTTGTACAGTATTTGATTTTTCTCCCTCAAGTATAGTCCCCATAAATCTCCCACTGCCATGTCACCTGTGAGCTGTCACCAGAGTCCCTTGTGCTCTTCGCTCTCCTGTTTTGGCCCCTCCCCTCACCTCTCCTCTGCTGTGTGCCTCAGATCTGTGGTCAGCTTGTAAGTTTTGTCTTTTTCCTGACCCTTCATTCAGTTTCCCTGTATTCTACCTGTAAGTGAAATCATCTGATATTTTTCTTTTCCCTTCTGATTTATTTCACTGCACATAAACCCCTACAGCTTCTTCCATGTTACTGCAAAGAAGTTTGTCCTTTTTGATCACTGAGTAATATTCCATTGTGTTTATATACAACATCTTTTTGATCCATTCATCTGTTATGGGATTTTTTCCATATCTCAGCTATTATGAATAGTGCTTCAGTAAACATAGGCATACGGATTTCCTTTCAAATTAGTGTTTTTGTGTCCTTAGGGTAGATTCCTAGGAGAGGACTCACAGGATCATATATGGTAGATCCAAATTTTAATGGGCTTTTGTTTTGTTTGTATGTAAAAGAACTAGGGTATAGGCCAGAAGTGCAGGGGATAAGAGGACCCACCAGAGACAGAGTGGGGAGCAGAACAAGCAGATCTACTGAAATCCACTGCTGAGGGAGCAGCGGGTGGGTCAGGAAAAGTTTGCTGGGCCATGTGGGTCAGCTCCCTGGCTGGGGATCAAACTGAGGCTGTAGCAGTAATAGCACTGAAACTTAACCCGTAGGCCACCAGGGATACCCCAATTTTAATATTTTGAGGAAATTCCACACAGCATTCCATTGTGGCTGGACCAGTTTGCATTCCCACCAGCAATGCAAGAGGATTCCTTTTTCTCCACATCCTCACCAGCATTTGTTGTTGCTAGTTTTTGTTTTGTTTTAATATGTGTGGTTCTCACTGGAGTGAGGTTGTATCTCATTGTGGTTTTGGTTTCTATGAAGGGTGGATTTCTTAGTGAAAAGCTAGGGTCGGGAAAATGGCATTTAAACATTCCAAATATATGCCTAGAAGAAGAAGGGGATAAATCTTATGTGTATTTGCTTAAATTTAAGACCATTTGAACACATCAATATTATTAAATGGTGAGTTAATAAAGAAAGAAGTGGCAGCCAGGTGGCCATCATGCTGGTGAAAGGGCTGATATTATTGGAGACTGTTGTACGTGTATCATGGAATAAACAGTGAACACTTGCTGAACCTGAAATTTTGGATAGAAGAACAGGGAAGTGACATAAGAAAAATAAGTTTCAGTGTAAACCTTTGTTTAGGTGTTTGAAATGTACAGAATCAGAATTAACATATGATCTTTTATTTTAAAAATACTTAACATTCTTGACTAAAAAGGCATTGAGATAACGACCATTTGAAACACTGATTGGTAGCAACGAATGCCTCTAGTGTCTGATTGCGGTGTCTTCTTCCCTTGAAAGAAGCCAGCAGGCAGAGCCAAGTTAATGGGGAGAGAACAGAAATAAAATTTCATAAAGACCAACAGAATTTAAGGTAGTAGGTACTATGCGGAACTGTATTTTTAAAAATTGTGAACAAAGGTAGAAAAACACAGTGGTAGGTGTCCAGTGACTCTTCTACTTTAATTTCACAATACCGATTTTATCATGATAAAAATATTTCATACTTTTCTCCTCCCTTCTCCCACCCCAGATGTGTTTTGAGACACTCTGATAAAGCTGAGCTAGCTCAGCTTTCCTGCTGCTATGCCATCAGTAACTATCAAAAGATACGTCAAAAGGACTGACAGTCCCCTACTCAATACCCACTGACCAAAATGGAGTAATTTGAGTATCAATAGGATACTAATTGCCATGGGATGAAACACATCAAATACATTTAACCCCCTGAGCTGCTAATGACAGTACAGCTCATTATCACCTGTGGAGGATGGTATGGAATCAACTCATTATTCTGAAAAACTGGTAAATCAAGCATTTAGCCTGCCTTTCCTGTATAAACTGTGCTTGAGGGCAGCCAAGATATTGCTTTATAGAAAGGCCCCAGTAAATGAAGGCATAGTAGAAGTGGACTCTTACTTTTTTTTTTTTTTTTGCTAATGTATGCGAGAGCCCTGACATCTTAAATACTCTGCTTTTGTGTCTTCTGCTCTAGCTACACTTCACTGCCTATGAAATCTCCTTGCCAAAACAAATCAGCCCCCTATCTAATGAGACACCAGTTTTCAGGAACTGCTGAAGGAGGAATATGTTACAAGTCCCCATATATTGCAATCGATAAAAGCTAGACTGTGGCAAACTTGACAATACCAGCTGTCAAAGCGAGGGAGAGGGGAACCTATACAAGAGACTTGAAAGGCACTTTGATGAAATACAAGGTGCAGAACCTTGTTTGGCTCCTGATTTGACCAAGCCAACTGCAAAAGATAAATGATTTCATAATAAGTAAGTTGAATATTGACTGGGTCTAATCATTAATATTAAAAACTTCTATGAGCCTCCCTGGTGGCCTAGGGATAAAGTCTCAGTGTTACTACCACAAAGGACCAATGAGATGGTCTGAGTTCTATCCCCAGCCAGGGAGCTGACCCACATGGCACAGCAGACCTCTCCTGTTTCACCTGCTGCTCCCCTCAGAGTATTTCAGTCAATGGCCTGTTCTGCTCCCAGTCTGTCTCTGGTGAATCCTCTCACCACCCCTGCATCTCTGCACCCCAGTTCTAATATGCAAAAATATTTTTAATTGTATTTTTTAAAGATTTATCTATGCATACAGAACTGGGGTACAAGCCAGAGGTACAGGGATGGTGAAAGAATTCACCAGAGACAGAGCAGGGAGCAGAACAGGCAGATCGACTTAAGTACACTGCTAAAGGGAGCAGTAGGCAGATCAGGGTAGGTCTGCTGTGCCATGTAGAACACCTCTGGGACTGGGGATTGAACTCGCACTGAAGCGACTGTGGCTAGATTGCAGTGCTGCACTTTAACCCAATGCACAACCTAGGAGGCCCCCCAATTTTTTAATTCCAGTAGAGTTCTTCACATATAATAATGTTAGATAAATAGATTCTTTAAGATTTCTTATTTGATATTAGAGATGCCTATTGAAATGATGATCAGTGATAGCTGTGTGACTTAGCTTGAGCAAATCCAGTGGCAGCAATGAGTGAGGTCGTTGCCATGAGTGAGGTGTTTGCTGAAGCTGGGTGGTGAGTCCCCTGGGCTTGTTTTGATACCTGGTGTAGAAACATGTTTCATCATGAAGTATTTAACTGTATATATTTATGGGAGTAGTAAAGAAAGCGAGGAAATAGAAAGTAGTACAGACGGTCCATAATAAAGACATGTACTATAAATGTGAAGGAAAGGCCTATAGTACTATAAATGTTACAAATAACCATAAAGTCGTAGTGTAGAATGACGATAAAGAAAGTGCTCAAATAGTAAAATTGGGCACCGTGATTGCAGGGGACACAGTCGTTTGCAGATATCCCTTGTCTCAGGACTTCCCCAGATGCCCCCCCCCCATAGGTCTACCAGCAACCCAGTGCCTGCCAAATCACCCAGCCACCGGTACACTTCTTGTACTCCCTCCCCGGCTCGAACACTAGCTAGGGCTGTCTAGAAGGTGCTATGGGCATGTCATCACTGCGTGTACAGCGTTTCTGAAGAATGGAATTGTTGAATCCCTCGATTTCAGCTGAAACAGCGGAGCCATCCACGACAGGGGTGACTTGTGGTCTGGAGAGTGTGGTGCACAGGTGGAATTTCAACTGCTTGAAAAGGCTAAATCTGTGCTCCACGAAAATTCCTATGAAATCCTAAATTCCTGATTTTCCGTCAGTGGGGGGGAGTGGCCACATGTGGCGCATGCGTGCTGGTGTCAGCTGGCTGGAGCGGCGTGTGGCTGGGGCACCGAGTGAGCCCCAGCACCCCAGTCTGCCCTACCCAGTGCCTGCAGGACCCCCAGCAGCACTTAGTGGTTCTTGCTCTGCCCATTGCGTTACAGTATCTTATCACCCCCAAGCTGTGATTCTTTCTTAGGCATAGTCAAGTCCTCTCCTTCTATTTGGTCATTTCTGGATTTAATTTTCCTTTTAGACAGTCTCTAAATCATCTTTTCAGTCAAAATAGAGCCACTTCAATCTATTACCATCTCCCCTTCTGTTCTCATATTCATCTCTTTGATATTCTTTTTTTAAAGATTTATTTACTTATGCATACAGAACTGGGGTACAGGCCAGAACTGCAGGGGGCGGTGAGAGGCTTCACCAGAGACAGAGTGGGGAGCAGAACAGACAGATGGATGAAGTACACTGCTGAGGGGAGCAGCGGGCGGGTCAGGAGAGGTCTGCCGCGCCATGTGGGTCAGCTCAGAAGTGGCTGCGGGTGGCTTGCAGTGCTGTGTCCTAACCCGGTGCACTACCAGGCAGGGCCTGACAATCTTGTCAGTCTCATTACGACACTAGTTTCCCCGTGTCCTTTCAAAGATATTTTGAGGCATTTCTAGGGTGCTGCACAGATGGAGATTTGGGGAGAGTGGTTTGCATGGAAAGAACAGGAAAACTGTCTCCACCCCCCACCTGCCCCCCCTTGACCCGTGCATTTCTTCATCTGGCTGTTCCCAAGTCCCAGCCCTTTATAATGACCCTTTAACCCCATCTAAAAAAGATATTGTGCAATGAAAAATAAAGATAAAGAAGCCCAGATACTAGAATTGGAATATTGCTACACATTGAGCCCTACTCGCTTCAGCCTTTGCAAGTTAATCTTGCACCTGTGCAAGATTAGTCGGGTCTCTGGGTGCAGCTCCAGACCCTGAAGGACTCCAGCCCACTCCCGACTTCACAGAGCCTCTCTGACGACTGACTGCCTGGTGATTTCCCTCCCCCCCACCCTTGTTCTTGTTTCTAACGGCAGAAGCAAGCAAGTATTCAGAGTGCTGACGTTGGGTCTGGCACTGCTCCAAGGGCTTTGCACGGCTCTGTCCAAATCATCAGCCCTGTGGAGTCGGTACAATGATTATTCCATTTCACAGGCATGAAACAGACAGGGACTCAGAGATTGAGACTTTCTCAAGGTTGTACCACCAGGAAGAGACAGAGATGGGATTTGAACTTGGACAGCTCATGTTCCAAATTGCGCTTAATCTGTAAGCTGTTCTGCCTGACTTTAAAGATAAGTGCAAAAAAAAAAAAAAAAGGAAAAGCCCTTTTAAATGGGAATATTGGAATCACTATTCTTCCATCTAAGTGCATTACTTTCAACTTTGAGAGCAGGCGGTTCTTCTAGCTGCATTTGGCTAGGGAAGGGAGACATCTGGTGGCCGCCTGTTTTTTTTTGTTTTTTTTTTTAACTTTTTATTAGTGAAAATTTCAAATAAATCCAAAGTAAACAGAAAGGTATAAATCCCCCCTATGCCCAGGCCCCAGCTTCAAGGATATCTACCCTCTGCTAACCTGATTTCATCTATACCTCTACCCACTCTCCCCCTCCTTGATTCTTTCTTATTCTCTTTAAAATAAAAGTTCCATAAATCCACATGCAACTCTGTACATACACCCAGGAAACTCGCTGCCTACCAAGATAGAGAACATTTCCATTGCTCTAAAAATGCCACAGTCCCCTCTGCGCCAGCGACAGTTGTCCTGAATCTTCGCTGTAGATTAGCTCTGCTTGTCCCAGAATGTCATCCAGAGAGGAGCGCGGGCAGGCGCCCTTTGTCCTGTGCCCTTTCCTGGGCTTCGAGTCTGGGGCACCCCCGCCCCAGCATTGTGTGCGGCCATTTGCCTTTCATCGCTCCATTCTGTCTGCAGATGTGTGCGTCCATTCTCCAGTTGATAGAAATTTGGATTGTTTCCAGGTTGAGCCCATTGAAGAAAGTTGATGTAAACCTCCATGTTCAAGTCTTTTTTGTGGACATATGTTTACATTTCTCTTGTGTAAATACTTGGGAATGGAACTGTTGGATCAAAGGGAAGGTGGTTAACTTCATTAGAAACTGCCAGACCTTTCCCCAAAGTGATTTCACCACTTCACGTTCCAGCGGGCTCCTGGGATCGGGAAACCCTCCGGGGGACTGCGGCTGTAATTCACATTTCCCTGCTGATTAATGACGCGAGCAGCCTCTGTGTCCTTACTGACCGTTTTCTGCTTCCATTAGAAGTGTCCATTTTAGTCTTTTGTCCATTATTTACTGGGTTTTTACTACGACACTGCGGGAGCATCTCATTCTGGGTTGGAGTTTTGCAGGCCTGCATTTTCTGCCAGTCTGTGGCTTGTCTATTCATTTTCTTAATAGTCTTCCTGTGAGAACGTTCATATTTGCTGAAGTTGAATTTCATTTTTTCTTCTATAGCTGTTTCTTCCTGTATCCTAAGACAACTCTGCCTTCTTTCAAATGCAAAGATACTCTCTTGTTTTCTCTCAGTAGCTGTATAGGTTTTTGTATTTACACTTAAGTCCAAGATCCACCTCAAGTTTATTGTTGACATGCACACCACATGCATGTGCTCATGTGTGCACTCCTTTACGCACATGTGTGTACACGCTGTGTGCTCCTCATATGTGTGAATACGTGTTTGCATGTGGGTGCATACATGTGTGTGCTGTGTGTGTCCGTGCGTGTTGTATGTGTGTTGTGAGGTAGCGGTTGAAATTAGATTTTTTCCTGTGGATATCTAGTATCTAGTTGTTCCCTCACCACTGGTGAAGACAATCCTTTTCTGTACTGGATTGCTTTGGCACCGTTGTCAAAAATCAATCAACACAGCGTGAGTCCTCTGGCTTAGCTTCTTTTCAGTGTTGTGCTGGCTCTGCTAGGGCCTCTGGCCGCCCTTATGCGCCTTTGCCAACTTAGTGTCCCTGATCAGGCTCAGCCTGGAGCGCCAGCTGTGTTAACAGCGCTAGTCACCTAAGCATTTCTCCTTGAAGGGGCTGTGTCCCGGTGCTCCGGCGGGACACTGCGGAGCAGAAGCCTTCGCGTCCTGGCCCCTTGGCTGTGCTTTGCTTTGGTCCCGTTTCCCTGAGCAGTGGCTCCTGGGAGCTGTGCATTGGCAGTGTATCTGGACTAGAGTCCCTCGGTGACCTCGCAGTCCAGACTCGGGCCTGGTGAGCGCCTGCCGGCACTCCGACCGGCTCACACACTGGTCTTCTACCTCAGCAGCATCCCTCAGCTTTGCTGAGCCCTGGACACCTTTGCCCGTGGCCCTTCTGAAGCAAAAGAGCAGCCCCGGGCCATTGGCCTGACCCTGTCCGCTTGCAGTACCCAGAGGGGTGTTTTGCCTGGGGCAGTGGTTGGAGGTGACCCTGGTAACTCAACAGGATTTCTGTTCTCCCCAAAGTTGCTACTATGCCTTCTCCAGTGTGGTCCGAAGCCCCACCAGGGGGAGGGGACCCTCTAAATTTGTCCTTGTTAAAATAATCATTCCAATAAATTCCCTTTCTCACCAAACTCACCGTTCATTTGGGAATTACGTAGTGAGTTTAGGCAAGTGACATTTATGTGAGTGCAGGATGGTGTGACCGTGTTATGAGGGATGTGGAAACTCCTGCCTTTGATCTAGCTAGTGAGAGAACAAAATCATTGATTTAAAGTCAAACCAGGCTCCGCGCAGTGATGATGCTGTGCAAGGGTTGGATGTCCTCCCAGTCCCACACGTGAGCATGGCACCGGCTAAAGGTTTCAACAGTGGGGACCTACGTGTCACCATGATGCGTTCTTCAGGAAAATGACTGAGCCCAACATTTGCTCTCCTTCGCAGAGATGGCTTCAGTATTTCTCTAGGGCAAGATAACTTAGGAAATCAAAAGATCTAAAGCTGTACATGACAACCAGAGGCCCCCTATTAAGGGGGCTCATCCATGGCTCCATGGCTCATGTCCCCTTCCTCTTCTACCTGTACCCCCTTGGGAACAAGTCTGGAAACCACTAGTACATTACCGGCAGTAAACAGGCTGTGTCTCAGGTTCACGACCTCACCTGGGCTCTCTCATAAGCTCGTGCTCCGAGACTTTCCTTCTATTGACAAGCACCAGAAAAGCAGGCTTTGGGGCCATATCCTGACTGCGCTTCTGGCAGGTCCTGGAAGCGTCTAATAACCTCTGTTCTCAGAGTCCTCTTCTGTAGAATGGGTGTGATGATACTACTCACCCTAGAGGGTCAAATGCAAATGAATGGATAAGACAGGCAGGCATTCAGGATGCTGTGCAGGAAATGCCCGTTCCTGCCATCATTTCTCCTATCACCATCATCTTGTCCTAATCAGGCAGCAGAACATGACCTTACTCTCCACTCACCCTGGGGCTTCGCATCTTGCCACCTTGCCTAGCAGACCTCTGATAGGAGTTACGAAGAACTAAGCTGTGAGGGTGCCCTGTTCCTGCAGAAAGAAGTAAGGCGGAAGCACATTCGTCTGCACATGGAAGGGGCGCTGACGGCCCGGGACAAGGTCGGGGTGCAGGATTTTGTGCTGCTGGATGCACACACCAGTGAATCTGCTTTTCTGGAAAATCTCCGCAAGCGTTTCAGCGAGAACCTCATCTATGTAATGTAACCCGTGACTCGGATGTTTTCATACAGTGGTGGCTTCCCCCTCCCGCCCCGCTTCCAGTCTGAGCTTAGATGTCTCTGCCTTCCTAGCTACCAGCTAGGTGGCTTCCTTACTCGCCATCTGCACCCTCTAGTCTACTTACCCCTGTCTTAGCATGTAGCTCTGATTGCAGTAATCCTGATCCCTTGGTTGTCTGTCTGTCTGTCTGTCTGACCTTGCCCCGCCCCATGTGAGCGCCACAAGAGCAAAGACCCCACCAGTCTCACTTACCATGTTAGACCCCCAACATGGAACAGTCATAGGCTGTGATGGTCTTGCACTGCAGCCACCTGCACCCTGGAATGTCTCACTGGTGCCTTGGTTCATTCCCTCAGACATACATTGGGACTCTCCTTGTATCAGTGAATCCATACCAGGAGCTGGGAATCTACACGGTGAGCCAGATGGAACTTTATCAAGGAGTCAATTTCTTTGAACTGCCACCCCATGTGTAAGTAGCACCCAACAGGAGTGTCTGTCTTTCCTCCTTCATCTCCTCTCTATTTACCCCCAGAATCCCTCCTTTCATTTATCTTTCATCCTGTCCAAATCCCTGATGCATGCTCATAGGTTCTGTATCTCACTTAGGCTGCCACTTTCTTGTGAAATAATATCATTCAAAGCAGTAGAATATTCCAGCAGATCATCACCAAATCTCAGCTTAAATGTGATGAACAGTGAAATCCTCCTATAATGGCTAACACCCAAGCGTGGCTATAGAGGGGTCTTCTCGGGCAGCAGGTTGCTGTAGTGCCCTCTGCTGGTGCCTGAGTGTCATGGTCACTGGGAGGAAAACCCATTGGTAGAAACCTGGGGATTGCACAATCAATTCATTAAGATGAGCAATTTGCTGCCTGGCCTCTATGTGACTCAGGTGCTGATGAACTTCTCAGGTCTCCTCCTTGGTCACTTCGCTATTCCCATTTCCCAAGGCTTCAATACATCTTTCTGAATCACCAGCACCAGTGACTGAAATGGGCGGCTTTCCAACTTTACCATGTGCTCAGATCATGTTACTGGAAGATTATCATTCTTTAGTGTTCTTATCTTGGTGCTAATGGTGTCAAAATCCTTTTCCCTCTTGTTTTAAAGATAACAGCAGTTTTAAAATCCTTTTGGCTTTCTGTCTCTTAGCACTCGAGGTTATGAGAAGAGAAAACATGAGATCTTATGTCTTGAATAAGATTTAGATACGATGTTATTTCCACCTAGTTAATAGACTATCATTTTGGTATGCACCTTGGTATTTGTGCTGCTCTTAAAAGAAATGCTTATTTTTAAAAGA
>NW_004567130.1:11153690-11156584 GCF_000260355.1 Condylura cristata | reverse complement strand
CCCCCACAGCTACGCCATAGCTGACAACGCCTACCGCATGATGTGTTCTGAGCTAAATAACCACTTCATCCTCATTTCTGGAGAGAGTGGGGCAGGGAAAACAGAGGCGTCCAAGAAGATTCTCCAGTATTTTGCAGCAACCTGCCCAATGACCGAGTCCCTGCAGATAGCCCGTGACAAACTGCTGCTGTCCACTCCGGTGCTGGAGGTAAAGGCCTCTGTGAGCTTCCAGGGAGGGGAGGCCTGGACCACTAAGCAAGGAGAGCCCACTGATGGGCATGTCACTGACTCAGTTAAGAAGAAGGGTCCCTTGTAGTACTGTGGTTAAGGACATGGCCTTGGACTTCAGCTGCCATGGAAGCTAATCACAGGGTAGTCATGCACCAGCAGGTTTCAGCAAGTTACTCCAGATCCCAGAACCCAGGCCCCATCTGGGTCTGCTCATCGAGGTTTATGGGAGGTTTTCGAGGCATAAATGAGATGAATGCACAAAAAGCACATAGCAGAGTTAGTAAGGGCTAAAACAATAATCTGGTTATTAATATTTTGTATTAAAATCATGTTGATTTTTTTCCTACTATTGTAATTCACTGTTCTTAAAAGAAATGCTTTTAATCAAGGAGTCAATTTCTTTGAACTGCCACCCCATATGTAAGTAGCACCCTGGTTGATTTTTTTTTTAAGAGTTATTATATAGAAGATCTGGGTACATGTAGGCCAGAAGTGCAGGGAATGAGAGGATTCACCAGAGACAGTGGGGAGCAGAACAGGAGGCTCTACTGAAATACACAGCTGAGGGGAGCAGCAGGCGAGACAGGGGAGGTCTGCCGTGCCATGTGGGTCAGCTCCCTGGCCGGGGATTGAACTCACTGTAGTGGTGATAGTGCTGAGATTTAAGCCCTAGACCACCAGGGAGGCCCTGCTGGTTAATTTTAAACAAGTAATTTTCTTCTGTGTTTTTATCATCTTGTCTGCAAAAGATGTGACACAAGCTATGTAACTTCTATCAACCGACAAATTCCAGATAGAAGGGAAACACTCTGAAAAATCAGAATTTCCATTGCTAACTTAGGTTATGACCTCCCTTTTTTGTATAATCATAATACCAAAATATTCTGAGCAACCATCAGTTTACAACTGGATTGCCTTAGCCTCATAAGGCAGCTGCCTGGCCCAGGCAAGCTGCCCCAGGGAGGGAAATTCTTCTGTCTCTGGAGACAAAAAGGCAAGCCCCAGGAGAGAGAAGACCCCCAGGGCATAAGAACTCCTGGGAAGCTTCCTTGTTTTTTGTTTGTTTTTTTTTTTAAATGAAAAAGCAAATCTCATAAGATTCCCAGGGCATAAGGACTCATGGACAATTTTTTAACCTTGTTTACACAGGTGTTGCTTAATACACGACTGTACAAGTTTTTCTTAATGTACTCCTTTATAAAATAATCAACTACTCTCTGCTAGCCTTAAATTACCCTTTTCTTAAACACTACTCTCTGCTAGCCTTAAATTAGCCATTAACTTTTCTTTAGACAATCACTGATAACTGCTAACACACCTTAAGGCCCCTAATAATTTTTTGCTAATAGCTCATCCTTTCCCAGACCCCTCTTCCTTGAGTTGTAGTTAAACATCTGTATACATGACAATTATTACAAATATGTATAATTTAGTATACCATAAAATGTTAGAAAAAAAATTCCCCTTTTTTCCTTTAGAATGTTTTATGACAATATGTGGCGCTCTCATTAACTTACCCTATACATTATCTAATTAACTACTCACTACACAGTATAAATAAAGACCTTCTGAGGGAATGAGCAGGAAGACTTACACCCAACTCTGACTCCCGTGTCTTCCTCACGCCCGCTCCCCTTTTCCCTTCTTGGAATCTCCGCTCACAGATGCCTTCCCACCTTAGGGCCCTGCCTGTCTCTCCTCCCCACAGCTCGATAGCTGGGGGCAGTCCCCAACAATGTTTATGGTTGCAGGGATTTCCCCAGTAGAACTTTGGGGCTGCGTAACTGAGCTAATACACATCACAAGGGTCTGCTGCCTGCATACTATGTCGTTTCAAAACTGTTTCTATTATGCCAGAAGGGGAGGGGGGTGGCCAGCTGTACCTTCTAGGGCAGCAAGAGCTCAGGTCCTACCTGTTGTGGGCCATTTCTATTCCTAGATTGTATTTCCAGGGAGAAGATGCTCCTTTTTTTCTGGTTCCAAGCATAGTATTTGTCATCAAATCTTAGTGATTCCTTCTTAGAAGATAAATGATGTCTTTCATTCTGGCTCCCACCTTCCTCCTCTGCTTTCATCATAAACATGTCATTTGGGGTCAGGAATGTGACAAGCACAGTGAGCTGAAATAACAGTATGGCTCAGTCTTGCCCCCTCCCCCACTTTGTATTCCAAGGCTTTCGGAAATGCGAAAACTCTCCGGAATGACAACTCCAGCAGATTTGGAAAATACATGGACATACAGTTTGACTTTAAGGTACACTGAAGTTCTTATTACTGGTTTATGGGCATCTCTCCGGCAGCCAGCACCAACCCCCAGCCCAAAGCACCCTAAGGGAGAAGGGGCACATTGACTCAAACCATTGGCGGGACCCTGAAATAGTGTTCGTTTTAGCCAAGACTTCATAGGTTGGCAGAATTGGGAAATCTAATAACCAGGTGTGGGGGAAGAGGGGATCAAGGGGACCTCTAGAACGCTTACCTCTGACTGATGCCCACTGATGCCACCTGGTGGAGGTGAAATCACATAACCTGCAGCTATTCTCATGCTGAAAGAGTGGAAACACCCCACAGGGAGGACAGCACGGCCTGGGCAGAAGAGCATGTCTCACAGGGAGGTGTCCGAGGGCAGTGAGGGCCAGGCCCACCCCACGGGGGCCTTGGGC
>NW_004567130.1:11113687-11153455 GCF_000260355.1 Condylura cristata | reverse complement strand
GGAATTTAAACGGGGCTCATGCAAGCAGGAGGGACGAAGTGTCCAGGGACATATAATTCCAAGTGACAACATGAGGCTGGACAGCGGGCTGAGCCCCAACCACACGTCGCCATGAGGGCCGACGGGCTCAAGTTGCCCAGAGTCCGGTGCATGGACATAGACTTAAACAAGACAACTATGTATACTTTATAACTTTTTGTTTAAGATTTATGTATTTATGTATATAAGAACTGGGGTACAGGCTAGAGGTGCAGGGAGTGAGAGAATGCAACAGAGGCAGAGTGGGGAGCAGAACAGGCAGATTGACTGGAACACTGCTGAGGGCAGTGGTGGGCGAGGCAGTGAGGTCTGCTGTGCCCTGTGGGTCGGCTCCCTGTGGGGGGTTGAACTCCTGCTGTGCTGCAGTGGCTGCTAACAGCTTGAGTGCTGCACTTGAACCCTTTGTGCCACCAGGAAGGCTCCTTTCAAAGTCTTTATTGAAATTCAAGACACATCCTGAACAGAACACACTTCAGGAGGCCAGTTCAATGAATCGTGACTCCGTGTGGACATGTGTAATCGCCACTCAGATCGAGTGGAAACATTTCTGGCATCTACGAGGTCTTCCTGCCGTGTCTGTGCTGACCTCTGTAATCACAGATTAATTTTTCTGGTTCTCATATTCCTATAGTGGATTTATACCCTCTGCTCTAAGTTTATCTGGTCTACTTTGGGTGGATGTTTGGACAGTTTCCCGTCTGGGGCTGTCGTCAGTCATGCTCCAGGCATCTTTGCTGATTCTGTGTAGTGAACACAAGTGCTCACTCCTGTGGGCACAGGCCAGGAGTGGAATTGCAGAGCTCTTTGCAGCAATGTCACAGAATTACCGACAGTTCCAGGTAATTGACACCATTGACAGCATATAGTACTGTCGGCCCTTTTAATTTTACTACTGAAAACTAATTTAGATGTCCTGGGGACAGAGTAGTTTCTCACTGTAATTTAAGTTTGTAGCTCCCTGACTATTAATGAAGGTTTGCTAATTGGCTCCTTTGCCCATTTTTTAAAAAGATTTATGCATACAGAACTGGGGTACAGGCCAGAGGTGCAGGGGTGGTGAGAGGCTTCACCAGAGACAGAGTGGGGAGCAGAACAGGCAGATCAACAAAGCACACTGCTGAGGGGAGCAGAGGGCGGGTCGAGAGGTCTGCCGCGCCATGTGGGTCACCTCTGGGGTGGGGATCCAACTCATGCTGACGTGGCTTTAGCTTCTTAGTGGTGTGCTTTAACCCGCTGCGCCACCAGGGAGCCCCCTTTTGCCCATTTTTAATTTTTTCTTAATGATTTGCAAGTGGAGGTCCTCCCTGCTGGCGCAGCGGGTTAGGACTCAGCTTGCAAAGCCACAGCCCCTTCTGTGCAAGTTCCATCCCCGGCCCCAGAGGCGACCTCTCCTGTCTCTCTTGCTGCTCTGCTCAGCAGTGAGCTTTGTCCATCGGCCTGTTCTGCTCCCCACTTTGTCTCTGGTGAAGCCTCTCACTGCCCCTGCACCTGTGGCCTGTACCCCTGTTCTGTATGCATAAATAAACAAATCTTTTAAAAAAATGATTTGTAAGTGGTGTATATGTTTTAGAATACAAAATCTTTATTGAATATATTCTTCAAATAACAAGACTGATATTTGAATAAGACTCCTGCACAAAGAAACAGGCCTGTGGAACAGAATGGAGTCCAGAAAGAATACCATGTGTACGCCAGGAGCTAGCGGCCAGCAGCAACAGAATCATCTTCCTAATGAGCGGTGCTAATCAACTAGAAATTCAGAGGGGTAAAAAGATCTTTGACCCCCTCCCTCACCCTTTATATAAAAATTAAATGGAGAGCGAACATTAGATTGTTAAACTAGCAATCTTCTAGATAAAACCATAGAAAACATCTTCATGACCTTAGTGTGGGCAGAGATCTTTTTGATAAGAATCCAGAAAACATTCACCATAGAAGACTGACAGAAAGGACTTCTCTAAGATTTATAATTTTAGTCCACTGGACAACATAGCTTTAGTTCACTGCTAAGGGAATGATTTGATTATTGTCATCATTGCTTTTTTTTTTTTTTTTGCTCTGTTAAGGGCATCCCAGTTGGCGGGCACATAATCAGTTACTTGATAGAAAAGTCTCGAGTTGTGTATCAAAACCAGGGTGAGCGGAACTTCCACATCTTCTACCAGCTGCTGGAGGGTGGCGAGGAGGAGCTTCTCACTTACCTGGGACTTGAGCGAGACCCCCTGCTCTACAGATACCTCTCACAGGTAGGAAGCGTCTGGCTGAGGCGGCCCTTGGGTTAGAGGGGTGTTTGGTGGTGGCTGCTATAACATATTCAAGAACTTCCTCATTGTCATTCTTGAGATATCATACTGACTGATTTCTTGAAGCTTATCCCAGGCAACCTTTACTGCCAGGCAGGTGTGTCCTCTGAGTATGCGATTCTCAGTCCTACCTGAAATTTGAATCACCCAAGGAGCTTTGGACATACAATTTCCTGGCCTCCACCCTAGAGATTCAGGTTTAATTGGCCTGGGAAGGGACTGGGACATCAGGATTACCTTAAGCCCTGCTCCGTGATCAAATGTAAATCAATGAGTCCCCAGGTGATTCCCAGATACCAAGCATCTTCAATTTACTTAGCAAAAAGAGCGAGAAAAATCTTTTTAAAAACACACATGGAGATGAATGCTACCATCCACCCACAAAGAGAAGCCTCTTCCCAGAGCAGAAAGAAAATGCTAAGTAAGTCTGAAAAGAGCAGTGGACAAGTCACCGTCTGCTGCGATGCCACGAGGCTGCATAGAGTGAGCCCCATTCCCGCCACGATCCAGCGCATCCTGAGCTAGCTCACACTTGCTTCCAGGGAAAGCTGGTCCAGGACTGGGCTGAGGCTCCTGAATGATCCCCACAAGTGCCATTAAGAGGCCCACTGCTGTGTCAACAGGGTCTTCGTGCCAAAGAGTCCTCTATCAATGACAAGAACGACTGGAAAACCGTGTGCAATGCCTTTGCTGTCATCGATTTCACTGAAGATGACCTGGAGGTTTGGCACCCGCGGGCGGGCTGTCTGGGGTTGAAGGGCTCCATCCTGTTCTGAGTGTCGAGGTTTCGAGGGGTGCAGATGAAAGCATGGGCAGCCCGTTTCCAGGAATAGCGGACAAACTGGCTACGCTTCTCACACCACGCGGCCCCACACTGCATGACATGAACCGTGACTGAAAACTCAGTCTCTGGATACTGGCAACCTTCATTGGCGGTGCCGGGTCCCCCCACCAGCCCTACGCTTCCCGGAACTGTGGGAAGGGGAGATCATGCTCTCCTCGCGTCTGATCTCAAATCAGTAGGATGTGTAGGCTCTCCCAGGTGATGCCCATAAAGAATTCTGTTTGGAGCAAACTTAGGTCTTAGAAACATTGTCTTTTTGATAAACTTGATTTTCCAAGGGCCAGGTTACCACATACGGTGTATACTGACTTCCCGAGGACCATACGGTCATCTATGACGTAATATACGTAGCGTGTGCGTATGTGCACATATGCTGACAGAACCACACATGACACACATCTGGGACTGTGGCACTTGCCCCTCAGTGTTTTATGGGTGGGTGGAGAAACATAAAAGGAGAAATGTCCTGTCTGGAGATCGACATTCCTGATTTCTGGGGACAGAAGCAACTTGGTTCTGTGAGTTGAGGCTGGACCTCCAGGGACCTCATCTGATGGCGTTTGCAGATTCGGGGGCCACTGGCTTCTCTCCCTGCCCTCCTCACTGCTTCTCACATTCCTAGAATCTCTTTGGAATTATTGCCAGTGTCCTACACCTGGGCAACATTTGTTTGGAAGAGAATCGCCAAGGCTGTGCCAACATCCCACACACCCACGAGATCAAGTGGATCGCCAAGGTGATCTGCGCTTGGAAGAGGACGGGCGGCCGGGGCCCCTTCTGGCAGTGGAGCGGCTGGGTGGCCAGGAGCAGAGGCTCATGCCAGGTTCTCTGGCTGATACTGCTTGGGAGTTTGAAGAGCATAGTGTTTGGCAAGCCACTAGGTAGAATCCAGTGGATCCAAAAACCTACTGTAATCTACTTGTATTAAAGCACAATTGTCTGATACTCCTTGAGCTGGGTACTCTGCAAACTCAAAGTTAGCAAGTAAAATTGAGTCACTGAATTTTGTTTCCTATTTCTACAGCTCCTTGGGGTCCAACCATCAGTCCTTCTGGAAGCTCTCACCCACAGAAAGATTGAAGCCAAAACTGAAGAGGTAAAAATGCAGCCGCCTTCCCGCTGCTACCGCCTCCCTGTGACAGCAGCAGGACGGAGACCAAACCCCTGAACTGGCCCAGCAGGTCCTGCCAGGCTTTCCCGTCTCAGCCTTCCCGCTCCCCACCAAGACACCATCACTGGCGCTCCATTCTCAAGCTCGCCATGCCTCCCCTCCCCCTCCCACCCCGGGCTCTTTGTATCTGCTGTTCCCTTTGCTAAAACAGTTTCTTGTGCTGCATCTAATTCAGTTCTCACTCTTTAGTTCCCAGGAGCCATGTCTTCAAGGAGCCTGCCCTGATCATCCCACTGTACCCTAATGTAGCCCATGTACCCCCTTAAAGCACCTGTCACTTGGCTCACAGCTTGACTCCTCCTTGCATGTCACACACACGCACAACTGTGAGCTCACCAAGGTCAGAGCTGGTTCTCTCGGGCAGGGTGGGATCTCAGAATCTCGGCACAGTGCACCCCAACAATAACAACCGCACGAACGAGCAAAAGCAGAGGCAGCCCCTCCCCCCAGCCCAGGTCCTTCACCAGTCACCAGGCTTCGTTTCTGTGAGACGAAGACATATCACCTGCCCTCCCAGGTGATATGCCCGCTGACACTGGAGCTCTCTGTCTACGCCAGAGACGCCATGGCGAAGGCGGTTTACGAACGAACCTTTACCTGGCTGGTCAACAAAATCAACTCCTCCTTAGTGAACAAGGTTAGTCTGCACTTTTGGGGTAATATTTTCTGATCCATGCTGTCACTTCCAAGAATTGTGTGAGAATTGACTGCTGGTTCTTGATGGACAGGGACAGTATCTTTACAGGTTGACATCACTTGTCTGGCACACAGCAGGCTCACAAAAACACATGCTGAGCAATCTCTGCATCGTGTGCCATGGTGTGGGTGCACAGTACTGGAAATATGCCAGATAGCAGTTTTGAAGAGTAGTGTATTTTAATGTGTATTAGAATAGAGATGACCACTCCTGCAGACTCATCCTAATTTGTATTTCCTTTTTAAGTGGAATTTTATTATTAAAAAAAGGGAGCCTACTCAACTATGAGTTAAGGCTATGAGGCCTGGGGCGTGGGGATGGGAGACACTTGTGATGGTGGGATGCTTCGGCTGAGTACACACATCACACACACGCATTGAAAAGGCCCATCCTCTGGAACTGGAAAAGATCATGCTTAGTGAGATAAGCCAGAAAGAGAAAGAAAAATACCAGATGGTTTCACTCATAGCAGGAGTATAATGGACCAGGTGGAAAATAACAAAAATAATGAACAACCATATACCAGAGACATTTTGTGGGGGTAGAAGGGGAATGGGATCAAAAACGGGGTGGGGGGAGGGAAATGCACAGGATTACGGTGATGGCACACGGGTGACTTGGTGATAGGAAACCCGCGGGGATTACAATTGAGATGGAAAAAAAAGTACAAAATGATGTAAAAATAAACTTTTGTAATTAAAAAAAAAGAAAAGGCCCATCCTCTTCGTCCCTCCTTGCCTGAGAGCACTTGGTCTCCTATGAAGGTGACCTCTGTACTCCCTGTCCGCTTTCCTGACTAAGTATCTCCTGTGTCTCCTTGACTGTCTGCGGTTGATTGGTGTGTGTGCATGTGTGCACGGTAGAAATTGGCAGAGGGTCTGGCCGGGCTGCAAAAAGTGTTTCCAGAAAGCTGGAGAAAGTGTTTCCACCTGCAGGTTCTTCTGTGAACCATTGCTGGAAAGGAAGAAGGCATGAGTTTATGGCCAAGTCCCAGCTTTGGCTTCAGCCACTGGATTTGGAGTGTCATAGAGTAAAGGTCAATTGACTAACGGCGTGTGTTATTTGAATAGGACTTCACGAAGAAAACTGTGATTGGGTTGCTGGATATCTATGGATTCGAGGTCTTCGACAAGAATGGGTGAGTTGGTCACTACCAGCTGCCCTTTGGTCTTCTGGCAGGTCTCAGCCTGGTTTGGGGCATCTCTGGTGTTACTGGTGTTACCTTTCACTTCTCCAGAAATTCCCCAAACTTGCAACCCCTGATGTATACGCTACTCTGAAAGTGGAATAGCCACAGCAGTGCAAATGTCTTTTAACTTCACACTTGTGAGCTATTTAATAGGTTGTTTGATTACTAGACTTTGGTTATTTATTAAAAAGCATCTTTGAAAACAAGCACAATTTAAAAATTGGTTGATTTGTGTAGCCTTAGTTATTTAAATCTTTTGCATCTCTTCAATGGTCTAACCGCTGTGAAAAACCATATGGATGTTTCGCAAACTACTAAAAATGCATTTACCTGATGACCCAGCAATCTCACTTCTAAGGACATAAAAACACTAGTTCAAATGGAAACCTGCACTCCTGTTTATTTCTACACTATTCACAATAGCTAAGCTATGGAAACAAATTAAGTGCCCCATAACATGGCTAGATTGAGATGTGGTGTGCACACACACACACGCACACACACACAATGGAATACTATTCAGCAATCAAAAATGAAAACCTCATGTCATTTGCAGTAACAAAGATGGAGCTGGAAGGGTTATGCTCAGTGATATAAGTCAGAAGGAAAAAAGTCTTAGGTCGTTTCACTCATGGGAGGTATATAGGGAAACCAAACAAAGGGTCAAAAATAAACAATTAGCAGGCAAACTGTAGCTCTAAGGCATAGAGCAGGGGAGGGGTGGGGCGAGGGGTCAAAATAAGAAAGGGAAGAGCACACTGACTGGTGACAGTTCACAGGTGATGAAGCTGTGCGAGATTTATTACAGTGTATGAAAATGTAATAAACAGACAAGTCTTTTATATCTCTAGTTTTGAACAGTTTTGTATAAATTACTGCAATGAGAAACTCCAGCAGCTCTTAATAGAGAGGACCCTGAAAGCAGAGCAGACCGAGTATGAAATGGAAGGCATAGAGGTAAACATTTCGATGTCTTGTCCTCTGATTTTATTTTTTTCCCTTCTCTGATTTCTCTGTCAAGAAACACCTGAGAAATATTTCACTGGAGAATTTTCCTCATTGGTACTAGGAATTTTTTCCCCCTCCTTGCCTGCTTATTTCCTGAGAACTTATTTTGATATCCAGAAAGTATTTTTTGTAATGTTGGACATGAAATCAGATTTTAAAGAAGATTTTTGGAAGATCAATTTAAAAAAAAATCCACTTTGTGTACACATAATCCTTCCTGGAGAATTCTTTCCTCTCTGTCATTTTAGTGGGAGCCGATTCAATATTTCAACAACAAGATCATCTGTGACTTGGTAGAAGAGAGACACAAAGGGATCATTGCCATCCTGGTGAGAAAACTAAAGGCACCTGAGTGCCTCCATGCCCACGGGGCTTCCAGCGAGCACAGAAACTGCTTCCCGGGCTCACAGAGGGTTTGGCGGGGGCCGCTCGGCAGTCTGCTAGGTCATGGATGGGTGCAAGTTGGACTTTGTTGCTCCCTTCTTTCTGGGAGCTATCGTTGTGGCTTACACCCCTAAGTTACAGCCCCCGGAAGAGAGCAAGGAGAGGCCTTTAAAGTAAATGTGTGTCGATCATCCAGAGACTTGGAAGGACAAACCACCAGGGGGAGGGACCCAGTGTAACAGGGGCTTCGTGGTCCTGTGAGGGGGAGGGGCAGCTAGCTCCCTCAGCCCTGAGCAGGAAGCCAGAAAAGCTGAAGGAAAGTCTCATAAACAAGATCCATGGAGCCTGAGTTGAGGCTCCCTGTGATCTTGTTTTGAAGCATTTCAACTTCTCAGAACCTGAGTGCCTTGGAATCCACAATCATTCCAAGCATCAGTTTTAAAAATAAATTCTGAAGGCAAATGAAAAACTGTTGCCTTGCCCTGCTCTTCCTCTGGGATCATCCGCACCAATGTAAATAACTGGGCCTCTTCCGCCCCCCAACTTCTGGGTGAACACCCGCATTCTAGAGCAGGGTGGAGACAGTGGTGAATGCTAATTGCCAGAAGAGCGTGGGCACCAGATTCAGTTCCAGCCCCACGGCAGTCTAACCTCCAGCCATGGTGGCTCCAGTGTCCCAGACTGGGGGTGTAGAAAGAACAGCGCCGACTCACAGGCGTGGAGCAGATTCCACGGGACAGCACACACACAGGGCTTGGGCCTAAGCTGCTGCCAGACAGCTGTTTAGCTGCTGTTCGTTCGGTCAGCAAATACTTACCGAGCACCCACTTCATGCCAAGACCAGATGTCCCACTTTAGGGCACAACGGTGAACAAAATAGAATGAAAGGTGCTCGCAGGGGGCGTTACCTCCTAGCCCGAGAGTGACAGCAGATAGGTCAGTAGACAGAGGAAAAAAGCAGGAAAGGCAGGGTGTGGCGGGATGGTCAGGAAAGGGCCCCTGAGAGGTGCCCTTGGAGCAAAGAGTTAAAGGAGGTGGGGGCAGGCCGTGAGCACGCCAGGGAAGGCCCCGGCGGATGTCGGCTGGGGTGTGCCCAGCCAGTGTGCACATGGATTGCCAAGCCAGTATTTTAAAATCCTTGGAGATACTTCTTTCTATTTGCTTTCCCACCATGGAGTCAGAAAGCAGAGAAATGCTGTGCACAAGTCGCCTTGCCAACCTTCACCTGGAACTTTGGTTGCTGTTTTAGTAAAAGCTACCAGGTCCATTCAGCCTTCTTTTTTTTTTTTTTTTTTTTTGCAAGGTTGTCAAGTAAATTGAGGACTGAAAATAAGAAGTAGACACAGCTTGGTGATGTAGAAGGTCAGGCCCAACTGGTATTTTTCTTTCCCGGGGACTTTGATCTAAATAGAAGGGAGGGCCCAAGGAGCCATATTTTTGATCAACAATGACTAAGAGAAAAAGAAGGCTGGATATTTAAACTGATGGTGGAAACTGTGGAGCATCTTGAGAAGACTTGGAAATATGGGTCAAGTGGCTGAGTGGTGGAACTTGTCACAGGAAAGGGGCTGACTTTTCACAGAAAGTCCATTTTATCTGAGAAACACAGCACATATATTTATGCTTACAAGAGCTGGGGTGTAGCCAGAGATGTGGGGGGTGCAAAGATTCACCAGAGACAGAGTGGGGAGCAGAACAGGCAGATCGATGAAGTACACTGCTGAGGGGAGCAGTGGGCGGGTCAGGAGAGGTCTGCTGGGCCATGTGGGTCAGCTCCCTGGCCGGGGGTTGACCCACATGCTGCAGTGGCCGCTGATAGCTTCAAAGTGCTGTGTCTTAACCCCTTGTGCCACCAGGGAGGGCCCTTGAGAAACAGAACACATGTAACAGATTTCTTGAGATCCCCTCCTGATCCCCTTGTTCACACGAACATGTATGAAATGACAGTGCTTCAGTGTTTTAGCCAAGTACATTCTGCCTTAGCTGATGAAGCATTTAGACTTGGAGTTGGGGTGAGGTGCTGTGGATTGAGGCATCTTTCCTTTCAAAGGATGAAGAATGCATTCGCCCAGGCCCTGCTACAGACTTGAGTTTCCTGGAGAAACTGGAAGAGAAAGTGGGTTCGCACGCTCACTTCCAAACGTATGTACCTCATTTGTGGGAAGGTGTGGTCTCATTTGGGGGGGCATGATATAGTGTCCCCCCAAGAGGACAGCTGCTGCTTCCTGTACAGGCATCTCCTCAACTTGCTGCTCAGATGCACACACCTCTCCTAAAGTAGAAATCAAACTAATTCTGAGAATTTTTTTATTATTTTGTACCTTTATTCAGTGATCACTACCTTTCGGACATGTCACATGTATGAAATTGTGTCAGAATTCAGGTATCAAATATAGTGGTGTATAGCTCTGAAGTCCACAACTTAATAAATTGTCCTACTTATCTTTATTCACATAACCACCACGCAGATCAAGGTAAAAGCATAGAAATGCTATTCGTGAGGGTCCCGCATCAACCTTCAGCTGGTTTGTTTCAGTGAAAGCTACCAAGTCAACTCATCCTTCAGCTTTTGTTTAAGATTTATTTGTACAGAACTGGGGTTCAGGCCAGAGGCTCAGGGGTGGCGAGAGGCTTCACCAGAGACAGAGTAGGGAGTGGAACAGGCAGATCGATGAAGTACCCTGCTGAGGGGAGCAGCGGGCAGGACAGGAGAGGTCTGCCACGCCATGTGGGTCAGCTCCCTGGCCAGGGATGGAATTCATGCTGCCGTGGTGATAGTGCTGAGACTTAACCCCTAGGCCACAAGGGGGCCCCAGGCTGTAATTTTAGACATCACCGACCTGGATGGATTCAGTGGCCAGGCTTCCTGGGGGCGGCCCCGAGGTAGCTTCCAGCACCGACCTCCAGTGACCTTCATGCTCTGCGCAGCTGTCAGAGATGTCCCTCAATCTTTGTGTTTTGCTGCAGTGAAGTGGAGCTTCAGCCTGTGTCTATTTCTGTCTCACTATAGCAGGAAGCTGGCGGGTCCACAGGGCCGGAAGAGAATTGGCTGGATGGAGTTCCGGCTCTCCCACTATGCAGGAGAGGTCACATACTGCACCAAAGGTCAGCGCCTGTGCGGCGCAGGTCAGAGCCATGCCCCGTGTCCATTGAGGCCCGCTACACATTCGCCCCAGCTGTCTCCTAATCTCACCTTTGAATGCACCATTTGAAAACGGTTTCCTTATAACTTTTATCTACAGCTACTTTTATCAAAGCAGATCACATGCCATGGAGTTCATGGAATTGCACACTTAAACTGTGCCATTCAACCACTTTTAGTATATTCACTGTATACTGGGCTGTCAGGAAAGTCATGATGCATTTTTGCATGGAAAACAAACTACGCCATGATTTTCCCGACAACACAGTGTGCAGCCTCAGATCCTCTCGGAGCAGCTGGCGGGTGCCCTGCCCCCAAGCCCCTGTGCACCGTAGCAGTCGTGTTCCCAGCCCTGTCCCCTAAGGCCCTGGGCAAAAAAATGCCTCTATTTTCTGCCTGTATGTTTGCCTGCTCTGGGTATTTTTGTGAAAGGAACCACACGCCACCTGGCTTCCTGTACGACACCTCTCGCTTGGCATAATGTTCTCTAGCTTCCGCCATGTTTTTTATTGCCAACGAAGATTCCACTGCACACTGAGACCATTCTTTTACCCCTTTCATGTGTCGTCTGGGCAGTTCCCACTCTTTGGTTGTCGTGGGCAGGATGACTGGACGTGTGAGCATACGTCCCTAAGCATCCACCTGTGACATTTCTGGGTCCCCTGACAGCTTGAGGGGTGGCCGCCGCTTGTCCCCCCACCCACCGTGCGTTCCTGCCTGTCTTTACACACCCTTCCCGCGCTGGAGTGGCCTTCCCTGGCCCCAGCTGCCCTCGGGGCTATGAGAGAGCATCTCACTGTGGGTCGGTTTGCATCCCTGGTGGCAAGTGATGTCGCACAGAGACACTGGCCACTGGCCCATCTTCCTCTCTCACTTCAGAATGGCGTATTTGTTGCTTTCAGGATTCTTGGAGAAAAACAATGATCTCCTTTACAGACATCTGAAAGAGGTAAGTCTGAAGGTGACTGTGTTCCTGATGGGCCTGTCACCCGTGACACTGGCCTTCTGGATGTTTCTCTTCTGGCCACTGTGGTAGCACTGCAGCATGTCGTGCCGGAGATGATCTGTAGGAACCCCCCAGCCCGCAAGCCCACTGCATGTGACGCCCTCCTGAGTTCCCGGCGCTGTGCTCTCTCCGCTGTGCTCTCTCCGGGGTTTCTGCAGTGGCCTGGTTCTCCTAGGACTCACCCTTGGTGGGGGTGGGAGGGAAAGAGCAGCCAGGAATAAATACACCCTTGAGTTACCCATCAGTGAGAAGGGCTGTGGAGGAAATGCAGGCGAGGGGGAGGGAATCAAAGTTGCCCTGCGGAGGTCACTTTGACTGAAACCTGAGAATGATCTTGGCCTTGGAAAGCTCTGTGATCACTCTAGGCAGATCACTACTGTGTGTCGCTCTTGGTAATAGAAATTATTTTGGAAACAAATGCACGGGAGGGAAAAAATCCAGCAGCACAAAGCTCATCTCCTTGGCCTCAGGGTCTCACTGAGAGCCAACTGCCCAATCAACTCCTGTGCCCCATGGGGGGGGGGGGTCTGTCTCTTTTGTCTTTGCACAGTAACAGCACCCCCTCTCCCCCAGTGGTCCTTAGCACTCTCTGGGAGCTCTTTTCTTTAAAGATTTATTTATTTATGCATACAGAACTGGGGTACAGGCCAGAGGTGCGGGGGCAGTCAGGATTCACCAGAGACAGAGTGGGGGGAGCAGAACAGGCAGATCAATGAAATACACTGCTGAGGGGAGCAGCGGGCGGGTCAGGAGAGGTCTGCCACACGATGTGGTCACCTCTCTGGGGCAGGCGGGGATCGAACTCATGCGGAAGTGGCTTTAGCTTCTCAGTGCTGTGCTTTAACCCGCTGCACCACCAGGGAGGGCCCGGAGCTCTTTCTTAGAGTCCTTGGCCCTGCTGTGGCTGGGCAGGGCGACTGCTCCTGTGTCAGAGGAAGAACCACTGGGGCCTCCCCAAGGAGGCTGAGCAATGTGGGCAGCAGTCGACCTTTTCCTTCCACGCTCACTTGGGTGTTTCCCCTCCTCTTCCTTGAGTCCTCCCAAAGCACACTGGGCGTGTGCACCTGCGTGAGAACTTCCTGAGCCCGAGGGCATTTGGGGCCGTGTCTCTCCCACAGGTGCTGTGCAGATCCAGAAACCGCATCCTCAAGGAATGCTTCCTGGTGACTGAGCTCGAAAACCGGAGAAGGCCCCCGACAGTGAGTGAGGGGGGGGGGGTACAGACAGCAAAGGGAGGGAGCCGCGGAGGTTCAGCGACCTGCACTTTCTAAACCCTACTCCCTGTCCCTGGGAGAGTTTCTAACTGGCTCTACTCAGGCACTGTCCAAGCTCAGCAAGCAGTCAGCCACTTGCAGACTTCAGAACATCTCTGCGTGTGGCAGCTGTGCAGGGCACAGGGATTCAGCCACGGCCAAGGCCGCGTGGTGCTGACAACCTCGTGGGCAGCAGTGTGGGCAACAGTGGCAAGTAGGGAAAGAGCTCATCAGTGTGCATGTCTCCCAGGACGCGCACCTGGTAACGAGGGAACGGGTGGGTGGGCATGATGGGCGTGGTGGGGCAGCTGCGTGTTTTCTAGTGCCAGAGGGCTCCTGGGCAGAGGCTTCTCTAGCCTCTCCTGGCCAGACTGGACTTGGGCTTTTCAGGCCAGGATATCCCACACATTCTCTTAATGAGCAAAATGTCTGTGATGTGACCACTAGGGCATTCTGTCGAGTGTGGGTGCAAAGGGCTGCTGACCCTTGCGCTCAGCTCTTGTCTCCACAACCTGGGAGCGGCAACGTCTGTTTAGTTTGCTCAGTCGTTCTCTCCCCCACCCCCTCCAGGTGGGAACTCAGTTTAAAAACAGTCTGAGCAGCCTTCTGGAAATTCTCATCTCTAAGGAACCTTCATACATCCGGTGCATCAAGCCCAATGAGAGGAAAGAACCCAGTGAGTGGTGGTTTGTTTGAGCACTGAGCTTAGGGGAATAAGGCTGGGAGAAAGCCAAGGGGGCTGCAGGTTACAGCCCTCAGGCTTGCTGCTGTTCTGTGTAAGTGAATTGTTTTTGCTTTTCAATTACGGAAGGTAAAGGCATCGGGAGGCCTGGCTTTGGGGTCCTCAGTGAGCACTGCTCAGAGCTCAGCCTGTTGGGGCCCATGTGAGATGAGGGGACCATCACTTCGCTCTAGTCTGTGAACAAACTTCTGAAATGGTCTACGAATTGCTTTGCTTTCTAAGCTTGTGCCATGGTCTACGGCAAAGTTGTACAGATCAAAGCTTGCAAGTGGCCAGGCAGAAGCAAAGGAGAGATGACGCGGTGTCAGGAGACAGGGAGTAGAGGGGACTGGCACACTGAGAGAGGGCCTCCTCTCGGGCAGCTCACCCCGCCTCCCAGCCTGTTGGGGCCACCTGGACTCTGGACCCAGGTTGATCAGATCTCCAGGTTTTCAAGAGAATCCAGAAATCCCTGCTTTCAAACCACACAACGTAATTAGGACCTAGCAAAGCAGATCTCTAGCCAGATCCAACACACGGTTCAGCAGCTGTGGCCTCCGGCCTGTTTAGGCTGAGACAGCCATAGGATCTGTTGCTGTCTCCCTCCCTTCTGTTTCCAAAGGCAAGTTCGACGATTTCCTCATAAGGCATCAGGTCAAGTACCTGGGGCTGATGGAGCACCTGCGGGTGAGACGGGCTGGCTTTGCCTACCGGCGCAAGTATGAGCACTTCTTGCAAAGGTACTATTTTGTTGATCTGATGCCAATAGAGTCCAACAGCCACAATGAGCAGGCCTCTGGATGCGGTGATGGACAACAGGCCGTCCTCTGGGAGTCGGTTTGGCTCTTAGCTGTCGCTGGATGCACAAAGCAAAACATGCCGGGGGGGCAGGGCTGGGCGACGCCCCACTCGGGTCTGTAGTTGCCTGAGGAAGACCCCCCAGCAGTGACCCGGGGTGTTCCTTTCGTGCGCTCCTTCTCGGAACAGTCGCCTTGGCCTTCAAGGGCTCCCCAGAGAAACAGGTGATGGGAACATGGGGTTGGGCTACACAGACTTGGGTCAGAACCCCCGTTCTGTCTCTTCCAGCTGTGACCTATTTCCTTATCTGTAACACGGGATTAAATTGTTCCGAGACTCACGAGGATCTAACCCCCACCACCCATGACCGTCACTCAAATTGCATGTCCATCAGTGCTTCTTTGGTGCTTGTGAATTTGAGCTTATTTGTGGTGGCGTTATTTTGCAAAAAAAAAAAAAAAAAAGGCAGCCGCAGCAATGTACTCTCAAACATAAGCAATCATTTTGTAGACCAGTATGACTAAATACTGGCAAATGCATATTTTGGTGCAATGTTGGCTTTCTTTGAAGTACAACTGCATAATATAAAAACCGAGTGCCTGAGCGGAGAGTTCAAATCCAGCCCCAGCTCCTCACATTTCGGAACTGATGCAAGAGCCTGTGCTCTGCCCGTCGGCGTTCTCTTGTGCTCTTATGTTCAGCCTCTGACTCAAGAGATCGCAGATTTCTTCCACCCAAATCGCACTTATTTTTCCTCCCCTTAGCTTGTTCTGCTATTTACCGATATTCATGTACAGGATAAAAACCCTGCTGATCTGAAACTCTGATGGGCTTCACCCAAGTTAACCTTTGAGTTAATGTAATTTTGCTGTAGCACACAGAGAAACACAGAGGTTGATACGACGCTATGTTGAGCAGCGGTGTTATTGGCTCTGGTCTTTGACATCAGTGGACCTTTTGAGGCTCCCGGCAGGGCCCACGCCCCAGCGTGGGGGCTCCTCTGGTGCTCTGTGCTCTCGTGGAGACACATGATGTGTCACTTGTGCTTTGATAACGAGCAGTGAAATGGAGTTTCTTGGGCTGTGGGATAGTTTCTTACTCCCAACCTCTACATGGTTGAGACACTTTTCTTTCTTTCTCGCCAAGAATATGTTGTTGAATTCAGAAAAGCTGGTGTGGTGTCTGCTACATTCCTGGGGGCCATGGGGACCCTCCAGACGTCCCTGTCCTCTGCCCAGGTACAAGTCCTTGTGTCCCGACACCTGGCCGCACTGGCGCGGGCCTCCCGCAGAAGGTGTCGAGCGGCTGGTCAAGTACATCGGCTACGAACCCGAGGAGTACAAATTAGGGAGGTAAGTGGTTGGGGATCCCCGGGCCAGGCTGCGTGAGGTCTGGAGGCTGGTTGTGCAGGCCCGAGGGAGGCATGCAGCTACTTCCATCCGCTCCGTTTTCTGGCAGCTCTAGCTCTCTGCAGAGGAAACCCTTTCCTGTGGTCTCGTGCTCTCCATAGTCACTGGCTCATCTTCACTGGGTACCCCACAACTTCACTGCCCCCTGGCATCTCCCTGGAGGCTTCAGACCGCACAGGCTGCCCGCAACAGCCTGCCCCCTTCCTTTAGATGCTAGGGGCAAGTCCAGGATGTCCCCCATGCTTCTGAACCACCAGCTGTCGATCAGAGGTTCCCATGACCCTCCTTGGGCTCCATTAATTTGCGGGAGTGGTTCACAGAACTCAGAAGCATCATACTTTCTAGGTTACCTGATGATTCTAAGAGCAGAACTCAGGAGCAGCCCGCGGGAGGACAGGCATATGGGGGGGAGCTGGAGCCCAGAAACCCCACATCCTTCCGGGATTTCCATGGCAGCTTCCTGGCTTGGTTGATGAATCAGTGATGACTGGTTCAGCCTCCTGTCTACCTCCATCCCCACATTCTCCTGTCCAGGACGGGGGCGTGGGACCAAAAGTTCCAAGCTCCCAACCTCAGGATTGGTTCCCCAGTCCAGGCCCCACCTCGGGTTATCCAGGGTTACCTCCCGGGAGGCTTTCTGAATATCCAGTACCACGTTAACTTCAATTTAGGACTGAATGGGTGAAAGGGGCTTGTTCTTATTTCAGTAACTGAGGATAAAAATCCAATGTTGCAAGAAAAGCTGCCCCTATTTCTCTAATCACTTATGAAATTACAGGGTCTGGGAGCTGCAGGAATAGGGACAAAGACCAAATACGTCAGCTTATTTTAAATCACCGGGTCACGAGAGCTAAGCTGTCCTGCCGCCCTGGCGTTGGCTCCCAGAGGCCCGGTGTCCTCACCTTTCTGGGGGCTCAGATGAGCAGCTCTGCTGGCAAAATAAGGAGGGCCCCGGGTGGGTTCCTAACCCTTGGGCCTAGATTCTTCCATTCTTCAGATGAGCGCCTGACCTCCTGGAGGCCTCAGACCAACGATAAGCTCCCAGCAAGTGGGAAGGTAGTGTTCCGGAACTCCCGGTGTCGGTGCACGGGGTTGTCACCGTCGTGAGCTAATTTTCATACCTGTTGAGAGCTTTGAGGCAGAACTTGGTGGGGTGAACTAGGAAGTGTTTGGTCTGTTCTTAGTCATTTTGCCCAGAGCTAACTCGTCAGGAACGGATCCCAGGCCACAGAGATGCCAGAGCTTCAGGGGTCGCTGCTGTTCTGGTCAGCACCTGACTCTGCTGTCCATGGCCACCTGGCCCCTCTCCATCCTGACATTTCTGTTCTGGGTCCTGCTCCAAGAAGCAGTTACAGTAGTTCCCCCTTCATGCATGAGGAATATGCTTTGCGATCCCTGGTAGATGGCTAAATCTGCAGACAGCATCCAACCCTGTGTGTGTATAAACACACACACATATTTATACATATAAATCATTTATATATTTATATACACATTTATATATATATTTATACACATTTTCATATACATGTGTGACATTAGTGCACAGAAACACTATTTAAATGAGGCCAGGAAGCTAGGAGAGTGCCCACACATGTGTAGTCCACAAACAACAAGACCCAGCATGCCTTGCATCTCTGACAGGAAACCACATTCCTTTCCTCACCCAATGAATGAAGGCGGCGATATAAGGGAGGGCTGACCCAGGGGAGGAAGGGGGGAGGGGGGTGCTTGTCTCCCCACTATTAGACTGCAGTTTCCAAACTGCCTTTTTCATTGTCTACAAATACACAATGTTTTAAGGTTAATATATTCATAGCAAGGATAAAGTCTAAATTTTAAATTAGGCATAGTGAGAGATAATGACAGTAATAAAACAGCGATTATAGCAATATACTATAACAGTTACCTGAATGTCTCAAAATCTTGCTGTATGTTATATTTTCAGACCATGGCTGACTGTAACTGAAGCCACAGAAAGCAAAACTGCAGACATGGGGGATTACTCTACTTTTCCCTGGGGGCAGTCAGGCTTAGCACATCCTCAGGGAGGCCCACTCTGAGGTGCAGGTAGGAAACCACCGGTGAGGAGGTGGGGTCACGGGCACGCTGTATCACTGCCCCCCAGGAGCTTCCCTGGGAAGTTTCCCTCCCTGTGCGGTGGGCAGGCAGTACACATCTGTGCACCTCTGCTAGGTGGTGGGACTGTCTTTCAGATTAGACCCACACTCTTTGCCATCGTGTCTGAAGGCCCAAGGGCTGAACTCCAGCCCAGGTTGCTGGATTTCTCGGCTTGGTGCGTAACGAAGGACCGCGGCCAGCTGGCTAACGCAGCACAGTTTATGCTCCCAGTCCTCTTGGCTAGACGTCCAGCAGCAAGGTGGAGGCGAGGTCATGCTCCCTGGAGGCCCTGTGGGAGGCTTCGCCCTGCTCCTCTAGTGTCCGCAGCTCCTCACCTTCCCTGGCCTGCTGCCTCCTCGCTCCAGTCTCTGCCTCCCTCTTCCCAAGCCCCCTTTCTTGTCATGGTGTGTTTCCTTGTAAGGACACTCTCGTTAAATCTAGGGCACGTCCCGATATGGTCTGACCTCATCCTGGTCTTTACCGCGATTACACCTGCCAAAACTCGACCTCCAAGCGTGACCACATCCTGCAGTTCCGAGCAGACCCGAGTGGCGCGGGGCAGAACTACTACGCAAGTGCCTTCAGATGCTACCTGACCAATTCATAATTACATTTTCCCCATTTTTAGAACCAAAATATTCATTCGCTTCCCCAGGACCCTGTTCGCTACTGAAGATGCCTTTGAGTTTAGTAAACATCAATTAGGTATGCTTTTTTCATTTTTCCTGCCCTCAATGCAAGAGAATGCGAAATGAACACCTTCCGTTTGGAATCCACCTTAAACACGAGTGGTTTATGTATTAACGTTTGCTTTTAAGACTAGGAGCAGGATGGAGGCTTATGGTAAGACACACGTTAAAGCTGTGGAGGACACCGCTGATGCCCGTGGGGACTTAAGGTTGTGGTGCTCCCCAACTTCTGCTTCAGATCCAATTCTGTGGTGTCATCCTAGGACCTGAAGCTTCAAAGCCCCACGCTTCTAGGTTTTAAAAATTGTGTGAGGAGTTGAGCTTGAGAGGTGTAGCTTCAAAGCCTGCAACCAGCGTGTTTGTTGTGAACAGTAAATGAGAAGTTAGACGTAGGGGTAAGGGGGTGCAAAAACTAAAAAGTCAAAACTTGCCCCTTGAGCTATACTTCTGTTGAGAAGAACTCTGCCTTGAGTAATGTGCTTGCTACACGCTGGGTGTGAACTAAACCCTTGGTGTGATCATACTGCATTTAAAGCCAACCCATGGAGGGACAGTACCTCCATTTTATATTCAGGGAAACTGAGGTGTACCCAGAGAAGTTGGTAAGGCCACACAGCTAGTGGGCAGCAGAGCTGGGGTTCCAACATGAAACTGCCTGGCTTCAGGGCGTGCACTGACCAGGCTGGGTGGGTGGTCTGTGCTAGGTGGTCTCATCTCGGTTCCTACAGCAGTGGGCTCCCATCACCAGGATCTGGCTAAGGGCAGGTGTGGGCTGCAGGGCCCTTCAGTCAGCACCTCACACCAGCGCCCAGGGGATGACACTGCTGGTCTTTAGGACCACAGGTGAGCTTGGCCTGTGGTGGGCTCAGGCACAGGTGTAGGTGTGGACAGAGTGGACAAGCTATGGGGCAAGCCTGTATGGGTCTGGGAGGCTTGGGTCCTTCCTAGCAGGTGCACTGCCTGTGAGTCTGTGCGCCCCTTTCTAAAGTAAGCTGACACCTGCTTTGTGGGGTATGAAGATGAAGTACAGTGCCTAGCATGAGTTAGGGGCCAGCAGGTATTGTGAGGGGAAAAAGGAAACTTCTGGAAGGAGGACTTGAGGTAATACACCCATTCTCACTTCTGGTCCCCAGAATGGGCTACCCCAGCCAGCTCTATGCCCCAAGGGGCCGTAGCATCCCCCCTCAAGGTCCTCAGTATAGATGAACAAACAAAAGCCATTTCACCGAAGTTTTGTTTTATTTTAAGTTGCAAGAATCCAAGCTACATACAAAGCCTGCCTAGAAAGGAGAGCATTTGTGAAAAAAAGACAAGCAGGTAAAAACAAGACTCCATTTTCTGGCCGAAGGTTGAAAGGGGGAGGGGGGGAGTGTGTGGGAGGTGGACAGAATTCTGGTTTCCCACTCATCCCTTCAGCTCCTGTAGGCACAGGTATTTGCTCTCCTGTTGTACACCCCAAAACCTTGTGTAGGGCTGACTTGCAAGTCTAGTTCTGGGACCTAGGCCTTTATTTGTTCTGTGGATGTTCTGTTTGATCTACATGTGTATGTTTAAAGAATAATTTTTTTAAATGGGTTATTAACATTTTTATCTTTGGAGCCCCTGAGTTGTACCATAAAGCCTAGATGAGTTACAGGCGATGCCATTGAGACTATTCTGTTTGTACATTTGACACAATCACCTAATGATCCATTTCTCAGAACATGTAGCTGTCACTAATCAATGCCAGTAGGCTGCCATATTTTGAACTTAGTGAAATTGTACTGTAGTTTTTTGGGCCACATTGTTGAAGCTCAACCAGTAGGTGTGTGTAGATTTACTCATTTTCACAGCCATATAATATTCCACTACAGCAAAAATTGGCATGCTTTTTCTTAAATGGTCAGACAGTAAATATTTCAGATGTGTTGTATCCATCTACTGCAGCTACTTGCTGCAGTAGCATGAAGGTGGCTTTAGGCAAAAATGTAAATGACAGGACAACATAGCTACGTGGCAATAAAATTTTATTTTCATGAACAGACATTGGCCTGAGGGCTGTAGTTTGCTGACCACTGTCCTAGGAAGAGCATCTTGCAATGTACCCATCCTGAGGGGCATTGGGTTGTTTCCAGTTGTTTTTAATATTTATTTATGCATATAGAACTGGGGTACAGGCCAGAGGATTTTGTAATAGAGCCAGTGCTGCTATGAAGATTTTTTTTTTAAACGAGTATCTGAAAAACATTAAAAATTGGTAGATAAGCTAGCAATCTAATTTTTCTGTGTCCCATTTTTTTGCATCAACATTGCAATGTGGGCGATAAACCACTCTGTGTCCCTCTGCTGCCCCGTTCAGCTGCGTCAGAGCATCCCTAGGGGAGAAGTGACAACGCTCCTCTGGCTCTCCATCTCTGGGGCTCTTGGAGTGCTGTGGTGGGCACCCAGAGTTTGTGACTGAATAATTCTGAGAAAGTCTTTTGTATTTCAATGATTGTGCTCACCTTCTAATGTCAGCAGTGAACTCTTTCAGCCATCAAACTTGAAGCTCACTGGCGTGCAGCCCTGGCTCGGAAGGAGGCCAGAAGGAGAAAGTGGGCGGTGTGGGTTATAAGAAAGTAAGTTCTCGGGTGCAGGAGTGGGAAAGGTGCCTGTAACCGCGGATGCATGCAGAGGGCAGTGGTGGTCTCGGTTGAGCTTTTCGGATTTGCACGGCGCCCTTACGAAATGTCAGTCTTCAGGGGCCAGTTGCATGTCTTTCCCTTCAGCTTAGTTGATTGGTGATCACCATGCAGGACATTTGCACTGTCTTAACCTCACTTAAAGCTCACAAAGTTAAATGTCTGTTGCTGCCAGGCAGGTAAAGTTGAGTCTCCTGAGCTGGATGAGACAGTAAGGAATGGTGGGGACTGCAGCAAACCAGAAAGCTCAGTTCACCTCAGAGGGGCAGTCAAAAATCTCACCCAGCTGACCACTGCCATGGAGAAATGGCAGGCTCGAATGTCCAAGCCAGCTGGACAACTGGCTTGTATGTCACCCTCCCATTTTTGGTGGCAACTAATTCACAATACTAAAAACAGTGTGAATGAGAGAACATCTCTGTGGGGCAGATTTGGTCTGTGGGTGTCATCGCTGTAGCCCTACATGGTAATCAAAATAATTTCTACCATTTTGGCGTTCTCTGAATCAAATGGGGGAAAGAACACAAGTCTCAGTGAAAATATGGACCAGAAAACAAAACACTCTGCTCTTTAGGTTCATAAAGGGATTCATCAACCGAGACAAGCCCCTTTGTCCTGACAATGAGGAGTTTATCATGTTTGCACGGAAGAATTACATCTTGAATCTTCGGTATCACATCCCAAAGAACGTCCTGGACAAGAGCTGGCTGAGGCCTCCTGGCATCCTGGAAAATGTAAGGCCTGTCTGCAGCCCTGCAGCCAGCGGCTCAGGCACAGAGCTTGACATCTTTGTGCTGCATCCCTGGGCTCAGAGGGCTGCTTTAGCAAAGCATGTCGTTGCAGGGTGTTGCACAGAAAGATGATGCCTCAGTGTTCACAATATCCTCAGTGGCCATGAAAGCCAACAGCAGTCTGGTTAGAGAGCACTTTGAACAATTTCTGGCTTAGTGACGGTGGCCCTAATGACGCTGTGTCATCAGCAGCACAGAGGGAGCTACTCAACCCAGCACAGCAGCCAGCTGTGGGATTCAAACACATTCAAGATTAAGGACCACTAGTTTAGCAGTAGCAAAAAGCTAATCCAAGGCTAGATGGTCATCTGCTTCTCATGCACTGAAAACATTAAAACTGTATTTAAGTAGAACTGAAGAAGCAAAGCAGATGGAAAAGAGGGGTGTCTTCCCCACACAGGCATCAAATCTGCTCAGGAGAATGTGCACGCGGAACCTGGTTCGGAAGTATTGCCACGGGATCCCAGCTGAAAGGAAAGTGCTGGTAGGTGCGTGGTGTCGTGCGGGAGGCAGGACGGCCCTGCTGGCAGATGCGCACGCCTAGCCTCCCGGGCCTCTGCTCCGCCTGTCAGCTGAGGCTCGTGCTGGCCGCGCCTCATCTGTGTTGACAGTTAAATGTACGTAAGCCACTTAGCAGAGCCCTGCCCTCCTCAAGTGGCAGCGGTTACACCAGCTTGACAGTTACCATGGGAACAGTGCCGGTCCCCTTCTCTGCTGGAGGCTTAGCTTTGTATATGCTTCTCTGCCGGGCAGCAGATTTTTTTTTAAAAGGGACAGAAAATACTCCAGTCTTGGTGGGCCATATGATCGCACTCATAAATATTCAGCTCGGTAGTGACAGCAGGAGCACAGACAGCCATAGTGGAGGGCATGGCTGTGCGCCAGTAAAACTACAAAAACAGGTCACAGGCTGGACTTGACCAGCTGGCCCATCTGATTTAGAAGAAGCTGCTCTGAAGCCCCAGACACCTCACTTGTAGAAGCCGACAGACAAGCCCACATCCCCCCAGTCTCCACAAGTGTCACTTTTAGGGCAAATAGGCCAAAGCCAGGGGGGTGTTCTAACTTGAACTGGGGGGGTATGAGAGCCTCCCACCACCCACCCAAGGAGGCAAGTGCCTCTGTCCCATGGCGCCGCTGGTGACCGTGCTCGTGTTCTTGTTATGTCTTAACCAGATGCAGCAAAAGGTGGTTGCAAGTGAAGTGTTCAGGGGGAAGAAAGAAGGCTACACAGAAAGTTTAAATCAGCCCTTTGCCAACAGCCGGATAGGTGAGTACACTTCTCCACTCACTCAGTTTGGATAGAAGGCAAAGGAAGGTGCTGGACCCCACCACACCTCCTGCCCGCTGATTTCCCAGCTCAGGAGGATCTAAGAGCAGATGCCAGTGCGTATGCCCGGCGGTCTCAGTGATGACTGTGCTCTGGTTCCCTCCCTAGATGAAGGAGACATTAATCCCAGAGTGCTTCAGTTAATGAGCGGTGAGAAGATCCAGGTACGGAGGCACATGTCCTGCTCCAAGAGGAGTCCCTTCTGCAGCCTGAGCACAGGGTGTTTTCCATGTGACGGACGACAGAAGAGCTGCTGAAATGCGGGTGTGGAGGCCAGGCCCTCACCTGACACTGGGCATTAGCTCAGATTATAGGGACATGACAGACACCTGTTATGCTCTTTACCTGTCTCCCTGAGAGCTGCCTGGTTTTCTTTGAAGCTGTGAAACGCAGCCACAAACTTAACCCTCACATAGCCTGTGAGTGAGCAGCTCTCTGGCAGGTGACAAAGTGGGCTGCACAATACAGTGAAGGGTGTGAGGTCCTGGCCAGATTCAGCTCTGTGCTGCTGTCCTCCCAAGGAGGTAACGGTTCTTGAGAGGACAAAGGAGTCCACAGTGTGAACTACAGGAAGCAGCTGGTGAGCACACCCTAGTGGCTGCCCAATGCCTTTGGCTCCTGGTAAAACAGAAACCTGACTGAGTGGGCTGTGAGGGTACTTTCGTCCCTGCTGACCTCCCAGAGTGACCTGTGTGGCCGATGCCTGTTGCCCTGTCTCAGGAAGGCAAGGCTGTAGAGAACAAGGGCGCAGAGAGCAAAACCCTTTGCAAAGTCTCGGGGTTCTGAGGGATGGCACTCTGGGGGCCACACTACCTGAAGCAAACCTCCCCGGTGGTGACAGTCGTCTCCTTGCAGTATGGCGTCCCAGTCACTAAGTATGACAGGAAGGGCTTCAAGGCAAGGCAGCGGCAACTCATTCTTACTCAGAAAGCAGCTTATGTGGTGGAACTTGCCAAAATCAAGCAGAAAATAGAGTACTCAGCACTCAAAGGTAAGATGCGAGCAAAGACTGCATACTAGATGGATCTAGCTCCCAGGCACGTGGCGAGGAGCCCCCCAAGTGGGAGACAGCCCAGGGTGCCCGGGGCTGTCCAGGCCTGTGCCTCTCACTCTGGCACCCCCTGCTCTCAAGTATCCAGGTTGGACCTACAGCCACTGATTTTTATTTAGCGCACAGGCCCTATGGCCACAGCATGCTGTTCAGGGAACAGGTCCTCACCCTACTGTGCCAACTGGGAGGAAGAAAGTGTGTGGGTGGGGGCCCCTAGATGTGCCTTGTTTTTCTCTGCATTAATGTCCAGCTCTTGGCCCCTAACTTTGGATGTGTCTTAAGGTATCTCTACCAGCAACCTCAGTGATGGAATCTTTGTCATTCATGTTTCGCCAGAGGACAAGCAAAAGGTAACAGACATTCCCTTGTCCCTAAAAGAGACCTGGCACACTGTAAGTGGCCATTGTGAAACCTGTGTCACGTGTCCTCTCCATCTCAGGGGGATGCCATCTTACAGAGCGAACACGTGTTTGAGGTGGTCACCAAACTCGTCATGCTGGTGAAGGAGAACATGGTGACTGTCGTTCAAGGAAGGTAGATGCTTTCAGCTCCAGTGCTTGTCAGGACGGAGGGGAGGCAGATGCCCATGTTTCCAAGGAGGTGGTTATGTTCCCAGGAGGGGCTGTCCCCCAGAGACGCTGACCCTCCCGGCAGGTCACAGCCGCCTGGAGGTCGAGATTAGGGCAAGTGCGGACGTCCTGTCGGGATGTGAGGTGACTCGTCAGCACATGCCCGGGTGACGTTCTCCCAGATGCCCTCCTTATCCCCAGACCATGCTCCCAGAGCCCAGGCAGCATCTCCCCTTCAGACTCCCGCTGCTCCTAGCAGGCCTCGACTCTTTGTAATTTGCTGAGTAAATTCATATGGACTGTGAAGAGCGAGTCGGAGGCGCTGGCAGGTGGTGGTTCTTGTCGGTCTGTTGCTGGGGGAAGACCCAGCCCCATATGAGCTTCTGCTTTGAGAGGTATAGGTGGGGCTTTTGCCATCAGTTGGCCCCTGAAAACAATGTGCCAAACTGATGTTAAGATGCTACAGAAATGTGATGTTTCCCTGCTGCAGAAATGATTTTCTTCCTTTGCTTGCCCAAATACGTAGTAAGGCAGGAATTCAACTAAGCTTCATAAGTGAATTTCTCTTGCAGATCAAAGACTGAGGAAAACAAAGGTTGGTAACTCACTATTCTATGTTTAAGTTTACAGTTTTATATCAGCCCTGGAAGAGAAGGCACAATAGTTTTTGACACTGGACCAGAAGAACAAATCTACAGAGATAAAAATGGACATTTAACAGTGGTGAGTAGCTGTTTGGGGAGGGAGGTAAGCAGATTTAGATTTGAAACTCCGCCCATTTCAGCTCCAGTTTGACTGTTCCAAGTTGACCGGCACCATAGGCGAGTTCATTTCTCCCTCGATGTCTAATTCCACACCTGAAAAACAGGCAGAAACTGGCCCCTGGAATTCTTCCTGGCGAGCTCTGAAAACGACTAGTGCTGTGCCGCACGCCCAGAACTGTGGTGTGACTGGCTGGGGTGTGGCCTGGGCTCAGTGCGCAGATGCCCCGTGTACACTGCAGGGAGGGGTGTGGTGCTCTGCCCTCAATGCCAGCTGCCCGGAGCGGCACCACAGGTACTGACCGCCCCCGACGGTCACACACACACAGCGTCATTTTGATCTGATTTAGCTAGGAAATGTCAAAAGCCAACAGGACTGAATCTTTAAGGCATGTTTTGTACATACCAAATACTATAATCAGAAAATGGTCTATCACCAAGAAGTTTGTTAAGCTCACTGAAATTTGCACACATGAAACTGAAGTTTTCTGTATGTACAACAGTGTCTTTATAATACAATCAGACCCCTTGAGGGCAGGTTGAAATATGTGCACATCATCTTGTCAACGAGATGGTGATTTTCCCCTTTACATGTGGTCTTAACATGCTTGCCCTTTGAGACTAGGTATATCCCCTGGAATCACACCGCCTGTCTCCCCACTTGGCAGGCTCAAGAGGCTAACAGGCCACAGCTAGGCCACTTAAAAATGTGGCTTGAGTGGCTGTGGGGCTGGCTTCTCGAAGCTCACCCAAACCCACCTTGATGATGCTGACAGTTGGGGTGATGAGAGGCCAGGTGCGCGGTCCCTAAACCTAAGCATTTGCCTTCTGCCAGGTGTCGGTGCACATGAAGTCCTGACAGAGGAGGAGGTTGTCCTGTCCCCATTGCTCGGAGTGAAGGACCTGGGAGTGAGGATTCGATCCAGGCAGCTACACCTCAAGGGAAGGGATCACCACTGCAGAAATAGCGTGGCATCTCCCGACAAAGCCCAGGCCCTGCTCCTCAGTGCTCTGCAGTGCTAAATTAAGATGTCTTTTCAGGAATCCAACCTCAAGTCACCTAAGGGAGTGGTTTTAAAGGCCCCCGACCCTGATGGGCACTGACTATCGTCAGGGTGGACAGCTCTCTACTCTCATCAAGTGGCCCTGAGACACAGGACTGCTGGTTCAGTGAGGAATGAAATTTCAGAAGCTGCACAATCTGAATTTGGCTTTAAATACGTGGAACATAGAAATTAAGGAACTGGGTACCTTTCTGAGAAGCTTTCAGCTCGAGATGGTGAGTTCTATCCACAGCTGATCTCCTAGTACTCAATCAGCACCGGCTGGCTGGCCTTCCTCTAGCCAAGAGCCTCCCACCCCATGAGACTGTCACTGTTTCCACCCTGAGTGGCGCTAGGTGGGAATGCAGGTCTCTGCCACAAACTTGCACATCTGTGACTTGACTGTGCATTTCCAAAAAGACCCAGAAAATAGACGCAGGGGCATGATTTTTATTTTACACGTTCCACAAAGGCTCATACAACAGTGACTACAGCTAAAGCTTACTGTGTTTTTCATAGCACAGAGACAAAAAGGGTAGTGACACAGATGTTACAGGGACTGGGGGACCCTAAAGATAGCGCACATGACAGAGGGGAGCTAAGTGTTCACCCTGGGTCCTGAACAGCTGCTGTCAGTACAGGTGAACGCACTCAAGGCCGGCTGCCGGCAGCACCGGGCGCCCACCGCAGGAGGGCGAGGCGGCCGCTGAGGCAGGAGCCCGGGCGCCAGTCCCGGGACCACGACCAGACGACTTATTTGAAAAAAACTGAACCAATCACTGAGGGCTGTTACGCTTTTGTAAGTAGTCACATGATCATAAAACCCCACACAACAAGCCAGTATTTTACTTAGCTTTTAAGCAAGACCCCTGGCTCGCCCTCGTGTGCACAGTACCAGCTCCTCTGGTAGCATGCTGCGACCAGCTGACACTTTGTCAGCTCCTGGCTCTACATGCAGCTAACATGGAATGTTTATGCATCTGTTTGTATCCCAGGGAAGCAAAGACTCAAAACTACAGGTGCAAAGCTGAAAGAAAGTAGAGAGACTGCCAGAACATTAAGTCATACGGTGTAAAGCCAAAAAAAATCAGATTGTTCCACAAACTAATTCTTTACATAAACATTTAAACAACTTAAGACGATGGCGGTTCCATCCTCCTACAGAAAACATCAGACTGACATACTTCACCATTCTAAAAAAGTTCAACCCGAACAGCAGGGTTGGTGTTCGTCGGTATAAAAAAATCTCATAACACCTTAAGCCCCCCTTTTCCTTAATAAAACCCAGGTGGCCAGATAAGAAAGTTTCCACATGACAGCTAAAAATTGTACATTGGGTGGATGTTTCTTAAAAGTTCAGTCATGATTGTTTTGAAGTTTTATTGTAGTCTTTGTTGCTGGCTTCAAAATAAAGTTTAAGCTGTAAAAAACCATTTCAAAATAGAAACTCGTTTTTTGGAGTACATTGTGTCAAAGGATGCTCACATGAATACCTTTGGTATAAAACAGTAACATTTCCTTGGCCAAGCAGACAGCAACCCACCCACTGCTTTCTTACACATTCGCGTCTCCCGAACTACTCTACCTAGTCTAGTCTCAACCACCCAGCTAGTCACACTCGCTTCTGTCCCTTCACAGGCGCAGGAGACTGGAGGTAGTAACTGAGGACATCCGTCCTACACTCCACCGAGCAGACAGAGGCTCCAGTGCGGGCCTCCTGTGCCCACAAGCACATGTCCCCATCGACAGTCACACGTCCCTTGCGCAAACGCCACCACAGACACTGACCAGCCCCAGGGGGTCTGCACATGCTCTCACCCGCTCACTGACGGCCACTCCTTCCTGTGTGAAACTCAGAGGCAACGACACACAGGGGTCTCCAGCTGATGCAGTTTTTACAGCAGGGAGACTACTCTGAGAGGGGGCTGCTGGTGTGGTGGGTCCCCACAAGGATGCCAGGCTGGGAGGACAAAGAGGCTGGTGCCATGTCTAATTTGGAAGCATAGGGGCAAGGATGCACGGGCGCCCTGGGGCAGTGGGTTGTGAGCTTCCAGGCCAGCTGGGCTCCTGGGCATGGTGTGGGTCAACAGAGGAAGGGAGGTTGGAAAGGGTGTGGAGCTAGGAAGAGGCCTGTCTCTAGCCAGGTATGGTCCCAGCAGGCATCAGATCAAAGACCAGCCATAGTAGCAACAGATGCCCTGAACAGCCAGGCACCCAGAGCTGTGCTAGGATTCCCCCATTCGGAGGCATGAAGCTTATCAGGTCTCTTCTCCACGACCACCTCACTGAGTTAGAGGTGGAAACCTGTCGCAGAGTGGACCTCTATCAAAGACATGGAGACAGTGAGCCAGGCGCGTGGGAGCGGCATCACTGGGTAGAGGGTCAGGAATGAGGGAGCACGGCCATCTCGGGTGGCCACCAGCTGCAGGATCCCTCTCAGAGCAGTCAACCGGAACCCCAAAGGGAATGCCACCTGAAAAGTTCACACAGGTAATCAACACCCACAAAAAAATAAATACTGTAGACAAAGGTTCTCACATACACTTCACACCCATCCACACGTTTCCTCCGAGAACCACAAAAGCCTGACTTCCAGGATCTCATGGAAAGAGACACCTTGGACACAGCTGGTTCAAAACAGGGCACAATTCACCTCTGGGTAACGACAGCCAACCCACCTTGGAATATCAAAACAACCTTCTGGCTCGTGACAAAGTCTCTCCAGGGCTCCAGGGGAAGCGGAAGGGCCCAGGAGCTGCAAAGGATCTGAGTGTAGCACGGAGGGAGGGCAGGGCAGTCAGTGCTTGCCTGCTCACTGGTGGAGATGGGCCCGGTCGTCGGGCCGCTTGATGTGGATCCTCCGCACACGCTCTATCCGCTCCCGCTCCCGCTCCTCGTCTTCGTCCAGGTGATGGGAGCGCCCGGCTGCGCCGCCAGTGGCCTCTAGGAGTGCATTGTCAGGTCCCCGACCATCCTGGGCCTCATACAGCAAAATATTCAGGGTCTCCTCATAAATCCGGGCTTCAGGGAACTCAACCTGAATCCCCACAAGACACAAGGCAGGTAAGTTAGCATCACACACAACCCCCCCCCCATCCCGGTAACCAGATTTACTCTTCAGAGATTGGAGGAAAGGACAGTATACGCTATGGTTAAAAAAGAAAGCCCATGCGTAGAGCCCAAGGAGAGCAGCAAGCAGAGGAAGTAAAGGGACCAAAGTTCAATTATCAGTGGACTCTAACAGTGCTGTGGGCTTGATTGCGCTTTGCAGAATGTGACAGCAACAGAATTCATGGGAAAGGTCAAGTGCAATGGTTTGGAGAGGATGACAGAAAAATGGATCCGGGTTAGCCAGGGAGTCATGAGCTTGGCAGGAGGCCAACAGGCTTCACCGAGTGACCGGGTCCTGTGACAGTGGAGGGACACTCCAGGTCAGTGTGTAAGAGAACAGACAACTGGTAAGTAAGTTGGTCATGACCAGAAGGTCACTGTTCCTGATGAGGGCGCTGGGATGGGGACGTGTGGTGGGAATGACAGCCGTGGAGGGTGGCAGGAACAGCATAAGCAGAGCTCCACCAAGCCCAGAGACCCAGGGCACACGGACACGTCTGAATCAACGTCACGGCAAAGGAACCGAGGTACGGTAGGACTGTCTCCACTTGCCGAGCATCAGACAGGCAACACCATTCTGTGCTTCCAAGACCTACACTTGGATCTTCCAGGGCCCAGAAGATAATGAATAATTTAACAATGAGCAATCATGACTCCAGAAAAACATTTGTAAAGCCTTTCCTGCTATGTTGCTTTTGCTCCAGTGAGGAGGGCAGCGGGGAAGTAGCCAGCACCACTCGAGGCGCTTACCTTGGTCTGCTTCTTCTCAGTGGCATAAACGATGGACGTACAACAGACTTCAGCGATCTTGCGGCCCTGGCCGTAAAAGGACCAGCAGCAGATCTCGTCTCCAATGACGTCCTTTATGAACAGGACCCTTCCATTAAAGCGCAGAGACAGCTTATCAAACAGCTCAATGTTTTTCAACATATTGTCGTCAGAATTGCTGCAAGAGAGCATATGATAAGGTGACCCCAGCCAGAGACATTTACACCTGCTGGGCCCTCATGTCTACTATCACATTTCAACCCACGATAATCCCATACGAAGCTTTACTGTGCCACTGCTCAGAGAAGAAAGGGGAAGGTCAGAGAAATTAGGTTAACTGCGAGGGGCCAAAAACTAACAAAAAGCAAAACTGACAATGGCAAAGCGAGGTCTCAGAAGCCACAGCTCCAGCCAAAGCCCGAGCATGGACCTGCTGCTGATTGCCTGCTCTGCCCACGCTGCAGTGCTGAAGAAGACACTGGACAGGGCACTCAGGAGGGGACATGGAGACCCCTGAACCACAATTACTGAAGAAACTGCCCAAGGGGGACGTTACCTGGGGTAGTTTATGGAACATGGGCAAATTCGTGAAACCTCCCTGCACCACTCAAGGTTCTGACTGAGCCGCATGTTCCAAGGGCCGAAAGGTGTTGCTGGTGGGAATGGGAAAAGTGATGACGCTGCTTTGGAAACAGTCTGGCAGTCCCTCAGAGGAGCACAGTTACCACACAATCTCGCACCCCTGCCAGGTGTACACACACAGGAGAAATGAGGCCCTGGGGCCCTGTGAAAACGCGCACATGAACGAACGCTCACAGCAGCATCAGTTACGATTATGGAAACGACCCTAACTGTCCATCAAGCAATGAATGTAGACAAACTGCGGTCCATCCATACAATGGAATATTATTCATCCATAAAGTGGAATAAAATACGGAAACATACAACATGGATGAAACCTGTGAGGAGCTAAGTCAGAGAAGTCAGGCACAAAAGGCAACCTATGATTTCATTCCTCGGAGGACAGGAGCACACAACTCCATAGAAACAGCAGCAAAATAGTGGCTGACTAGGGCTGGGGATGAGGAGAGGAGATGGAGGGAAATGGGAGTTACAGGGATCTTTTGGGTATGAAAACATTCAAAACGAGGTAAGTAGTGAGCACCATGCAATACTGTGAATATATGAAAATTAACACTGCTGTGTACTTTAAAAGGATGAACTTCATCTCACAACAGCCTCGCCTATCTCATCCACCCACCCACATGTCTATCTAGCTGGGTATCTAGCGATGCAAGCTGCCTTCATCTGAGGAGACAGAGAGGAGCTGGGCCTGGCTGGTGTGAGCGGAGGCGTGCTGGGGAATGCAGTTGTCTTTTCTGGCTGACGCCTTACCTGGTATATGAGTATTTGTTGTTACTTCTGTTGTACAGCAACTTCACGGCTGGCTGTGGGTTGTTTTAAGAAAGAAGAGAAGAAGAGTTACTGAGAATGCAGAAACAAAGATCCACTGGCTTCCCACAGAGCTGAGGCCTGCCACCAGGCCAGAGGTGTAGACACGGGGAGCTTGCCAGCGGAGAGGGGGATGGCGTGGCCCCATATCTGGGGAACACAGCACAAGGCGCAGGTTCCCACTCTCAATCCCTCCTCAGGTCTTGCTCAGACCACTAGACATGTTTTTATTTCACAATGTGTTGAAAGAAGCTCTATCACTTCTGGTAGTAAAAGAAACACCAACTTACCTTATTTGAAGTTGCTATAAGTTTCTGTTCTTCCTTGGATGAGGTGATGACAGGAACTTTGCAGAAAGGCTCATAAGTATCTTTGTTCTGCTGGAACAAAACATGCTTTCAGTTTAGGAGGCCTGCCCAACACTGGATTATTTCAGCTGGCCTGCCAGCAAAGACAGGCTCTGCAAGGAGAGGTGGAAAGAGAAGAGGATTCTTACCACCAGTGACTCAGGATGGCAGGAGACAGAATCGCGTTCCCCCAAGCCTGCTCTTTGGCCAGGGCCACTGTGTGCACTGCTCAGGGCACACTAACAATGCCAGCACTTCTCCACAACCCGGGAAGTCCCTCAAAAATAAACCCTGAACGTGGCCACAGAAACAAAATTAAATCAAAGCTCCTAAAAGCCCACTTCCATTACTACAGAGGAATAACACGGGGGTAAGCATGCCCAGTAGGAGAAGGAACAGAAGGAAAGAAGTCAGCAGGCAAAAGATGCCAAGATTGAAGGTGGGACAGCAGCTCACAGACGAGTGGTAACCACGGCATAGGAGAGAGCTGAAATCTACGAAAGCAAAGAGGAAAGACTGCTGGGGATTCTTCACAGAACAGCTCTGACACCAGGCATGGTGCCAGCACAGAGAGCTGCCTACAGCCAGCAGAATTACTGGTGAGATCCCCAGACAGATTTCATTCCCAAGCCTGGCAGGAAAAAAGTCCACTTTCTTGGAGGGGTTTGCATAACAGAACACAGGCTGGGTTGCTATTCTGAACCAGCGAACAGGCTACACACTAAATGATGAGGTTCCCACCTCCAAGCCCTTCCTCTACTCAGATCCCAGAAGGCAGTCAGCAAGGCTTCCACCCACCAGGTAAGAGAGCAGAGGATTCCTCTAACTGATCTGTCCGACAAAAGACTGACAGATGCTGACATCGGGAGTTCCCACTGAGAGGTCAGCCAAGGCCACCAGATCAAGGACCACTCAGGAATAAATAGCTTTTCAGTCTTACTCTTAAGTTTCAACAGTCAGCCAGGGATCATCAGATTGTATATGGAAAACCTCTTAAATATAACACAGAAACCAAACCAGAGAGAGAAAAGGGAAGGAGATGCTGAAGAAGAAAGAAAGAAAACTTCAAATAGTATTAGAGAACCAAGACCAAACGGCATGCCGTATAAAAAAAACAACTCAGAGAAGACTCTTCTAAATTAGAAATATGACAGGAGGAATGACAAATTCAAGAGAAGCACTGAAGAAGTAAAGTCACTGAGAAAGTACAACAGAAAGATAAAAGTGTCAGTAAGTGGAAGGCAGGCCTGGAGGTTTGCCCAGACTAACAGAAAGGGAATCTAGAGGACATGCCCCAAAAAGAGGAAAGAGATTCTCTGATGTGTCTACAAAGACCACAGGGGGAAGATCTTTCTGGACATTCAGAACTGAATCAGGGAGTTACAATAAGTAGAGCTATGTATTTAGAAAACCAAGCAAACACTAAAGCAAACACTAATTGTCACAAACTGGAAAAATTACAAACACCAAAATTCATGTATACTCTGTGGTTCAACAATATTTACACATCACACTGTAAACTGAATACTGATTTAATCATAATAAAGTATTGGGAGAATGGAAGAAGGAAGATGTATGTTGGTTTGGTATTGGCTAGAGATGCTGGCAGTGCACGAGTAAAAGGTTAATGTTCTGTAGTAATGCCACAGACGCTGCCGGAAACTGACATGTCAATGAGTAGTATAATAAGGACTGTGAAAGTAAACAGAACTGCTAAAAGGATCTTTTTAAAAGGCTGGGGGCAAGGGAAGGCATATGGTGGTGTTTTTCATATCAATCTTGAAATACTGCATGACTTCTTATAGGATATACATGCACTACTTTAAGAAACATAAAAAACTAAACTAAAAAAATCAAGTAGAGGCTACAACATTCAGCTAGGGCAGAGCAGGGTTTCCAGACGCTCAGGGTGGGGCTGTGCAGAAGGACAGCTTGAGGAGCTAGGCAGCGTGGACAGTGCTCCAGCAAAACCCCAGATGCGTGGCGGTGGGAGGCACAGGCATGAGCCTCATGTAAACAGGTCTGACTCCTGACAACCTGCAGGGACTCCCCAACTGCTGCCACTTTGGATACCCCTTGAAATTAAAGGCTGCTGGCTATGTCTAAAAGCATTATGGTTTTGTAGAAGTTTGATATCACTAAATTTGACCCCAACGGTCTCATCTCAGGTCTCATCACTCTAAGGAGTGAGGAGTGTCTGTCTGTATAGATTATTCTAACTTGCAACAATGACTCACAGGGTGAGAAAAAGTCCCAAAATATGTCCAGAAAACCATTTTACATCCTGTGGCCAGAATGAGGGTTGCTATGACACATGAGATGACCCAACACTGGGGGCGGAATCAGCAGCTGGCGACTAAGCATGAAAAGAAGGCTCTTTGAGGTCACCCCGACCAAAGGGGAGCAGCCAGGGTAGCTCACTGACTCCCACAGCCTCTCAGTGAGGGAGGAACTGCCCTCTTCAAGGGAGCTAGGCAATGAGGACAGGTGGGTTGGTGCCTCCCCATCCATCTGGTAAGAAAGGGAGATGCCTACTTGCAGGGCGGCCTGGCACTCCTCCACCAGGCCCTGGACCAGGTAGTACTTGGCTTCTGCCAGCAGCTCTTCGATCTCCCGGCGGCTCTCAGGCAAGGGGACTGCCCCATCACGAAGGTAGTTGAGTATTGTACCGAAGTGCTTCCCACAGCGATCAATGAGGATCCAGCCTGCAAGGGACAGAGGACGGTAGAGGCTCCTTATCCAGTGCTCTCCGGGAAGGTGCTGAGGAGAAGGGTGTGTCTCTTGGCTCCCTCTAACTTCCAGGGCAAAGTACACCACGGAGAAGGCTGCAGCCCCACCCACCTCGCAGCCCTGTGGGGCAGCATGAGCACAGATGCAGGCCCAGGGCCCCTGAGGCCTAAAAGCACACTGAGAGCACCCTCAAAAATCCCTTGAACAAGAACATCTCCACAGGGGCCAAGTTCCCCACTTCTGGAATAACAGGGGTCCAAACGACCAACCCAACGATGGAGTGAAAATGTCTGCTACTTCTTTCTCTAACACTTTACACATTTTTCAGACTCCTGAATAACCATCATTTCTAAGAAAACAGACCACAATCTCTGACTCTTAAGGGTGACCTCGACACTCGCCAACTCCACACAGACAGTTCCACTTCTAACTTCCACACACTGGCAAGTGACAGTGATGCGACAAAATAGTGATCCAGACAGACCAAGGCCTCAAGCAGTTCAGGCTAACTCAGCAGCTGGACTCGCTTTTTTTTTTTTTTAAGATTTATTTATTTATGCATATAAAATCTGGGGGTACAGGCCAGAGGATGGGGGTTGAGGGGTGGGGTTGGAAGGATTTACCAGAGACAGGGTGGGGAGCAGACTGACTGAAGTACACTGCTGAGGCGAGCAGCGGGTGGGTCAGGGGAGGTCTACTGTGCCATGTGGGTCAGCTCCCTGGCCAAGAACCGAACTTGTGCTGCAGTGGCCTTGGATAGTTTTATGGTGCTGTGCTTTAACTCGATGTGCCACCAAGGAGGGCCGGGACTCACTTTTATTAGATGTGGGACAGTGTCTTAACCGCGACCAGAACCCAACACATGTGAGCACTTCTTGGGACAGGATCAGGCAGGCAAGCCCTTCTGCTTCTCAGTGTCCCCTCCAGCCTCCTTGCTGGTCTATAATCCTTCCCCCAGAAATCAGGGGGGTTTGCAAAATTCCACTAATGAAATGCTACTGTTCTTGGGAGTGGTAAGCAGGACTGGAGCCCAGGAAGAAAAGGAGGTACCAAAAAGAGAGGTAGGAATGGAACAAACAAGTTCTATTTTCTCCAAAGAAAACATGAAGTAATAGAAGAAAGGCAGCCACTGACAGTGAAGTCCCAGTCTTCCCCACCAACAATCTCCAACAAGGGGCCTCCAAGTCTCCTGCCCCCACCACAGGCGTGAAAACACTAACACACAGGGCAGTGGGAGGTATAAGTAAGAGTCCGTTGTTGCTTCTGGTCAGTTTGGGAGAAGGAGCCCACACTCCCATCCCTAACACCTCTGGATCCAAACCCAGCTTCTCTACAGTTCCCAGGGCCCTGGTTAAGAAACCAACAAAAGTTGGCCCTCCCTGGTGGCGCAGCGGGTTAAAGCACAGCACTGAGAATCTAAAGCCATTTCCGCATGAGTTCGATCCCTGCCTGCCCCAGAGGTGATCACATGGCGTGGCAGACCTCTCCTGGCCCGCCCGCTGCTCCCCTCAGCAGTGTACTTCGTCAATCTGTCTGTTCTGCTCCCCACTCTGTCTCTGGTGAAGCCTCTCACCCTCTGCATCTCTGGCCTGTACCCCAATTCTGTATGAATAAATAAATCTTAAAAAAAAAAAAAAAAAAAACAAAGTTAAGAGCAGCAAACACTTGAGTCGAGAGTCACCCCTAAACCCACCAGCCCTACAAGAGTCCTCCAGGGGCTCCCCTGCACTGCTGCTCCTTGCAGCATCTGCCAGAGAGCCAGTGGCTAAGTCGTACCCCTCACAGTGACTGATGGCTCTTGCACGGCAGCCCGAGACAACCAATGTGGACTTAGTTATCTGTTACCTGGCTCACATGCCCACGGGGCCTTGAGCAAGTAGCACAAATTAGCACAGGGCCCCTTGGTGGGGGGAGCTCTTCCTGCGTCAATTAATCCTGGTCCACAGGAACATGAGCCCAGGGATGCAAGAGCCTCTGACGTTTCACTCAAAGTCAGAAATGCAGATTTTCCTGTGGTGGCAAAGTATTTTTAAACAGCCCTAATCCACCACAGGTCAGACCTAATATCCTCAGGTGGCACCGGGCCCGCACGCCACACCAGCTACCACATTCATTACCCAGAACAGTGCTTTTCTTCCAGTGAGTTGACAGGTGTGGAAAGACAGTGTTACCTGCCCAACTGTGCTTTTGAAGGGGGCTCATTCCTGTGTTTCCCACAGGAGAGAAACAGGCTCGGAGAGGCTGACTGGCTTTCCCAAGTAGAAGAGGCAGAACTAGGCCACAAAGAACAAGAAACTCACAGGAGAAAGTCTTCCACCAGAACTGAGAAGACAAACAGACTCTAAGTCTACAGGACAAATAGCAACCAATCCCAGCTGCACTGGGAAGAGAAGATCCATACCTCTGACGCTTGGACAACACAGCTGCTAGAGAGAGCAAGGCCCCAAAAATCAATGATCTGAGTGGCAGTCCAATGTTTCCATAAGCGAACAGGCAGACCATGACACTGGGCTACAGCTCAGGAATGCCGTCAGGAAATGCTTGTGGCAAAGGAATCATACTTTGGACAAATAAGGGCAAAGGAGCCAGGCACGCTCTCCATCAGGTTTCAATTAGCATGCTGACTTGAAAATATTTTAGTTGTTTTCAAAGCAGGCCTGTATCCCTTCGAAATAGTCAGCTCAGCATGCAGAAAAGCAAATGCAAGTCAAGCAGCTCTTTGCCTACGGGGTGTCCTCCCTGCTGCCTCAGCCCGCAGGGACACTCAGGAAGCTGTAGCGTCAGAGGTCTGATGAGCCCTTGGCAAGGCTGGAGTGCAGAGCAGGAGGGGTGCAGACCTGGAGGTGCAAGGGCGCGGGGGGTGAGATGCAGCGCAGTGGGTACAGGGCAGGCCTGAGCAGGAGCCAGCTGTGCCTACCTGCTGGAAGACATGGGTGTTTCACTGAACCTCTCTGTCCAGCACTTTCCTCATCCAGAAAAAGGTGCCCCACATGGCTGGCATAAGAGAAGCACGGGAAGCATACGGCACCACGCCGAGTCTGCCTGCGACACTCAAATTAGATCTGACTGTGAGCCCTTCACCCACCTTATCAGTGTCGGGGGACAGAGCATAGCAGCGGTGTCCAGAAGTGCCAGTCCCAGCCTCCAGGAGGAACTGTATGGCTTTCGGGTCTATCAAGGTTCATCTTGGGGGTTCATCTTGGGGGTCTGGGAGATGGGCCCCCAGCCCCACCAGCATACCTCGTGCTTCCTCCTCCACCCCTAGCCCTCTTCGGGGAGCTTTCACTGACCTCTTCTTAGCACATTAAGTATCTATACTCTTGAGTTTCTCTGGCTCCCAAACCTGCCTAGTAGAAAGTTATCTGAGGCCTGTTACAAATTCAGGTTCCGGGAAGTTGTCTCATCTGGAACCAGCATCTCCAGGGCAGGGATACTCAGCCTCAGCCAGGGTTATTGGGGTTGGTGGGGGGAAGGTCCTGAGCACTGTAGGGCGTTTAGTGGGATACGTCCATGGCCTCTACACACTGGACACCATCAGCGCTGTCCCCAAACTCTCTCTGGACATTGCCAAATATCCCTTGAGGGTCAAAACTCATCCCCAGGTGAATACCAGCCAGCTGTAAGAAACAATGTAAAACTCTGACATCCTCTGGGAAAAAATATTTCAAAACAGAACAACAAAAAAAAAGTGAGATCTGTAACATACAGCTACAAAGCAGTAAGAAAAAGAAATGGGCAAATGGGTAAATAAGAAATCAGGCAGTTTGATAAAACAAAAAGGACCAATAAACATAAAAATATGCTAAAAATTAGGAATGTTAAACCGACAACAGAGCACCCCATCACAACCACCAGACCACAATTAGAAGGTCTAGCAGCCCCCAGTGTTAGCAAAAATTCAGACTGCCACGAGGGGTGTAAAGCGACACAACCGCTAATATCTATTCAAGCCTAAGACGCTACTCTCAGCTCAACCCCCTGGGAGTAACCTGGGGCAGCGCTGTCAGCAGTAAGGTTTTAATGCTGCACCCTGAGGTGGCGGTGGGTCTGGGGTCTGCAGGCTCACACTCACAAAGTGAAAACATGTGTTTCTGCATGTGCCATGATGTGGCAAAGCCTAGGCAGCAGTGCCCCTGGGAAATGCACATGGGCAGAGGGAGAGTGTTCCAGAACAATGACCTTCCTGATGGTGAAGGCTGGAGCCATCCAGACACCTGTCAACAGAACAGTGCTGCAGGCAGCAGCAGCCCTGGAATGAACACTCCACCTCCCCTCCACCCCCACCAAAATGTCTGACCTGAGCAAGAGCTAGTTACTCAGGGCTTGATCCCAAAAGCATCCTGCTCAGTGAAGCAGAAGCAAAACACTACAAACAATAGGA
>NW_004567130.1:11039230-11112667 GCF_000260355.1 Condylura cristata | reverse complement strand
TGCAGATACAATAATGACTCATTTAACCTAGTTGATAGACTGCCTCATTCCAAACACATTAACAAGAGACCGCTGAAGAGGAAGCGCTGTATTGGGCAGCTACAGATGAGTGCTAGATGGAATTCTCACCACAGACTCCTCAGACTATGGCCAATGACAGCACTCCCAGGGGCTCAGGGGAAAATTCTGGCGCTGTAAAGACTGGGCCTTCCTGGCAAGGAGCCTGAGCACATTGCCAGCACACCAGTCCTCTCAGAAAAACTCTCTTTGCCTGGCAGCCTGGAACTGCAGCACACCCGACCCTCAAAGCCGAGGCAGACCACTTTCCCCAACTCACCACTGAGAACAGCCCCCCACCGTGCTTTCCTGTTCCCCTACATGCACCCAGGCAAAAGCAGGCAACAGTGGGCACTCCTCATTTACTGGGTCTCCCTACTTTAGCAAGTGCTTGCTAACGCCCTCATTTAATCCGCATAATGACCCTGAGAAAGGCAGTATTATTGTTCATACATTCAAAAGGGGGAAAAGGCTCAGAGAAAGTCACTCAGCCAATGCCACACAATGAACCTAGTTAGCATAGTCCCGGCACACAGAAATCACTTCATAAATATCCTCTCGCTGCCCCATGACAGAGCCAGGACTCCACCCCAGAGCTCTCTCAGCACCCACGTTCTCACTGAAATGTACAAGTTCTCACCAGGCAGAAGGGCACAGTCTTCAGCCAGTCTCTCACCCTAGACCTCCTCAGAGGCCATCAGTTTCCTGGGTTCTCTAAAGCTCTCCTCCAGAGATTTCTACCACACCACAGGCCGCTTTGCCTTCAGAGCACCTGTGCTCCAGCGCTCACCAGTCACTTGCCTGGGCAGGGCACTCACCAGGGCCGATGGGACTGCCCCACTGGTACAGACTGGAAGACAAGACACAGCCTGACAGCCCAAGCCTTCAGGGAACCCTGAAGGGGCTTCGGCATAGTTACTGGTTGAACCCTAAGACTGTGGCACTCAGGAGACCTGGCTTGGGCCCACATCAAACCACAGACAGCAGATAGCCAGTGAGCAGCTTTCCCACCGCCGTTTTTGTAAACACAACCTGAGTCTGAATTTCTTATTTGTCGTTTTTGTAAACACAACCTGAGTCTGAATTTCTTATTTCTTATTTGTCACCAAGGGTTAAGGTGAGGTTTAAATAAAATTAACAACCACAAAATGCCATACTGTGGGCTTTTCATGAGGAAGGGGGCTGGAGTTCTGTAAAATGGAAATGGCAGAGGCTTGGAGGCCCAAAGACAGCACTGCTTCTCGGCGTTTCCAGGAGCACCAGGTGGACATCATGCAGCTGCTGAGACCAGAGATGCCCACGTGGAGCACGCCCGTGCTGGTCCTAGCAGGCGCCTGAGGACGGCCTCTTTTGCAGCATGGCATGGGCAGGCGACAGAAGCCAGGGCTTTCAAGGAGCCAAAGCAACTCGCGCATTTCCTGAGCCCCACCAGAGACTGGGCAGGGCGGGAGACAAGCTACAACCATCCTGGGTTCTCAGATAAGGTCTCCTTCCTTCTGTGGCTGGGATGCAATTGTCTTGATTTCCACAAACACTCCCAGGCGCTGCTGTGTGTGGCACAGTAAAGGGGACCCTCCCAACTTTGTAATAAAATAAAATAAAATATTAAAAAAAAAAAGGGGGACCCTCCCACTCATAAAAACTTGGCTTCTTCTGGATGAGACACAGAAGGCCGCTCTAGGGACCCGACTTTATTTGCAACAGCTGCTGCTGGGCCAGAAGCCAGAGTTCACAGGAAGCCAGGGAAGCAGAATCTCAAGCCCTGCAGCCTGGCCTCCAGGATGTGGACATGAACACCCAAGCAGGGGCAGCCCTCTCAAGGCAGGAGAGGGATAGTGCAGGCCCAGCTCAGGGCCCAGCCCCGTCTGTGTCAACCTGCCCCTCCTCTGAGCAACCACCGACTCCTGGAAAGGAAGCAGCATCAGCACAGAATAGATGAGGGTGGCTTACACCAGGCTCTGGTCTGATCTGAAGTATTCTTAGGCCAAGGAATGAAGGACAGGGCCATTTTTTAACTTCATGCCAAATTTTGTGCCACTAGCCACCCTATAAGAGCCAGTTAGGATGGCCTCACTTGCCAGGTACATTTTGATTTTTCCAGGTTGGTTGGGAGTAGTTAAGTTAAAACCACTTTAAGTAGCTCCTTGCCTTTTTCTCTCCATAAGAAAAAAAAAAAGGTATACAGAATATACAGGTATTAGTTACTTTTTATGTACCAATAGCCCCACAGAGGTGAGAAGGGATCCTTGTGCATATCATCAGTTGGGGAAAATGAGACACAACAGGTTAAACCGCTTAGTCAGGATCAGATCACCAGACACCAACTGGGGAAGCGAAACAAATCCAGATGAGTTTGTCGGGACCCCTGAGTAAGATGACAAGGATCTAGACAAAACACATGCCCTCACACTTGAGTTTGACTCTGCGAACCACAGGATCACCGTGAGCGAGCTAGGAGGGAGCCAAGCATGGCAGCGAGTCCAGCATCTGTTTTACAGAGGTCCAGAGTGGGCAAGTGACTTTCTCACAGTCACAGCCAACTGGACTCTAAATCACTGTCTGGTGATGCCACCTGTCTTTAGGGCTCAGTTTAAAGTCACTTCCCCAGAGAAGCTTCCTCACCACAAACTCCAGACTAGATCTGGTCTCCTGCACAGAATGAGCACAGCCCCAGCACCACCAGAACCTGCAGCCGTGTGCTCTACTGCCCCGCGACTGCTGGTCTTCTGAGGCTGGAGGAGGCCCTCGGGGGCAGCCCTGGCCTGGAGGGCGCCTACCTTCGCTGTCGGTGAGCACTTCCATGCGCCCGCTGAACATGGCTTTCAGCATGGTGTCCTGCTTGGTCAGCGTCTGCATGGTCGTGTAGTAGAGGGCACCGCCAACGTTGAGCTTCACGTACTTGGAGCTGGGGCTCGTGCCCTTGAAGGCAGTGGTGCGGGTAGCAGCCGCCGGCACCGCTGAACTCACCACACTTTCTCCTGACATCTCTTCCTGTCAGGGGAGAAGAGAGAGTTGCCAGGGTCAGGGCACCAGGTCTGCTATGCCTCTTTTCAGCCATGAGCTGAATCAGACCTTGAGCTCTGTTTTGCTTAAGCCAAGCATGTGCTGAAAACTTAGAATTCCCAGAGAGATCTTGAATTTTTGGTGTCTCTTAACACCAAGGCCAAAGGGTCATGGGGTACTGGCTGCCCGGAAGGGCAGGCCTTTCCCATTCTGCCCCTGACTGCACACCCAGCTAGCCTCATGCACCGACCTCACCTGCTTATCCTCCAGCACAAGTATACGACGAACTCCTGTTACGAGGACTCCTCTCTGCCCACTACCCATAAAAACCAACACCCTGGCTCCATCCTAAACAGCCTAAACACAGCCCAGGTCTGCTTCCTTATTGTTGTGCACCACTGCTAACAGCTAAAACGCCACCTTGGCTGAATGACACATGCAGTAAGTTTTTATGAAGCCACATGGGTTCTCACTACCACTCCAAATACGTCCTAAGGGAGAAAGCTGTTTCTGAGGACCAAGTGACAGAAAAACCCTTAGAAGCAAGTTATTTCAAAATCAGAGACTTTCTGTACTGGCACCACCAGCAAAATCCTGCAAGTCTCCCCAGCATCACTGCCAGTTCCTGGGCACACCCCGGCCAAGAGAGGCAAGCAGTGCCTGGCCTGAGCAGCCGAGGAGCAGGTGGTATGTGGGCATATGTGTACTCAAAGAAAACATTCCTTTGTGACGAAGTAAAATTCTACAGCTGGGGAAGATGGTGAAGAACCGGCTGGATCTTTGCTAACTCTGGGACGGAGTGCTGAGCAAGAGGCCCCTGCAGCCAGGTGCTGGCCCGGCGCTCACTGCTAAGCCTCGGGCTTCCCACTGGACACTTGAAAGACTTCACGAAACATCAGACAGGGCCACTCTCACCAGGTAAGACCCAAACAAGACCCAGTGGTAATTAAGCTTGAACAATGAAAAAAAACAAGGACTCAGTCCAAAGTTAAATGACCAAATACTCCCTATCCTAGCTTATAAGTCACTGCAGCTTCTTTACAAATTAGAGCTGTACTTCCATTTCATTCTTCCCACCTTCAAAACTGGAACTATGGAGACCCAGTCAGAGAATAAGCCTTGCTTCCCGACAGCATCCAATGCAGAGCCAAACCCCACTCCCACAAATCCTCCCCTAAATCACCCAGTGCGAGCCCAAATCCGTTGAGACACCCCACAGATCTCAAGGCAACAATAAATCCAACTTTGACCAGAGATATGTTCCTGTGGTTTTGGCTGGAAGGAACTGACAGTATAAATTTTTTTTTTAATTAATTTATTTATTTGTGCATACAGAACTGGGGTACAGGCCAGAGGCTCAGGGGCGGTGAGAGGCTTCACCAGAGACAGAGCGGGAAGCAGAACAGGCAGATGGACGAAGTACACCGCTGAGGGAAGCAGTGGGCGGGTCAGGAGAGGTCTGCCGCGCCATGTGGTCACCTCCGGGGCAGGCGGGAATCGAACTCATGCGGAAGTGGCTTCAGATTCTCAGTGCTGTGCTTTAACCCGCTGCGCCACCAGGGAGGGCCGACAGTATAAATTTTTAAAAAATATTTCCTGGGCCCTCCCTGGTGGCGCAGCGGGTTAAAGCACCACACTAAGAAGCTAAAAGCTACTTCTGCATGAGTTCGATTCCCGCCTGCCCCGGAGGTGACCACATGGCGTGGCAGACCTCTCCTGACCCGCCCACTGCTCCCCTCAGCAGTGTACTTCATTGATCTGATCTGCCTGTTCTGCTCCCCAGTCTGTCCCTGGTGAATCCTCTCACCCTCCGCATCTCTGGCCTGTACCCCAGTTCTGTATGAATAAATAATAAAATAAATCTTAAAAAAAAAATATTTCCTAGTATTGAAAAAAATTATTTTTCCAAAATTTTTATACCTTTTGGTCTCTTTCAGACTTTCCACAATGAGTATACATTACATCCTTACCAGGCAAAAAACACAGCTGTTCTTTCATTAAGAAGATGGGGACTAAGGGTGGCAACCTGTTATCCACAGTAACCGTAGAGGTAAAACCTCCCTCTCGATCTCCACCCCTCTTGAAGAGTGGCCTCCAAAGCCCCAGCCGCAGGGACTGGCTGAAACAGGAAGGAGAGCCTGGAAAACGACTGTCTTCTTAGGGATGCCACCCTGCTTCCTCAAGTGAAAACTGCACTCTCCAACGCTCAGGCTTAGCTCACCTGGGGTCTCTGCTGCTTGAGGCCAAACAAAAGAAAAAAACCAAGAGGGAGCAGTGAGCCTCCCTTCCAGGTCTCCTTTGCAGCCAGTCCCCAGAGCCCAACACAAGCAGTTTGTACCAACCATTTCTCCAAGAAAAACCCTTTGTCCACAGGATACCAGCAGCTCATGGGAACAGAAATTTTAAAATAACATTGAAGCCCTCAAGAGGAAAAAAAAGGTGGACAGCCATGGGGTTTTCTTTTGAGGGGTGGTGTGGGGAGTTAAGGAAATTTGCCCCAAAAGGGAAAACACTTAAGGTTTTTGAAAATGGTCTAGCATTTTGTAAGGTACCTATGGTATTAAGTTAAAGTATGTTATGGTTTTGGGGTTTTTCTTTGCTTTCTGACACTGTTTCTAAGATATTTGTACATAATAAAGTATATTTTAGAAGTGCAGCTTGGTGAGTTTGGGGTGATATATGCATCTGTGTGTCCCCCATTCCAATCAAGCTGGAGAATATTTTCCTGGCTCCAAAGAGCCCCTCCATGCCTACTTCCCACTCCCCCTCACCACAGAAGGTATTATTGTTTTCATTTCATGTCACGTACAAACATTTCAAATGCAAACAATTCTGGGAGATGGTTATTGTTATTCCCACTTGGTGAATATTGGACACCAAGGCCCAGAGAGTTCAGTCACTTCCCAAAGTGAGTCAGTGACGGGGGGGGGGGGGGGGCTCTCTGATGGAGGAAATGAAGGATGTGGGCAAGTCCTGCTGGCCCAAAGCCCGTGATTTTATCAAAGGTTACTCTTGGTTTAAAGAGCTGTGACATACAAACTGAGAAAGAAGGACTGCACTCTCCCCCCCAAACACACCTTTAGAAAGTACAAAACCGGACCCTCCCTAAGCGGCACAATGGGTTAGAGCACAGCACTATGAAGCTATCTGAAGTACTGCAGCAGGAGCCCCATGGGAGCTGACCCACATAGCACAGCAGACCTGTCTCATTCACTGCTCCCCTCAGCAGTGTATTTCTGTACATCTGCCTGTTCTGCTCGCCACTGTCTCTGGTGAGCCCTCACACACCCATCTGGCCCGTACCCCAGTTCTTGCATTCATAAATAAATAAATCTTTAAAAAAAAAAAAAAAAGGTAAGAACAAAATTCTGAAAAAAGATGGGGAGTAACATGTGTCTAAGGGCTTCGGTTGGAAGTCAGCCCTGGCCCTGCCCTTAAGTTACAGTAGGAGTCTGGGTCAGTCACCTTAGTCCCACCTACCAAGTGATCACAACAGTGGCTGCAGAGAGCATTCAGCACAGTCCCAGCTTGGAGCAAACACTCAGACATGAAACTCTCAAACTATGATTGAGAATGCTCTCAAAGTCTCAAATTATCTTCTCTTTGAAGACTGTTTCCAGCCCTCCTGACATCACTGCATTACGAGGGATAAAGGCAGAACATCCTGATCTAGCTTGGCACTTCAGAATACATAGTCTTGGACCTTTCCAGAACCCAGCCTTCCAAAGGGAGTAGGAGAGGCCCTCGGAAAAAGGGGGTTCCAGTTGTGTAAATGGCCCTGGGACCAAATTACAGTGAGTTGAGAACATAAGGCTTGCAATCTTCTCCAAGGGGACCCCTCAGCTACCCCTGCTGGAAGCCTACTTTCTAACTTTCTTTCAAGGTTTGATTTCATTGTTAAGGAGGTTAGGGCAGCAGAAGGAGAAAGAGCAACGTTGTACAAGAAGCAGGAAAGGTAGTTAATATTTGAGGTGTTTGTTACTGATTCAACCAGGAAAAATACTTATCTCAGTGAGATGGATAAGTCAAGTTTCCCTTTTTCCCATGTTGCTGGAGTTGTTGATTCCAAACAGCAGCTCTCTACTTAAAAATACCATGTCAGAGCCCTCCCTGGTGGCGCAGCGGATTGGGACGCAGCACTGCAGGCTGGCCACAGCTGCTTCAGTGTGATCCCTGCCCCAGAGGTGATCCACGTGGCACTGCAGACCTCTCCTGACCAGCCTGCTGCTTCCCTCAGCAATGTACTTAGGTAGATCTACCTGTTCTGCTCCCCACTCTGTCTCTGGTGAGGCCTCTCACTGCCCTGGCACCTGTGGCTTGTACCCCAGTTCTGTAAAAAAAAAAAAACTATGTCAGAGTCTTAACCACAGAAATTCTGATATAACTGGCCTGGGCCACAGAATTTTGCACTTCTTAGGTGATTCCAACATGTAGCTAAGACTGCAAGCTGCTGTTTTAAAGAGTTCTGTATGCCTTAATTAGGCTACAACTACTTTCATGGTTTTGGAGAAGCTCCCCAAGCCTTACTCTATTGATTCAGTGAATTCCCGACTACATAAAACCGTAAACATCAAACCAAACTCCACAATTTCAGAGCCAGAGACAGAAGCACCACTATGCATGCTTTCAAAAATAAAATCTGACCAAGGAGGAAGTATAGTATAGTAAGAAAAGGGCCCCAAATCCTTCACCCTGTGTTTTCCGTACAACCGCTGCAGAAATGTCTGCATGTGAGTGTGATTAAGGTTCAAAAACAAGTTTGGCAAAGTACAGTCCCAGTTCCATCACTTCATCTATGATGTGCAGACAAGTGGTTTAATTGGGTCTCAGCTTCCTAGCTTGTTAAATGCAGAGTTAATCATATAATCCTCAAGAATGTATGCTGAAGCACCTGGCACGTGGGCCTTGACGTAGTTTCCTATCTACCCCCCAAGCTTTCCTCAACACCAGCAGTCCTCTGCTGCACTAGGACTGACCAGCTTAAACAGTTCTGATGCCTGGGCCATTTAATCCGAATCAGGGAGGGCGAGGTCGCTCAGTAACTAATATTTAAAATGCTCTTCAGGTGCCTTAAACATGCAGCCCAAACCAAAAGCCAAGAAGCTAAGAGCTGCTACCTTGAGGTTAACTATAAAACTTCCTCAAACTGAAAGCATTTCTACAACTCAGAAAAGTCTGTTCATTTAGTTGGTTCAACCAAACTAAATTCAACCAGCCACATAACTATAGCATTATTTTGTATCCAACAAATATAGGATAGCTACTGCTATTTCTTAAGTGTCCTGGAGAATCACATTCCATTCTGAATTTAGCACAAGCTATTGACCATTTCAACAGTTAGAACTAAGAATCAGAACTATGGGTCCTCTCACTCACTCCAAATCCATGCCCATTTCATTACATAATAGAAACTTTAAACATCACTCTAATCCCCTGTAAGCTTGTTAAAACAGATTGATCGCCCCCCCACCCCCATTTAGCAGGCAATGGGGCCTAAAAATCTGGCCCTTTCTAACAAATTGGCCAGGTGATTTTCTGTTTGTTTGGGGACCAGATTGAGGAGCACAGGCGTCAGCCTTCTTCCTTCAAGGTGGTCCTTGTTATGCAAAAAGTGGCAGCCAAAGTCAGACAGCCAGACTCCTTTTTTTCTCCAGCACAGTTCCTAGAACGGGCACGCCGGAAAGCATATTACACTTTCCAGGGAAGAGACCGGGCGCAAACAAGTAAAAAAGGAAGGTCGGAGCTGATTAATTTTCCTATTCCTGCTCCAGGAGCTACCTGAGGAACAGACCCCTGAAGGCGCCCAAGCAAACAAACTGCCCGTAGTTGGGGAGACATCCCCATTCCTTAGGTGTGGCCTCCTGGGCCTCAACGGAAGTGACCAGCGAGGTTCCCAGGCGCAGAACCCGGAGGAGATGGTCTCTGACCTCAGGCACCTGGCATCCCTGCGCGGAGTTCCAGGCATAGAAAGCGCGCCGCTCGCCCCCACCCTCCCTCCATTTCTTTCCTCCACTCGCCGTGGGTCAGACGCACCTGAAGTCCCAACTCCAAACTTCCCAGATATCCAGCGACTCCAAACACGAACTTCCCAAGACTTAGCACTCCGCGCCAAGGAACCCCCCTTCACCTCTGGCGGTCCACTCATTCTCCTTCACAACACCCCAAATCCGCCCCCCGCTGACGAAGTCCGTCCTCAATGACATGTCTTTGTTCTCTTCACAACCACCAATTCCCATTTCCCACAAATACTCAAGATGAAGACAACCCCCGACAACCCCAAATCTACTCCCCAAGACCAAACGCCATTTCCCTGATACCCCAACAGTGAGGGACCCCCCCCAAGTCTCCACCAAAGCCCTTCCCCCACCCGTGACCTCGCCCCCACCCACTCTCCAACTGCCTCTCCCCTATCGCGACAGTCCCTACCCCACCCGCTCCTCGAATCCCCTCCCCCCTCTACTCTGCGGGTACTCAGCTTTCCCCGCGCTTAGAGACCCCAGTCGATGGGCACCGCCTTCCTCACCATGAAAAGCCGGAGAACGCCGGAGTCTCCAAACCCGGACTGAGAGAGGCAGGAAACACCCAGCTCGCGCGAGCAGGGGACGGGGCGTTACGGGGCGGTAACTTCCGATGCTCACACTCCCACTTCCGCCCCGCAGTGGGCACCGTCCTAAAGCATCCGTTGTGCCCCTAGATATAGGCAGCATTCCTTGCAGCTTCCCCTGCTGAAGTGAGTTGCCGCTCCTCCAAGCTGGGTGAGACAGTTACCCCGTTTCTGAGTGTCCCCAGGGAGGACAACAAAGTGCAGGAAGGTTTTCATTCCTGGCGAAGAAGCCCTGCGGAACTGTGGTATTCCGGAACTGGATTGTTGCTTCCCGGCGGAACTCTAAGAGTGAACACCCCGGGGCAAGATGGCGGTCGGGCCTCGGCTGCTGCCCGGGGTCTGGCAGCTATCTGGGGTATTGGGCTGAGGCGGCGGTAGCTGTGGCCCCGACCACGAGCGCTGGGGCCTCGAACGGATAAAGGTCTACATCCTGCGGGTAGCGAATGGGAACAGGGTCGTGGGTTCTCCGGGTAGTGGGCTGGGGATTTTGAGGGAGGTGGCTTTTGGGCCCGGTCCATACCTCGCTTGTTTGGAGAAGCTGCTAGGGGGTGGCGTTTAGGCTACAGGGGGGATTGCTCCATGGGCCCTTCCACGTTTTATTTTTGGGGTGATAGACCTTTGTAAATGGACTGATGGCTGGGTGTAAAAGGATTGTCATTGTGATTGTTGATGCCGAGGAAAGAGGCCGGGCCGCAGGAGTCACCCAAACCGGAGTTCGAGCACTGTTCATTTGCTGTGTGACCTTGGGTGAGTCCCCTCACCTCTCTGAGCCGCAGTTGCGGTCTGTAAAATGGAGTTCTTAGCTCCCTGCACAAAGAACGTTGTATAATACAAGTATTAGTACCGTGCCCAACACTCAGCGCTCAATAAACGCAGCTGGTGTTGGTAACAATAAAGAAAAAATTGGTCGTCATTTCTAATTTAGTTTCACTGGCAGCTTTGCATTCTCAGCTTGTCCTTGCTGTTCTGGGAGTGGGGCAGTCTCGGGGTTTTGTTTTTGGCTTTTTGACTTACAAATAAATGCTTTGAAGTTAGATGTGGGTTCAAATTCAGGGGCCCAGCAACCTCCAGTAAATCATGTCCCCTCTTTACATTTCATTTACTCCATGTGAAGGTGGTACTGATAATATCCCACATCTCAGTACGCTGTAGTCATCAATACATAACAGCTGTTATTACTATTAATCTAAGCCCTGTTACCTATTCTTAAGAAATTTGACTATTGAGATCTGCTGGAGCTGTTGAAGACACAGGTTGGCAGATATTGGCACCGTGTCTGTACATGGTCTGCCCTTAACAGATGGTCGTGATTGTTAATCCTGCTGCCCAGCTGTTCCCACCATACTGGGAGAATCTTCGAGATTCGACCAGCAGTTGGTATTTATGGCACTTCACATTAGGACAATATGGCTAAACTGCCATGCTCTTTCCTCCATGAATTTAGCATCATCCAGGAAAGAATGATTTTGCCAGAGCTCCTGAGACTATAGAAATAGAGAAGAGCCCTATCATGGCTCTGCCCTTATTAAAGGTCGGTGGAAGATAACCTGGATTGTGGGGGGTATTAGATGATCTCACAAGATTGCTGTTGTCACTAAACAAGATCTCTTAAAAAGGACTTCCACCCAGTGGGTACCTGACAAGTTTTCCTTTTTGAAAGATCTTGGTTATACCAAACTCTTGTTTACTAATCTTTCCGCCTATAGCCTTCACGTTTCCCTAACTGGATTGTGACAATACAGTAAAGACCACTTACATGTGATTTGCTTTCAGATACTAGTAATATTTGCCCATTTAATCGTAATCATGGCATCATGTTGACCAAAAGCACAAGTGTAATCCTTTTAGCAGTCTTAGGATGTAGGCACTGCTGTTATTCTCAGTTTACAGATAAGGACAGTGAAGCCTAGAAAGGATAAGTAACTTGGCCAAATGAAGTAGAATCTGGACTAAAAACCAGGGGCTACTTTCTCCAAATGAAGGCTTTTTCTGGTACACACAACCTCTTCCTTAATATTCTCTGGCGTTTTGCCTAGGAGAGAGATGTCTGATTGTGTGTTTTATCTGCTTGATGAACTATAATGACTGTGTGGGTGTAGAAGGTGAATAAGAGAGAATTAAAAGCAAAGGATAGACCTGTCCTGTGATGTAAACAGAAACCAACATAGTTTTGTGAGAAGAGATGATAATCTCAAGGAAAGGATTTTACCCTGCAAGGCCCCTTGGGAGAAGTGAAAGTTTGGAGATAGTTTTACAAGCCTAACAGTACAGTATAGAAGCTCCTGTTTTTCTACCGAGAAGACGCTTCCTCTTCTGCTCCCCCTGCCGCATGGGCCCTGCTCTTTTGAACTTGAAGCTGTTATTCATCCTAAACAGCACCAGAGGCTCAGCCCATGTGGCAAGATTAGTGGATCATCATGCTTCCGGGGGCAGAGAAATTCAGTGACTCAGGAATGTGAGGGTCCCGTCATTATTTCCTACTCAAAGAACTTTAGTGACTGTGCAGATGGAGCCTCTGCTGAAGTTATTTACGAGGGTATTTTTTTTTTTTTTAGATTTCATTTATTATTTTTGTGTAGAAGAACTGGGGTATAGGCCAGAAATGTGGATAAGAGGGTTCATTAGAGACAGGAAAGCAGGGCAGGTGGATTTACTAAAATCTGCTGAGGGGAGCAGTGGGTAAGATGAAAGATCTGTGCCAGGTGGGTCAGCTCCCTGCCTGGGGATCAAACTCAGGCCATTGTGGTGGGCCTTTGCAGTGATAGAGCTGAGATTTGACCCTGTGCCACTAGGGAGGCCCCCTGAAGAGTTATTTTAAAAGGTGTCTGTAAAAGTAGACATCAGTTAGACTTCACTGACTTGGTGCTGTGACGGCCACCCCCATGGCTCTTGATAGGTCTCATCTTGTTTCATCCTCATGGTCAGAGTCAGCCAGTTAACAAGACAGAAAGGTCGAGCAATCTCCGCCGTACACTGCTGGCCTCGGGGCACATTTGGCTATCAAAGTGTTGTGCTTTCTGTGAGAAGTTTAGAAAGCAAGAAATTAAGGAAGCGAGATTTCCCACAATTCCATTACTTCAAAGCAAATTGTCTTTAACATGTATATTTTCTGAGTTTTGTATCTTGGTGCACATACCTCTTTTTCATTAAGTAACTAAGATCACATGGGTTCACAGCTAGCCCTGTTTGCACTGCTAAGGCATAAACATTTGCCATCCTGTTAAAAACATCAAACATAATTTTTCATCACTTTTTAATATTCCGATCCCCGCTGTTACTCTTGCTTATCACCACCAAGTATATAGAGCATTCCTTCAGCAACTTCTTTGGGACTTTAAACCTACTCCTTTAAACAGTGAAACCTGTGAGGACTAGGGAGGTCCGATCTAATATGTTTTGTTTTTTAAGCCTACACTGAATTGTTTATACTTAGTGACAAAGATATATGCCCTACCTATTAAACTTAACCCTGAATCTGGATTTTTTTTTTTTCCTTCTGCATCTACCAAAAAAGACAAGTTTCTCCAAGCTGAGAAGCTACCCAGCGCTGAGCTATATGCAAGATCACTAATGATTACCTGGCATTTCTGCAACACGGGCAGGTCCTCAGGTGAGCTCCCCAGACTGCTCCACTGCTGGGCAGAAAGAATGAATGTTCAGAAGATTGCTGCCGTTCTCACACTGGTCTTTTTACCCTCTCTGCAATAGCTAGGTGGGCTTTGTTCATTTGTTTTAAGACCTACAGGTGAGAGATACACTTGTTAGCGAAGGTCTGTCTAATAGATGTAAATCCTTGTGGAAAGGGGCCACACACAGGCCCCTCATATGTTGACTTGGAAGGAGCCTCATGTAAGATTTTTATTCTTCATAATGCTTCTTTGAGTAAAGACACTTTTCTGGCAATCTGGATTACTGCATAATTTATTATACTTTCATCATGAGAGATTTTGGATAGAATGACAATGTTGGCAAGGATTGGAGGAAACATCTCAGCATGGACAGCTCTGGCCGGTGCTAGGTACACTAGGCTGCTGGCCGAAGCTGTTCTTTGGGGAAAGACAGTTACTGGGTGATTTAGATTAAAAATAGGTAATTTAGAGCCTCTGTTCAAGAAATGACTTTCAGTGAACAGGAGCCCTTCTACTAAAGTCTTCATCTGTCCTTGGCATGAGGAGACAGTGGAATTAGAATAAGCTAGATTCAAAATGAAATGTATTTATTTTAGTGGATTGTCTTTCATTCTAGAACCAAGCATGCTTTGCTTTAGTGCTAAGATGGCCTTTTAAAAAAGAGACTTTGTTCTGAGCAGGAAGTGGGACTAGTTGTTGTGAACCGGTGAATAAAATAACAATGGCAATAGACGATCATGTTGGATTTTCTTTTCGTTTGAGTCTTGACCTGGCAAAAGAAAAGTTGACCGCTCAGTGTTGGCTTCTCATATTGTAGCCTGCTCCAGAAAATTCAAACATTTAGAAGCCTTTGACTTAGTGGGTGCCTGGCTTGAATTAGAGCTTCAGCCATGGGATCATTCATGCTTTGTTTATTTGTTGAACTGTTTTATAGAGCCCATGCCTTGAAGCAGGACCTTTGCTCATTTTCCTAAGAAAATGTAATTATTTAATACAGGAAAAAGCTTTGCTGGTGCTGGTGAGTTGCATGAAAGGAGGAAGCTGGGACTTGTGCCAGCAGAGCTGCTAGCACTTGGGAGGGAGCAGGTGCTGCCGAACAGCTCGCTGCTGCCACCTGAGCCCTGCCCGCCTCCCCCTTGAGCCCCTTGGCGGTGTGTTTACCGTGGCATGGCCTCCACCTGCTTCTCGCCATTTTCCTTGCAGGGTTTGTGCGAGTTGGCAAACATGTTCACTGTTTCTCAAACGTCGAGAGCATGGTTCATTGATAGGGCTCGTCAGGCTCGAGAGGAAAGACTTGTGCAGAAGGAGCGGGAGCGGGCTGCAGTGGAGATTCAGGCCCATGTCCGGAGTTTCCTCTGTCGGAGTCGACTGCAGAAGGAGATCAGGTGGGTGCCGGCACCCCTCGGTGTCTTGCCTCTGCTTCCTGTTCATGGCAAGGAAAGGCTTTCTCTTATAGAGCTTGAAAAGCCTTCCAGCTGCGGTGCGTTCCTAATTTAAAATGTCCTTTTCTTTACCCTTCCCTCCCTAGGAGAGAGATCGATGAGTATTTTAAAGCAGATGAAGCTGGGACCAGTAAAAGAAGTGCACTTTCTGTTTTTAAGATTGCCAGGAAACTGCTGTTCTTGTTCAGAATTAAAGAAGATAATGAGGTAAAATAAGAACAAACATTCGTCACGCTTGCTCTCTGCCGGTCTTTTTATAAGTGGATTATAAATATTAACTCATTTAGTCCTCAACTACTCGGTGAGGTGGGGCCTGTCACCCCCACGTCCTGCCCTTTTGCTTCCTTGAGACCTGCTTTATAGGTCCCTGCCTGGTGCTGACGGGAGTCCTCACCTCTTCTCACGTCGACTGCTGTAAGCAGTTGGCCCAGTGCACACGGAGCCAGCAGATTGGGCAAATGAGTGAAGCCATTTGAGGGACAAAGCACAGTACACGTCATAACACATGGCGACTGACAGGCAGTGGTGAGGACATCAGAGAGTCATGGGGTCCGTGGGGCCCCGCTCATTACAGGGGGCAGCTGCTGTTAGGCTGCAGTCAGTGGTGGCTGATACCCTGGTTTTTTAAAAGAGATGCGGAAGAGGGGCTCTCCCTGGTGGCGCAGTGGGTTAAAGCACAGCACTAAGAAGCTTCGGCATGAGTTTGATCCCCGCTCCGGAGGTGACCCACATGGCGCGGCAGACCTCTCCTGACCCGCCCGCTGCTCCCCTCAGCAGTGTACTTCGTTGGCCTGTTCTGTTCCCCACTGTCTCTGGTAAATCCTCTAACCACCCCTGCACCTCTGGCCTGTACCCCAGTTCTGAATGCATAAATAAATAAATCTTTAAAAAAAAAAAAAAGAAAAGAAAAGAAAAGAGATGCTGAAGAGCTTTACACTTAGTTTTCTAATTTGTGAAGATCGATAGCTAATTTGACCTTTCTTTTAAACCTTGCAAACCAAACAAAGTGTGCTGGCTGTACCTTTGGGAATTGAATGCTCAGCCTGGAAAAGCCATTCCAGAAGCAGTAGCCTGTGGTGGGACTAACAGTGCCATTAGACAGTGCCTCTCTGTTGAACACTCATTACTGCCAAGCTTCACATGGTCCCAGACTTTTGTTTTCTTTGCAGAGAAGAACTGGGGTGTAGGCCACACATGTAGGGGTGAGAGGAGACAGAGTGAGGAGTAGAGCAGGTGGGTTGACTCCCATACACTCCTGAGGAGAGCAGCGGGGAGACAGGCGAGATCTGCTGCGCCATGTGGGTCAGCTCCTTGGCTGGGGATCAGCTCTGGCAGTGATAGTGCCTAGACTTAACCCCTAGGCCAGTGGGGAAACCCCATCCCAGACTTTTTGCTGGCATTGGGGTCCAGAAGGAAAAAACTGAGCAGAGTTTCAGCCCTTGTGGAGGCAGGCACCCAGCAGGAGAGGAAGGAGTATACCTGGCAGTGAATGTGGTCACCTAGCCAGGTGCAGGGAGGTGATCCCTGTTCACAGAGGAGGAAACTGTAGCTTGGTATCATAGCGTGGCCACCCAGGACCATCTCACCTTTAATGGTGGGTCCAGGGGGGAATCCAGAGGGGAATCCAGTTTCCACTAGATAGCCTTTTGCATTTAAAGATAAAACTACTAATGCGGCAGTTTGTGAGGTAAAAGCCAGTGTCCATGGTGCTGATTAAGTGGCACCCAGGAGAGCAGCTTTTAGGGGACAAATGCTAGTCTGCAGGACTCCACACCCAGCTGCACAGTTGGTTTTGGTTTCTAAAGGAACCCCGGCTGGGTTTTAAGTGAGGTGGCACTTTCTAAAGCACATGTGAGTGGACGCCTCACCCAGCCTGCGACCATTTGAGAGCCTTCCTTAACGTCTCTGATCCTCAGTGTCCACACCTCTGGGGGGATGAAGCAGTCACAGCGGCCTGCCAGGTGTGCCTTCCCCTTTCTGCATTACTTGGGATTGATAACCGCCATTCTGCCTCTTTGCAGAGATTTGAGAAGCTGTGTCGCTGCATCCTGAGTAGCATGGATGTTGAGAATGAAGCCAAGGTAAGTGCGGCAGGAGCTGGGAAGTCCACCAGCCCTCCAGTCAGCCTGCTTGGCGCTCAGACTTCCCTTTAGGGCTTTGTTAACCTCCATACATATGCAAATAAGCAATGGATGGGAAGTATTCTCCAAGCCTAGTCTTTACTATCTGAGGAGCTGTGCTCTGCTCTGGCCTCTTTCTGGGTGTGGGAAGTTCCTTTCTAGGCTGTTTATTTTTGGGTTTAGCATTTAAATGAGTCCTCTGTGCTGCTTCCTCAGCCCTCATCCTCTTGCCCCTTCTGTCTAGACACCGCTAGTTGGTCCCAGCCCAGCAGCTCAGACACCAGGGTTGGTGTCCTGTGACTGGCCACTTACATGTCTCTCCCTGCCGCTTGTAGGTGTGGTATGTGTCCCTCGCTCTTTCCAAGGATCTCACGCTCCTGTGGATTAAGCAGATCAAGGACATTCTGTGGTATTGCTGTGAGTTTCTTGAGCAGCTCAAGGTAAAGAACAAAGCAACAAAATACAGCCTTCTCACGTGGGGCCATGAGTGTGTATTTCCTGTCCCCCGACCCCCTCATAGTTATTACCTTTGGAGAGCTGCTAGGATCTGGTGATGAATTCTTAAAGCCTGTTCCAGCAGAGAGCAGGGTGTGAGCCCTTCTTTCATGTACGCGTTTGGAACATTGCCCTGGAATTGCCAGTCTAGATGCCAGCGAAACTTGTGTTCCTCCCAGTTCTTTTGATGTAGTGGATACTTTAGTCATTGTGATACTAGGCAGGCGTCTTGTTACAGTGCAAAGGCCCTGTGACACACTACACCCGGGAGCCAGTGCTTTGTGACAGAGTATCCGGTTTGACCGAAGCCAGTGGCTCCGGGTTCTCCTTTTCCATTCTCTGTTCCCTCCTGAAGTTGTCGTGTCCTCTCCTCATGTAGTCCTGGCCTTACATCCTCACAATGTTGTTTTTTTTCTTCTGTCTGGACCAAAGAAATGGGAGGCCTCCCCCAACTAGCTCCAAATCCCACGGAGATCCTGGACTCAGCCCTTAGCTGGTGATGGTGGTGAGAGAAAGGGGTTTTCTGCTGGCCCAGCCTCGCCTGTGCTGCTCACTCTGTCCAGCTAGACGGGCAGGGCGCAGATAGATCCCAACAGCAGCTGCTGTCGGGAGGGGTCTCAGGCCAGAGGCCTGCGTGGAGCAGATGTCTCCCAAGCCCCCACATTCCATTCAGAGCCATCTCTCAAGGCCCTGGTAGAACGGCTGCTCGCCTTGGCCCGGCAGCAATCCATACCCGACTGTCAGATGGAGCATCAGGGCCCAGGGTAGTAGTCTTCACACCCTGATATTGGAGCTGGGGGGTTCCTGACATGCTTTAAGGCCAGGCAGGCAGGTTCTTCCCTGACCTTTACTTCAACCACGTAGCCCCTCTTTGATCTACTATCTGCATGCCATAAGAGACCTCTTTGGGGCCTCCCTGGTGGCCTAGGGGTTGAACGTCAATGCTGTCACCCCTGTGACTTGAGCTCGATCCCGGGACAGGGAGCTGACCCACATGGTGCAGCAGACATCTCCTGTCTCACCCGCTGCTCCCCTCAGCAGTGTGTTTCGTTGACTTACCTGTTCTGCTCCCCACTCTCTCTGGTGAATCCTCTCACCCCCACACCTCTGGCCTGTACCCCAGTTCTTATATGCATAAGTAAATAAATCTCTTTTAAAAAGAGAGAGACTTCTCTTTGACAAGAGGCTCTTCTACTTTGAAAAAAATAAAAGTAGTTTTTGTGAGGAAATGCACTTAGAAGAGAACACTAGACCTGGAGCCAGGAAGTTCTGAAATTGAGTGGCTGTAGGCAAATTAGTTCCTTTTCCCAGTCTCAGTCTGAGCCTGGGCTTGTACTAGAGAGTTTCCAGGGTCCTTTCCAGGTGTCCACACCATCAGGCCTCTGAGCCCAGAAAGGAGTCAGCCTTTTTGCCCCACCTCTTACAAAACAACAAATTAGTCATAATTATGTGAATGACCAGCATTGCTGAGTGTAAATGTAAATTAGTTTGTTTATTCTTCACAAACAGCCCCATGAGGACAGCAGTGTCACTATCCCTAGTCAGCAGAGGCAGAAACTGAGGCGCAGGGAGCTTAGGACACTTCCCCACGCCACACACCTAGTAAGTGGCACAGCAGAGCCTGACCCAGCACCCGATGTGCCCTGCGGCATCCGCTGCTCTGTGTCCCTAGGCGGTGCTGCACGCACGCACCTGATGCACGCAGAGCCCGCACCCTGGCTGCTCTTCTTGCTAGGAATCCCCCTCTCCACTGGGAGTAACTCACATTCCGTGGCCAAGCTCCGCTTTGCCCGCTACTTAATTCCCAAAGTGATCATTTCCCAAGAAATAGTGACATATCCTGACTCAATTATGGGAGCCTAAATGCGTGAGGAAAAGTTGTGAGGTGACTGTTGCACGCCTGTGCCGGAGGCCATGTGTCTTAATCTTGTTCTCTTTATTGTTTCCAGCCTGAAATCTTACAAGACTCCAGACTTGTCACATTGTACCTCACAATGCTTGTCACCTTCACAGACACTTCAACCTGGAAAATTCTCCGGGGAAAAGGTCTGTGGGATTTGCTTCAAAATCTGTCTTAAGTAGCGTTTTCATAGAGACCTCGGGGACCTTTTCTTCTTGTCAAGAAGCGTTTTCCCCACTGTGGGCCTAAGGCAAGCCCTGACCCCTACAGTGCCCTTGATGTTTCGGAGAGACACGTCTTGCCTGTCACGTCTCCCATCTTGGGACTTGTGTCTAAAGGCAAGGCCCCTCTGGTCTCACTTTTCATAATTCCCTTAGCTCCTCACCCTTTGAGTGAAAGAGATATTCACTTGATCCTTGTCATTTCATCTGGAGAATTGTTCAGCAGCAAGTAATTCTGTTTTGCCTGTAGGAACTTGCTTAATAAAGCCGCCTCCTTTCCTGAGTATTGTACTTAAACCTGAAGTGTTTTATAGATCCTCTTCATTCATCCATTCCACAAGAAGTCTGCTTTGTGCCAGTCCTATGGAGGACTGTGGAGGTGCAGAAAATGTCCCCGCCCTTGCAGGGCTTTGCAGTGCTGAAGTCTTGATGGGCGCTTGCCCACACTCTTAGAACTCAGCGTCTCTCGGGGAGCAGACGTGAAGGGGAGTTTGTATGGTGGCAGCAGTGAGTCCGGGCAGGCAGGCCTCACTCCTTGTCTGGGGCTTGGGCTAAGAGCTGAAGGAAGGTGAGAGTTCACTGAGTAGAGTGAAGGGACAGTGTAGAAGGCAGAGGAAGCTGCTGTGCTGAGGCTCCAGGCTAGCAGGAGGGTTTATTTTAGGGCATTGTCCTGGGCTCGGGGGAATCAAAATTTGGTGAGTTCTCAGCCCTACCATGCTCTGTGTGTCTTGGTGGTAAGTGGAGAAAGTCACAGAGGGTGGAGCATGACACGTCCTTGAAGTGAATTAGAAAGTGGCCCTGAACATGACTTCAGGCTGGGGCAAGATAGGCCCAGTCTTCCAACAGGTGGCATGGAGCCCACCTGGAGATGTGGAGATGTGGCATCTCCATGCATCCTGAAAACAGACCTAAGGGGGTAGGAAGGCAAGCCAGAGGTGTCCATTTTCCTCAGGCTTTTCTGGCCCATAAATAGTTCATATTATAGCCGGAGATACATTTTTTTCTTACTTTTTTCTTCATTTAGGTGAGAGTCTTCGACCGGCCATGAATCACATTTGTGCCAATATAATGGGACATCTCAACCAGCATGGATTTTACTCTGTGCTACAGGTCTGTGACTGTCCCTTACACATGACCTCATTCTCCCACATTTGAACTTGGAGTTTTTACATTTGGTTTCATCATGTCTGATGCCCTCCTCACAGAAAGGAGGAATTTCGTACCTTAGTGCCCTCCTCCTGTCTTGGGTCACTTGTGGTTTGTGGGACAGGGCAGCAGCGGTCCTGGGGCCCCTTCACTGGAGAACGTTTTTGGCTATAGGGCTTATCCAGGGAAGGGGCTTGTTCCTTCTGTTTCTTGGTTGATGTCTAGAATGATCTTTCCAGCACTGTATCCTCAGTCTTCTGACCACTGCACCCCTTACTGTGCCAAATTGTGCGTCCAGGCCATTGTCAGCCTGCCTGCTGTTTAAGGGCGCTGTCCGGCTCTTGAGCAGAGAGTGCCGCTGGAGTAGCCCGTCCTCCCTCCTGCTGCTGTGCAATGTCTCTTTCCCCATGAACTGCCCCTCACAGCAGCCCTGGGGGTTGTGCCAGCGGAGCTTCTGTGACCCGCAGTCCAGCAGGAGGAAGCTTCCGCTGGACCTCGAGCTCTTCCCTCCTCTAAAATCTTGGGGGTCTCACCATTTGAAGTCTGGCACTCCTTGTGTCAGCTATCAGGGTTTTTTTTTTTTTTTTTTTAATTTATTTAAGCATGCTATTTCCAGTTAGAGAAAGAAATATATATTGAACCTCTGTACCCACTATTTTTCTCCGCTTTCGTTCTTTATAAACATTCATTCCAGTACACATTGTTTTTGCAATGAAGCATTCATTTTCCTGTTGAACTTCTTTCTCAGTGTACAAATAGGTAAAATGCTGGGTTCCCGCTCTAACCAGTGAGTGTTTTTTTGCAGATATTGTTAACCCGTGGCCTGGCGAGACCTCGGCCTTGTCTGTCCAAAGGCACTTTAACCGCAGCCTTCTCGCTGGCGCTGCGGTAAGTGGGAGCTGCGCACCCCGGGCTTCTTCCCTGCCTCTCCCCTCGCTACCCGCAGTAGGTGTGGGCTGCCGCCTTGTCAGAAGTCACAGGAAGTGTTGTTCTTGGTGAAAGTGACACATCTGCCACTGTTCTTTTTTTTGTCTTCCTCCATACCCCTGAAGATTTCACATCATGATTTGAAGGATGCTTTTCAAAATGAATTGCTCTCATTCTGCAAGATACAACTGTTTCTCCTTTTGAACTTTTAATTGATACAGTCAAAGAAACCTAAGAGCTGGAGGAGGCTCAGATAGGGCAGGGTGAAAGAATTAAAAGAATAGAATTATGAACATGAGTTTAAAATGTTAGAATTCAGAGAACCAGAAAGGATGTGATATTTCCCTTTCCTTAAGCAGTTTGGGGACTAAAGTATTTCCTATTAGAAAGTATGCCTGCAGTTCTGAGAACCACCAAGTGTAAAAGCTGTACTTGTTTATAGGTCTAGAACATTCAAAGTGTTGAGCCAAATACTAATTTAAGGAGACATTAATAAGATAATTTAATCCCCAAGATAATTATAACTTGGTGGGGAAAATAATAATTTGTTGTGGTCAAGCCAGCTTGGCATAAATGCCGCCTCCTCTGCCCCTCCCACTCACCACAGGCACTGGCGCCCTGAGGAGCCCCAACAGCAAGGCCCTTCAGCAAGTTGGCCTGCTGGCAGCCTGCGCAGCCCTGCACATGGGCATACCCCGGCCTGGTCTGCAGTGGTGGCGCCTGACTGTCATTATCCATGGAGTCAATTTCCATGATCTAGAACCTGGGTTGGCAATTTTTTCTGTAAAAGGCCAGCTCGTAAATATTTCTAGCTCTGTCACCATGCACCTTCATCAGCTGCTCTGCCTTTGTATGGCAAAGCCATAGATAGTACATAAGTCAGGGAGCATGCCTGTATTCTGATCGAGCTTTATTTGCAGAATCAGGCAGAGCAGTGAGCAGAGTTTGGCCTGTGGACCTTAAGTTGTCAAGCTCTGGTCCAGACCGTGCTTTCTGCTAACCATTAGTTAACCACAGGGCACTTCTAAATAGAAACTTAGTTAAATGATAATTGAGAATTCAGTTCCTCAGTTGCATTGGCCACATATCAAGTGGCTAAGGGACACACTGACCAGTGACGGCACATTGGACAGGCCAAATATGACACTTTCTGTCATCACAGCAAGTTCTAGTATAGTGAATAGGACTTATCCCAGAACAGCATAGGCCGACAGAAATAGAACCAGAAACATGTTTCAAATGTCAAAAGGAAGGAGAAATCATTAGTATGTTTTCCTTAAACCAATGTATCCAAAATGTTGTTTCTATACAGAATCAGTATTTAAAAATTATTTTCATTAAAATTAAATTGTTAATCTTCCTTCCATACCGAGTCTTTGTGGTATGTCTAACACCCAGCACTATCTAATTTGGACTAGCCACATTTTAAGTGCTCAGGAGCTGCCCATGGCCAGTGGTTACCAGCTGGACAGCACACCTGGAGGCCAGGCCCTCCCATTAGAAGGACAGGACTAAGCCAGTTTCACTAGACTAGTTGTAAAAGCACTCACTGAGAGAAGTTGCATCAGCGTGTGTACTGAGTCATAGCGCCTAGGCACACACAGCTTCGCCTAGTAGCAGCTTTTCTGTCTCTCCCCAGCCTGAGTCACCTTCTGGGCTGCTCACTCTGGCAGCACCACCCACTTTCCTGTCAGAGGGGATGAAGGGTCAGCACAGAGGTGCCCCGGCTCCAGCGCAGGGATACCTTTGCCTCCTACACCCCTTTCCGATACCCTCACCCTCCCTCCCAGTTGTGGTTGTAATTCACAGTATGGTTTAGGGGGAGGTTTGCCGCATCCGCCCTTTGGGTTTCTTCTGCTTTGAGAATAATCGCGCATCCGTTGTTGTAGGGGCTTGTCTCCACAGTGTTAGGAACCAGTCACTCACTTGTTAAGACCAGGCTGCTGAAAAACCTTTTTCTTCATGCATTTCTTTTCCTCATCTTCTGAATATTCATATGTAATTAATCATGACCAAGACCTTTTTAAACCTAGTTAGTGGTTTTGTTGTACAGGGATATAAAGTTTGTAACATCACAAATGATGTTTAGACATGGTGCCCAGATCTAGAATACAAGTAGTGAGCACTCACACATCACACATTGTTCTGAGACTGGTTCACATATGAACTGACATCTCCCCACCTCTCTTATCTCATAGATGAGGAAGCTAAGGTCCATAAGGTCAAGCCACTTGCCCTTGATCCTACACAAGCAAGTGGCAGGCGGAATGAAACCCAGTTTGTCTGACCCCACGCCCCTGCTGTTTTCTCCTTCCCTGTGCTTGCTCACATCTTAGACATATTTTGCATTCTAAAAACATGGGAACCTTCCCAGTCTTTCCCTGTTCCTTTTACCTGGACCTCATTTGCCAGGCTAGTTTGTTTTTCCCTTTGTACCGCTCAGCTCCCCGGTTGCAGCATGCGCCCTCTGCTGGCAGGGACTGTGCACTGAACCCTCTTTTACCCTCTTCACCTGCCTAGGTAACACTGGCCCACACATTATTACATGTACAATTAGCAGTACATTCATAGAGTTTGTCACCCAGAGGTGGCTGCAGCAACTACACGTTGCCTAAACAGATTTCATAGTGTATCTGGGGAAACAGATAGTAGGAAATTGAGGGGAAAAGCACTTGGTATGCGATCTTTCAAGACTGGCCTCATGCTGGGGAACCTGTTTTCATGAAGTATCTGATGCTTCACTTTGGGATGCTTATGGTGGCATCCTCTGGCCCTGTGAGAATCCCAGAGAAGGCACTGGCCCTTTATACCTCTATAATGATGCCATCCTCCCTTATGTGCGAGTGACGGGTTAGTTTTGGTGGCATTCTCTTGTTTGTATTTCTTGTCTAGTGAATTTTTAGTCCTGATTTAAACTTCTTTCCAACATGCTGAAATAAATGGCTTATTCTCTCTTCTTTTGCCCATCTTTGATCACTGAGTGTAAGTTGGTTGGTCCTGCCTCAAGACAGGTGATTCGTGTAGGCCCAGATAGTTTGAGCAGTTTAGTCTTTGAAAATATTCTTGTTCCAAAAGACATACTCTGGAAACTGGTAAAAGTTTGTCACTTAAATGTTGGTAGTAGGAATACCAGCAACATAGCTTCTCACGGCTTGGAGCATATTTGCTAGAAGAAGTCATTTCCCCGTAAGTTGTTTTCATGATTTTTTTTTTCTGTACAATCTTTAGGTGATTTTTTTAGATGACTACTTTATTGAAATACAGTTCATGTACATTTCACTCATTTGAAACATTTTAGTATAGTCTTAGAATGGTGCAGCTGTCAGCACTAATTCCAGAATGTTTTCACCACCCTAAAGAAATTCTCTGCTCATAACTTGTCACACTCAGAAGCCTCAGGCAGCTTTCTGTCCTTTAGTATTTTCCTGTTCCAGACATTTTCATTAAATAGAGTCCTATAACTAACTTACAGGTCTTCGCAACTGTCTCATTGTGCATAATGTGTTCATCCATGTGGTAGCCAAGTGTCAGCACTTCATCCCTTTTCATGGCCTAACAATATTCCATTGTATGGATATACTGCATTGAGCTGCTGCCACTGTTTTGGCTATTATGAAGAGTGCTGCTATGAACATTTATATCAAGTTTTTGTTGGACATACATTTTTATTTCTCTAGACTCTGTGCCTAGTAATATCATTGGATCATGTGTAACTCCAGTCTTAACTATTTTCCAGAATGGCTGCACCATCTCTTATTCCCACCAGTAATATGTGAGGGTTCCAGATTCTCCATGTTCTCACCAACACTTGTTGTCTTTTTTATGAATGAGTGTGGAGTAATCTCTCACTGTTGTCTTGATTTGCAGTTCCCTAATGACTAATGATGTTCACCATCTTTCATGCTTACTAAGCATTCATGTATCTTTCTATGCTAGTTAAATGCTTTGCTCATTTTAAAATTGGGCTGTCATCTAATGTTGAGTTATATGAGTTTTTTATTCTGGATACAGTTCCCTTGTCAGATATATAATTTGCAAATATTTCCTCTTGTTCTGAGAATCTTTTCACTTTCTTTTGAAAGTGTCTTTTGAAGCATAAATATTTTAAATTTTAATTGTGATTGTGGTGTCATATAGAGGAAGTCATCACCAAACCCAAGGTCACAAAAATTTACAAAGTTTTATCGTTTTAATTATAAAACTAGCATTTAGGTCTGTGATCCATTTTGAGGTAGTTTTTATGTATGGTGTGAGGTAGAAGTCATCATTTGTTTTAGTTTTGTCTTTAAAGTTTATCTCTTCTTTGATTTGGAAGTATACGTGCTAATACAGAAAACCTGTATATATACATATATATATTTATCTATATACCTCTCTACATAGATAGATAGATGTATAGATAATGAAGAAACAATATACTCATGATTTTTCATCCCAGAGATTCATTGTTAATATTTTCTATCTGTCTCCCTGGTCTTTTTAAAATTTGTATATATGAATATATATACTTTTTTATACATATTTAAATATCAATCACAGTGCACACAAATATATTTACATCTATATATACACAGTTAAAAGGAATGTCTTGATTGAAGTCTGAGTTATTGGAGTTATTACATAGTAACCACACCTGTGTAAGCACCAGCCCAATTGAAAAGTAGAACAGTAACAGCATTCCAGAAGCTCCTTTACCTCCCTCTTACTCATGATGCCCTCCTTCCTGTCCCATGTATATAGCTTTTTTATACTGCTCTTTTTTAAGCTTATTATAGTGCAACTGTTCTCTCCTGTTGATAAAACTTTGAAACTAACTTTTCATAGATGCATAGAGCTACACTGGCACTCCACCATCCCTAGCAGATGTCCACATTTGCAGCTTTTCATTTGCTAGCAGTCCTTTGATGCCACAATTCAAGGGATTGAGGGGCATTGGTAGGGTTGTTCTTTTGTTCCAGGTTCACCTGCATACTGGTCTGAATAAGGTCAACTCTCTCTGTTTAGCCCTGTGGTTGCTGCACAATTTTCAGACAATCTGATTCGACCATTTCTCATCCACATCATGTCCGTGCCTGCTCTTGTGACTCATCTCAGCACGGTGACCCCTGAGGTAAGTGGGTTGTGAATTCCCCTCCAAAAATCAATTCCATTTTTGCCTTCTTAGAGAAATTAGAAATATTTTCTCTGTTAATTTCTACCTCAGTGTTTCTTCCAAATCAGTAGCCACTGTAGATAGATTCAGGTTAATACTCCAGATAGGGTCTCATCTTTCTCCAATTTTTTCTTGATGATAAGTTGCACATTTGGCAGTAAGGGGGTGATCTGCCTTAGGTAACCAGGTTTATGCTCAGTGGGGAATTTTTCCTGTCATCTTCTGCTTTAATAATTTTCTGTCTTGCAGCGCCTCAATGTTTTAGAATCTCATGACATGCTTCGTAAATTCATCACATTTTTGAGAAATGAAGATCGATGCGGGGATGTGTGTGAAAGTCTAGAAGGATGCCACACCCTTTGTCTGATGGGTGAGTATCTGCAGCTGGAGTCTTTGGACATTGGGAAAACCCTTGTGTTTTGCTTTCCACCATTCAGGAGATCACCAATAAAATTAGAAGTGCTTACAATAAAAACATGTATCTAGACAGACAATTTAAAGAGACAAAGTAAAATAAAAAGGTACGTGGAAAATGTACTAATTACTTGAATGACTCTAAATGAATGTTAATACCAGCCCTTAGCTTCCTGGCAGCCAAAAGGAAATGAAAACATTGTATGTTATATAGAAATTTTTCATTTCAAGTGAGAGAATGGGCTTGCGATCAGAGCAGAGCCTGTGCCATCAATTTTTCAGTGTTTTCAGTGTAGGTAGAAAAAAGTTTTGTAGTTAAAAGCAGTAGACATTGCCTGATAAGAAGTTAGTTTTAAATATATAACATTCTCTGGGCTAAATTTAAGAGGAGTTTATGAGAAGAGTAATAAATATTAAATAAGTCTGGTGACTACTGTGTACCAGTGATTTCCCAGGACATTCAGATGTTCTTCAAATGGTCATTGATGTTGGCCCTTGAGTGTAAACTGTTAATGTGATACTAACAAAATATCGCATAGCTCTGTGTGCCTGACATTCAACATGTTGCTCCTTAGAATTCTCGGGGATGGTTTTTCCAGTCTTACATAGATGAGGAATGAGATTTGAGTGGTGGGTGGAGTCACATAGCTTGACAGTGCAGAACCAGGCTGAGATGCCAGGTTGCCTGTTTCTTAACCCTTTGACACTGCCGCTCCCCACACTGGCAGGCACCCCCACATGGAATTTTGACTTGCACCACAGGCAGAGAGCAGAATGGGAGGGGATCGAGTGCTCTGTCTGGCCCTGTCACACTCAGCCTTCTTGCTTTGTAGGCAACCTCTTGTCCTTGGGCTCCCTCAGCCCCAGGGTGCTGGAGGAGGAGACAGACGGGTTTGTCAGTCTGCTGACCCAGATGCTGTGCTACTGCCAGAAGTATGTGTCCCAGAAGAAATCCAACCTGACCCACTGGCACCCTGTCCTGGGCTGGTTCTCCCAATCCGTAGACTATGGGTGAGTCCCAGAGCAAACTGCCCTCTGTCTGCTTCTTCCACACCGCCGCCCCTTCCTCCTCCTCACTTCTGTTACACAATTTACACACACTCATTGTATAAAATACGGCTAAGACTAATAGGATAGAAACCGTCCCACATCCTACCATGACAGCCTGTGTCACCACCCTCTCAGTCCTTTTCCTCCCTGTAAATGTCAGTAGTTTTTTCACAAGTAGGAGATAACATTTTGTACTGGATTTTTTTCGTTTCATAAATTATGAACCTCTGTCACCATTACCTTTTCTTCTTCAGTGTCACATTCATGAGCTGACTAGACTGTCATATTTTGGAGACATACTAAAAAATGATTCAGAGAATCATTCCTAATCCTTTCGAGAGATGAAATAGAAATTAAAAAACTTTTAACATTCTGAGAATGTTAAAAATACTGAACTAGACAGGGGTGATCAAGGCAGTATCATGAACTTTAAAAACATGTGCCAGGCTAAGGTGAGAGGGTCTCGAGGCCCAGCCAGCCGTTTTCCTTCAGAAGGGCACCCAGCAGCTGCGGTCCTGACAGGCACCCTTGAGGCAGCAGAGTGAGACCAGGGAAGGAAAGCCCTGCATTTTCTCCTTTTCCTCATACCTGAGTATCATCCTGTTAAAAGACTCCTCAGCAGGAGGGAACCTGTCCCAGCCTGCAGAGGGTGGGGAGTGGGGAGTCAGCAGGGGGATCGTGGGAAGAGGGTGGGCAGAACAGCATGAGTGCACCCTACTCAGCCCCACTGCACCTTCTTTGAGGGCCTTTGGACAGTCCCTTGGCCTCGCTTCCCACACCTGAAATATGGGGACACTTTCAAGTCCCTCTCATAAGATCGTCTCAGTGATTGGATGAGTTGTGCATGAGAAGGACCAGCTGCTGGACCTGGTCTCCCCTGGGGTAGTAGCTGTGACCCCTGCAGCGCTAGGCGATGAGAGGTCCTTTCCAGATCTTGATCGGGGACATGAAGGAGGTGGATGGGTGGATTTCAGGGGTGTGAGTCTATTGCAGGGGCTGCAGTGTGGAGTGGAGGAACTCTGCAAGCAAGAAAACTTAGGGGGCTGGTGAACTGTGGATATTTGTGGCCCAGGCCTGCAGGCTACCTGTGAGGAGTAGAACAACAAGGCAGGCACAAGGTGGCATTTGTCAGTGGGGCAGTAGGCAGGATGGAGTTGGGCTACAGAACAGAGGGGATGTCTGGGAGCCGACTGCGTATGTGGAGCCTGGGGACATCACTGTTGCGGTCGCAGCACAGGGAGTCTAGGTAGAAACGACGGAAGGAGGTTAGCACCTTACACATCACTTTACTGTGGGGATTATCCTGTGTGCCAGGTTGCATGGCAGGCCCTCGCTTTCCACCAGGCGGAAGGCCTCTCCTGACCAGGCAGGCTCTCCCTGACCAGGCAGGCTCTCCCTGACCGGGGTCTGGTGGAACTGACACGCTGTGTCCTGCTCGCTCCTAGCCTTAACGAGTCGATGCCCTTGATCACCAAGCAGCTGCAGTTCCTGTGGGGGGTGCCTCTGATACGCATTTTCTTCAGTGACATCCTGAGCAAGAAGCTGCTGGAGAACCAGGACCCAGCCCACGTGCAGCCCGCGTCCCCGCAGAACGTGCTTCCTGTGAAGAGTGAGTGTCTGGAGCAGGCCTGAGACACAACTGTCCTTAGCGGCAGTGCAGCTCCTGGTGGTTCCCGGGTGCTGCACCCCTCTGCTCATGTGACACTCTTAACTTCTCCTGCAAGGATTTCGAGGCCTCTTAAGTTCACATTTAGCAAGAGTGACAGACAGCCCATAGGAGTAGGAAACGAGGCCCAGGGAAATACAGGTGAATAAAATCGAGGACCTGTATAGAGGAAACAAGTCTACAGATCCTCCACGTGGGCCACTGGTTGGCTCTGAACTGTCTAGTAACCAAAGTGCAAAGGGATTTTTGCATTTATTTTTCATCTCATTCACAGAAAGAGTTGTTTCTTGGGGAAATTGTTTATTTTTCCTAGACTTTAGTTATAAATCTCCCAAGGGGCTTCTCATAACAGGGCCACTGAGTCGCTGACCAGGTGACAGCCCTATTGCAGGCTCAGTAACAGTCGCCAGGAAAGGTTCCTCGTTGCCCACTCTGGAGAGGCCAGGAAGCACTGCTGTCGCGGCCCCCATGGCCTTCCCGTGTCCCCGATGCGTTCCCCGCTGACAACAGGCTTCCAGGTCCAGGTGGCTTTTTGTCTTACTCTGCCTAGCGTGTCATAAGGCTCCTGTATCCACCCGTGAGCATGTGCTCATGAATATATTGGGTTGTTGTCAGCAAAGTGTGACCTTTTTTTCTATGAAAAACAGGCTGTTTTAGCAGGCTCTAAGAGGGAAGGTTTAAAACAGTAGAGGCAGGATACCACCTCATACTAAATGTCAGTAATGGAGGCTGACACCCCTGCTCTGCCTAAAAGCATAGAAAATTGGGGCCCAACCAGACCCCCTATTCCGCTAACAATTCTTGGGATTTTTACCTTTGTAGGTGCTGAAGTTCAGGGGTACTGTGCAATAATCCCGTATAAGAGTAGATATGCCTGGCTTGTTCTGAGAAATTTTCTGATCATCTAAAGAGGTCTTTGGGTTCCTAAAACCCTGTTGCTTTTCTCATTTGTCCCAAAGAGGTGACTTGAATCAGCGCAGTAGCCGCCGTCTGGCTCTGCTGTCGCTTAGAGCCTCCCTGAGAGGCGCCCTGGGAGGGTGGGTTGGGCAGGTGGCCTGGCAGCTGCTCATGGTTCCTTCTCCCCGCCAGGTCTCCTGAAGCGTGCATTTCAGAAGTCTGCATCGGTTCGGCATATTCTCAGGCCTGTTGGGGGGAAGCGCGTGGACTCTGCTGAGGTCCAGAAGGTGTGCAACATCTGTGTCCTCTACCAGACCTCGCTGACCACCCTCACCCAGATCCGGCTGCAGATACTGACAGGTTCGCTGTCCGCAGTGCCTCTGCTCAGATTTAGCCACTTTTCTTAGAAAAAGTTGGTTTTCCCCTGCCTTCCTTCCCAGAAAATTGATTTTCAGGGAGAGTGTTTTTGAATCACTGTCAGAGGTTCTTAACACATCACTTAAATTGCTTCAACTAACCTTGATCCAAGCACTTCCAGGTCTTCCTGCAACTTGGCTTTTTCTTTCATTATGAAGCACATTTTGCTCTGAAAAGGTCATTGTTTTTTTCTGAAAAGAAAATTATAAAAAGACAAACGGAAAGGAGAACATTTAAATCGCCTTAATCCCGCACCCTGACGAGAGCCCCGTGCCTGTGTGTGCTGCGCGGTATCTGGTGAAGCTGCGCTCCATCCTTCCCTTCCTAGTGGTCTCGGTAGAAGCGTTTTCTCATGTGAAGTTCCTCAAAAACTTCATTTTCTTTTTTCTTTAAGATTTATTTATTCATACTGAACCGGGGTACAAGCCAGAGGTATAGGAGCAGTGAGAGGATTCACCAGACAGAGTGGGGAGCAGAACAGGCAGATGGACGAAGTACACTGCTGAGGGGAGCAGCGGGCGGTCAGGAGAGCTCTGCCTGCCATGTGGGTCACCTCCGGGGCGGGGATTGAACTTATGCTCAAGGGGCTTTAGCTTCTCAGTGCGGTGCTTTAACCTGCTGTGCCACCAGGGTAGGCCAAAAATTTCATTTTCATTGGCTGCATAGTATCTCATTGCGTGCATATGGCCAACATTTTCATTTTTCAGCTGAGCAAGGAAGAAAGTCCCCTCTGTGAACAAAGAATTAGATGTCAAAGGCTTTATAGTTGCAATGCAGGTGCCATTAGTATGAACTGATACTAGGACAGAAAATCTATAGGCCTGAGCTGTTTACTCCATAAAGGGATTAGGAACTGCTGCATCTCACATTGGATGGAATCATAAATGGCTCCTCTCTTTCGCACTTGCTGATTCATCACCAGTACTTAGAGAGCATCTGAGGGCCCTCCTTGGCTTTGGAGTTGCCCTGCCCACTGCTGAATGTTCAGCAGCCCCTGGCCCTAGCAGAGATGCCAGTAGCACCTCATTCCCACCTCCCAGATGTGACAACCAAATGTGTGCAGACACATCTGGTCTGCCAACAGCCCCTTGGGGGGGAACCATCCCTGGACAGATATGGTGATATCAGGGGATGGAAGCAGGAGGGTTTGTGGTATGTTTTATGGATTTGGGGGAGTGAGAACCGAAAGCCTCAAAGATAATGCCAGATTTTTTGTTACTGGTGCCATTTGCCTAGCTGGGGATGACCAGCCTGGGGGTCAGGGACCTGGAACATTCTATTGTAATGGGTGTGTGGAGCCTGCTGGACCGTCAGCAGTGATGCAGTCAGACATTAGAGTACACGGGGGTGGGACAGTGGTGGCCAGGAGTGTGAGTGACCTACGGTGTAAAGCCTCTGGCTGTGGGAGGAGTCCCTCAGGAGGGTGAAGAAATAGACGAGAAGGTGCCCCCACCAAACCTGGGTACCCCAGCCCCCAGTGTAAGGACTTGGGAAGTCTGCTGAGTGAGATGATTTTAAAGTTGCAACCAACTTTTGTAAAAAGTGTCCTTTTTTTTTTTTTTTTTTAAGATTTGTGCATTCAGAACTGGGGTACAGGCCAGAGGCTCAGGGGCGGTGAGAGGCTTCACCAGAGACAGAGTGGGGAACAGACAGGCAGATCAATGAAATACACTGCTGAGGGGAGCAGCAGGCGGGTCAGGAGAGGTCTGCCGCGCCATGTGGTCATCTCCGGGGCAGGCGGGGATCGAACTCATGCGGAAGCGGCTTCAGATTCTCAGTGCTGTGCTTTAACCCGCTGCGCCACCAGGGAGGGCCAAAAGTGTCCCATTTTTTAAGGTGATCACAGATTTAAGCATCCCCCATTGTTCCATTAGGAGACTCCAGAAAGAAGTTTTTGACCAACTTGAAAATAGTTGTGTTGTTTTTTTTTTAATGAAGATATGCTAGTCTCTAAGCATAAGGTGCAAAACTATTGGTTTAGCTATACGCAGATCAGATTGTGGAAAACAACATCGCCCTACTAAAACTGCTACTGCTTCTCTTCTTTCACCATTTACAAAGCATCTTCATCTAGCCCCTCACGTGCAGGGGGTACACAGGCCACACACCACTCCTCTGACACAGCTCCGCAGATACATCACCTTCATTTCTACCTCAGTGTCTTGGGGTGCAGCCCGGGATGGACCTGTGTTTGACGCTGTGAATGAGTATTCCCATCCACACGTGAGGGGCCATTCACCTGTGAGGGAGGCTCCTTTTCTTCTTACTCTGCTTCTAATTATCTAGAAAAACGTCTGCATTTTATAAGCACATCCTATTACCCTTGCAAGTGTGAGGTCAAGTTTCTAGGAATCATAACTAGTGGGTGCTACATTTCTTTGCTGCCTTTGTAATTCCCGCAGTTCACCCTCAGGTATCCATAAAGGGCATAAATTGTGCACCCCCACCCCCAGATTATCTCTGCTCAACATTAAGTAATCCAGGGTGCCTCATAAAAGGAGTCACTATAAAACCCCAATGTTAGGTGACTTCCTCATTTTCTAAGGAATAATTTAGAGACCACACTTTTCTGTACATTTTATGACATTAGGAACTTTCAAACCAGCCTGTCTTGACTCAGTGACGACACTGATGGATTTAAATCTCCACTGGTGTAGCTGGTGCACTGGAGGCCATGTGGCCATCAAGAAGGAGACCTGGAATGTCCTCTGCCTCACCCAGGGTTAAATATTTATCAACACTTGAACATACCTCTGTTGCAGTCACTGTTTTCCCATTTTGATTTTTTAGTTATTTATTTTAAAGATTTATTTATTTATGCATACAGAACTGGGATACAGGCCAGAGGTGCAGGGGCAGTGAGAGGATTCACCAGAGACCGAGTGGGAGCAGAACAGACAGATTGACAAAGTACACTGCTGAGGAGAGCAGCAGGCGGGTCAGGAGAGGTCTGCCACGCCATATGGGTCACCTCTGGGGCAGGTTCGAACTCATGCTGAAGTGGCTTTAGCTTCTTAGTGCTGTGCTTTAACCTGCTGTGCCACCAGGGAGGGCCCTATTTTCCCATTTTTAACATAGAAACAGTAACAAAAGTGGGTGAGTGGAAACCCTTGCTGAACATGACTGAGTCTACAGGAGCCTCTGAAGCGCACGGCAGAAGCTTGGTTCTGTCAGTGAGGCACTCTCCGAGCACAGCCACACCACAGCCACACCCGCGCTGTCTGGCTCCCATCATCCATGGTGGTGGCTTCGAGCGGTTGTGACATACCATCTCCCCCACAGAGCCTAGAAATATTTACCCTCTCATCCTTTCCAGAAAACATTTGCTGATCCCTGATTTGGAACATAAACTCTGAGTCAGTCAGACCTGGGTACTGTTCTTGGGTCTGACACCTAGTTGGCCTGGTGACTTGGGGCCAGTTACTTAATCCCTCTGCAATTCCATTTCCTACCTTACAAAATGGTGAGAACACTGGGTTTCACAAGGCGGAAAGGAGGTAGTGCAGGCGGGGTTCCTTAGAACGGTATCTGGCACAAGTCGGTGCCCACTAAATAAATGGTAGCTGTTGTTATTCTCAGAGTGATAATGGTTTTCTTAGGAATTACAACCTTCTTTCTCTCGCACACTTTACATGTTCACTAATAGGCTTAAGTGTTTTGTTTTCCCACTGGATGGGGACATGGTGGACCAGATGGAGCCCCACCTGAAGCTTGGGTTTCTCTATGCTTTCTAGGTCTCACTTACCTGGATGACCTGCTCCCCAAACTGTGGGCATTTATCTGTGAGCTGGGGCCCCATGGAGGGTTAAAGCTCTTCTTGGAATGCCTCAACAATGACACTGACGACTCCAAGCAGCTCTTGGCCATGCTGATGCTGTTCTGTGACTGCTCCCGGCACCTTGTCACGTAGGTTGACCACAGTGGGGCTGAACCCCTTTCGTCCAGCGTGGAGACGCCAGAGGACAGTGTCAGGAAGCAACGGCAATGTGACTACTAAAAGTGTTGGGGCCTATGTGGCAGGGACATGAGGAGAATTAGATGAGAAAACATTCACGATGCAGATGGCCTGTACCAGGGGTTCAGCAGTTAGCTTTTCTTTCAGGGGAGCTGGTCAGTGCCACTGAGTGTGGGCTTTGGAATCTCCCGAGAGGCTGGATTCAATTTACCATTTACTTCCTGTGCTGGATAGTTTGCTAGACAATTCTAGAGTCGGAGAAGCAGGGTGTAAAATCTGGCTCAGCCACTTGCCCAGGCACCTTGGGCAAGGGGACAAAAGGAATCTCCTGAGCCTTGATTTCCTCACTGTAGATTGGAGTAACCCTAAGCCTGTCAGCCAGGGACAAGAATAGTAGGGGTAACGCCCACACAGTATTTAGTGTTATCTTTGGCATACTGGAAGAACTCAGACTATTGTTCTTACCTTCCTTATCAAGCTTGCCCTAGGCAAGTTGTTTAACCTCTCTAGGCCTTAGTTTCCCTTTGGTTTGCCAATAGAGAAGCAATGTCAAGTCCTTGATACAGAATCTGGCACAGGGCAGGAAATTAACATGTCACTCCCATTCACAGCCTTTGTTCTTTAAATTTAGGTTCCTACTTGTGTGCTCTGTATTCCTTTCTTCCACTTTCCCTCCCAAAGTTGGTGAACGTCCTAAAGGAAGTTCTTAGGCAGTGATGATCAGAAGTGGGGGGAGTAAGGGGCAGGAAGGTAACCAGGTAGGTAAGAATCTTGGCAGGGGCATTGGGGGCTCACTGGTCAGCCAGAGATGAGCTCTGAGGCCTGTAACCACCGAAGACGCCACCCAGTGACCCCAGACCCAGTCCATCTCTGCAGTACACAGGCGTTTGCAGGTAGCGCTGTATCGGAATTGATTCACACAGTGAAGTGGCCTTCCGATAGTTCACTCATGCTGGGAAGGGCCATTCGTGTCTGTTACAGAGAATACGATTCCTCGACTTTCCTCAGTAGAGACAGACTTTTGGTTCCAATTCCTTGATATTGAAGCATGTATTAAGAAAGGTCTACTTACCTTTCAAGTAAGAAAATAGAATAGAGCTTATTCACTTTTTTTTTCTCGGTTGTATTTTTACACGTTTTACTATGAGCAGTTTGACGAAAGTGGAAAGTGGCAGAACAGTGTAGAGAAACCTTGCGTGCCCATCCCTGCTTCCAAGAGAGCCCAGCCCGACTGCTCCCGCTCTGATACTTCCCAGATCATTATCCTTGGCAGAGTGGTTGTGTCTGAATTTGACCTAAGTTAGAGACTCAGATTCTGCCTTATGCTTATCTAGTAAGAGGTATAGCTCTCAATCTCCCCCTTTTCTCACTGAAATTATGGCTAATTTTCTGACTGTTTTAGGATCCTTGATGACATTGAAGTTTATGAAGAACAAATTTCATTCAAACTGGAAGAGTTGGTCACCATCTCTTCTTTCCTGAATTCCTTTGTGTTTAAGATGATCTGGGATGGAATCGTAGGTAAGTAAAGGCATGACCGTCGGTTAAATGTCTGTGACAGCTGGCCCTCTGTGTCATTGTAGATGGGAGTTAGTTGGAAAGGCACATTTATCCGCATAATTTGATGTTTGATTTCCTCACTCTGATCTCTTAAGTGTGGTTATAGAAGTCTTACTCTCCCAGGCCCTGAAAGGTTTATTTTTGTGTGAAGGGTTATTAATGATGATTGCTTGTTCCCCTGAATCTCCTTTTGAGGCTTTGATGTCTGTGAAGATAAGCAGTTTGCCAGGTCACACTTTAAACTAGAGTTGAGCCCCCAAAGTGTCTCCCAATGTTCAACACCACGTCCCTTAGCGTAAAAGGAACTCGGGTGACACTTGGGGAGGCAGCGTGTGTGACTGTCGAGGAGACACAACACCCCACTCCCGCAGACACTTGGTGTATACCCCTTTAATTCCATCGGTTCTACATCAGAGTCAGAGGGAGGGAGATGGCGCACTTGATGGACCGTGATGAAGGACGGAGACGGAGCCAGTCCTCTGCTCTCGCTTGTGATCATCTCCATGAGTGTGACGGTGCAGGTTGTTTGCCCTACAGAGAACGCCAAGGGCGAGACCCTGGAGCTGTTCCAGTCTGTCCACGGCTGGCTGATGGTGCTCTACGAGCGGGACTGCCGCCGGCGCTTTGCCCCCGAGGACCACTGGCTGCGAAAGTAAGCGTGGGGTGGGCGGGGCCAGCCGCACAGCCGGCTCAGGGCGGGCTGCAGGTGCATTATGGATGGGGCAGGGAGACAAGGAATCGCGGCGTCCTTGGTAGGTTTGACAGGCCGTGAATGCTGCGGCAGAGAGCCTGGGAGGCAGCAGCCTCCGAGCCCCACATCTCTGCACTCTTTTCTCTCTGCCTCTCCTGATGGTCTCTGCCATAATGCTCTCCACCTTAGAGGTGTCCGTCCTTAGAGGTACACATGCTCCTGGCTCTCCGGCCTCCTGGACTACCTGTAGTCATCAGTGCACGCGCTGCATGCTTGTGCCTCTCAGTCCGGGCCCCTGCGCGCCGTTACCGCGGCTGCAGAGCAGTAGAAGCGGGAAGCGAGTGAGAGCGCAGCAGCGCCACTTGCCTGCGGGCTGGTGGAAACCCAGGGTGGTGGCCACGTCTAGGGTGGCTCCCAGGTGCTCTGCCCTCAGGCTCGCCCGAGCAGAGGCGCCTGCTCCCCTCCTTCAGTGTGCCCCAGGGAGCACCTGGCAGCGCTTGTGCTGAGACTGGCTTGCAGCAAAGATGACTAGAGTTCGTGAATGGGGACAAAGCCAGCTCACCTCTACTAGGTGTTTCTTACTCCAGCTGGGCAGAAAAGTTCTTTCAGCTGAACTGAGCAACAGGTCGTAAGTGGCAGTTTGTATCAGCAGGGCAGCAACTGCAGCAGGCTTTTCCAGAGTGGGAGTGGGAGGGAGGCACCTTGCAACAACTAAACATAAGACGTGTGTGATCAGCAGCATGTCTTGGGAGCCTTCCTCCATAAAGAACAGGGGGTAAACATCTAGGCCCTGCCTGCCAGCCTCGGGGCGACTTCCCCACTCTGCCACTCACAGCCAGGCAGCACTCATGAGTGAGCGCGGTCATTAAAGCTTAGTTTCAGCAGCAGCAGCAGCAGAAGCAGGCTGACCAGGGCCGGATGTGGTTAGTCAGCCCATGCTAGACAGTGGCTTACTCGTTTTAATGATCCCCAACCTGTGTCTTTCTTTTTAAGAGATCTGAAACCTAGTGTGCTCTTCCAAGAACTCGACAAGGATAGGAAACGGGCGCAGCTGGTCCTGCAGTACATCCCTCACGTCATTCCTCACAAAAATGTGAGTAGGGCCAGGCTCCCAGTGTGCCTGCCTGTCCCATTGCGTGGTTCCAGACTCTGTCTTTCAGTCACTGAAGTCGGCTCATTCAGCGACACAGGCAGCAGTTGGACGTACTGTGTGCCAGGAGTCCTGCTCAGCCCTGGAGAGACAGGTGCAGGGCTGCGCGAGCTGGCCACCAGGGAGGGCGGGGTGTGTATGGGAGCGGACGCCGTGGGGGCCCAGTGAGGGGTGTGGCCTGCTGGAGCGGGGAGGCACTCCGGAGAGCGGCTTTGGTGAGAAAGAGTGCCCCGAAGAACCAAGCGTAGCCTGATGGGGAGAACATAAAGGAGACAGTCGAGAAATGAGGTTGAGGCTTGCAAGTGCCGGCGCTGGAAGCGCCTGTACACCAAGGGCTGGAACTTGGATTTTGTCTGAAGCCATTGGAGGGTTTTAACCTTTGTCAGAGCAGTGCTCCGGAAGCACCTTCTGGCTGTCGTGTGAGGGGTGTGGTGGTAAACTCACTGGACTCAAGTGGGGCCTCCGGAGTGGAGAGACAGCAAAGCCAAGAGATTTTTAAGGCTCTGGGAATGATGCAGGCAGGTAGGAAGGAAAGGAGGAACTCAGGTGATGACGCTCTGCTGTCTGGTTTGTTGGGAGAGGCATCCTGAGGTGGGGCACAGGGAGGAGCAGGTGGGGAGTGGGGAGCACATGAGGTGTCTGCAGCTCCTTGAGGCCAGTGTCTGCGGCCTGGAACTCAGGAGAGGGGATGGCTCTAGGGGTCAAATCGACGTGTGGACAACGCTCAGATCTCCTCTGGACTGAGGCCAGAGCCCTGAAGGCCAGCACAGGAAAGGTGGAATCAGAGAAAAGAACCAGGAGGGTGGTGTCACCCCCTCCCCTCCAGTGATGTGAGGGGCTCGGGGAGGGTCAGGAACTGTGGTGAGAGCGCCAGGGAGCGGGGCATCGCTGGGTGTGGTGCTGGACTCCGGGCAGTGCTGTGCTCCCTCAGAAGAGGCACTTCAGAGTCTAGCCGTGCCCTTTCTTTCAAAAAAATAGATATTTTTAGAAAAGAGCTGAGGCCACATTTTTCTAAATCAAATCTCTTTTCAGAGATCCTTGCTTACTGTCTGAGATCATTTTGACCTCGACATTATCCTTACGGTTGCCCTGAAACAGCGACTCACAAGTGAAGGCAGCTGCATGAATTCTCATGGCACTCGACAGCAGAGCTGCTCAGAAACCAGGGGCCCCGCAGAGCTGACAGTCAGAAGTGCCCTCCACAGAGGAGCGCCTTCAGCAGTCCCCTGATCTTGCCTCAGCAGAACTCAGGGCCCTGAGCAGCGGGTGTGCCGTGCTTGACTCCCTGGCGGTAGGGCCTACTTCTCGGTGACGCCCAGCCCCAGTTCCTGAGCAGCGCGAGGAGCGGCGTCCCTAAGCTGACATTTGCTGACGACTCCCTTTGCCTCTGCGGGTTCTGTCTTCCAGGGTTGTGTCCTTCCTTTCTCCCGCTGGCCCCACCAGTGGTTTCCAGCCCTCCGTCTCCTGGTCCAGTGCAGTGTGTGGAGTTGCATCACAGCTCCTTGTCCGGGGCCAGTGTCCAGTCAGCCCCACACAGCGGCATCCCTGGCCTCCCTGTGGCCAGCTGTGCGCACAGGCCGTGAGCCGGGGCGCCCTGGGCCTCATGGGCGAATTAAAACTATTGAGAGGGAGGGAAGCCTGTGGGCACCACATGCTGCTGAGCTCACAGTGTCAACAGCTGGTCCTGCCATATTCTCTTCAATAGTTGGTTGGTTGGTTTTTTAAATAGTTAATTCTTATTTCAGTGCATGTGCTTTTTTAATACTTACTAAGTTTTAGGATTTAACAACTTAGTAAGTAGAATTATTTGGTCTTTCTCTTGGCCTAGGATTACCTTGAAAAAAAATCACTGAGCCATTAGGGGTACTGTGAACAAGAAATTTGGGGACCTCTGAGGTTAGTTGTCCTGATTTTGAGTCCAGGCTGTGTCTAATACTCATTTTGCAGAGATGGGAGAACTTGGCTTAAGATTGCCTTCAAGGCCTTGTAAAGTCTCTTTTCTCTCCCTGGGGAAGTGAGGGCCCTTCCCTGTCTCCCGGCCTCCGTCCTGCTCCCTGTGACGGCCCAGCCCACCTGGAAGGGCCTTGGCAAGTCTGTTTGAGTGGCAGGGGCGCCCTGATGTCCTGTCTCGGGCTTCCCTTCCCTCTCACTAGGGCGCACGCCACCCTCCCTCTGGCTGGAGCCGCAGGAGGGCAGCAGGAGGTGTCAGGCCCTTCTCTCATCTGCGCTCTGCAGCGCTGAGCCCCACCCTGTCCCGGGTCTTCTCGGGTGGGTGGCCTAGCGTCTGTCTCGCTGCAACAGCAGCACTTTGCTCTCTGCATGCTCTTACTTTCTTTTGAACATCTCTGCGCAGTTCTTCTACTGACCACACTATAGACCGCTCCTTGTTTTGGCCGAGGAGCCCAGAGCCGGTGGGGTAGGCAGGGCCTGTGTGGCGTGGCTTTCGCTGCCGCCCACCCGTGACCTCAGGTGAATCCGTTCCTCATCTGTGAAATGGGGTTCAGGATCCTGGCCAGCTGTCCACAGAGGTCTCCAACCCGTGGCAAGCTGGTTAAGGCAACCCCGTGGTAGTCCTGTGCCTGTCCAGTCTCTCTGCACCCCAAGGCAGCTGCCCTCTCGTGGTCACCTCTGCAGGCTGCCACTTTGCCGCTTCACTGTGTTGCCTTCACCAGGGCCTGAGGCCCGTCTTCAGCCTTGTGTCCCCCGTAACGCCTCCTCTTGTTCCCGTGCTTATAACTCAAGGTGTGGGGGTCACAGGACTCGGTCATGGCATGTAGCCCCACACTTTAAATACCTGTTCCCCAAAGTACTGTTAGCCACCATGAGGAGGACGCACAAGGGCGCCCTCCTGTGGCTCCTCACGCCTGCGCTCCCTTCCCATTGCTCTGAGCTCAGGATCTTCTGAGACTACTCAGAGCACTGCGTTTTGCGTCTCTACTTGTAAACCAGCCCACCGGGCTCAGCACTCGGCCCTCTGCCGCATATGGCCCCTTCTCCAGAGGCGGCTGGCAGCTGCTTTGTTACCACCGTGTTTTCTGCACAGAGCTGATGTGACGATGAAGTGAAGATACTCAGCTCCGTACATCTTCACCCTCACGCTGTTACCTGCTGGTGACTGCCGCTCTTGTTCGTATTTACAAAGCTCTTGACTTTTGTGTGATTCCCACTTCGTTCGCTGCCATGATTTGAGTGACATTACAGCAGTGATTCTCAAGCCCCGCGTGGGACGAGAGGTCGTGCTCGCCTCAAGGGGCTTTGCAGGCGCTAGAGAGCGGGGTCTTTTCAGACAATAATAGAGAAAAATTACCGGTGGAACTGTGGAGCGCTTGAGGGCATCGAGGAGACAGATAGAAAGGTCAGGGACCTTCATACTGTGGCATCATTTTTAAAATTTCTGACAATGGAAAAAAATATCTTTGAACCGGTTCTGTCTGAGACCCTGTACTGATTTCCTCCATGCGGCACAGCTGAAAGGGGCCTCTGGGCTCCCGCCGCCAGCTTTTTACAGTGGATGGTGAAAGGACGAGAACGATTCTCTCCTGGGCTGTCCTTTGCTGGACTTCAGATGCAGCCCCCCACTCTGGAACGTTTCTTCCTTGGCTTACATTCAGCTATATTTCTCACTCCCAAGAGCATTTGGGCCATGCTTGCTAATCCCACAAATCTCTTCTCTCTCAAAGCATCCCATTCTAGTGGCCTCCCACGGGACTTAAATGTCGCTGGTTTTTGTGGAGTGTGTATTAGAGAATCATCAGCTGCTGACCCTGTTTTTGGTCTCCCCTTTGCTCATTTCAGAGAGTGCTCCTGTTCCGAAACATGGTTACCAAGGAGAAGGAGAAACTGGGGCTTGTGGAAACCAGCTCCGCCTCCCCTCACGTCACGCACATCACCATCCGCCGGTCCCGGATGTTGGAGGTGAGCCGCCTGTCCTCGCAAGGTGCTGCCAGAGGGTGAACTGTGCCTGGCGTTCCTTGTTCCAATGACACTGAAATCAATCTCTGGGAGCAGAAATGGAACAAGTGTCGCCCAAGAACTGGTGGGTTTAGCAAGCGCAGGGGGCCCACTGTAGAATATATCTCTTTTCCCCCCATGCCCGTGGGCTGGCACTTCCAACACCTTGTGCCTCTTCTTTTGTTTTTAAAGATTTAATTATGCATGCAAATGCTGGGGTGTAGTCCAGAAGTGTGTGTGGCAGGGGAGGGTGAGAGGATTCACCAGGGACACAGTGGGGAGCAGAACAGGCAGATTGACGCAGTACACTGCTGAGAGGAGTAGCGGGCGGGTCAGGAGAGGTCTGCCGCGCCATGGGGATCACCTCCGGGCCGGGGATCAGACTTGTGCCAAGTCAGCTGCCAGTAGCTTCGCAGTGCTGCGCTTTAATCCATTTCGCCACCAGGGAGGGCCTGACATGTGGACATTCTTTTATCAGTGCAGACCCCATTTGTCCCAGCAGGCACTTTGCCCAGACTGCCCCAACCATGACGGTAGAGGCTAGAGGGGAGGTGTTGAATTTACTGAGCTGTATTAGGAAACACATTTATATGACACAAAGCTGGAAGTCCTTGGTAGTCAGATACTTCCACGATATGGCCAAGTGGCCCACCGTAGCCTAAGCCGGCGTCAGGACCATCATGTAATTAGAAATAGGTGCCTGTCCTCAGAACACTTGACCACCAGGTGACTGACAATTGTTGCAATGTATTGACATTGCTGAAACAAGACCCCGGCCGCCACCTGCTGGGATGCTGCCCTGATAAATTCACACACTTGCAGTGTCTGCATTGTGCAGTCACACGGGGCCCAGGCTCGGGCCACACACAGCCTGCCCGTGCGTGCCAGCCTGCTGCAGTGGAGGTGTGACAGAGCCCCAAATCCCCTGCAGAGGCAGGACCCAATTTACGTGCTGAGGCTTGCCCTTTAGACCTTTGCTCACACTCTAGCCACAGTCCCCATTAACACCTTTTGCAGCGTGGGACAGTCACGGGACCCCCGCACAGACTGGGCCGCATTGCCAGCTGCCAGCAAGCAGCTGTGCAGCGGCGCCTCCTACTCGCTTTTCTTTTCTTCCTTGGGGCAGTTCCACACCTTCCAGGAGAGCGCCTTCCGCCCCTGCTGGCTGGTGATGGACACCGAGCTCCTCAGGGAAAGGCAGCCTGTGATGATGATAAAGGGTGACATTCTTCAAAGCAGGGATAAGAAATTTAAGTGGCCAGAGGGACCTTGGCAGTTATGGGCATGAGTCAGGCTGGCCGAGTGTGTCTCAAAACAGGGGCATCAGGTTGCATGCCAAATAGTAATTGTCTTCACTTCCTCTGGTTTTTCACTTTCCTTGAAACAGAACCCTTGGTCTAGAGAACTCAACAGAGGCAATGCACAATGGGGATGATAAATAGCACTGACACCAAGCCTCAATTTTGGGGGGCTTAGAGAGGAGTAGGCAAGTGATAAGCATATGCCCAATCCCCCCGCCCCGGTTGCCTGTGGAGACGTGACTCCATGATGCTCTGGTTGTGAAGAAGACCAACAGATGGGGGAAAAAAGTTTGTGTGAAACTCCCAGATCTTTTATGTTGTGAACTTGTGAAATTTCATGAAGTATCTAGAAGGTCAGATAACACTTGTCTTCCCTTGGAATTCAACTCAGGGCCACCAGTTCATGAACTCTGCTTTTACTCAAAGAAAAGGCCTGGTGGTATTGTTCCTTTCTCCAGCACCGTCCTCATCAGCCCATCAGCACTTCTCCTGACCCTTAGAGCCCTCAGGCCTACCCTGCCCTTTCAGATGTGGCCGGGAGGGAGAGGCTGGGTGCCAGAGACGGCAGCGTCCCCTGAGCGTGAAGACCCTCCACCGCCCTCCTCGAGGGCCATTGTTCCTGGGAGATTGCTTGACATCCTGAGACCCAGTTTGCTTTTGTCAACAAAGCAGAGATGTGCATCTGAGGCTTTAGACAAATCCATTCTCCTCTCCACTTCCGACATCATGTGTCTTGTCATGAAATTGACCGAGGTATTTGGCTTGAGCTCCATGGCCCCAGTTATTCTCACGCGCTGATGCTTTGGTTATTAGAACATGAGAGCTCAGTGGCCTTTGCTTGATCTGGACACAAGGGGGCTTGAAAGCTGCATTAGACTCACAGGAGACCCAGAGCCTTTGCTGTGTTACCTTTTTCGTGGTTCTGTAGTGCTTCTGTGCTAGGCCTCCAAGTGTTAGTCTCCAGACTTGCAGAAAGGCTGATTTTCAAGGGGCGGGGTGGGGTTGGGGGTGCACATTGGGGCTGGAAAACTAACATTTCAAATTGGAAGGAAACAGCTGTCCAGCCCTCTCCCTCACCAGTTCAGGCCAGTGGATTCAAATTCTCAAGGTCAAGGTCCCTCAGGCTTAAGACCAAGACCCAGCCTGGGAGTGGCTCTGGTGCCCAGGTCACTGAGATGCAGTGGGAAGGAGTGATGCCCACCCCACCCCACTCCCACAGGGCACAGGTAAAACTGCGTGTGGTGCCCAGCACTGGGTGCAGGAGGGTCTGTGTCAGCAGAGACAGGTGGCAAATCCCATTGCTGTTTTTCAAAGAGGTGGGTGATGTGGGGCTGATGGAGCAAAACAGTAACTGGGGTCCAGCAGGCATGGCTGGAGCTCCTCCCCTGCCTCGCCAGTGCTTCCACATAGACCATCACCTCTACCTGAATACCCGCAAAGTGGCTCATGCATTGAGGTGAGGGGCATCATTCTGAGCAGAACGCAGGAAATCCTGCAGCAGGAACCTGTTGAACTTCCCCTGTCCGTGGGTCAGTGCACAATGATCATCTTCAATTGAGGCAGAATGGTTTAAGTGCTGTAGCATCTGCGGGGTCACTTCCAGTTTCCCCTTCTTTTCATCTGATAGTTCTCAAAATTCATGTGCATAGAAAGTGTTTTTCAGGACTACATTCAATGCTGTTTCCTGTTCCTTCAGTGACTCAGGGGACTTCAGAGGTCGTTTTTCCTTGTGTGCTGACTTTGGAGCCTGGCTCCTACCTGCATCAGACTAAGAGCGCCATAGGGCAGTCTTTAGGACAGTGTGTGTGGGGAATGTGCCCTTCGGGAAAGCAGCACGGACTCCCCAAAGACAGATCATACTGGCTTTGTCCGCTTTGTGACAGGGACCAGACTGGAAGATGAGGGGGTGCTGTGGGGACAGGCCATCTCAGGGTCACCAAAGGTCGAACAGCTTCACACTTAGGACCGAGCAGGAGAAACCTCTTGTGGCCTTGAAACCGCAACTTGTAGGATACTATGCAGAGACACCCATTTCCTCAGGTTGCAGCCTGTCCCATCCCACACTCAGAAATGCAGGCCTAAGCAGCCTGCTTATGAGCCCCGTACATGCCAAGAACACAGTAGGTGACAGACTCTGGAGCCAGGAAGCTCCCAAACTAGTAGAGTTAAGACATACTGAACAAGACGAGTTAGTCGGAGAATTCTTATGCTGCACCCTACAGTTCTGGGTGAGGAAACTGACGGCGTGTCTGGCGAGAGCTCAGGATGAGCCACAGGAGTGAGAGGAGCCCTCTGGACTGTCCTGCCCTCGCCCACACCTCCCTGGCTGCTGCCCCTCCGCCTCCCTGGCCATGGCCTCTCACCCGTCTGCTCTGCTGCCAAGAGAGAGTGCTTTCCCTGACGGAGCCGCAGCTGGTCGGACGCCCCCGCTGAGACACTTCTGGGTCACTTCACCCTCAGCACAGACCTGAACTGCTCAGTGTAGTCAAAAGGCCTTTCCTGAATCCAGGAAAGGTAGCAGGGGCCAAGGGCTGGAGAGAATTTTGATTTTTCTTCTCACCACAGCTAAAAGATACTCAGCATTACAAAGAAGCCAGGGGATCCTGTCCCCGTGCTCCCTTACTTTCTCTGATGACCAGAGCTCCTCAGGTCTCCTTGCTGGTCTCCCCCACCTCAGGCTCCGCGTCCCCCTCACTGAAGAGTGGTGAAGTAGTGTCCCCCCAAGTGAATTTTCCTTTCTGCAGGCTCTCACAGCAGTGTGGCCCCCTCTTTGTGCACCCCGCACCTCAGCTTGCGCCTTGGGCCGTGTGGGGTCTTCGGGGGAGCCTGAGTTTTGCAGAGGCCTGGCGCCCCTAACGGGCTGTCACTGTGCCCTTGGCAGGACGGCTATGAGCAGCTGCGGCAGCTTTCCCAGCACGCCATGAAGGGCGTGATCCGCGTGAAGTTTGTCAATGACCTCGGAGTGGACGAGGCAGGGATTGACCAAGATGGTGTTTTCAAGGAGTTCTTGGAAGAGATCATCAAGAGGGTGTTCGACCCGGCACTCAACCTGTTCAAGGTATTTAAGGGGAGCAGGGTTGACAGCAGCTAAAGTCAAGGTGACAAATGCGAGGCCAGGGGCCAGGCGGCTCGTGACAAGGTGTGTAACCCCCTCGCCCATCCTTTTGCCCTGCAGACAACCAGCGGGGATGAGAGGCTCTACCCCTCGCCCACCTCCTACATCCATGAGAATTACCTGCAGCTCTTTGAGTTCGTGGGCAAGATGCTGGGGAAGGCGGTGTACGAGGTAGGCGCTAAGGAGCGCGGGGCCGGGACAGAAGACAAAACGGTGGAAGTGCCGTGAGCTCCATCCACGCGATGGACAGCCTGTCCCCTGCCGTCATGAGGATAAAGTTGAGGAAAGAAGAGCAGGAGCCAAGGTTTCCCGGGGCCAGTGCCCAGTCGCTCCATGTTGCCTCTGCCCCCAGTGGTCCTGGGGGGTGCTGCTCCTCCGTATGGGAACTGAGGCGTCGCCGAGCCAGAGTCTCACCACCAGTTCAGTGGTGGAGCCTGGATCCAGAGCCAGGCGGGCCTGCGTCCTGCTTCCCTGAAGGGCAGGGGTGGTTGGCCACAGCCAGGTCTCATGTGGACGCTTGGTCCCGCTCACAGAGGGCAGCCTTTTGTGGGGTTTGCTAGTTGTTAGAGTCATTCTAAAATATCATTACTTGAGTACTTCAGAGTGAGCCAGAGGCACCTGGAGCTTGCCGGGAGACTGCCAGCCTGGCCGGCCCCGTGACGACTCGGTTCTTTAGGCCCCGCTACCCTGCGGGGTCTGGCCCCTGGCCCTGGGACAGGAAGAGCTGCCGTCGTCACTGTTAAGTAGATGGGTATCTGAGCTTCTGTGCCTTGGTCTCCGGGGTCAGGAGTTGTGGGAGGCCGGGGGCGTAGACTCCTGCAGGCTCCTGATGGGCCCACAGAGCTCCTGATCCCTCTCCACCGAGAGGGCAGTGTCCCCGGGGAGCACCTGTCCCCCACCCTGAGCATCCTGCTCCCCAGAGGGAGGTCCAGTGCAGCATAAGCTGGTCAGTCTCTGTGCCCCTCTCAGTGGGCTCTGCTCCTCCTCACCCAGCACTGAGTGAGTGGACACCTCAGCAGCACTCACTCACCCCATCACGAACCCAGAGAAGCCAGGGTTCCTTCCTGCAGAGAGCCAGCAGCGGGGCGTGTTGCAAAGACACCAAGTGGCCACATGTGTTTGACTCTCACATAATCCATCCTTCTCTCCCAGAAGCATCAGGGCCCAAATACCCTCCGGCCTGCTGCCTTGGGCCACTTGGGTGGCCTGGGCTTATTCTGCCTTTGTTTCATTATCTACAAAATAGTGACAGTTTCTCAGGTGATTCAGATTAAAAAAAAAAGTCCTGGGCATATGCCATGTTTTTCCTTGAGCCATGTAGCTAGATGAGACCCACAAGAGTCTGGACTAACTGACAAGCATGGCTTCCTGGCTTTTGAGGATGCCCTTCCCTTTTCCCAGGCCTAGTGCCTGTCCCCTCGCTGCAGCAGTAGTGGCGCAGACCAGAGACTTGAGGCCATCCCAGTTGTGTGTTAGCTCACTGGACCCTCACGGTCCTCTGTGATGGTATGATTGAGTCTTCCTTCTAGATGTCTCAAGTCCTTGCGCTTCCATCCATCTCCCAGTCCATTCCCCTAGAAAGTACAAATCTGGCACTTCCTTGCTTGGAGCCCACTCCCCCACTCCCCCCCAGAGAGACTCCAGGCAGCTCCCCTGTCCCCCCTCACCGGAGCGGCGCAGCCAGATTCCATTCCATCCCTGGGCAGGCCCCAGGGCCTTCTGCTCTGTCAGGTGTGGCTTAGCTGACCCTCCGTCCTGGGCATCTCCCCTGCCCTGGTCACGCAGCCCTAGTAGCTGAGCGGTGCTGTCCCCATTTCTAGTGAAGCAGCCCCTGTCCCAGGGCCTGGCAGCTTCAGGGCTAGGCTTTGACCCCCTAAGCCGTGTCTCTCGGAGCCTGTGCCCATGGCTACCATACCAGATGGCACCCCGTGGCATTTCTTCCATAATGGGAGGTATCACACTCTAGATTGAAAACTTGAAAGTGCCTGGAGATGCCTGTGGTGGGTGTGTCAGGGAGGGGCCGCTGCAGCCCGAGCTGCCCTGTGACCCCTGGGTGGCAGAATGCGAACTCCATCTTTCTTCTTCTCAGGGCATCGTGGTGGATGTGCCCTTCGCCTCCTTCTTCCTGAGCCAGCTGCTCGGGCACCACCACAGTGTCTTCTACAGCTCTGTGGACGAGCTGCCGTCTCTGGACTCAGAGTTCTATAAGAACCTCACTTCCATCAAGGTCGGTGTGGAAACAGGGAGGGCGTGGGGAGGCAGGCCTGGCGCTCCTTGCGGTGGGGGCAGGTCCCTGCATGGTCAAGAAGGCTCCCCACGGCAGGCGCTCCCTTCTGGCTGAGGGGGCTCCTTCCTGAGGTGACGGCAGCCCGCACCTTGGCATCAAGCTCTACGGCAGCTGCAGTGCTGCTGTGCGCGCAGCGCCTCGTCAGAGGGGAGATCAGGTCAAGGATGTTGTGCCCCTGCACCCCGACAATTTCCCCTTCTCTGTTGCATTAGCGCTATGATGGGGACATCGCCGACCTGGGCCTGACGCTGTCGTATGATGAGGACGTCATGGGCCAGGTAAGTCATCTCTGGCCGAGCTCTCTGTCCCCTCCCTCAACTGGCTTCCCAACACCCGCCCTCCTCTTGGTATTTTCCCCAGCAGGTCCTCAAGCTCAGGTTCCATCAGCCTGTCTGGCCTCCCCTCTGACTCCCTCACTGTCCCCCTTCTCCTGTGGGCCCTTCCACCCCCAGTTGCCCTGACCGTACATGCCCACTGCCCAGAGGCCTCCCACGGAGATCTTGCTCTACTTATATGCAGAGATCTCCCTGGGAGGCTCCAGCACCCTGTTTCTTGTGTCATTGGTCTTGTTACCATGGCGAGGATTAGCTGTTACAGAGGATTATGACTTAAAAGGGAGGAGGAGGGACCCTCCCTGATAGCACAGCACAAGACAACTGCAGCCACTTCGGTGTGAGTTCGATCCCCAGCCTGAGCTGACCCATATGGTGCTACAGACCCCTCCTGTCTCGCCTTCTGCTCCCCTCAGCAGTGTACTTCATTGATCTTCCGGTTCTGCTCCCTACTCTGTCTCTGGTGAATCCAATCACCGCCCTGCACCTCTGGCCTGTACCCCAGTTCTGTATGCATAAATAAAGAAATCTTTTTTAAAAGAGGGGGGTGGAAAGATGCCCCCTCAGAAGTACGTCAAGTAGAGTCCTCTCATGAAGAGCAGAGCAGGAAGTGGAGCCCCTGAAGTCGTGGCGGTGAGGCATGATGTGTGCTGGGCCCCCGGCTGCATGCTGGGGCACCAGCTTGAGCCTCTGCACACGTGGGCTGAGGGCTGCTCTGGAGAAACCCTGCCATGAGCTTCCTAGTGCACAGCTGACTTCTCGGAAGGTTGTTCGAGTCACCTCAGAGAAGTCCCTCAGTCCTCCTGAGTCCTTATGTCAGTAAAGCACTGTGGGCTGAATGTGAGTCTGATGGGACCAGTATCACCAGACACCCCAGTAACACCTTTGGGAACTGTGCCCCCCCCCCCCCCCCACAGAACGCCACCCAACACGCTGGCACACCCGCGCCCAGACGCCTGGGAGAAAACTAGGGTAGCTGCCGTGACCTCTGCCTTCCCCAACTCCCGTGGTGGAGACTCGCCCTGCAGAGGAAGAATGAATGTCTCCTGACAAGCGACCCGCAGGGTAGCGCTCAGATGGGGCCTGAGCCCTGTGGGGAGCTCGGCCTGAGCCTCGAGGGGGAGGGGCCTTCCTGCTTCCAGATCCTCTGTGCGCCCTGAGGCGGCGGCAGGTGCCTGGTTACTGCTTTCCTTTCTACGTTTTTTACAGTTTTCAATATTATACTAACAGAGCTATTGAAATTAGCTTAAAATTATGCACTGTGATTCTTAGGTGACTCATTTTTTTCTTGGAGTTGAGAAAACATCGATTCTGCAGTTTTCAAATACATCTTTAGTCAAATTTGAGCCTTACTCCCGACGTTCCTAATTTTCTCTCTTGACTATTAAAATGATCCAGACTGCTAACCGAAAGTTCAGCGATAATATGGACATAAAGAGGAACATTAAAACCACCCAGAGTCCAGGCAAATATGGGATGATCTCACCTACATGTGCTACCTCAGAAAACAAAATGGGTGAACAGATAAAACAAAATGGAGGTAAACTAGTGGACATGGATGGCTGAAGTGAGGTTACCAGAGGCGGAGGAGGAGGAGGAGGAGGAGGAAGGGGGGGTAACGGATGGTGCAGGCTATTTTGTTGTGTGTGGGTTTTTTTTTAACTTTCTAATGAAGTCTCCACGTGCTGCATCTGGCGCAGCCAAAGCCTTGAGCTTCTCTCACTGAGTCCCCACAGCAGGGGAGGGGCACTTACTGGATTCAGAGGGCACCTAGTAGTGACAGGCTCGGGCCTGTCAAGGACCCTGCTCTTTGTGCCGGCCCACAGGTGATGCATCACCCGGAAAGGGCGATGTTCTGGTGCCCCGAGATGGGCCTCAACAGGGAAGACAAAAAAGAAAACCACCTATAATGCCAGTGTGTGGCCTTCCGACACACATACCCCCCCTCCGGCCCCCATATAATTTGTTTTTATAGAAATGGGACTAAAGGGTGCAGACTGTTATGTCTTCTTAGTTCCTATCTTCTCAAGAAATGTACACTCATCATATTTTTTATAACTACACAATGCAGAGAGCACAGTTGTACATTTAGCCATCATGCTGCATGTGCTCCTGAAGGCTGACATGTGCCCCCCACGACAGCCCACCGCCCTGGTACAAGCATCTGATCAAGGAAGGGAGAGGAGGAATCTTTCAGTCTGACCTTGTGGGGTCGCTTGTTGATAATTTAAGTCCTGGCTCTTTGTTAAAATGGCTCCCAAATACTCCCCATCTCAATTCAGTGATTGTCACGGACATTGGCGCTGGTCCTTTCATCTTCAGGAAGCTTTATTTCCCTGTTAGAATTCTCTGGAGTAATTGCTCCCATCTTCTCTCCCAGCTTGTTTGCCATGAACTGATTCCTGGAGGGAAGACCATTCCTGTTACAAATGAAAATAAGTGAGTATAGCAATTAGATTTTTAAGGTCACCACTTGAAAAGACTTCATTCTGGCTCTCCAGGCTTACTTTGAGAATTTATTAAGATAGATTGAAGTAGAACGAGGCCATAAATATCATAATGGAATTTACTGGTTACAGTTCATAGGCTGAAATCCTATTAAATTCGATTTGCAAAATAAGAATGGACAATTTATTTTTTGCAGTAGCTCTTCTAAGGTCAGAGGCACCCAGGCCTCAGTGTTCCTAGGAATTTAATGATGCCTCTGGATGCAGACAGATGGGTCCTCAGCCGCTCAGGCACACAGCCCTGAACCCAGAGGGCACAGGGGTGGGAAGGCGCCTTGGAGAGGCCGATCAGTTTGGAATGATAGCACGTGGCAGTTGTACAAAGCGCTGTGCTAGAGACGCCGTGACCAATTCAGGTGTGGCAGAGGTCCTAAGGTGCAAAGATGCTGCTGTTGCCCAGCTAACTGGCTTCTAGGAGCCGATCCTAAATGTACCTCATTGACGTCTAAAAGCAAAGCCCCTCAATGCGCTGTCTCCTCCTAACCCTGCTCCAGCCTAATTAGAATGGTAGAAACAGGCACGAGAAGTTAGTGTCGGCCCTCTCGCCAGTCTAGCCCTTGCTGCCAGGCTCAGCTGAGCATGACTTTGTTTCGGTGACAAGTGAGAACCCAGTCCAGTCCCACTCGGTGAGTCACTGGGGTCAGATGCACGTTGCATGTACTATTGTGAGCATTAGGGCCCCCTGGTAGGTGATCTGAGTGCCCTGGGGGCTTTGAGTTGGACTGTAGAGCGGTCAAAAGAATAGACCCTGTTCTCGGCATGATTGAAACAGACCGGCTTTGCCTTTGGCCACAGGGCATTAGCTAACAGCTGAGGAAGAACATTGTGCATGGCAGGAGAGCCTGCCTGGGCATCAGAGAGCAGGGCCAGATACTTGTCCTGCCCACCATGTGCCCTACAGTCTTCTCTTCAGAGTCTTCACATGAGGCAACAGGTCTAAGAGCCCTCCAGGATATCTCCTCCTAGGAGGGGCTTAATAAATAGAGCAGTGACTGTTGCCATCATCAGATCAGTTGGTGACATGTCACACAAAGGCAGCTGCCTCCAGATCAGTCCCTTTTGGCCAGCAGTATGGCACTGGGGTGGTGCTGGAGCTGAATGGGTGGCAGCCAGAGAGAGCAAGTCGACGCAGCCTGTCTTAAGATGGGACCCCTACTCTGCCCTGCCACCTTCTAAATAGAAAGTCACTTTGCAAACTCTTGTGTCTGAGCGTAAATCCTCAGGATGAGGACAGAGGTGTTTGGTGCTGCAGACTGTCAAAAGGCGGACAGCACCTCAGGGGAGACGCTTGACCTTGCACTTCCTGGGTGTGGATTGGGAAGGTCCCTCTCTGGTGAAATGGAGCAGTGTTAGTAACCTGCTTCAAACCCATGAAAAGAGTTGTCATCACAGGAAGGTTTATTTTATTTTTAAGTGTAATAATGTGCAAGTTTGCTGCTGGATAATTTTTTTAGTAGAGTTATTTTCAAGGTCAGTCATTTAGAACTCAGCACTATGGAGTAAAACAGATTTATTTGGACTGCACACATCCTGGTATTTTGAGAGTTGTACCTGGGCTGGACTCAGGCTCTTTCATCTCTGAGTAAAATGGTTTGCCAAGAAATCAGCAGAGCCATTGAGGCTGTTGCAAAGAATTATACCGTGTAGGTGGAGACGAGGCCTTTGCGCTCTGGACCTCTGTCAGCGCTCTAACTTCCCGATTGAACCTCAGCACAGACCCGCTGCATCTTACCTCCTCACGGTCTCGACTCTGCCAGATTAACAAGGCTTTTTTTGAAGTTTCAGCATGAAACAGTTTTCCTCTGCCGCAAGGCTTATTGGAGGCCTGGATTAATCTAATTGGTTTATGTCCAAAAGGATTAAAGTAAAGTCAAAACAAGTACCATTTGTGCTACGAGGGCCCTTTCACTGGGAATCTTGCCACAGGAGGGGCCACGTGACCGGAGCAGTGGCCTCATGCGGAGCCCAGTGTGCTGCCAGGATGCGCCGGCCCCGTTTGGGCAGTGCTGGGCTGCTGGTGGTGTCGCTGCGGGCGCAGCTGTGACTGGACTCGCCTTTCAGGCCATTGGTAACAGCTTCCCAGTCCTGCTAATTTCCACTGTCTTGTCTTGTTGGCAACAGAATTAGCTACATCCACCTGATGGCACATTTTCGAATGCACACACAAATAAAAAACCAGACGGCAGCCCTCATCAGCGGATTCCGCTCCATTATCAAACCCGAGTGGACCCGAATGTTCTCAACCCCTGAGCTACAGCGGCTCATCTCCGGTGACAATGCTGAGATTGATCTGGAAGACTTAAAGTAAGGGGCAAGTGAGGGAGGAGGGGGGGACTCTCAGGCCCCCAGGAGCTTGCTGCTCCCTGCGTGGCGCTTTTAGAGGGTTGTTCTGGGAGCCCATCTCTAAAGGCTCTGCTCCCGCCTCCAGTTGCTCTGGAATAAACACTGGTCTGCCTGCTGTGGAGAGGGAGCCAGGCGAACTGGTGGGCTCTCGCAGCTTCTGGGAGATGATATTGCAGCATCTCCTGCTGGCTCCTGTTTGGGAACAGTAGGGCCAGCTCTGAAACTCCAGGGAGATGGGGGTAGGCATGAGCCGGCTTTCAGGGCCCCTGGTCACACACCCAGGCCTGCTGGAGTTCGCTGAGCCACTTCTCTAAAATTCCCTGCCTGGAAATGCGCATCAGCTTCAGCGGCTGAGCCCTCATCTGGATCCTTGCAGGAAGCACACGGTGTACTACGGCGGTTTCCATGGAAGTCACAGGGTCATCATCTGGCTCTGGGATATTCTGGCCTCCGACTTCACGCCCAACGAGAGAGCCATGTTTCTGAAGGTGTGTGTATGTTCCACCCTCAGTGGCCCCCGGCGCCGGCAGGCCAACCCTCGGCAGGCCTGAGCCTGTTCCCCAACCCCCACCCCCACCTCCTTGCAGCACCTCACCGCTCCAGGGGGCCTTGCCAGCACCTCTCTGGCTCCCTTTGGTGAGACAAGTAAATGGCGCTTATCCCTGTACCTCCTGAAAATGCAGACAAGGCAACTCTTAAATAGTCCTCATTCCTGCCCCCCAAGGGCCTCCTCTGGGCACCTTTCTCAGTAGCGTGGCAACATGCACCCCTGCCATGGGACCCTGGTGAGCTGACCCAGTGGGCACGCACCACTGTGTTTGGATGGCCTGTCCCTACTGCTGTGCCGAGGGCCGGGGGCGCCTCGGGCCGGCAGTCCAGGAGCCCATGAGGTCCTCTAGCCCAGGACCGCCAAGGCCAGACTCTGCCCGCTGCCCCGCTGCCCTCCCTCCCCAGTCCCGGTGCCAGCGCTGCTGCCTGCCCTGAGTGGCTGTGACTGCGGGCCATCGACACCTCCGCCACCTCCCATGCGGTGAGGCGAGGCTGTGGGCACGCCGTCTCCCGAGCGCGCCAGCGCTGCCTGGCCCTCCTCTCCGCACGCCGACGGTCTCCCTGGGGAGGTGTCGGCCAGCAGCTCCGGGTCCTGCTGCCTGCCTGCGGGTCCCCGGGCGCCCGCCTGGGCTGGAGGTCTGTTTCCTCTGAGCTCTTCGGCCACATGGCCTCCGCCACAAAGACTAGTCATGTCCATTGTTGTGTATTTCATGAGATTTTGCTTCTGAGAGCAACTCCCTTAAGAGAGACAGGAGATACATCCCAGCTTTTGAGCTAAATGCGCCCACTGTCACCCATCCTGCCAGCAGTTGATGACATGGTGACTAGAGCGCAAAATGTTTCTGAGGGAGCAAGCGCCCCACTGTCCCCAACTTGCCTTGTGTTGCAGTTTGTCACCAGCTGCTCCAGGCCCCCGCTCCTGGGATTCGCCTACCTCAAGCCTCCCTTCTCCATCCGCTGTGTTGAAGTGTCGGATGATCAGGTACTTCAGGCCGATCTTGGCTGTTGCCTGCTCTGCCCGCTGGGGGTGGGGGTCAAAAGGAAATGTTACAGTGTTTTCAGAAATGTTTTAGTACCTACAATACTTGTACAGTGTCTTGGCTCTTTGAAAGCTGTTAACTAATAATTAGCTGTTAACCAGAAGGCCACATTTCCGAGCATTTAATACAGATGCCTTGCGGGTCCTGAGGGCTGGGTGTCTGCACTCACCTGTCAGCGTCAGCCGCCTCAGTTGAGGGGCTGCGCTGGGCGGCGGTGCACCCTCGTCAGCCAGCCTCCTGGAGCACGCGTGCCCCGCGCAGCGCCCGTGGCTCGCCGGCCCTCACCCGGCCACTGCACTGGCCCTGCCCAGGCGCCCGCCTCTGGAGCCTCCCGAGCGCATGTGTGTTGCAGGACACCGGGGACACCCTAGGCAGTGTGCTCCGAGGCTTCTTCACCATCCGCAAGCGGGAGCCAGGCGGCCGCCTGCCCACCTCCTCCACCTGCTTCAACCTGCTCAAGCTGCCCAACTACAGCAAGAAGAGCGTCCTCCGGGAGAAGCTGCGCTATGCCATCAGCATGAACACGGGCTTCGAGCTCTCCTAGCGCCGCCCCCGCCCGACGCCCTCGCGGACCCCAGGGCCACCTGCGACCTTCCGCTCCAGGCAGCAGCGTGTCTGGGGGCAGGACCCACAGGCAGGTGGCCTCAGCGCCAGGTCCTCTCTATAGCCATAGATCCCCTGTGGCCTCGAGAACTTTGGATGCTATGACAACCCTGCACAGCATTCTCCAGGTGACACTAATGGGAGGGAGTGTTGAAAATAAACCTCCAGATTCCGCCGGCGCTGGTGCTTTGTTCCTACTTCCAGAGGCCAGAGCCCAGGCAGGCCTGTGATTGCAAAGGGGTTTCTCTTTTGATCATTTGGTCTTTTAGCGAGTGTTTGTCTTTTTGACCTTGTGAGTGAGCTGTGCATGAACAAGTCCCAGAACTCCGGGTCCAGAGTGGTTTTCATGCGTGGGCCTGAGCGCACAGTTATCATGCGTGAGGCGTGCTCCTTCCGTTTCTGAACACTCTTTACTCAGGTAAGGCCTGGCCAAGCCTCTGTGCACCCGCCGAAATCTCTGCCTCCGTTCGACCCCTCCACAAAGCCTCTGGGCAGACAGCCAGGCCCACCGGCTCCCCAGGGAAGCAGAGGTGCCACTGGGGAGCCCACCTCGGAGCCACGCATCCCGCACGGCACCACCCCTCTCCCCCGCCCTCAGGTGCTCTGAGGCCTCGCAGGCCCAGCTGCCAGGAGCCTCCACAGCTTGCTCTGGTCTTCGGCATCCACCGTGGCATCCCGGGTGTCGGGAGTACCTGCTGGCTTTCCACAGCACTCGGCTGATAGCGTGGTCTGCCATTCCGAAGCGGCCTGCAGCGTTCCTGCTGGTGCGGCCATCTAGTAAGGAGCAAACACTAGCCTGAGGCCCAGCCCTCTGGGCAGCACTTCCTCTCCGTAGACTGTAGAATCCCAGGACGCTTCGGTCTTGCCACCCACCCCTTTGGCCCGGCCAAGCAGGAGGCCTTGCACTGATGGCGGCTTACCAAGCGGGGGTCACATGCCCTCTGGGCGGCTTGGTCCTTTTTACTTTGTTTTCTCTTCCAACTCCATGTACTTCCCCCACCCTCCTCCCCTCTATCATGAGAACTTTCCTCAAGACACAGGGAAAACCCTGGTAGCAGGCAGTGTCGATGGCCATCCACCCTTGCCACCTCATCATGCTCCTTGTGCACCCCCACCGCCGAGTGAAGCCGGCTCCGTGGCGCTGGCTGAGGCCTGCAGTTCCCGCCCAACAGGCAAACACTGGCGAGAGCTGCAAAGCAGGCAAGACCTGTCTCCACAGCCTCCGCGGGAGACTCGCAGCCGGGCCGGCGACCTGCCCAGGCCCCGGCTTGTTTGAGCCCCTGGGCTTCTGGAGAGAGAGTCTGTGGTGTGCTTCATGGAGGATGGCAGGGAGTTCAAAGACAGCAGGAATTTACTGCAGATGTGCTGCAGCCTCTGCTCCTGTGGGCGCGCCTTTCTGACCGGCGCAGCCCCAAGCGCTCGCCGAGCGCCGTGTGTGCAGGCAGTTCGTATGCTTGCTGGGGCCTAAAAGAACCACCCACCGCACCACGTCCAGTCCCGTCCTGATTTTTCTTACCTGAGAAGCAGCCAATGTGGAGGGAGAGAGCGGTTCCTAAGCACCAATATCAACTTTATTTGGACTCTTTTGTAACGAAGAAGGTAGTTTGGAATTCCACTTAAATTTTTCCAACAGCTGGAACTATTGCACTATCTGAAACACTGAATCTGTATTTTTATAGCTGGTGTTCATCAACACCTCGATGGCTCTTGATGGCTCTAAGAAGTTGTGGGGTTTTTTGTTTTCATAGATAACTTATGTTTAAACGTGATCAAAGGCTTTATTAAATTTGTATTTCAGCACATGATGGTTGTGTTCTGCTTTTTATCCTCCAAACATGTGCCCGGCTAGCTCGGGATGGAGCCCCTGGGGCGTAAACCAGCACGTCGGCCCCCACAGTGCGGGAGCAGGCACCCACGGCCCGCTCACTAGCCAGTTAACTAACAGCGGCGGGTTGGTCAGGTTTGCCCCGCCTTTTGAAGAGGTGATACACTCACCTAGCACGGGAGTCACCTGCGCACCACCATGCCTCGACCTCTTCCCCCCCCCATCCTGGAGGGCAGCCGTCACCCCAGATTACTTGTTTACACAGTGACATGCAAAAGTGGTTTGCGGGGAAAGTCCACATCGCCCCGGAGCGCAAGAAGTCACACTGACAGCTGTGTCTGGGTCACTGGGCCATTTCCCTGCTGAGGAGCCTGCTTGTGGGACCCACAGCCCCCCTTAATCTGTGAGACGAGCCGGCCCCACGCTCGGCAGAGACCCCCAGCCTGGGGCCCAGTGCCACCGCTGTTGCTCTGCCTGTCCACTCCTGTGAGCATAAACCCCTTGGAACTGCCCTGCCAGGAGGACCAGTTACACTCCCGGGCCAAGGGCCCCTGCGTGGATTAAGCATGACTTGTCAGAGGATTGAGCACAGTTCCTGGGTCTAGGTGCAGGCCCAGGGGACCCCACTCCTGCCCTTGATCTGGCTGCTTCCTCTGCCCTGAAGGTCTTGCTTCCACAGTGCGAAGTTTCCAATCTGAAACTCTTCAGGTTTCCTTCTTTCTGGTCCCCTTCTCCCTAAACAGATGCAGCCCTCATTTTTGACCCCGGTACATTCTTCGTCCCATTGCCATCAAGATGCTTTCCGAGGTAAGGCTTGTGCCCATTTCCCAGCGGAGGAGGGTGAGGCTCAGAGAGGTGGCCAGAGTGGCCAGGCTGAGGCCAGTACCCAATTCTGACCCTTTTCCAGCGCTGCCTCACACTGTGGAGTAATCAGGATAGGTATTCTTTTTTTTTTTTTAAGATTTATTTATTTATTCATACAGAATTGGGGTACAGGCCAGAGATGCAGAGGGTGAGAGGATTCACCAGGGACAGAGTGGGGAGCAGAACAGGCAGATGGACGAAGTACACTGCTGAGGGGAGCAATGGGCGGGTCAGGAGAGGTCTGCCGTGCCATGTGGTCACCTCTAGGGCAGGCAGGGATCGAACTCATGCGGAAGTGGCTTAAGCTTTTTAGTGCTGTGCTTTAACCCGCTGTGCCACCAGGGAGGGCCCAGGATAGGTATTCTTATTGGGGTGATCTTACAGATGAATAAAGAAGGTTCAGAGACTTAGAAACAGGCCATTTTTTATGCCAAATTCAGGGTTTTTCCCCACCTGCCTGAATACTGGGTGTGTGCAGACAGCTCATCGTAATCCTTGCTCACTCTGAGGGGTCTGCCTCTGGGAACCTGCGCCCCTTCTTCCCACCCTGCTTGTCGCAATTCGGGGCAGGGGGGATGCTAAACTGCCAAAGTGAGGGTGCAGGGAAACTCAGGATGTGGCCAGGGCTGGGCAAAGGACCCACCACAATCCTGGGGCTGAAGTCCCAGGGGTTGTTCTGCTGGTGTCAGCGGATGCCTCCTATCAAGGAGTTGGAGAAGCAAAGACAGCTCCAGAGACAAAATTGGGTCCTGGACACCAAAGAGACAGCAATTCTAACAGTTGTGGGTGACCCAGTGGCCTGGAGCCGCCTCGAGCTGGGGCATTTGGGTAAGGTTGGCAGGGGGGTGTGCTGCACCCTGAGCTGTGGAAGAGGCTCCTGCAGCCCAGAGAGGCAGGGCCGGCGCCAGCCTCACAGCGCTAGAGCACCGGAGCTGGGTTGGGACTGGGCTCCTGTGCCCCCAAAGCTCTCCAGCACCTCAACTCGATGCCTCCTCCACAGAGACTCTCCTGCCAGCTGCAGTCTGTCAGGGGCAAGTTCTCAGCCACTTAGTTATCAAAATTGTGGAGAGAGAGAGAGAGAGATGACTTCATGCTGACTCAGCTCTAAAAGCTGGAAAGAACTGAGGGTCCCAGCTGGGCCCCAGGGCAGCCTCCTCCTTCACAGTGTAACTGTGTGTGAGTGTTGGGGCATTCGCACAGAGAGGTGCCCCAGGGCCACACAAACCTGGAGACGCCTGGCCCCATCCTTCCAGTTAGAGAACTCTGCCACATCCATTCCCCTGGGCGCCTGCCTGTGGGCGGAGGGGAGGGCGTGTCCTGCCCTGTCCTGGCTGAGCTCCGCAGTGGTCACAGAGGCCCCTCCGTACCATTCTTCATCCCTCTGCTGTAACTGTGGGAGCAGCAAGAGTTACCCTGGAAGCTTGGCCGGGGCCTGAGCAACAGGGGTCTGGGCAACCCCTTTTTCTTAGAGCCAAAGGTGAGGAAATGAAGTTAGAAGATGAACAGCTGAGGGCTGACGCAGGGCCAGGGCCGCGCCAGCACCCCACACACATTCCCGCTTGCTGTGCCCTGGTGGCTCAGGGTGCAGCTGGGGCCGCAGGTGTGACCCGGGGCCGCAGGTGTGACCCACGCCCACAGAGGCCACACTACATCTCCCAGTTCGTGAGCCTCTGCTCTGCTGCTGTGAAAAGCGATGCTCCTCAGCTCCCCGCGCACTTACAGTTTAAGGAGTTTCTGGGAAGTAAGTGGAGGCCTCGGGGAGTCCTGCCTTGTGACAGGGTCACAAGCTTTGGGGTGGCCAGCCGCCCCTGTCAATTTCACAAGCACAGCAAAAGAACCAGACAGAGCCAGGCCGGGCTTTGCGGTAGGCAGGAGTGGAGACCAGTTTCTCAAACAAAGGAAGTTCAGTAGCTATTGTTAGGCACTTGCAAATCCTCAGTGTGTTAAAAATGTCTTTATCTCAATGGTAATTTTTAAAACCTCCCTTGTTTTTCCTAGTTACAAAGACTTTATCTTTGCAATGGTAACTTGTAATTAAAAGCCAAACTGCCATAGAGTAAGATTTGAGTATTTTAGGCGGAAGGTAATTAAGGGGAGCTTGCAGAACCCTCTTTCCCTTCTCGTGTGAGAAAGCCTAGCATGCACGGATTCCTCCCCTGGGCCTGGGCGCCAACGACTGGGCAGGGGTGGGTCTGTGTGGGATCTGGGCAGGGCGGTCAGCCAAGCTGGGCTGTAGAAATCTTTGGGTGCAGAGAGTGAGGGAAGCTGCAGGAAAGGGAGGCAGGGGAGCCTGCAGTTGGGAGCAACAGGAGGCCAGAGATGGGGGTACCTGGTAACCCATTGTCTCTTGGTGATTTTGCCTGCACCTATGCCACATTCAAGGCCACATGAGCCTTTCCCTGCAGGGCCCCTGCAATGTTCTGAGACCCGCTCCCATTCCTCCAGGGACACTGTCCAGGGAAGAGAGCATCACTTTGTGTGGGCCAGCGAGGGGCTGTGTGGATTCTGCCCTGCAGCCTGGATGACTTTGTCGAGGCCACAGATGGTGCCAGATACCGCTGGCAGGTGCCCCAGCCAGGAGCCGGCCCAGGAAGTCAGACTGCCAGGGAGTTCGGACTCGCACCCACTCATCCAGTAATGAGACATGCAAGACCTGCTTTGCTCCAGGCAAGGCTGGGTGCCAACACCCTGCTCTACAGAGCTCTCAGCTGGGTGGGGAGAGGCGTAACCAAGCCAAGGAGGAGGTGTGTAAGCTCACGCTGTGACCACCCACCCGAGGACCAGCGCCACGGTCAGGACGCCCACATCTCAGCTGGGGGTGGGGGAGGCATGGTAAACCCCAAAGGCAGGCCCTGGTCTCCCACACTCCAGAGCACTCACCTGGCTTGAGGGGGCTACAGATGGCTGAGAGAGCATCCTCTGCAGAGCTCCACCCCACACACACACCCCCACGCCCCCTCCCACCCACCCTCCTACACACAAGCAAAGCCCGGGAGGCTTTGCCTACTTCATTGTCCCATCTGCCTCGGGGCAGCCGGAAACAGTTACACCCACTTGGAAAATAAGGCCTGCACTGTCCAAGGACCTCTGAGGACACAGATCCCTGATCTCCCGGCCTCGCAGAACTAGGAGAGGCCCACAGTCTGCACAACAGCACTGCCCCCAGCTAATGCGCTCAAAGGCCGAGCTCGAAGGCAGAAGTGGGTGCGGAGTGAGCAAAGGCCGCCTATATATGAGCACCCCTCACACCCAACCTGGGCTCAGTGCCAGCGTCCCAACAAGCAGCATCCCATCTCGAAAGTCTGAGGAGGACAAGACCCACGCAGCTCCAGGAGAGACTCAGGTGCTTCGGGGCACACTTCCCAATCTGGGGGAACCATGTCTCCCTTATGAATGCCTCATCCCTCAGACCCCCAAACATCTCAGTAACAATGGTGAACTTGCCACTGGTTCCACAGCAATAATCAGTGTTCCTTGACCTGGGTTGCTGGGAGTGGCCCTTGTGAACAAGCTGGGCAGTTTGGCCAGCAGGTGTGCAGATGGTGCCACTGACAGGTGGGGGCTCCTCACCGCCAAGCCGCCGTCAGCTGGCCTCCCTCAACCAGTGAGCAACAAAGTCAACTTGGCCTCAAGCAGATGGAAGAGGAATTCCTTGGCAGGTGCCGCGGTCCAGGCCTCAAGCAGAGCCACCTGGAGCAAGGACCCGGAGAGCAGGGCTGGCTGAGTCTCCTCAGAGTGCTGGGCGGGAATCACTCTGCTCTTCCAGGGTCCCATCGGGCTCAGGCATGCAAGAGGCTTCGGGGAGATTCAGAGAAAGCCTGGGCCTGGCCCCAATGCCATTCTTCGGCTCATTCTTTCAATCATTCTTACTGGCATTGCTATGTGCCAAGCACCCTGCCAGGCTCTGGCTACAATCCGCTCTGGGAGGTACTGAGCAGGAAACCAAGGCTGCTTCTGGTCTGTTGGGAAGCCGATAAAGGGCCCCAGGAAGACTGTTACCCTATGGGGGAGAGTAAATCCCCAGAAGGAACTCGAGCCACAGCTATCAAGACAAGAAGGGGTGGCTGGTAGGTCCCCAAACAGCAAATCACAGGAGTCTCTGCCATTTTCAGGACTCCAAAGCCCAGACTGGCCCCCAGGGCAGTGGTACAGATTCTGGTTCCAACTGGAGCTGAAATCTGGCCTTGGTCATATCCTCACATGACAGGGGCAAGGCACGTCCCCACTCCAGGCTTGTGAGACAATGTGACAGGCTCCCCCGGCAGGTGAGGTCCAGCGAGGTCACGTGTGTGTGCAGGGCCTGGCACGCAGCGAGCACGCAGGTTACTTCCCAAGTACGTGGCCACGTCTTGGGGAGAGGGGGGTGAGGTGGGTGGGTGCAGGCCTGCAGAGTCATTCCAGGTCCTTGGGGTGCGGGCTGTACCTCCCTGCCCGCCGCTGCATTCATTTCTCCCTCCAGGAACACAACTCCGCGAGGTCCTCCCTCACACCGTCTTCCTGAAGTGTCCCCGGTTCCCGCTGTGTGGGGGCTGTCTTTGCAGCAAGACCATTGGTCCAACGTGGTTCCGGAATGCACCCACAAGTGCATTCTTGGCAGTGTCTGGCAGGAGGGCATTGTGAGCTATAAACCCAAAGGCCCTTGAACTGTGTTTTGTTTAACTAAATGCACCCAGTGGGCAGGTGACCTGGCACCCAGCAGAGCAGAAACCACCGGAGGGAATAGAGAGGGGGAGAGGCCAGTGGCAGTGGTCTCGAGAACTGCTGGTGATGGGAGGGGGCTGGTGGGCAGTGTCACGCCATTTTTCACTGGATTGCCTCTTAATTTTGTGTGCTTTAATGCAAAACGTAATTACAGATTCTGAGTTACAGTGGTAAGCTCGTTAGGGCTGGCTAATTAGTTACTCAGATTTATAAGTTTGGTTCTGGGAGACCGATGACACTGTGTGTCACCTCAGAGTTCTGAGAAGTGCCTTCCTGTCAATTTGCTCTCCCAGGAACAGTGGGACTGGGAGAGCTCTATCAGGACTGGCTGGGAAGGACAGTCCTGACGCTCTCAGACCCACCCCCCCTGGAGACCAGACCTACCTCTGAAGGTCCCTTGTCCCACACTTTGGAGGTCTGTGAGGGCTTTGGTCTCGGAATCCTAAAATGTCAAGTCCATACCAGTGGTTCCACCAGCTCCATCAGAAACCATGCAGACATTACTAATGGATCGCCAAACTCCCTCCTGCAGAACCGGGGTACTGGGTTCACCACTCTACCCAGTAGGGCTCCAATCTGTCCAGCTGCCATTGGGGTGATCAATTAGAGTGCAAATCTATGTAAGATAAGAAATATGAAAGCTCTTGGTCTACTGTCAAACCCTGGACCAGGAAACCCAGGAGAAAGACGCCTCATCATCCTGTGAAAAGCTGGGGTGATTAACCTGGGAAGCACCTCAGTGGGCCTCGAGCATGTCTCTGCCTCCCGCTGCCCTGGACTGTAGACCTGGCGTCCACTTTCAGGCTGCATTCCGGCCAGCCAGCTGTCTCCATGGCTGTGAACACAGGGCCCTCCTGCATGGGCTTCCCTCTCGGCCCCAAGTGATCCACTATAGGCAGGCAAACAGTTGTCAGCTTTTTCTCTTTTTCAGTCTTGTTTACTATACAAGTAAGCATTTGTCAAACCCAAATTCATGGTAGAAAAATTAGAAAACCCAGAAACAAGTCAAAGTCAGAACTACCCATAATCCCACAACTTAGAGATAAGTACTATTGACATGTGGGATGAATCCCAGCATTTTCTCTCTGGTTTATATACACACAGGGATTTCTTTTACAGGGTATAAAAAACATTATTTTTGTAATTGAGGTAACACTGGTCTACAATACCGTATTTGATTTAGGTATACAGGCTGACAGCTTTTAGATGTATGTTGTCATGCCCCATCCCCACCAAAGTACCCATAATCCTCCACCTCGCCCACTGTTCCTCCCACCTTCTCTTACAGGATTTGAACCATTCTACAAACATCCTTTTCTAACCTGGCTTTTATCCCCAATTAAAGAACCCCTGGTGGTGCAAGGGGTTAAAGTGCAGCACTATGAAGCTATCCGAAGCCACTGCAGTACCAGCTCGATCCCCCGCCAGGGAGCTGACCCACATGGCACAGCAGACCTCTCCTGACCTGCCTGCTGCTCCCCTCAGCAGTGTATTTCAGTACATCTGCCTGTTCTGCTCCCCACTCTGGCGAATGCTTTCACCCCCAGCACCTCTAGCCTGTACCCCAGTTCTGTATGCATAAATAAATCTTCAAAAAAAAAAAAAAGAGTGGGAACATTTCCCTAGCATAATAAATACACAGACTCCTTCGTTTTCAGTAACTTTCCGCTATGTCTAATAGTCCTTTATTGTTCAGTTTTTTTACTTATTTAATTTTCTAGTTCCCTATTGTTGGACATTTGTTTCCAATTTTTCACTTTAATGAGTAACACTACCACACAGATGCCCGTTTCTAGGACTTTGCTAGCATTGCCAAATTGCCCCCTGCAAGTTCCTTCCCATCTCCAGGGCCCCCAGCAGCGGTGGCAACGCCTTCCTGATGTGAAGGCAACACCTTCTCTCCAGCTGCCCCAGCTGTGGGCAGCAAGATCAGGGTCTCGGAGACCGCTGTCCAGTCCGGGTGTCCTGGGGCAGTCCCGGCCAGGCGGCACGGTCCCGAAGCCGCGGGGCCCACGGGGACCCCGCTGACCGCCCTGCCCAGCGCCTGGACGCCTTTCCTCAGGCCTGCAGCCCACACCGGCCCGGCCAGCCTGCCTTTGAGTTATCGCGAGCCTCATTTCCCTCTACAGCTCCTACGGAGCTAACAGATGTACGCACGTCTGAGCCAGTCATGCGGCAAGAGACTTTGGGGCCAATCCTTCCCGTTTTGACAGTGTGTAATCGAGGTGAAGTCATAAATTTTATAAACAAGAACAAACGACCCTTAGCAACATATGTCTGCTCGACCCTTCCAAGGTGATCGTAAATAAAAGGCGCCTGCTCGCCAGGGCGGGGCGTGGGCGCCGCAGATGGCCGGTGACCCGCCCATGAGCCGGTGCCTGGGAGCGGCCGGTGTGGGGGAGGGCACCCGAACCCCAGATCGTCAGCCACACACCTTTTCGCCACTGGACCTGCTCTCATCCGTCCCTGGAGGGTGCCGCAGGCTCTCTTGGGATGATGAGTGCCCTCTCCTCTCCCGTGTCCCTTAACTGTCCATCACATCCTCACCACCACTGTCCTCATAACCGCTGGCCTGCAGGGGGAATCTGAAGACTGGGGCTCCTCTCCTGGCTCTGTGGCTCCCCAGGGACACCCCCAGGTGGCAGGAATCACGGTGGAGAGTGGGGATAGACCAGCGTTGGCAGGTCCAGTTTCAAACCCAAATCTGCCTCGGCCTTGCTGAGTGACACTGGCCTACTGTCACTTCCTTTGTTCCTTAGTTTCCAGGTCTGTAAGGAAGATGCAAGTTCCCACCTGATGGGGTTGCTGGGGGTAGGGACGCTGGCGGCTGCCAAGGTACCATGTGACACAGTTTAAAAAAGCCACACCCAAGAGTTCCACAAAGGCCAGCCGTTCCCTGTGACATCACTGTCACCATCACCACTGTCCCAGTGGCCACCGTGTGATTTTCAGCAAGTGACTTCTCGCCCCGGCGTCTCGATGTTCTCAGCTATGAATCGGGGGCAGTAACTGCACACACCTCCTAGAAGAACCGCATGCACCTTCCTCTCCTAGAGCCGTATGACCGTGACAAAGTCATTTCTCTTCTCTGGGCCTGTGTCTTCCTCGTACGTTGGGGATCTGTTAGTCACACCACCTTCACGGGCCGTTGAAAGACTTAAGTGAACTATTGCATGGAAGGGGCTTAGCGAGATGCCGGGCCACCTACAATGTTCAGTTTGTGGCTGTGATATTTACTGATTATGGCCTCGGTTTCCTCCTCTGTAGAAGGGGGCAATGGTCTCCGAGAGCCCTGTGGTGTTCGTGGGCTGCGGCCGTCACTCTCGCTTTCACCCATCACTCTCGCTTTCACTCGGGCACTGTGTTCCCGGAGTCCTGTCTTCCTGGTCTGGGTGGGCCACGGCCTGGAGGCTGCCTGTCTCCCCACCTTCACAGGTCCACTCACGTCAGGTTCTGCTCACTGCACCTGAGGCTGCACTGCCTGAAAGTGCTTTGCAAAGCCTCAGACACGATTCCATACCAAAAGCTGTTGCCATGTGCAGGCGTGTGGGTTATCTCCAGGCCCTTGGGAGCTGGTCTCACCATGCTCCAGGTGCAGAAGAGGAGACTTGAGGCTCAGAGGGTTAAAGGAGTTACGCAGGTGACTCAGCCCCGCATGGCAGAGCTGGACCGTGCATTCAGATAACAATAATAATGATGCTCACATTTATCAGAGGGTATGCTAAGCCCTTTCAGCTATTGCCTCATTAAACTATCCCTTGGAGTAAATATTATCACCCCCATTTCACAGATAGAAAAAACAAGGCTGAGAAGAATGGAATGATGTCCCTGGAGTCTTGAAGCGGGGAAATGACGGGGCTGGTCTTGAACCCGAGTCTGCCCAAGGCCAACCCGGGCAGGCCATTTTTTGGCTGCTCACTGCCCTTTGTGATCTTGCGGCATCAGAGGTCTCCAGCAGCCTCCCAGGCCTACCCCAAGAGCTGGGCCTCTCCAGACCACCAAAGAGGCCGTGGATCAGATTAACCACTGAAGAGGGGCTGCAGGAATATCTCAGGGATTCCTGCCTGGACCTTCTAGGGAGCTTACACAAGCCTTCATCAGAGGATTCTGAATCAGTAGAGTGGAAAACGCAAGGGGATCCCCACAGTTCCTGAGGGCCCCCAACCTGCCTTTATATGGGCGCAAGCACTGATACCAGTGCAGAAAAGCTGAAGCCGAGGCAGTGAGCACAGGTCTCGGGGAGCAAGGGGATGGCCTGGGCCCAGCCCTCCGGCGAGACTCCCGGCAGACGCGGGGATGAGCCACAAATCCTTCTGGGCACTGATTTATGTCGCATTCATGCGGAATTCATTATACAAAGCATTTTATTCAATTAAACTTGAAATGCGTCTGGATTCTTAAAGGTTCAGTAGCGATAACGGACAGGAGCGATCGTAAAACCGGATGGGCTGTCGTTGAGAGGGTGTGGGGAGGGGCCGAGGGTGACATTGCCGCTGAGGGGCTTCGGAAGCGGGGGGCATTTGTCATCGGGATGTTACAAGTTCGGGCTGTGAAAATTACTCGGTGAAAAAATGCACATTAACCATAGCCATGAAATATCAGTTAAGGGAAAGCAGGTTGAGAAATGAGACAGTGGGACATATTAGTGTCTGACATTGTCTCTGCGGCCCGCGTGTGATGAGAACGACTGTCAGGCGGCAGCGGGGCAGGGCGGAGCACTGGGCCAGGAGTCACGAGGGCACGCCCTGGCGCTGACTCTGGAGACAAGCTGTACCCCTGAGCCTCAGTTTCCCCATCTGCAAAGCCAGAGAGCATAGCAAGCCTCACTCAAGGTCGCCCGGAAGGTGTCTGAGCCCCTGGTGCCAACTGGCACTCCCTCCTCTCTCCATGGAATTGTCACCCGCCCACTCATCTCCAGCAAGGTTACTAATGCTGCTGCAAGAGCCAGGCCTGGATGAGGGGGAGGCAGCATCTAGGGCGTCCAATGTGTGGGAGTGCCCACCCCTTCTAGTATTCGAGAGGATGAACCCTTTCAAGCAATATTTTTTAAATTCAAAATTTTGCAAAAATATGTTTTTGCTGTCTCCACAGAATAGTCTAGTGCCCATAGGTATCCCAAGGAAAACAGATCAGCCACCCTCGGCGTCCCAGCCCTGTGTCCCTGGGCGGGGGACACCCTCATGCAGGCGGTTGGGCAGTGTGCACGCAGACTGGACAGTGCTGAGCTTTAGAGTCGTGCTTTGGTTGTGCTTTGATCAGCACTTCCTGCTGGCCTCCACACACAGGCTGCTTGAGGGTGTACAGAGGTGGACCCCCTGGTGGTGCAAGAGGTTAAGTCTCAGCACTAGGAAGCTATCAGCAGCCACTGCAGTACGAGTTCGATCCCTGCCCCGGAGGTGACCCACAAGGCACAGCAGACCTCTCCTGACCCATCCGCTGCTCCCCTCAGCATGTGTGTTTCAGTAGACCTGTCTGTTCTGCTCCCTAATGTCTCTAGGGAATCCTTTCCCCCCATACTTCCCTGCCTCTCTGGCCTATACCCCAACTCTTGTATGCACATTAAAAGAGCAAAAGAGGACCCTCCCTGGTGGTGTGATGGGTTAGCACACAGCATTGCAAGCTGGCCACAGCCGCTTCAGTGTGAGTTTGATCCCTGGCCCCGGAGTTGACCACATGGCACGGCAGACCTCTCCTGACCCTCCCGCTGCTCCCCTCAGCAGTGCATATCGTCGATCTGCCTGTTCTACTCCCCACTCTGTCTCTGGTGAATCCTCTTGCTGCCCCTGCCCCTCTGGCCTGTACCCCAGTTCTGTATGCATAAATAAATCTCTAAAAAAGAAAAAGAAGTAGTTTTCCTTCTCCTTAGGCTCCAGTAGGGCCACAGAAGAGCCAGGATTTTGAACCAGTCCCCTGAGCAGAACTCTTGTTTCCCCCAGGTTGGCGAACAGGGTGCCCGCTCCAGAAGTGCCACGTCATCCCCGGACCTGGGTGTGTTCTCAGGGAGTTTGCTGGTGAGGGGATGACACAGACAGGGCCTTGGAACCTGGGGGGCTAACATGCCCCCTGCAACAGCCCCTCTCAGCATGGACTATGGAACAGGATTTAGCAACAGGCCGACTGTGGGAGGCTGGATTTCCTCAGTGCTCCCCTCGTCTTTGTGCGGTTTGCCTGTGGTGGCCAGGAGTGTGGGTCATTATTATATGTGCCCTGCTTCCTCCGGGAAGACTGGGGTGTCAACAGGATTGATTGATTCACTGCAAGCTTCCCCCTGGTCACCTGAGTGTCCACCCCACAGAGTCCCAAGCCTCTCCTGACCCTGCGTACCTTGCTGAGCATCTGCTGTGCCCTGTGAACCAGACCTGGTGCTAACCACCAGGCAGGGAACCCTGGAGGTGACTTTGCTCACACTCAGCCCCTTGCCTGGGCTGAAAAGCCACCACTGCTGACCAGGAACAGAAGGACCCAGAAGGGGTGAATTGGACTTGTCCCTCGGGCAAAATCTGCAAGTGAGGTACAAGGATACCAGCCATAGGCGCAGGGCTGGTCATTTTGGCGCTTGCTGACCTGCCACCCAGGACAACAGGCCACCGGCCATCCCCGGCCCAGCCGGCAGCCTCGCACTGAGCGAGTGAAGAAATCGTCTAGTTGAGTTCACGGCGTTTCAGCCCAATGGTTAGCGAATGCTTGCCCTTCCGAAGTCATGTCCTGCAATTAGCAGCAAGGAATCGTGAGTTCTGAGGCTGCCTCCTCAGCCTTCATAAATATCCCTCTTCCCAAGGACACAGCTGGCACTGGCTGTGTCGTTTCCTAGCGGGAGGGAGCAGTGGTGACAAGTGAAATAAAATACGGCCGTGGCACAGATCTCAGAGGCATAAACCAGCCAAGTGCAACATCAGGGAATCAGCCTCGACGGCGTCCGCCTCATAGGAGGAAGGTCTCGCTGTCCCACACCCCCCGGGCCCGCCACATGGGCGCCTGGGCAGGGCACACCCTGTGCTAGGTGGTGGTGCCTCTCGCTACAGCTTCTCCCCCTTGAGGGAGGAGGGCTTCCTCCAGGGAAAGGCCACTCCCCCCTTGGAAAAGACCACCGTCCAGGCTGCGCCCCACTCCTCTCCAGTCCAGGTGTGTTCGAGGCCACGCCTGCCGTCTGGAGCTGTCTGCCCCCACTTTGCTGGCGCTGGGTAGCTCAGAGGTGCCTAAACTTCCAAATCCTGCCTGCTTCCCGCTTCCCAAGTGTGACATGCAAAGCCCCTGTGCACAGGTGAATCACGGTCACATTTCCAAGGGCCACTGGTACTGCTCCAAATCTCGAAGCCTGCATGGGCAGTGCCAGGGCGTGGCCTCTGCCCCCTCCCCGCCCACACACGGGCACGCACACAGCTCAAGTCTTTCTACTTTTATTTTTTTCTGTGGCGCCTCAGCACAGCGACCACCTCACCTCACTCGTGCAATGCCAAGTTCACTCCCACTTCCTCTGAGACCCAGGAGGACCCAGGGGAGCAGGGCCAAATTCTGAAAGAGCCGCAGCTCTGGAGGGAAGCGGCAGGCCAGAGAGCCGTCCAGGCAGGAGACCAGTGCCCAGCCCCCGTGGGGGAGACCTCCGGATGCCGGGACGTGCAGGGCAAACGTCTCTCCACCATCATCGCCAAGGAGGGGCGGACGAAGCGCTCCTTCCTTTTCCAATATTTCCCCGTGCCTCAGGCTTGGCTGGACGGGTCATTTTTCTTGTATATTTTTTCTTGATTCCCCTCCTTCATGGCTGCGTATCTGGCTAATGTGAAGAGATAGTCGCTGAGTCTGTAGGGGCAGAGAGAAGCCAAGGGAATGATTTGAAAAGAGAGATCAATGCTAACTGGGTCTTTCTCGTATTAGCCTTCACGAAGGAAATATAAATCACTTGCCCCAGGAGCAGCGGGCGGGACAGCGGGCGCTCAGCCAACTTGGGCTTGATGGATGGCACTCGGGGCCAGCTTCCACGAGAGCCAAGCACCCAACTCCGGCGCCAGGGCTGTGGGGCTGGGGCGGGGCCCGCAGGAGGCTGCCACCCCCACCTGACTTCACAGGGCAGGCGGCTTTGGGCACGGGGCTGAGTGTGCACTTTCTGCCCGGGGCTGGGGCTGGCACCCTGCACGGTCCCTGTCACTGTCTGGGGTCTCCGGCAGCTACTCCTAAGACGACCTGCACTCACTGGGGACAGGGACAGGGACAGGGACAGGGCCCCACTGCTCCCAGCTGCATCCCCGCGCCTGGCACACAGCAGCCCTTGGTGATGAAGCGAACAAATGTGAGTGGCACGCCCAGGTCCTGCTCCGTAACGAGCCCGGTGGTCAGGGAGAGACTGAGTTCCATCCCAGTACCTGTTTAAGAACTTGGCAACATTTGCATCTGTCTCGCCCATCTGGACAAGCGGCACCACGCTGGAAAGGGAGGAAACACACATCACACCACAGAACATGCTACACCAAGCCTGCACCAGCCCACCCGGCGTCACAGCTGGGGGTCGTCAAAGGGGGTCCAAGTGGAGGCACCCCCTCTCCATGGGCTCTCACGTAGGGCCCGGAGGGGGGCGCTAGGGCAGCAGGGAGGTGATGGGGCCGAACCACACCCGGTGCCACTGGGCCTGGGGCTGGCTGCTCGTGGGGCGGGAGGTCAGCCTCAGGCTCTCAAGAAGGTGGATCTGACCCCCAATGCCCAGGGAGCTGCCATTCTTAGCCCCTTTTCAGTGAAGCCTTAGAGCAACTTCACAGGGGAGAAAGAGGACCAAGCAGGCCAAGCTCCCGGTCAGACGTGCGCACGACTCCGAGGCCCACTGTGTCCTGGACCGCGGACGGCAGACGAGTCCCCGCGACGCGGCAGCCCTGCCCAGGCCCTCCGCGTGCGTCAGCTCGCCGTATAACTCCCCAAACCCAGGCCCCGGGTTTGTCTTCCCTGCCCAAATGCACACAGCTGGCGAGCAGCCCAGGCTGGGTGTGAGGCCTGCCCTGCAAAGCCCGGGCACCCTCCCAAGCTCCAGGCTGCTCTTGGCACACTGCAGGGGCAATGGCTTTTCCAGCCCGTCTTGCCGGTGTGTCCGACAGCCTGTCGCAGCTGCCTGTGTGGCGCACGGCTGTTCCTGGCCTCCGTGTCGCTGTCTGGGCGATCACGAGCACTGCCGATGCAGTGACAGGCCGAGGGTCCTTCTCACCACCCCGAGAGCCACCTGGGTTCACAAGCCTGTCATGAGGATGGGCTCTTAGGATGCGGGGTGAGGAGGAGAGCTCGGTCCTGGGCGAGACGGACCTGGGCTTAAACCCAGATGATGCCATGGACCATTGGGGGACCCTAGCTACTCTTTGAACCCGTTTCCTTGATTCTTGAAAAATGGGGGCTGCCACGACCTGTCCCCAGGGTTATCATGAGGCGTCAGGGGCACAGCCCCATCTGCTTTATCCCCCTTTGTCTGGAAAGCGGGGAACAGGACGTGCCACGTGTGGCGTCCACGGAGACCGCAGTTACTCAGCCTGGAGAAGGCTGCCAGCAGCTG
>NW_004567130.1:10926063-11038550 GCF_000260355.1 Condylura cristata | reverse complement strand
GGGGGCCCACGGAGCACCCCTCCCAAGTGGGCAGGGCTGGGGCACTGCTGAGGGGCTGGAGGGCAGTTTCTGTCACTGTCGAGCAGAGGGGTCCTTTTCACTGCCTGCGTGGTGTCAGTGCACCTGGCCTGTCGCTGCCCCCGGCCGCGGCGACCCCATACCTACGGGCAGAATAAACGCAGTGAGAGCGGGGAGCTGGCGGGAGTACTTGTCGATCCACTGCTCCAGCTCCAGGACAGGGCCGGCCTGGAATGCCGTGTGTTCTGCGGGGTAAGGAGCAGAGGGCAGCTGCCAGGAACCCGTGGGCCGCGGGTCACCAGGGAAGTGCCTCGTGTCCCCTCGGCTGGGCAGGGGAGCCCCAGTGCTGGTGGGCAGGGCTAACAGAGGCCAGGTGACACCCAGAAACACGCCCCCCCACGCCCCCCCCCTTACTTAGGTGAGCCTCCCGGGCCGAGGAGCGGGGCGTGGCCAGGGCGGAGCCGATGTCCTGCAGCGAGCACTGGATCTGAGGAAGCAACAGAAGGTGCACAGGAGGGCAGAGGTGGGACCCGCACAGGCGCCACCCAGTCAGCAGGCAGCCGGGGCGGCATCAATGCGGGTCGAGCCGTCGTCTGGCTGGCAGTTACAAGCTAGTGGGCAAACTCCGTCAGAAGCGCCGGCAGGACGTCTGTGTTGGGTACCCAGGTGGCACCCTTGGGGATGGCTGGGTTATGGGGAAGACGAGCAGCACCTTGCGCTGGCCACGGGGAGCCTTCTCACCCCGAGCCTCGTCTCCCTGGGTCTTCTGAGTTTTCTCTAACCTGACAGCTTTGGTTTTCTAACCTGCAAATGTTGGGTCAAGAGGCCAAACGTGCCAGCGGCTTGTGGACGGCCAGGACAAGGCCTGCGGGTACGTGGCCAGCTGGTGCTTGGGGCGCTGTGGGAGCAGGAAGGGCGGCTGGGGAGGGCTGTGCACCGGGGCGGGAGCACCGGGTCTGCGGGGCCGGCCTGCCAGGGCTCCAGCCCAGCAGGAGGAAGGGCCAGCAGACAGCTGTGCCCATACCACAAGCCGCCTCGGCCTGGGCGCCTGCCTGGGCTCCACTGTGTGGCGGGCAGTGGGGAGGCCTGTGATCTCGCGGAGAGCCACGGCGACGGTGTGCCAGGAGCAGCGTCAGTGCTCTTGGCATTGGGGTCAGGGTCGATCTCTGTTGAGAGGGGGACAGGGCTTGTCCTGTGCCCTGCAGGATACTCAGTTCCAACCCTGGCCTCTAGCCATCAGCACCCCCACTTCTAGTTGTGACAACCTAAACTATCTCGGCCCATCTCCACAAGTCCCGGGTGGGCAGCATTGGGCCGGGCAGAGACCACTCTCCTCTACATTTCTCCCCATTGTGGTCCTCGCCACCACCACATCTCCGTTTCACAGCAGAGCCGGAGGCTTGCAGAGAAGCATGAGGCCTGCTGACACGGAGGAGGGGTGGTGGAATGGCAACTCCAGTTGTGCTTTTAAAGAAAAAGTCCTGGGCCCGCCCTGGTGGTGCAATGGGTTAAAGCACAGCACCAGGAAGCTATCAGCAGCCACTGCAGCACAAGTTCGATCCCCGGCCAGGGGGCTGACCCACGTGGTGTGGTAGACCTGTCCTGACCCGCCCAGCCGCTGCTCCCCTCAGCAGTGGATTTCAGTACAGCTGACTGTTCTGCTCCCTATTCTGTCTCTGGTAAATCCTCTCATCCCCCACACCTCTGGCCTGTACCCCAGTTCTTATATGCATAAATAAATAAATCTTTAAAAATAAATAAAATGTAAAAAGTCCCAATTGGGGTAAAAGGATGCTACTCACTTTCTGAAGCTCTTCAGCAAAAGGGTGACCCTTTTCTGTGATAAATTCCAGAGCGAGCCTAGGAGGAAAAAGGACAGAGCACCTGCCTCTGCGGCGACACCCCCGGGCGCTGGCCCACCCAGGCGCTGTCCCACCCCGAGGGCCATTTTGCTAATTTAGCTGCGACAGCTAAGAGGTCACTTCTACTGCTGGCAGTAAGAACATCCTGTTTGCACGAGTGGCTGTTCTTTGGGAGCCTTTTCTTAGTCTACAGTTCCTCTCTGAGCACCTGGTCCAGCAAGGTGCTGTGAACAAATAGGATGTGGGTTCTAGTCACAGGTGAGGGGGAGGTGAACCACTATCACGTGACTGACGGTGAAGTAAAAAGTGAGACCAGCGCTCAGGAGGAAAGGGAGCGTCCCGGGAAGCTTGGCCTAGGTGAGGGTCCAGGGAAGGCTTCCTGGATGAAGTCACACGAGAGGTGGGGCTTTGGAGGCGGCATGGCAAAGTGGGGTGGGGAAAGCCAGGGGCCATTCTGCAGGCCAGGATGGGCTCTGGCCTCCCTCAGAAGTCCCCTCTGACCCCCCTCAGAAGTCCCCTCTGACCCGTCGGGTCCAGGCAGGGAAGAGACAGGTGCCCTGAAGGGTTCCCAAGGAAAGTCACACTCATGAAGGGACAATTCACAGGGTGTGGGTGACAGTTGTGGCCACTGTCAATGGATGACAGATGCAAGAGCAGGAGCATGAAGGACCGGAGAGGCGGACAGCATTCCTAATCCTGGAGAGAACTGAATTCTGGGTAAGTGCACAGCCTGGAGCCCCAGGGCAGGGAGATGTGGCCCCACGGCCAAAGCCACTACATGCTGTGCAGAATAATAAAACCTCCCACAGCCCTCTCTACCCACTGTCCCACCCACTGTGGGCATCTCCCAGTGACTGGACCCTCTGTAAGTCAGAGGACGGGGAGCTGGGATGACCAGGGGACAAAGGTCAGCCTCCTGGGCACAGAGACAAGAGAAGGGTAGAAACGGCTTTGAAACCTCCAAACAAAGAGCTACCACTCGGCAGCTAATAAACCAGCGTGCCACTCCCTGTCTCGAGCTGGTCTTCACTGACAGAGGAAGGGCTGGCGGGCTTGGACAGGTGTGTCCATCGCAGCGATGCTGCCTGCCCGGCACCCTGTAGGTGCCTCAGAATCATCCACTTACTGAGAAAGCTCCTGAGACACAGCCCAGAGGGAGGCGCCCACACCCACACCCACAGCCCCTGGCACCCAGACTGTGGCTTCGGGAGGCAGGAGCTGCTTCATTAACATCTGACAAAGGGACCCCCCCAGCAAGTGAGGTGCTCCTGGCCTCCAGCCCCACATGGACTGAGGGACAATGGCTGGCTGATTTGCTGACTCTGACCTCAGGTCAGAACTCACCCACCTACCTGCCCCTCTGCCCACGTCACCTGGTGCCTGCCTCCCTCCCCCCCCACGCCAGGTTCCCACACACAACAAAGGGGGCCTGGCTTCTCTACTCTGCTGGCAGACTAGCTCCACTGCTCATTATCTGTTTGAAAATCTCACCTGTGATTGGGAAGTGGAAGCTGCAAACAGGTAAGTTTTATAATATAATAGTTTATTTTTACATCATTTTGTACATTTTTTTTTCCATCGCAATTGTAATCCCTGCGGGTTTCCCATCACCAAGTCACCCGTGTGCCATCACCATAATCTGTGCATTCCCCCCCCCCCCCGTTTTTGATCCCATTCCCCACTCCACCCCCTCAAAATATCTCTGGTATATGGCTGTTCATTATTCTTATTATTTTCTCGCCTGGTCCATTATACTCCAAACAGGTAAGTTTTAATGATGAAAGTAACAGCTGACCTAATTATTCCTTGTATTCGGCTCTCTGCTAAGGTGAAACATGGAATGATCTCATCAGGCCTCATAAGAAACCAATGAAATGGATATGCAGGAGGAAAATGAGGCTCAGAGAGACTAAGTGACTTGCCTAATGTCACACAGCAGTCAGCAGTGGTAGAATCTTTAAAGCCAAGGTCTGCTGACACCCATGACCTTCACCCACACAGTCTGTGGCTCAGCGTTTTGGGGAACTGCCCCTCATGCCATCGACAGCGTGCAGTGCATGGTGGGCTGGGTGACTATTCTCAAGTGTTTACCGCCCTTTCCACCTCACTGCTGTCAGGGGAGGCGCGTCACCGTGACTAGCTCTGGCCAGTAAACCGAGCAGATTTAATGTGTCATGTTACCAAATCTCTCTTCCCTCAGGCAGGATTGCAAGTGCTGCCCCAGACAGTGGCTGTCCTGCTGGTTGGATACCAGAGTAAAGGCCACAAGGAGCAGAAACACACGCCACCTGTGGTGGACAAGCAAGAAGGTGAAATCGCCTGTGGTGTCGTAAGCCACAAGAATTTAGGTGGTTTGTTATCACAGCATAGCCTGGTCCTCACTAATGCGGCGCTCACCTTCTCACTGGCTGGTATGTGCTCATCTACAGGGCAGGACTCAGAGAGGCCCCAGACAGACTCACCTAGACTCACCTGTGTACTGTGTCGACTCACCTCTCACTGACTGCGTGCTTCCCAGTCCATACACATACACAGTGCCCTGAAGCTGGCACTGCCACGGATGGAGGGGCAAGCCAGCGTGACGTGGCCAGGAGTGCAGTGCAGGGCGGGCAGGACCGCCCAGCAGCTAGGGAGCTCATCAGCTGCCCCTGTGCTTCCAGGCTGAGGCCCCCTCGAGCAGCCAGCATGCTGTGAGGCTCCGTGTTAATTACCTTTACCAAAGCCCAAGGCCAACCTCAACCCCCTTACCCAATGGCTGAACTTAATTCATCAGTCGTCCCCAAGGCTTCAAACACTTGGTCATCTTTGGCTCTTCTTTCTCCAGTGAAGGTGCTAGAAAATCCTGTGAGGGAAAAGAAAGGCATTTAGCCACATAAGTTGACATTTACCCCCCCAGCCCCATATGCTCTTTTTAAAAAAATTCTCCTTGAAAGTGTAACATACACACAGGAAAGTGCTCAAATCCTAAGAGCACAACTGAATATGCCCGGGTGAGCAGCAAAAAGCGGCCTGATGCTGAAACACCCATGGACCCCCTTTCAGTCGCCAGCTCCCAAGGGTAATTAACTGCTATCCTCACTTCTTTCCTGAAATGCCTTTATTTTTAGCTTAAAGCCATGCACTAACTATTCTGCTAAAGACAAAAAACACATGTCATATACACATTTTATTTCATATAAGATGAAAGTCCTCTGTGCCTCTGTCTGGGACATGTTCCCCCATCACCGCCCCCCCCAACACTTAGAAAACTTGCTCCTGGCAGTCAGGGGCTGGCCCTGCACTCTACCAGCTGTGCGCTGCCGGCACCGGCCTGGCCCTCACAGGTGGGCAGTGGTGTTCTGCTGAATGCATGATTTCATAGGACACCCACAGACATGCCACTGTGGTGACAAACCAAGATCCAAAAAGACCATTGCATAGTTGTGTGTAAGCAGAGCTGTCCAGGTGATCATAAGGAGCAAATCTCCCTCCTTCCTGGCAAACATGAGTGACGGCACTTTATCAATTATGACTTAGCCCATCTTGGTCCCTCCCACCTTGTAGAGAGAAGTGATTGATACTCAGTTAAAGAATGCGCCCTTACAGAGGATGTGAAGGAAAAGGAGCCCTTTTATATTGCTGGTGGGGATGTAAACTATAAAAAACCATGTGGAAGAGCCTTAATTATTAAAAAATGGAGCTAACATATTACCCAGCAATTCCACTCCTAAAAATCTACCCAAAGGACACAAAAACATTAATTAGAATGGAAATCTGTACTCCTATGTTTCCTGCAGTACTGCTTACAATAGGTAAGATATGGAAACAACCTAAATGCCCTAAGACAGATGCCTGGATCAAGGTGTGGTACACATACACAATGGAATATTACTCAGCAATCAAAAAAGATACACTCATGCTATTTTCAGCAACATGGATGGAGCTGGAAGGGTTATGCTCAGTGAAATAAATCAGAAGAAAAAGTAAAATATTGGATGGTTTCACTTATAGGAGGAATATAGGGAAGCCAAATGATGGGTCAGGAAGACAAAAACTAGAACTGAGACATACTGTAGGGGAGAGGGGGGAAAAAGGGGAGAACACAAGTCACAGTTCATGGGTGATTTGGTGGTGGTAATTTTATGGGGATTACAACTGATGGGAGAAATCAAGCATTATACAAAAATGAATAGCAATGTAAAAAAATTAAATATAAGCAAAAAAAAAAAATTGCCCTTGTGAACTGACACTATACAATCTAGAGCACCCTCCCCCCCACCTATTCTCCCCAAATTACCTAACATAGCCCAATCCTAGAAGTCCTTTCTATCATCCTTTGCCTGATTGGCCCCATAGCTCCCAAGGGTGCTGTCTCCCTAGTCATAATACCTTAATGGATCAACTCTGACTGTATACAAATATACATAGAAATGTTTAATGCTGGGCCCTCCCTGGTGGCGCAGCGGGTTAAAAGCACAGCACTAAGAAGCTAAAGCCACTTCAGCATGAGTTTGATCCCTACCCCCCGACCCCGGAGGTGACCACATGGCATGGCAGACCTCTCCTGACCCGTCCGCTGCTCCCCTCAACAGTGTACTTTGTCCATCTGCCTGTTCTGTGCCCCACTCTGTCTCTGGTGAATCCTCTCACTGCCCTTGCACTTCTGGCCTGTACCCCAGTTCTGTATGCACAAATAAATAAACCTTAAAAAAAAAAAAAAAGAGGTGTTTAATGCAACTGAATTGTATACTTAAAAATGGTGCAGGTGGTAAATCTGTGAACTATACAGCTTTATACTTTAGTCGATAGTATCATATTGACAGTGTTCTGGTTCTTACTTTTTTCTATAAGCATTAGGTCCTGGTATTTATTTATTTTTAATTATCAAAGTAGTAGTATGTGCTCTTCACAAAAATAAATAGAATGAAAGTATGTCCAGTAAACCACAAAAGTCCCTCTGTTCATTTCCCTCTCCCACAGCTCAATCTTTCTCCCAGGTATGACTTTTCAGGTGACAGCCATGCCCCACATGATGACATTTTGGTCAGTGATGAACCCCACATGTAAGTATCCCCTATGTCTCGCCTGCATAGCAGGAATCTAGGTTCGTGTAAATACACTGACATCTGCACATGATGAAATGGCCCAATGACACATTTCTCAGAGTAACCCCATCATTCTCTGCGTACCTGAACACGAGTAAATATACGCACACACACATCTTTATCCAATGGATTCTAATTATTTAGACTGTCCTATAGTTTGTTTTATCATTTCACCGATCTTATCTTTCATTTCATATCATACTCTTATGAGGTATGAGGTACACTGTTACATACTTTTTAATGGTTGCAAAGAAACTGGAAGAACTTTAAAAGGAGCCTGCCACATCTTTCTTTACATTCTTCACTGTCCCCACTCTACCTTTGTCTCCTGTTTTGGTGTAAATCTTGGGGATCTTGGGTGTCTTCAAGGAAGGCTGGGGCCTAATGAGAAATAAACATAAAGAGGTGATGAGTGGTGATGGCATATAAAGCAGGGACGGGGGGCAGCTCCTTCAGTGGGTGTCGGTTTGGCGCTCACAGCTTCAGAGGCAGCACTTACCCCTGGCTGCTCGGATCTCCTAGTCACTCCTTTCTCCTCCATCCCTCTAAGCTTAAGCACTAGGTGGACAATCTGTGCTTTCTCCACACCCACAGAGTTGTTGATGTAGTGCTCTATTCAATGCAGATGTTCAGTAATTATTTTCTGAAATAACCAATCACTTTTCTATATTATCTCTGGAATTTCCTCACAGACCAAAGGTTGGTACCTGTGACTTTCATCTTATTGTTGGAAACTGGAGCTCACAAAATGAGCTTTCTAGATCACCCAGGGCTAGGGATTCATGCCAAAGATGAACTTACTGCAGACCACAAATGCTTTTACCCCTACCCTTTACCCACTACACCACCAAGTCAGGATCCCTTGTGTGTGTGTGTGTGGCAGAGAGGTGGGGGGCAGAAGGGGGGCAGGTGGTCAAAACTAGCATTTTCCAGAAGTAACACAATACCTTTAATACATATTGCAAAAGTCAAATGTGACATTACCAAGTTATTCGAAGATTAAATTACTGCGTCTATGAGATATTTTAGTCCCTTAGTAGTTCACGGTACTCCTCAGGTTCTGAGGCTCCGGAATGGGATGTAAGTTTAAAAGTGTATGATGACAGCACTCTAGATCGTTGGTGTAACTCCGTATCTTAAAAGTATGAACTGCTCTGGTCAAAGGTTAAATCTGAACTGAGGTAACTGGTGGGACATCGCATCCTCTTGGTGGGTCATACCCTGATTGTCCTTAACTGGACTTCTTTCGGGCTCATCTCCCTGCTTTCGCATTGCCCACGGTGACGTCGGACTAAGAGAGGAAGTCACCTGGCAGTTTGCCGCATGACGTCACAGCGGTGTGCCAGAACCACGGTGACGACGTCACAATACACGACAGGTATTCGAGTTACCCTCCGGGTCAAGCACTCACCTGTCCCCGTCTTCCACGCCCTGGGGGCCGCGGCTCTGGAAACGGGGACACAACAGCCGGGCGCCGCCTAGGCGCCCGCGCAGGCCAAGGCGGCCAGCCGGGCCCCACACAGCCATGCGTCAGGCCTCCAGTTGGGAATGACCCCGCCAGGCTGCCGTCTGGGTCCCGAGGTGACTCCGCCTACAGCCGACCGCGCCACCGCACAGCCTCCACGGCCCATTGGTCCTCCACTCTCGCCTCAGGGCGGGACACCCCCAGGACTTCTTTCCCATTGGTTCACGGAAGGAATTGGGCGGGGAAAGCTGTGGCGGATCGGCGGCAACATCTATTGGCTAACGCTCCAGGCGCTCCTGCACTCTGATTGGCTGGGTGGGAGGAAGAGGCTGCCCTCCCAGAGAGGCGGGTGCTCGGGGGATGGAGTCCCCGAGCAGCTTAGGCTCGGATTTCGGAGAGGAGGCGGCGGCTGCAGGTGCCTGACCGGCGGCTCAGCAGCGGGTAGTTTCAGATCCGAGACCGAGATCCCGGACGGCTCCTGTTCAGGCACCCTTCTCTCTCTCAGTTTCTTCATCTCGGAGACTTCGTCTTGAAGGGTCAGCAACCTCGAATCTGACAGACGTGATTTTCAGCTTTGGATAAACAGTAGGTTTTCCGGCTCCGAGCTCGCTTACCCCACCAAGGAAAGGTGATAATGCTATACTTATTTAGGTCGTTGTGCGGTTCGTGTCATCAGCTCGTGGATCACCATAAGCTGATCCACGTAAAACTTGAGTTGGAAGGAGTAATTTTGCATTATTTCTAAAATTCCAAGATGCGCGCACACCTGTCGTTCTGCAAGTAATTTCCAGGACTCTGGCTTAGAAAGATCTTGGCTTCAGTGCGCTCAGAGGGGGAGTGGCAGCAATTTCCTGCAGCCGGCTTATGATTTTGACACGTTGGTTGCCATTTAAGTGAGTTGCCTAACTGTCCAGGAAAGAGTTCTTTCTGGCCCATAATTTTGTTTTATGGTACTTAACGATTTCCTTAATAATGATAAGAGCTGGAAGCAAAAACAGCGGCAGGAATAAGTATCAGTAACTAAGCAATGAGTCTATGAGATATTTTAATCCCCTAGTAGTTCACGGTACTAAGGCATTGTTTTTTTCCTGTGTTTAAATTCAACTTAACCTTCCCAGTGACACACTGAGATAGGGACCCTAACCTTTCCAGCCACCTGTGAGGGTAAGTATAGTTTTGGTCCTCATCGAGCATGTAGGGAAAGCAAGCTTACAGCTATTTAAGTGAGTTGGCTAAAGTGAAATCCCTGGGGAATGGGAGAGCTGGGTATTTGGCCAACTGCTGCACCGCATGGCCTGTGGGCACAGCTGATGCTGGATGGTAATTGCCTTTAGTTGTAAAGACAGGCTGGCACTAGACATTCTCTCAGAGCTCTGTGCTAAGCTCTAGGAAACATACTTCTCTCGGCCTTTCCCTTTCAGGATCCGCAAGGGCCATGTTGCCGGAAGTCCTGTTGGTGTCTGCTCCGGGGAAAGTCATCCTTCATGGAGAACATGCCGTAGTCCATGGCAAGGTAAGAGGGCCTGGGTTTGGGCACCACTTCGCCCTTACTCAACTCTTAAAAGAAACTAATGGGAAACCTTGACATATAACCAGGGGGGAGATCAGAGAGGTGACGAGTTTCTCCTCACCCAGGCAGGGAAAAGAGGTCTTCTGCTGACTGAAGGGCTTCTCTCACCTCTCTTAGCAACATAGCAAAGGGATGATGTAAATCCCTGTAGGCAGAGTGAAGTCACCTAGGAAGTGAGATTCTGTGAAGAACAAAAAGACTTGAGGGTTGAGCCTGGGGGCACTACAGCATATAGAAATCAACATCAGTCGAGTCTGAATCATGAATGATCTCATTGAACACAACTATCCTCTTGGGTTAAATTTTAATTATCCCAGATGTGGAAATTGAGGCTTAGGCGAAGAACGGGGCAACTTGACTAAGGTCCCATTCACCTGGGGAGAGCCAGGAGTGAATTGAGCCTGCCTGAATCCGGCACTCATTCCTCCCCCATGCCTCCACGTGGGCATCCTTCATGTTCTTATGAGTATCTTTGAAGACATGGTGGTTATGGGGAAGCCAATCTAGAGAGCCTCTAAGGTTTTGCATGGGGACGCAGGTATCAGTAGATATGAACTTCTAAGTGAGTGGTTGTGGTTGTGCCCAGCCTTAGTGAAAGGGCATGCCTAGCTGATTTAGTGTTAGCTGAGGACGTCGGTGGGAGCGACCCATGTGTTAATATTGTTCTCTCTTCTGTACACATTGACATGGCACCCTTTTTCCTAAGTCAGGACCCATGCTTCTTGCCATCCACCCTCAGCCTAATTGCTTTCAACTTTTATTCTATAGGTGGCACTGGCTGTGGCCTTGAACTTGAGAACGTTCCTCAGGCTTCAGCTCCACAGCCATGGAAAAGTGAACCTCAACTTACCAAATATTGGCATCAGGCGCACCTGGGATGTGACCAGCCTTCAGCAACTGGACACAAGCTTTCTGGGTAAGTCAAGGGAGGAAGAACCAGATAAAGTTAAGAGGCTGGCCCCTGAAGAGAAGGGGAGAGGAAGACTGTGTCATTCCTCTCAGTCATTCTAGGCTGCCCCAAGGGACAAAGCCCTTCTGGAAGGTGTTTCTCTCCTGACCCTGTACCATTGGCGTCATTTATTTATTTACTAACATTTAAAATCATAAAATGATGTGCTACATTTATGCAAGTGGTTGTGGGCAGATCCTCAAGCCTGCTATTGTGTGAAAAAGCAGAAGATGCAAAAATAGCATCTTGTGGAATGAAATAGCATAGTGCAGGATGAGGAAGAGGAACAGATTAAGTGTCAGTATGTGTGTATGCATAGAAAAATATCTGAAAAGACATACATCCAACTGACCGTGGTGGTTTGTAACTTCTGGGAGGGGCCTAAGGTCAGAGAGTAGACAGAGGGAGCCTTACTTTCTGGAATGTTACAGCAAGGAGAATATACAGGTTTCCCCCAGTATCTGAAAATAGAACATTCTTTTTTATATGACTGAGTAGGTTAGATTTTGGGATCTGGGGATGCTTAAACACATCTTCCATATAAATGACTGGTAATAGCATTGTTGCTATTTTTTTTTTTAAGATTTATTTATTTATGCATATAAAACTGGGGTACAGGCCAGAGGTGCAGGGGCAGTGAGAGGCTCAGAGCTGGGTTTAGGGCATGATGCTGGGTGGGGACGTCACGTATTCAAGCAAATTAGTCTTAGGAGATGCAGGAGCCTTTTGGAACTGTGTTTTCTACTAGGTTGCCAGTTTTTTTCTTACTTGTCTTCACTGTCCTTTTGCTCTCTTCTAACACAGGAATAAGTACAGTGAGCATCTTTGTGCCAGGCTCGGAACTCTGTATTCTGTATCTCAGCACGCTTACTCTCCATTCAGTTTTCCCTGGAAGTAGAGCATGGTGCATCCCCATTTCATGGCTGAGAAAACTGAGATTCAGGGTTCAAGAGGCTCAGGTCTCACAGCTTGTTAGTGGTACAGATGGACTCAAATCCAGTTCTTTCGAAACTCCACAGCCTACGCTGCTAGGGAGCAGCCTACTCCATCACATCTAAAATGGCTGGGTTCTCAGCAATACAGGCACCGGCTTGGCTCCCTTTAGAAAGTATCGTTAACACGATGCGCACATGGCACTTCGTACGTGCCCCACCTTGAGCTTGCCTAGCAGACACACCCGGCTCAGTTCCCCGCCCTTACTGTGAGGGTAAGCTGGTCAGACTGGCTCAGCCTCCCTAGCCCCCCCGCCCCCCGCACCCCAAGGGGAGCGGCCCGGCCTGCCAGAGCACTGCAGAGAAGTGGCCCCCTCATGCCCTTCCCTCCTGCCCTGGCAGATCTCCACACTTCACATTCACAGGATGTGGCTGAACATCTTGTTCCTGCTAATTATGCTTTGGGAAGGGAGTAATTTGGGGAGTAACTTAAAACTGCCTTGATTTTGATTTGTGCTCTTGAGTAAAACTCAGACTTTTGAATGCCTGAGCTAGGATTCACTTCCTCTGTAGAAGTGTGTTTTAGTTATTTTTCAAGATTTATTATATTTATTGATGCATACAAGAACTGGGGTACAGGCCAGAGATGCAGGGGGTGAGGGGATTCACTAGAGACAGAGTAGGGAGCAGAATAGGCCGACTGACAAAGTACACTGCTGAGGGGAGCGGTGGGCAAAATTAGGAGAGATCTGCTGAGCCATGTGGGTGTGCTCCCTGGCCAGGTGTCTAACTCATGCCACAGGGAGGTGCCCTATGTGTTTTTAAACTATTACTTAAACACTTACTGTGTGCCAGGAGCTGTGCTAAAGATTTTATGTATTTTAAGTTTATCTTTCAATGATTCTGTGAAGAGGTACTGCGATTATCATCCTTTTTCTAGAAGGTAACTGAGGTCCTGACAGATTACGTCACATGCGGAGGGTCGCATGGTCAGTAAGTGGTACAGTCAAGACTCAAGCCCAAGTCTGCTTGCCTCCCAAGCCGGAAGTCCACCCACAGACTCACACCAGGCATCTAGGCTATTTGCTGAAACTGCTTGGGTTGTATTCTGCGGTCCATACAGGCCTCTGAGGCCCCCTCACCCACCTGAGAGCTTGTTTGCTTATGTGACAGAACAAGGTGATGTCACAGTGCCCACCCCGGAGCAAATGGAGAAGCTGAAGGAGGTAGCAGGCTTGACCAAGGACTGTGCCAACCATGAACTCCTGGCTGTGTTGGCCTTCGTTTACCTGTACCTGTCCATCTGCCGGAAGCAGAGGTGTGTGTGTGGCGGGCAGGTGGGCTGGGGTTTCCTATGGCCACAGAACGCACGTGCTCCCTGGCTGGTTTCCAGTAACAGCTGCTATCAGCTGTCCTCACCAAGTGTCCAGGCACTGTGCTGGACACTTGATACGCCGTCACTGCAACCTCTGAGAGAGGCGCTGTCCCCATTTTGCCCACAGAGAAGCAGGATCAGAGAGGGACACTTCACACAGCTAGTTAGTAAGTGGAAGAGCAGAAAACCAGCCATTACCCCTGACACCCACATTCCTCGCACACTCGCCCCCCCACCCCAGCCTCTGATGTGGTAGAACCAAAGCCAGATTCTGTGCCGTGCTCCCCTGTGTGGCTTCTCCCTGGCTGTGCTCAGAGGTACCCTTGTTCCAAGCACATCGACTCCAGGGCACTCCCAGGACACGAAGCCTGACAGTCTGACTTAGAGGAGTCACACTTACGATGCGGGAATGCTGGACGCTCCAGTGACCCACGCAGGCCGGTGTTACACAAGGCAGGGCAGTGCCAGCTGGAGCAGCGTCCTGTGGCCAGGGCCAGGGCGAGGTGCTGAGGCAGAGGTGGCAGGAGATTATGTGCTGGGGTTCACCAGGGACAGCTCTGATGATGCCCTGTGTGGGTGGTCAAGGGAGATACTCAGGGTAGAAGTGAATTGAGAAGTGGCTGGCAGGATGGGTGGGAACTTCTCTGGGGGATAAAGAACAAAGTTATTCCAGACAGCCTGTGCCAAGAGCAGGCATGAAGACCCTTGCTTGTGTGAGAACAGCAAGCATTTTCGAGACCTGACTGGTCGTTCATGAGGCACTTTGGGGGAGAGCTGTGGTTGGGTTGGACAGGGTACTGATTTCATCGAATCTGCTACCTGTTTTCTAGTTGACTGATTTGCCATGAGATCTTGCTGTCCCACAGGGCCTCCTTTGGGGTCAGCAAATTTCCCTAAGTTTAGAAAACTGGGCCAAGTCCCTGGAGTCAGCCTGGAGTCAGTCGCTGGCTCCGTGTCAGCCCTCCTGCTGTGTTTCAGGACTTTGCCCAGCCTGGACATCACTGTGTGGTCGGAGCTGCCTGCTGGGGCTGGCTTGGGCTCCAGTGGCGCCTACTCGGTGTGCTTGGCTGCCGCCCTTCTGACCGCGTGTGGGGTGATTGCAAACCCCCTGAAGGACGGGGAGCCAGTCAGCAGGTAAGAACCCTCACTTTGATCGTTAACCTTGTGCTCCTTCTGCGACGTGAGTGTGGGTGCTTCGCTGAGAGCTTAACACCCTGTGAGGCGAGAGGAATCACAGAGGCCAGTTTACAGAGGGGGAAACTGAGGCACAGAGTGGCCAAACAGCTGGCCCAGGCTTCACAGCCAGTGATGGAAGAATGGAATTTGAACCCAGGCCATCTGGCTGTTTTTGTCCCTGCAATAGACAGCATCAGCTTCACCTCCCCACACTCCTTTCCCCCCACCTGGCGTCTTTGAGGTTCCCGTGGTATGATAAAAAGAGCTCAAGCCCAGACATAGAGGGTGGCCAGTTCAGCAAGCCGTTGGGCCCACCCCTGCCACTGATGCACTGTGGCGCCCTGCTAGCCCCCGGGGTCGGCTGTGTCCTTTAACGGCTCACAAGAGCTGTGTCTGTGAGACTGGGGTGTCTCCTGGCACCTCTGTGCTTCATCGCTGTGCTCAGGGAGGCGTCTCGGAAGGGGGCTGCCGACAGGCTGTTCCTGCCATGTGGGAGATGCTCACAGGGCTGGTGCGGCTGGCCTGGCCTGAGAGCTGAGGCCGAGGCCCCAGAGTCCAGCCCGGCAGCTTCTTTGTGAGGCTGTCCCTGGGAATAGCAGACTGCCAGAGTAGCAAACCCTGCCTCTAGCATTTCTGGGTTGAAGGAACTGGAGCCCAGCCTCCTGTGAAAATCCTGTGGCTCTGAGCCTCCTGAAAAGCAAACGGAGCAGAGCGGGAAGAGGACCCACGCTTGGGAGGCCAGGCCCAGGCTGTGGCAGTGCGTTTCATAAAGCAGCCGCGTGCTCTTTCCATCTCTCAGTATCCTCTGTCACCCCAGCTTTGCTGATGGGAAAACTGAGGGCAGGAAGTGAGGCGGTTGTTCTGGGGATGCGGTCTGGGGTCTGGGAGGGACTGACAGGGAGACAAGCTGAGAGAGGAGGGCAGGGGCGGGGCAGTCACCACCCTGGTTAGGTGCTCAGGTGTCCGGCCTGTTCCCTCGCTCTGTTAGCTGTTAACAAGCCCACATCTCTTCTGAGGGAGGCGCTGGCCTTGTGCTTGGGAGAGAGCCAGAGACACTTGGTGGTCCTTGGGGTGTTTGGGGTTGCCCGAGTCCAGAGTCACATTGCTCGAGGTTTGCCCTACACAAAGGGCTTTGGGAAACATTCAGACCTCCCTCCCCTTAAAGGCAGCCTGGTGGGGGCAGGGCCTGTTCCAGTGACACTGCGGCCTGCTCTTGACCTTGCAACATCCCATCACCCCAGCTAGCCTATGACGAGGGTGGGCTAAGCAGGGGTCAGCGAGGCTAAGTAAGGTGCCCAGAGTCTCCCAGCGGCAAGCAGGATCTTGTCAACCAGAGCCGGCTCCAATCCTAGTCATCTCGGAGCCAGGTGGGCGGGAGGAGAGGGCACTCACACTGTGTGGAAAGTTCCAGAGCGGCCCTGTTCTTCTCTGGAGTGCCGGTGCCAAGCCCCTTCTTTTCCGGTCTCCACCGGGCCCATGGCCCCTGCCTCTGCTGCCATGGTGACCCCACTCGCCCCCACTCGCCTCCACTCTAACGATGGGTTTCTGTCTCCTTCAGGTGGACCTCAGAGGATCTGGAATTAATTAACAAGTGGGCCTTCCATGGGGAGAAGGTGATCCACGGAAACCCCTCTGGAGTGGACAATGCAGTCAGCACCTGGGGTGGGTGCTGCCTTGAGCTTGTTTTCTGTTGTTTAATTTTTATGACCATTGTAGAGGACCAGGCTCTGCCTGGATGAATAGAACCTGTGGGTTCCGAGGAAGTCACATTTCCGTGTTTTGAGGTGCGGGGAGCAATCTCAGGGCTCCCACACCTGAATCGAATGTGTGGGGCTGGGCAGCTGCACTTTGCCTGGGCTCCCCAGGCCTCTGCCCTGTCAGCTGCAGAACCAGTGCTATGGAGCGCACCTCTCCCCCACCACAGTACCTACTGTCCCGGATGGGGCCCTGGGCAGTGGGGAGAGCCCCCTGGGGCAGCTCAGAGCACCCTCGCACCCTCCTGGACCTTTCGTGCCTGTGCTGGAGGCCCTGATTGTGGCGCCTTGCCTGTTGCCGGGGTGGGGTGAGATTCTAACCCCACAGCACACCCAGCCTCCGCCCCAGAGGCAACACTGCAGAGCTTCCCCTCAGCGCTGACCGCTGGCTTTTCTCCCAGGAGGAGCCCTCCGCTACCAGGAAGGAAGGATCACACCCTTAAAGAGGTAACGGGGCAGGGTGGCCTCGGCTTGGGCAGGGCTGCATGCGGGGCCTGTGTCCCTGGGTCTCCCCCACCCCGGGCGCGCCTCAGGCTCTCGGCTCTGCTTTTTTCTTTTCCACTTCGCTCTTAAATTGCCCAGAGAGGGGGACGTCATGCGTGGCCGTGCCGTTCACCTTGCAGCAAGTGGCTGTCCCCCCAGACCCAGCTGCTCGCCCGTTCACTCATCCGTTTGTCTGTTCATTTCGTAAACAAGAATTGATACTGTCCTGTGTTCCTGGTGACACTGCACTAGGCCTGGGATATGAAGATGAATCTCAGCTGGGCGCAGGCACACGGGGCCACTGCAGACTCCGCGAGGGTCACCTTCATGAAGGCGTGCGGGCAGAGAGGACAGGAGCCCGTGGGCGTGCGGGAGACTTGGAACAGAGGGCCTTGGGTGGCTTGGGCCTTTTTCTGGGCTGCTTTACCCCTTCTCTTCAGAGTAACTGGAATCCCACACAGTCAGCTTCGCCGTCTTTTGTCCTGTTTGTGCTCACAGCAACGTGTGAGATGAGGGGGTTAAGTTGTGGCCATGGGAGCAGCTGCCGCTGCAGGCCTTTCCACAGCTGGAAGGCCCCAGGGGCCTCGTACCTTCTGTACCCAGGGCAGTCTCCGTCGAGGTTGGGCACAGGCCCTGGCCGGCTGGGCCATCCATGACTGGCTCAGTGACCTGGCACACCCCTGTGGCACTATGCCTTAGCTCTGCAGGCTTCCAGGAGCTACGCCTGCCTGTCTGAGGCTCTTTGTCAGGTTCTCATAGCCTCAGCCTTTGACGTTTCGGGCACATAGTTCTCTCCAGTGGGCGCCTCCTGGGCAGGACAGCGTATATTTAGCAGCCAGGAACTGTGCTTAGATGCCAGGAGCGCCCATCCCCCAGCTGAGACCGCCAGAAGTGCCTCCGGACATTGCACCTGTCCCTGGAAGTGTGGCTCAGCTTCCTCCTGCTCAGAGCATGTGGCAGTGGGCCTGGGGGTCCAGAGGGGTGCTGGCGCTGCCAGCTGGGCTGAACCCACATGGAGGAGGAGCCTGAGGGGATGGGGAGCTGGGCTCACATAATCACCATCCTCAGAATGAAGCCACCTATGTGGTTCTGAAGCTGCGTGGATGACAGTAAGACATCCTATATCGGGCTGCAGATTTGGGGGTTTGGCAGGAAGACTGGCATTTCATGCTGTGTTTTATAAGAGCTATAAATCTCCTAATCACTAAACTGGGGATCTAAAACTAGTACAGCCTACACTCTGGTTGAGGATGCTGCCCACTGGTATCCACATCTACTTGAGATGAGTGATGAGGCTTCCACTGGGAAGGCCAGGGGAGAGGGGTGCTCAAGGAAGTTGGTGTGTGCTGGGCAGGGGTTCTGGGGTCTGCAGTCTTGGGCTGGAGCTGCCTGCTACTACTTGGCAGTGGGGGCCCTAGGGCAATGCCTCCATTTTTCATAGAAAAGGCCTCCTGAGCATGAGATCAGGGGTGTTATCTATAAAGTGCTTTATTTACCCCTTCCACAAATACTATTTGTAACTATTGGGTGCTGCTTGGTGGGATGGTGAGGGGAGGCCTCTAATGAGATGTCATATGAGCAGAGACCTAATTACATAAGGTTGGGGGTCACAGAGCTGTAGAGGATGAGGTCAGCCCCTGGCAAAGGAAATGCAAGCACAAAGCCCCTTAGGCAGGAGTGTGGCTGGTTTTGTGTTGAACAGCAGCCGGAGGCCAGGGTGGCTGAGTGGAGCAAGCAACCAGGACAGGCGGAGAGGAGAAAAGAAAAGACCAGCATCCTCACTTAGATGAGGGCACGGCCCTGGCAGGCGGCGCCTGACATCCTAGGAGCCCTGGGCTCATGGGTTGGCAGGGCAGGCAGCAGGTCTGTCTGCAGAGGACTTGTCTGATGGACCTGCAGTACCCCAGCTCCTCCCGCCCCTGTGGAGGGGACCCAGGGCAAACTGACCTTCACTGCTGACTGCAGGGCGCTGCAGTGAGCAGATGGCAGATTCTCCGCAGCACGGGAGGCCAGCCTCCTCGTTCATCCCGGGGATGGGGCTTAGAGGACCCCTTTCCCCAACCGCACTGGGTGCTTCTCCCTAAAAATGTGCAGTGTTTGCGAAGTAGATCAAGATGGGGCCTTCCATATTGCTGCCCTTTTGAGGAGCAGCTTGTCTTTCAAAGGGAAGAGAAAAGCCAAATAGAATGTTCATCTTTTGTAAAGTTTAGAAAAAAGGCGGGGGCCAGCCTCCAAGTCTGAGAATCGATAGTAATTTCATGGACTCATGGGTGGTGAGATCGAGCAGGGTTCTCGCCGCGTTTCCCAGCCCTATTGGATTTTGCAATCTGGAGCTGTGAAAAGAAGAGCGTATAAGGGTATTGGGAAGTCTGTCTGTCTCCAGCTGTCTCGGGCCAGAGCACCTCCAAATCCTCCACCCTCTGTCTCGGCCTGCAGCGCTCCCAAGGTGGGTCGGATGACTCAGTGGAGTGTGAGCCCAAAAGACAGTTCAACACAAGGCCGTTGGACTGTGCTGTGGGCGGGGAGCGGCATAGAAAGCTCCGAGGGCAGGTGAGCGGCTGTGACTGCCTCTGCCCGCATCTGGCTTGGAGCCAGGTGGCTGGTGTGGCACCTTGAGGCCCAGCGTGCTGGGAACCCGAATCCTTGCAAGCCTCCCTTTCCTGTGTGACTGCCAGCTACCCGGGTATCTCCCCGCCCTGCACCCCCTCTGCACTGTCCTTTCCAGGTCCCCCCCCCTTTTTTATGGAACTCTCCAGCTCCCTGAGATGCATACCTGACAGAACCGAAGCCTTGTACCTTTGGACCTTGCACTCCAAGAGAGCACCCCATGCTCTGTCCCCTCCCTGGAGCCCAGCACACCGCCAGCAAGCCAAGGCCCAGTGTCCGGCTGCCCAGGGCTGCAGGGAGATGCGTTGTGGGGGGTGGGAGGCTCCCCTGACGGCCTCTTTCTTGTTCTGACTGTCAGCTCCCTGGGCCTCCGCTTCTGCTTTGTATTGGGGTGGCATGGCATGTGGGGAGACTCTTAGCCCTGACCTGCCCCTCCACCCCGAGTTCACCGAGGCCCTCTTCACCCTGCAGGCCGCCGGCCCTGAAGATCTTGCTGACCAACACCAAGGTCCCGCGCAGCACCAAGGCGCTCGTGAGCAGCGTCAGGAGCAGGCTGCTCAAGGTGGCGCAGCTTCCCCCAGGGCGCGCTGCCAGGAGGGCGCTCGGCCCCTCTGCGTGTTAACTCCCCTCTGCCTCGTGCGTGGGGGAGGAAAGGGGTGCCGGGGACTCGGGGAGGCAGCCTTGGCAGCAAGGGCGGTGCGGCTGTGTCTGCACCCCAGCCGAGGGCAAGACAGGGTGGTGGCCCTGCTGCCCTTGCAGGAGAGCCCGGCTTCCGGTGGGGTCGGCCACCAGGCAGACAGCAGGCGGGAAGGAGAGGCGGCTTCCTCCGCAGAGAGCAGGTGCCGGTGGTCCAGGGTCTGCCTGCCCCTTGGCCTCACAGCCCCTTCCTTTCCCTCCAGTTCCCAGAGATCGTGACCCCCCTCCTCGCCTCCATGAGTGCCATTTCCCTGGAGTGTGAACGCGTGCTGGGAGAGATGGCGGCGGCCCCTGCCCTGGAGCACTACCTCGTGCTGGAAGTAAGAGCCCGTCTGCAGGGCCCAGGTCGCTCGCTGCACACCACTGTCCGCTCAGCAGCTCCCGTCGGGCTGCACTCGGGTCCCCTGGGCGAAAACCGAGGCCAGGCGGTTCCCTAGGCGTATGTGTGAGTGCGTGTGCCTTATTTTTGAGCCTCTTGACAGATGTTTCAGAGTGAGGAAGTGAGAGGCTGCGGGAACAGCGCGGAGGCTGTTGGGCCGGGTGTGGGGCACGCGGGCAGTCCGCACATCCAGGAGCAGTTTCTTATCGGGCCTCAGTGCTGTCATTTCTGGTAGTTGTGTTTGTTGGTGCAGTAGTTATTTACCGCCTTCTAAACTTGTTTTTCATCTTTGTAACCCCAGAGTGGTGTAATTCAGAATTCCGAAACTTCGAACTATGAAATTGCATAATTCCAGTGTGGAGGTTGAGGCCTTGCACTCTGGATGTGCTCAGGCCAGGGTCTGAGTCCCTGCTGTGGTGGGGGCTCCCTGGAGTGTCTTAAGCATGCAGCGGGGTCTGGTGGGTGACTCACAGGAATGGTGCGTAATGAACCCCCAGCTCGGTAAGCCGAGGCCCGGGCTCGACCTCAGGCAGGGTCCACTGGCCTGTGACTGAGCCGACATTCAGCAGCCATGCGGCTTCCCCTGAGGAGCTGGGATCAGGCCGTCCAGCTGATGTGGCTGTAGGGGTGGAAGTGTAGGGGGGGGCCCTCGAGAGAGGCTGTGGTCTCGATTTTGCCGCACTCCCCACCACTCCCTAGCCTGGACCACCTTGGCCTGGTGCCCCCCTGTGCCGCGTAGACAGTGGAGTCTGGTACCTTGTCCTGAGTGGAAGCTGCTGTCCCAGGTCTCTTCCCCTGTGACCTCTCACTTGTCTCTGTAACCTACCTGTGAAGCAGCTGTGTTAGCACCACTTTGCAGATGAGAAGCTGAGGCCTTCACGAGAGTGACTTCGTGCAGGGTCTTCCAGCTAGTAGGTGTCTGGGCCGCTGACTTCTGGTCTGTGCCATGCGCGAGGCCCTTCAGGGAGCATCTGCTCTGGGCGGGCCGGGCACGGGTCTCATCGCGTCCGTGCTTGCCCTCTTCCAGCACCCCTCTCCCTCAATTCCTTGCGCGTGAAAGGAGGGAACACAGTCCTCCTGAGTAGGAAATTAATAATGATGGAGTACTGCCTAAAATACACCCTGTTGAGCCCCCGGAGAACGCCGCCGAACAGCACGCTGATTAGACATTGTGTGTATTTTTGGCTGTGGCAGCCGCGGAAATGTGCAGCCCGGCTCCGGGGCAGCTTTGCACTCAAACCAGCGAGCTGCTCTCCTGTGTCACAACCTGTCAGCTGATCCTTGACAGATTTTGGATCAGAATGTGACAGGTGTCTGGAACCTGCCTCGGCAATGTGACACCTGGCGCTCAGGCGCAGCGAGGGGCCCCCAGAAGGCTTCTTTCACTTCCGCCCTCAGGGCCGGTGCGCGGCCCTGGGGCTGCCACGGGGCCATCACGCCTGTCTGCTTGCTTGTCAGAAGTGCTGGGCTGTGTGAGCTGTGGGGGGGCCAGCCCCACCTGCCCCCCGGTCCTGGGCAGGAGAACCAGGTGGGCCCCAGCAGACAGCTCGGTGATGGGCAGCCCTCGTGTGCGCAGGCGTGGAGCGGAGCTCACGCTGTCAAACCCTGTAAGAAGGGGGTGGCGGCAGAGGGCCCGGACATGCTTGGAGGCAGGAGCCTCTCTTCAGGTGGGCTCAGCTTCCAGTGCCGGCTAGGTATCATCCTCCCTCTGTGACCTTAGGCAAGTCATTTCCCTCTGCGAGCCTCTGTGTCCCTCTTTATAACAGTGGGGACGATGGTCATGCAACGGTAAAAGCGCTAACGGCCCCCATGCTTCTTGTTATATGAAAGACCCCCCTCGTTGTCATGGCCCTCACAGTGATGGGGTAGGTACTCTTTTTATTTATTTATTTTTTTATTTATGCAAACAAGAAGTGGGGTACAGGCCAGAGGTACAGGGGGCAAGAGGACTCACCAGAGACAGAGTGGGGAGCAGAATGGGCAAAGCTACTGAAACACACTGCGGAGGGGAGCAGCGGGCGAGACAGGAGGGGTCTCCTGCACCATGTGGGTCAGCTCCCTGGTCAGAAATCAAACTCGTGCTGCAGTGGCTGTCGAGAGCTTCACAGTGCTGCGCTTTAACCCTTTTAACCAGGGAAGGCCCAGGGGTAGGTACTTTCATAATCCCTGATTGACAAGGAGGGAAACTGAGGCCTCAGAGGCGCACAATCCCGAAGCAGCAGGACTGGGACACAGACCCGGGCCCGCCTGACCCCAGTGCTGGTGTTCTTAGAGTCTGGCCGGCAGGGCCTGCAGCTGGGTACTTGTGCCCACAGCCCAGGCCTCTAGCACCGTGTCTGGCGTGTTGCAGGTATTTGGCAAACACTGATGCAGTAAATGAAATGTAAATAGTGGATGCCTAGGCTGTTGCACCAACCCACTTCTCATTTGATCCTGGGAGAGCAGGACTTTTATTGTGTAGAATTTAAGATGCCTGAACAAACATTTAGCTGTTTCCCCTACTCATGGCCTTGTTAGAACTACAAACTGGTTCTTATTCGCAAATTTGGACCTGAGGCAGCTGTAGGATAGCATATTTCTTGAGAATTACGCAAATGGCAGAAGTTTATCTCCACCAGGCTCTAGCAAGGAAAGGAATTTATTGGCTCATAATTTAGAAGCCAGAGGTAAACCACTACATGCATAGTTGGATCCAGAGGCCAAACAGCATGTTTCAAAATCTCTTTCCATCTTCCGTGTAATCTCCAACTGGGTGGCAGGGAGAACTCTGGCATCCTGTCTCTGAAGTCAGCTAGTTTTAGCAGCCTCTTTTTATCAAGATTCATTTTATGTATGCCTACAGAACTGGGGTACAGGCTAGAAGTGCAGGGGGTGAGAGGATTCACCAGAGACAGAGTGGGGAGCAGAACAGGCAGATTGACAAAGTACACCGCTGAGGGGAGCAGCGGGCGGGTCAGGAGAGGTCTGCTGCTCCATGTGGGTCAGCTCCCTGGCCGGGGACTGAACTCATGTTGAAGCGGCTGCAGCTGACTTTGTAGTGCTGTTCTCTAACCCATTGCACCAGCAGTGAAGGCCCTAGTTTTAGCAGCTTCTGTAGGAAGAGACAGAAAACCTGAGAGCCCTGATTGGCCTGGCCGGGGCCATCTGTCCATCCCTGACCAGTCACCGAAGCCAGAGGCTTCTGTGCCAGACCGGGCCACATGCTCCATGCCAAACCCTTGGGGAGTTCTTCAGGGAAGAAAGTGTCTTGTACTAGAGGAGAAGGACGGTGTGCTGGGTTGTCAGAGCCATTTATTCAGATAGATGGGGCCAGTAGGAAAAGCCCAGGACCTCCGTCCCAGGCAGGCCAAGTGGCATAGAGTGAACCTTCCCTTCCAGGAGCTCATCGACATGAACCAGCACCACCTGAATGCCCTGGGTGTGGGCCATGCCTCACTGGACCGGCTGTGCCAGGTGACCAGAGCCCATGGGCTGCACAGCAAGCTCACCGGTGGCGGCGGCGGCGGCTGCGGCATCACACTCCTCAGGACAGGTACCAGGGGACTGGCAAGGCGGCCGGCCTGGGTGCATACGAAGGTTCCTGGGGAGGAAGGAGAGGCCTGTGTGTGAACAGGCGTCTCCTGTGTTCTGTGGCTTCGGTCCAGTTCATTCGCCTCTCTGGGCTTCTCTTCTGCCTTGATAAAGTCAGGCCGTTAGTAATTAGTTGATAAATTTTGTCCAGGTTCAAGAAGGGAACCTTGGCAGTGGCAGAAGTCTATGGCAAGGTGGCTGTTCCCGCTGCCTCTTCCCTGCCAAGGCCCCTACAAGCTTGGGAGGTGTCGGGCATCGGCACTTCCTGTCTGGCCTCACTGGCCTGCGCCGGCCACCTGGCCAGGCCGTGACTACACAAGGGAGCTTCTTTCCCGACCAGCTGGGGGCCAGCAGGCAAGCGTGGGCTCAGGAAGCCCATGTGCTGGTGCTGGCCGCAGGCACGCCCAGAGGTGGTTCATGCCCCCACACCCCGCCGCTCTTGGGGCCCTCTGCCAGTATGCCCGTTCCCCTGCCCCCCCTGGAGTTCTCCCCTCTCCCTCTCCCTCTTTGACTTGCACCATGGTTCTAACCAGCACGACAGGAGGTTCCTAGCCCAGGGTCCATGGCGAGGGTGCGTGAGAGCCTCTCTTGAGGGTGTGCCCAGTGCCACACTAGGCACTTACAGTTCACCCCATGGAGCCTCCCAGGGGCCCTTGAGGGCTGGGGGGAGGTGTCCTTATTAGCCCCATTCCCAGGTGAGGAGGCAGAGGCCTCGAGGGGCCTCGCTTGTCTGTGGCCCCATCTGACAGACCTGGCTTTTGTGTCTTGAGAGTCCACTGTTCAGTGTTCCCTGTGACCGCCCCCCTTGCTGGGAGGGTGTGAGGCCTGGCACCCCCCAGCAGGAAGACTGAATCCTGGCCTTTTCCTTGAAACGGGATGAACATTCTCCAAGGGAGGGGCTGGTTGTCAGGGCTGACTTGCCGCTCTCCCGCCTTCCAGATCTGGAGCAGCCCCAGGTGGAGGCCGCAAAGCAGGCACTGGAAAACTGTGGCTTTGACTGCTGGGAAACCAGCATCGGCGCCCTTGGCGTCTCTGTCCACTCAGCCACCTCCCTGGACGCGCCTGTCCAGCAGGCCCTGGACAGCCTCTGACAGGAGCCCACACTGCTGCAGCCCTAACAAGAAGCCGCTTCGTGGATTATTCTGTACTGGCCAGTGGGCACCTGCCACTGACAAGGGCCCCCATCCTTGTGACACCCCAACATCTGCAGTGGGCTGGGCTGCCCAGAAGACACGGTCTGGGCATTTTCTTGAGCCAGCAGCAGTGGGACCGGAAGCTCCCACACACCCATCTACTTAGGCCTCTGCCTTTACCTTTGAACTCACTGGCCTACGTGGTTGGACGCTTGGATGTGGGGATCTGGTTTCTGGAGCAGGGTGCCCTTCTTCCTTCCCTGCCTCTGCACATGCACCTGCCCTCGGGGCCAGGCCCCTCCCTCCTCCTCCAGGAAGCCTTCCCTGGTCCTGCAGGCTGACCCCCACCCCATCTCCCTCCATCCACTTCATTCTGCTGGCACCACAGCGCACTTTAGGCCCCTTGTTCTTTCCCCTGACTCAACTGGCCCCTGAGGCCGTGTCCAGGTCGTGGTCGTGGCCCTCATCCTCCCTCACAAGGCTGACTGAAGTCAGGGTCGGTCTGTGCTTCCTCCGAATCTGTATCTGCGAGGTCTGCAGAATAGATGGCAAAGGGGGAATAAAAAGATGGACACTGTGTCCACAGCGCTTCACTCTGCGTCCACATGCGGTCACAGCTCACCCCCGTTGGTCTCTGTCCCCTCCCCTGCTCCAGCCCCTTTCTTGGAGCTCTTCAGGGGCTGGGGTCACTGGGTGTGCACCTCAGTGTTGTGGGGAGGTTTCCCAGATGGCCTGGCTGGACAGGCACAGATGCGGGGACAGCCTGAGGCCCTCAGTCCACCAACACAACTCCAGCCTTCCCCAAAGAGTGCTGCAAGTCTCCTGGCGCCCAGAATCACGAACGTCCGCTAGTGTACAGACTTGTAGGCCATGGAGCCAAAAACCTGTGTAAGGCCTAGAGTCATCCTTACTGCAATTAAGCTTCTGGCTGGGGAAAACAGACTAGCGCTCATAGCCCAGTGCACTTAGCACCTACCTGACCCTATTTGAGCTTCACCTGACAGTTGGGTCCTGCTGAAGTGGCAGGATGCCAGGAAGGACTCTGGTGGCTAGCACGCGGCTAAGGGGACCTGGGCCCCAGGAGGGTGGGGGCCGACTCCGTGTGCTCCTGCCCTCGGCCACTAGGGGGCAGCTCGTGCCTTTCCCAGCACCCTCACAGGATGGGTGAGTGGGAGCAGGCCGCAGGCATCAGCTCTAGCCCTGCAGGTGGCCCTGCCCTGGGCTGGGCCTGGGTCACTGCCTGGAATGTGAGAGCAATAGGAAAGGATTCTGCCCGGCTTAGAAGAATGGCGCCAGCACCCCCAGAGGGGACTTCATGCCCTTGCTCTTCATAGACACATGCATGAAACATCACTTCTGCACTCTCAGGCAGGTTGGAGAGCAAGTGCTGGTGTTGGTCCCATTTTACAGATCGGCAGCTGAAGCTCAGAGACATTGTGCACTCCAAGGCCACACAGCTAGTCAGCATCAGAGCAGGGTCCCAGCTAGATTGGATTCCAAAGTCTGCCCTAGCCCTGCAGCTCTGCTGGGGGTAGGGGGTGGGGGTGTAGGGATGGAGTGTGGAGGGGAGGGGCAGGCTGGTGGCAATTCTTGCTACTTTCCACACTCGCGCTCCTTGCTCAGTATTTCCTGTCAATTGTGACACTCTTGGCCTGGATCCTGGGATGTTTTTCTGAAGTTCCATATAGTTTGAACCAGTAGCTGAGGCTGAAAGACACTTGAGAGCTCACCTCTACCTGGGCGCCCCTTCAGCTCTGCCCCCCAGCCCCGCCACAGGACCCCAATCCACCTCTGGAATCCATGGTCTCCTCATCTAGGAGCACGAAGTAATAAAAGTGCTCAGCTTAGAGATATATGAGATGGAGTAAGAACATGTCCATAAAGCCCTTAGCATGTAGTAAGTGCTCAGTAAATACTGTTGAAACTGTCTGCTTCTAAAAGATGGGGTGTCTCTCAGAATGGTGCTAGTCAGGTTCATCTAAACCCCTCGGTTGAGACCACCAGGTCACTGTTTGCCCTCTAGTTTCCGAGGCCCAAAGAGGCGGGGAGCCCCAGCAGCCAGAGGACAGCACAGCAGATGCACACCCGTTACTCGGCCCACCCAAGGGAGTGCAGACTCCCCCAGCCCTTGCCTTGGTCCTCAGGAGCCAGAGCTGTCCCGTGGCTCTGGCCAGCTTTTCCCAGCGCCTGTCTGCATGGAGCTTAGAGCTTCGTGTGCCTCGCCCGACAATCAGTTCCATCCAAGGTGCCCGGCTCCTCACCCCCATTCTGCTGAGTAAACTGAGGCCCCAGGAAGGACAGTGGTTTGCCAGAGGTCACAGCAAGTAAGATGCCCACAAGCAAGAGTGAGTTTTTTTATTTTTATTTTTAAGATTTATTTATGCACACAGCTGGGTACAGGCCAGAGGTACTGTGGCAGTGAGAGGATTCACCAGAGACAGAGTGGGGAACAGAACAGACAGATCAATGAAGTACACTGCTGAGGGGAGCAGCAGTCAAGACAGGTCTGCTGCGCCATGTGGGTCAGCTCCCAGCCTGGCCAGGGATTGAACTCGCACTGGAGCAGCTGTGGCTAGCTTCACAGTGCTGTGCTTTAATCCGTTGTGCTACCAGGGAGGGCCCAAGATTGGGATTTGAATCCGGGTCTGTGTGACTTCAGAGTCCCACTCTCTCTCCCTTCTGGACTGTGCTCCGGGAGATGACCCCGACCCAGTCTGATCCCTGATGGAATCACCACATCCACCCGCATTGCGTCGCCGGCTCCCTACCCGCTGCCCTCACTGCTGCCCACACCCTGGACTCCTCACGGCCCTGCCAATGCAGCAAGTGTCCAGAGAGCCAAGCTGCCCAGGAGCACATGTGTCCTCTCAAGGAGCTGTGCCAGAACCTTCTCTCCACCCAAGGGAGACCTGGGCTCCAGGTGGAAGGGCCATTCGAAACTTGTTTAAACTGAAACAGACAAGCAGCAGCCTCCCACAGCAGCCAGACGCCTGTTGAAGCAGCTTGTAGCTAGAATCCCAAAGTGCCAGGCGCAAGACGGCTCTCAGGGATCACAATTTCAACACCTCATTTGCTATAGATGGGGAACCAAGGGCCAGAGAGGGCAAAAGACCTACCAAAGGTCACACAGCGAGCCTCCTTTTGGTTTCTCCTCACCGCCAGGGCATCCGGAAGGGCACTGTGCTCGGAGTCCAGATACCTGCCTCAGACTTCTGCTCCTGCTGACACCTGTGCTGGAGCAGGGAGGCCCCCTGGGCCCCTCCACTGCACTGTCAGGCAGAGCTAAGCCCCTCAGGTGCCTCACTGTGGCCGAGGCAGGCCAGCCCCGAGTCCCTCCTGGCCAGGCGGGCTGTGCTTCTTCCCTCTTGCACCTGGGGAGCACCTCTGCCAGGTGAGTGCTGGCGCAGAGCTCCTGGTGTCAGGCATCTCAGGTGTGGGCCTGGGTGACTCTCCCACTTTGCAGAGAAGGAGAAAGACGCTCCCTCGAAGGAGGCCACGCGGCCAAGGGGGTGTAGTCCCTACTTGACACTCCTCCCTCTGGCTGGGCGCCACTGCCTCCTGCAGGGTTTGACAACAGCGACCACCGAGGTCCGTCGCTGTCTTTGGGAGTGACGGGGCATGGCACCCAGTAGGGGCTGGGAAGTAGCCTGCAGGGGTGTGCGGGGTGAGAGGTGCAGGGGACCTCCCCATAGCTCAAGTTAATACATCAAGCCATCTGATTTATTTTCTCGCCACCATAACGTTTGTTATGTGGCCAATGAAGCTTCAGGAAAAGCTCCCTGAGAGTCCAAAGGGCCTACTTCTGTTGAATGGGGAAACTGAGGCACAGAGAAGGCCAAGCCGATGGGCCCCCACCTCTAGCTGCTTCTTACTGCAAAACAGAAGGGGCAAGATTTGAGGGGCCACAGCTTGAAGGAGAGAAGAGGGACTCCCTTCTCCACTTGAGCCAACTCCTTCCTCCCAGCAGCCGGAAAAGGTGGGGAGATTAGTACACTCCTTGTTACCCCCTTCGTGGGCTAACGGGGGAGCTTCCTGATCCCCAGCCAGGGGAAAAATGGCCTCTTCCACCAGCCACCCCCTAAGCGCCCCGACTCAGGAGATTAACTGGGTCTGTTCTGTGGTATTTAAATCTGATAAGGGAAACATCCAATTTGAGGCATTTGTGTAATATACTACTGAGATCAAGGGGTCCCCCCAATGCTGGGGTTTCTCTGGGGTGCCCTGGCCTCTGGGCCTCCTGGGCAGCCTCCTTGCCCCTGAGGAAGGCACTGGCCGCCTACCCCTGGCTGGCTAGGGCCACGGGCCTGCGCTATTCACTCGGTCACTATTAACTCGCTACACGAACTCAAGACCTGGACTGGGGAAGCCAAGTGACCCGTATTGTCACTTCTGCCCCCACTGTGGGTACAGCGCCCAGGGCTCTGAATGCACTCACCTCCTTCTCCCCACCTCCAGCTTCAGGGAGCCTTTTGAGAAAAGTGTGGTGAGCCCCATTTTACAGATATGGAAACTGAGGCCCAGAGGGGAGTCCCTGCTGCAGACCAGGTAACAGCAGGTGTATAAATGAGGCTCTGAGCTGCCTCTCTGGACTCCAGATACAGTTCCCTTCCTGGGATGCCTGGCCGTGCAGAGAAAACCAAAAGGTGGCTCACTGTGTGGCCTTAGGCAGGTCTCTTGCCCTCTCTGTGTCTCAGGATTCTCACCCATAAAGGGGAAAACCCATAAAGTAACAGTGTGCACCAAGCACTGAGTCTGGGCCTGGTGTAGCCCAGTAGATGAGAACTACGGTTGTTACCAAATAGGGAAACTGAGGTCCAGAGGGCTGGCGTGGGGGAGGCCGAGCTGGGATTGGAACCCTCGTGTCTGACCTACACTTTCCGTACCTGGGTTTTCATCGCCGGCCATCTGTCTGCCTCAGAGAGGCCAGCATGCCATTTGAAAGCATTCCCCGAGAGTCACAAGGACCTGCTCTCTTCAAAGGGGAAACTGAGCACAGAGGGGGGTACTCGGCGTGTGTGGCAGAGCTGGGCCACTGACCCAGGCCTTATGACTGACGAGGGGCTGAGTCACACAAGTTATCACAGGACAGGGACAGGAGCAGAGGGCAGCAGAGTGCCCTCGCTTGCCCTGGCAGACGCTGGTGCCTCCTGCGGGTACGTAGGGGGCTCGACCCCAGGGAGCTGATGGTGCAGGCAGCATGCAGGGACCTTAATGACTTTGTGGGGAGACCTGAGATGGGAACTAGGACGCCCATCTTCCCACCCACCTCATGGAGCTGAGGTGAACACACTGTCATGAGTCAGGAAATTTCTTTTTTTAAAAAGTTTATTTATGCATACAGAACTGGGGTGCAGGCCAGAGGCGCAATGGGGGGTGAGAGGATTCATCAGAGAGAGTTGGGGCGAGCAGAACAGGCAGACTGACGAGGAGCACTGCTGAGGGGAGCCGCGGGCGATACAGGAGAGGTCTGCCGCGCCATGTGGGTCACCTCCGGGGCGAGGATCGAACTTGTGCTAAAGCAGCCTCAGCCAGCTTGTAGTACTGCACTTCAACCCACTGTGCCACCAGGACTCAGGAGTCAGGACATTTCTGAATGCTGTGTGGCCTGGGTGAGTGGCTCCCCCTCTCTGGGCCTTGGTCACCTATGGCTTCTAAGGATATTGTTTCCAGCCCCCGGAGAAGTGCCCTGGGACTTTCCTCTTGCACCTCAGCACCTCTCTGAGGAAGGGTCCTGAGCTCACCAACCCCCAGGAGCCAGGCAGCTGACAGAGAAGTCACGTTTGGGGTGCAGTGGGGTTATCCCCCAACCCGCTGGTAATCGTTGCCCTTTGGGGTGATGGGCTCAACTGTCACCAAGCCTTTCAACCCAGTTTTTAAAAGAGAATTCAGAAATCTGATTTTTGGGGTAAAATACTCTGGTATTTAAATACCATCAACCAAGAAAGAAGAGCCAATCAAAAAAAACAAAAAAAACACCACCACATGGCCAAATGAAATGCTCTACAGCAAGGAAAAACAGCCCGGGGTTGAGACCTCTGTCAGAGCCGGTCACCCCTGGCTCGGGAGAACGAGTTCGGGAGTGGGGGCACCACCTGTGGGAGGGCCCGCCGCCCCCACCGAATCTGATTACCCCTTGGCACCCCAAGAAATGGCAGGCAGGCGGGTGGCAGGGGCGGGCGGGGGCGCCAGAGGTGGGCTGGGAGCTCTTCCCTGTGAGGCACAGATGGTATTTTTTTTTTATCAGTGTCAGCATTGGCTTCTTTCTGCTCTGATGAATAGATTCTAAAGAGGCAGTGACATTATTCGAGATAACAGAGAGAACAGAAAAAGGGTCAGCGGTGGAGAGAAAATGGTAGCCGGCAGATAAAGGGATGGCCGAGGGGGCAGAGTGCCCTGGCTGGTTGGGGTGCCCCCACCTCTGCTCCTGGCTGCCCCCCAGCCAGCTCCCTGCAGTGGGGGCTGGTGCGCCCCCGGACGGGGCAGGGGAGGCCCAGACAGCTGTGTCGCGCCTGCCCACCCGCCTGCCTGCCCACTCCCGGCATCCGCCTCCGCGGCCCGGCGGCCCATTCCGCCTTTTCAATTCGATTCAATTAGGCCTCCCGCTCGGAAGCTTGTCTCCTCTGATATCCAGTTTAACTGACAGGGGATTAGAGCTGTTTGTATTACACACACTCTCCCGGGCTGCTGTTCCTCCACTGGGCCCAGGGACCCGGCTTATTTATGGAGGCTGCAGTCCAGTCCCTCTCCAACCCGCTCCCTTTGGGCTGGGGCCTGGCACATGCCTGGTGGGTGCACCCCCACATGTTCCTGACCTCGCCCTCTCCCCGCTCCGGGCCTGGGCCATGGAGAGTAAAAGCCCGGGTAGAACTGGGGTCAAATCCCAGCTCCGCCGCTTGCTGGCTGTGTGGTCTTGGACAAATGTTCACCTCGCAGAGTCTCTGTTTCTTTGCCTGGAAAGTGTAGACGGCAACTGGGAAGGTGGTTGCGGGGGTTGAGCCAGGTACAGGTCAGGGCGTACACAGTGCTTTCGGATTCACCCAACAAGCATGACAGACAACTCTGCCTGGCGCTGGCCTTCACCACGAAGTCCTGGGGCAAACTGACCCCTGCCTGCAGTGCAGGGGCTACAAGAAACTGGCAGCACCCCAGGACCCCCCCCCACGTGCGCACTGCAGGCATTTAGGATGAAGACCCAGGACGGGGGTGGACACAAGAACCACCCGGAGCCTCTGCTGTCCCCTGCCTGGAGGCCTCCCCGCTCCCTTCTCTTGGTTTTGTTTCCAAACTGCCATCATCTGTTGTCAAATTACCCATTTCCTAGGTGATTGCAGCACCCCCAGGGCAGAGCACACTCCTGCTGTGTCCCCAAGGCCAGCACGGAACCTCGCTTGTGGTAACAGCTTGAGGTTTGAGTTGGCAGATGAATGAATGAATGAAAGGAGACACGTGGCTTCTGTTGAGTGCACCTGGCTGTTCTGCTCGGCTCTGGGAATGTGACCTGCCTCCTCAACACTCCAAAGGGGGCTGCAGGAGTTAGATTGGGGGGCAGGGGCCAGGCTCTTGGTTAGAGGCGGGTGGGTCTGTTGGGGGTAAGTTGGAGGGAACGACGGCCTCCATGACCACACGTCCCTCAGCTAGGACAGGGGCTGGTGACAGACCACCCTTTGAAGTGCTGGGCTGGAGGCCCAGGCTGCAAAGACCTCATGGCTGGGGAAGGGGGCGATGCTACCAGCACCCATCTGTACCCCCTTTCTGACTCCACTTACCAAATCTTCATTGAGGGCTCCGGCCCAGGAAGACTGCAGGTGCGGACACATAAAATTCAGTGTGATCAAATAGCCACTGCTCACCATGGATAGCTCTCAAAGGTGACGTCGTCTCTGTTCTCCAGAAGAGAAAACTGAAGTGGTGATGAGGGAGACCCAACATCCCCAGCCAGGAAGGAGTGGAGCTGGGAGGCAGTCCAGGACGCTCAGACCAACACCTGCTTGCTCACCTACCAGCTGCTGTGTGCGGGCACCCTCAGGGCCTTGTCTCCTGCCATCCTGGGACATGGGCATCACCTCCCATTTTGCAGAAGGGAAAACTGAGGCTTAGCAAGGAGCAGTGACCAGCCCTCAGGCTCACAGCCTGCTGGAGGCAAAATCAGGTGGAAACACGGGGCTGCCTGACTCCAAAGCCTCTTCACCCTGCAATTTCCTCCTCAGCCCAATTCCCCAGTGTTTCAGATGTGTATTAGGTGCGGAATGGGCAGTGAGGACTTCAGATCAATCAACCATAGCTGTGGAGTCCCTCCAAAACCCCTCAGGTGTGAAGCAGTCTCTACCCATAAGGGAGAAGTCATCTAGCAGGGAGGAGACATATTCATATGTAAAGAGTCACCAGAACTAAGTGACAAACAGAAAGTTTGAGCACTCGAGAAGGTGCATGGATGAGTCACAATTCTGAGTAGTTGGTCAGGGAAGCTGACCCTGAAGGACACATGGATTTTGGAAACAGACGTTCACGTATAATTCTGTAATTACACAGCGTAGAAACATTGCAGGACAACAGCACCAATAATCACTGTACTTCGGCCCTATGCTGTAGGTTTTGCTGCTCTCCTTTCGCAGGTAAGGACGGCGGGGCTCGAGGTAAAGTAAAGCAGCGAAGGCGAGTCCGCCAGCAAGCGGAACTCAAGGCCACGTCCCAAAGTGGGTTTCTCCCCTCTGAGGCGGGGCCCTCACAGTGTGGCAGGCAGGAGACTGGAGGCCCGGTCGCCGAGGCAGCGCTTGTTCCCAGCACCCCTTCTCAGCCAAGGCCTGGCTTGGGTGGGGCCTGAGGCAGCAAGAGGTTACGCTGCTTGAACTTGAACTGTGTGCCGGGCACTGGGGTCTCAGGCTGAGTAGAACCCATCCCTGTCCCCCTGGGCTCCCAGGGCAGAGTCAGCTACACAAAGTGCAATGAGAGTAAAGGACACAGACTCCACGTTACCGTGGCAGCCCAGGGAGGGTGGTGCGTAGCCCCGTCTAGAATGGGGGGCACATCCTAGAATGCATCCCAGTCAAGCACGCAGCAAAGATAGTGAGGTGAGGTACTTCACGTGCAGAGAAGCCACGGGTGGTTTGGTAAGCAGATGGAGGGTATAGCAGGGCCTGGGCTGGAATGCAGCCCAGGGCCTGGGAGCCAGGCGAGGCATTAGGCACAGGAAGGCAGGTCACAATTGTGCCTTAGCAAGTCCCCCGGGGGCCCTCCCTGGTGGCACAATGGGTTGGGACGCAGCACTGCAAGCGGGCCGCAGCTGCTTCAGTGTGAGCTTGATCCCGGCCCCGGAGGAGACCCACATGGCGTGGCAGACCTCTCCTGAGCCGCCCGCTGCTCCCCTCAGCAGTGTACTTCGTCAGTCAGCCTGTTCTGCTCCCCTCTCTGTCTCTGGTGAAGCCTCTCACTGCCCCTGCACCTCTGGCCTGTACCCCAGTTCTGTGTTCATAAATAAATAATCTTTTCAAAAGAAAGTCCTCTGGCTGTGGCCCGGTGGATGGTGGCAGCGAGCAGGAGGTGAGAGGTGGCAATGGCGAGACGGCGCAGTGGCATTAGGGACAGAAGAACGGAATCTACAGGTTGGAGGGTTATGTAGGACCTGGAGGGGCATTTCAGTTTTGGGGTCCAGCTTATCTTCCCTGTGCAGCCAGCAGGTATACCTGCTTTGCTCGTCCTGCCAGGGTAGGAGAAATAACCTCTTGCAATTCTGGAGGCCAGAAATCAACAAGATATCAGCTGGACCAGGCTGCCTCTGAGGCTCAGGGTGGATTCCTTCTTTGCCTCCTAGCTCCTGGTCGGAAGCTGTCCGCCCTGGCACTCCTTGGCTCCAGCTGCACTCCCCTTCCCCCAATCTTCCCTGTGGGTCTCTCTGTCTCACCTGACATGTTCGTCCCTTCTCAGGACACGAGTCCTATTGAATGATGATCCACCCTCGAGACCTCCTCTGAACCCAATGACCTCTGCAAAGGCCCTATTTCCAAGGTCATGGCCACAGGTCTCAGGGGTTCAGACTTCACTTTCTTTCTGAGGGAAGCAACTGGACTTATGAGACTCTCAGGGCAGGTTCTTTCTGCCTCTCCAGTCCCTGGCACAGTCTAGTGGATTCAACATGCTGAGGGAACCAGGCTGCCAGCCTCTCCTCATGGCGGCCCAGCCTCCTGGCATCAGGGCCAGGCAGGTCTCTGGGGGCCGCCTCTCCCGCAGGTTGTTCTGCGAAAGAAGTGGTGTTGATGTCAGCAGATGCCTGTCACTTTCCTTCCCCAGCAAAATCTCAACTGTCAGAGTAAGTGAAATAGTCATTGCCTATCCCTGCGTTTGAGATTGTATTGACAGTTTCAATGTCACCCAAAAAAACCTCCTTTTCTTCCTTGGTATTTTCATCAGGCAAGTCCGGGGGCAGGAGGAAGATTCAGGGCTGGTTGCTGAAAGCAGGTTTTGGCAAGCAGTGGGTACAGTGCCTGTGACTTGGGGTCAGCAGGGGCAAACGACCCCTGGAGTAGACTCCACCATATTCTAGCTCTGGGCCCTGGGCCACTTCCTCCAGGGAGAAGAGAAATGAGACAGGAGAGGAGGGGGCCCTGCAGGCACCTGGAAATCACCCTAGTGGCAAAATGGGGCAGCCCAGACCCCACAGAGGGTCAGAGGCCCTTCTCCAGCTCTTCCTGTGGGCAGCAGGGTGCTGGGCTGAGAGCAAGGGCCTGGACCCCATTTCTCAGCTTTGCAATTTTGCAAGTGCAGCTCAGGGCAAGTACTTCTCCCTGCAGAGCCTCAAGGCCACCTGTTAAATGGGCTGGAAACAAGTCGCTTCCATTGGCTGCAGCTTTTTCTGGACCTAGCAGCCGTGGTGTGGTTCAGTCCTCAGCAGAACCCACAGGTCTGGGGGTCCCAGGATCCTCGCCTCAACGACGTGGAAAAAGAGGCTCAGAGAGGTGAGGTGCCTGCCCAAGGAAGTGGCCGAGGCTGTGTTTGAACCCAGGGTGGAAGAATCCAAGCTTGGCTGTGAACCCACCTGGGAGAACTGTAACAGGTACAGGTTTCAGGGACTCCGCCCCCACTCCAGATACTGGAACTACTAATCCCATCAATAACAAGGAGAAGCACGCTGGGACGTGAGGGCGGAGCTGAGCAGCCAGGTTGGAATAAAACCGGACATGTGGGCTCTGGGGGGTTCTGGGCCTGGTGGTTCGCGGCTGGTCAATGGCTCTCGATCGGTTTTCAGGACGCTGGTGGAGTCCAAGTCAGCAGAACATTAGGACATTCTAGTTAACTTGTATTTCTCTCCCTCTTTCCCTGGGTTGTTCCTTAACCTTTCTCCTTGTAAATAAATCCATTATTGAACCTTTTCGTGTGTGTCCATAATACGATTGAATCTTAAGCGCACAGGTGAGGACCCGCAGACAGGCAAACTACTCACATTGGGGTGCCCTGTAACAGATTCTGTGGCAACAGTCACACCTCACCCGCCAGAGGGAAAAGCCGTCTGCTATTGCTGCTGCTGTCAGCATGGGGTGCAACTGGGTCCCCGCAGCTGCTCCATCCCAGGACTCTGGATGTCACAGGGTGATGTTGGCCACAGGGCCGCCAGGGACCTCTTGGGTGGAGAGCCAGCTCCCGGGGGGCACGTGGGCTGGAGACCCACGCATGGGTCCGATCTGGCCCGCTGTGGGCCCTGCAGTGGACAGTCATTTGCCAAACGGGCAAGGCTCAGGTCAGCGGCTATGGCGTCCCACGGAGGCCTTGCTTAGCCTCTTCACCAAGACCAGCTGCGCAGGTGGGACCCAGGGTCCGGGAGCCCGCCCGGGGCAGCCACGCCCGGCAAGTGGATTGTCATTGAGACCACGGATTCTGCAGTTGATGAGCTGGCAGTATGAGTTCTGGCTGGCCGAGGAGCAGGGTGGAGACTCACTGCGTCTCAGCTGCGTTCCCTGCACAGCGAGACACTAAACGCGCCCCCCTGGCAGGGTGGAGGGGCTGAAGGATGCTGCCCTGCAGGCTTGGCACCGCACAGTCAAGAAGGCGGAATTTCAGCCTCTAAAGGCTCCTGCAGGATTTCGGGCTGCATCCCCTCTGGGTGCACAGGAGGAAACTGAGGCCCGGAGAGGGGCAGGGTTTCCTCTTAGCCGTGTCCCACAGGGACGGGGCTCCAGCCTCAGCCTCCAGCCACTGGCCCTGAGTCAGCCAGGCCCCCTGCCGCCTGCCCGCCCTTCTCGCGTGGCTCGCCCCGTTGCTTCGCCGCGCCACGGCCCCGCAGCGAGGAATGCCATTCTCCCTCTCCCCGGCACACTGAAGGTTTTGAAAGTTAAAGTATTACCGTCGGCTTTGTTGTTGCCTAACTACGACAGACAAATTGAGAACCAGTTGTCAAAATGTCAGTGCACAACAAATCAACATGCAGAACGAGTCGCAGCGCTCGGTGGTGTATAATTAAACAAAAAATCCCTTTTAGAAATTTCAGCAAGCGTTGGTTCCACTTTATATTTGTCTGTGTGATTAATAAAGGCAGCTAATTTTCAGACTTTAAAAACAGCTAGAAAATAGCTCCTAATTACATATTAGGCTCCTAGCGGCCCCCGCTGCGCTCCGCCGGCATTGGTGGGCCGAAGAATTCGGCAGAGCCTTAATTGCATTCTGAGCATCATCTAATTTTAGTTAAATGTAATGTAATCAGCAGCAGATGTCTGAAATAAAATATGAATTATGAATATGATGAAATTTCATTCTTGAATAAAAAAGTAATTTGCTATTTAGTTCATTAAAGTCTTAGAGGTTTATTAGGAGCAGGTAGATACAGCCCAGCGAGGTGATATATTAAATGATATCTGGGAAGAAGAGAGAAACCCCAAAGGAATGAGAAACTTTATCCAGGCAGTTCACTTATGATTAATTACTGCAGGGCCTGGGGGAGTTTCTGGGGGCCCAACGAGTCCCTCTGGCTTTTGAGGTGGGCAAGTCCAGGATTTGGCGGTGAGAAGCCTTGGGTGCTGTGCTCCATATCCCACCCCAGCTCCGATCTCCCCTAGTCTCTGTGATGACCGCATGGACTTGTCCTGGGTGCTCTTCCATGCCAGCCCGCGCTGGCTTAGTGACGCGCCTCCCCGCCCTGAGCAGGGACACAGGCCTCTCACTGTCTGTGCAAACCCAGGCCAGGGCCTCAGTTTCTCTCTCTATAAAGTGGGGCTTCTATGACCCCCTCTCCGACCGGACCATGTGCCAGAGCCCCACCTGTGTGCTGTGTTGGCTGTTGCTGTCCAAGCTGGTATTGGTATCGTAGAGGTCGGAGTAACTGTATTCGAATGCCTTCTATTGTTGCATTTCTAGAAGCAGAGATTATGAACTCTATTTTATTTTCAATGGAGGCTCAGAGAAGTAAAGCCACGTGTCCACCGGCGCATAGTGTGTGATAGCTGGAGTCAGGATTCCATTCTGGGACCCCGCCTGCTCCTAGTGCTTCCCACGGCCTCCCAGGGCAGTGCTAGGAGACCTGGCCTGGCCGGAGTTTAAGCTGAGGATTCTGGGAGGGGACCTGGGCAGGGAACGGGGGTGGGACGAGGTGGGGTAGGGGGTTGGGGGGAGCAGGGCTATCTGCCCAGGTGGGAGGCAGAGAGGTGAGTAGGGTTGGCATCCTGGCAGGTCAGGGGACAGAGGCTGACGCACCACCCCCCACTTCACACCAGCCAATAATTTCCTGCAATTATCTGGAAAAGATTAATTAGCAAAGTGCACCGTATTGACTCAAGGCTGCCCCAGTGATCAATAAAGTTGGGAGTCTCCCAGGTGCTTAGAAAAAGGACTAAAACTTGAAAGTGGGGGAGGAAGCTGAGCTTGGCAGGCCTCGTCCTCCAGCACTGGTGGCTAATGGGCCTCCTGGGCTGAGCTCCGCTCTGCCTGTTGCCTCTCACGTCCCTTTGCATGTCTGAGCCTCAGTTTCCCCACACCCACACGTAAAATGCCCTGGGCCAGGGGTTTTCCTTTTGCTCCTGTAGGTCCTGGGAGGAGAGCGGGCTCCCGGGGGGGAAGGGCCAGTGGGACTCTGTGTAAAGAGGGAGCCCTTCTCCCCAGCCTCCATGTCCCTCGCCGATGCGCCAGCAGAAAGGAGTCACCATTGCTGCCTGTCACTGTTGAAAGAGAACGTCTGGTCTTTCCAATGAACCATCAGCGTGCAGCCCCAAAGAGGCCTCTGCTGGCTCTGGTTTCTGAGTGGGGCATAGAGCTGAGCACGCACAGCAATGGGGGTCCAGACGCCCCCTCGCCCCTGCTGGTGCCCTGGCCAGTCTCCTGGCCTCTTGGGCCTGGGTGCTGTCCTATGGAAGGGCACACCCACTGAGCCATCCGCAGTTTCCAGTGGAGGCCCGTGGCCTGGCTCAGTGCCTGGCACAGAGCAGGGCAAATAGCAGCTGTTGTGACAAGCAGCTCCCAACCCATCCCACCCACCCTCAGCAGGACACAGCAGTGTCTGCTCACAGGCCACAACCAAGGGAGTTGAGTTAAGGGAGCCCTTGTCCAGGGGTGCAAGCCAGCCAGGGATGTTGAGGCCTCCCAGGTCTGGAAACAGCAGGACCTTAGGCCTGAAAGGGCAGAAAAGGAGACACCTGAGCCTAGTATTTGGGGAACCCTGGCAGAGCTTCACTAAGAGGGAGCTGTGGACTCAAAGGGACACAGTGGAAGACCGCCGCCCTAAGGCAAGCAGAGGGGGTGGGTTGGGGGTGCTCCATGCTCTTCCTTCTCCCATCTCCCTCTGGAATGGATGCCTCCCCCTTGAAGTCAGAGGGTGGGGGAGCCTATGGAGAGAGCTGATTGTCTCAGCTCACCTGGGCTGGGAAGAGCAGTCCGAGAGGGTGGGGACAGGCAGGTGGGGAGGGGGAAAGGGAAAAACTCCACCGCTGCCCTCCTTCCGGGAATCTAGAAAGGTGTTCCAGTTTGGTAGAGGGGGAGCCTTTGGATGGGGGTGAGGTTGAGTGGTCCTCAGCAGATCTTCATCCTGATTTGCAGACACCTGGTCGCATGTGACCTCCCCAAGTCCCCGGAGTCCTCCCTGCCCTCCACGGGATGCACCCGGCCTGAAGGTGTACTTTGCATGCAGCGCTCCTGGGACAGTGCTGCTTGGGGGCTGCAGAGTAAGATCAGGCAGGCCTGGGCTCTCTAGTTTCCGACTTGCTTGTGGCTTGGGTTTAGTGGCTTCACCTCCCTGACACTAAAGAGGCCACCTCAGCAAAGCCCCAACACAGTGCATGACATCTGTGGTTGCTCCGCACGCTCCCCCAAATCTACACGCCACCCTGCTTTCTGATCAGCCACCTTGGCTTCACCCAGTAATCTGATAGCAACTGGGTTCCTGCCATCTGCCCAGCCAGGTCCTGATCCAAGCTGCAGCGACACAGAATCATTTGTCCTGCAACAAAAACTGACCCAGCAGCTACAAGTCGAGCTCTGGGGACATGGCGGGGACAAAGCAATCTGGGGTTGCTCTTGCAGGATCCCAATGTCCCAAGGAGGCAGACTTGAGCTGGAGTTTCCGGGCTTTTGGGTGCTATGGCGGGGGTGGCCCTATGTCAGTCAGCAGCCCCGTCCAAGAAAGAGACCCCTTCCTGTATTGTCAGCCAGACACTGGGCAAGCTGTCCCCCACATGGAGGCAGAGGGCTCAGCGTGCAAAGCCCCAGCAGGTGAGTTCAAGCATCCCTAAGTCCCCGAGAAGGGGCCAGGAAAGGCTGGCTCGCTCAGGTGCCCGCCTCACCTTGCGGTCCGCACCCCTGTGTCACCCCCTGCCAGACCCAGTGTCTGCCTGCCTGCCGCCCCCTGGCCACTCCCAGCCCAGGTCAGCCTCCTGTCCCAGCTCTATTCATCAAGGGCATGACAGCTAAAATTCATTTGAAGATGAAGAAAGTGCCCGCTAATCCGTTCTGCAAGACATTGATAGACTAGCAGCTCAGGGAGAATTGCACAGCAGTAATGAAATTAGGCTAAGACTGCTGGCGGATTGCAGATAATTGCCCTTGTCTGTCACTAGGAATAACATCTCCCAAATCCAACACAAGGATTGTTCAACTTGCAGGAATTTCTTTTCTTTTCTGTTTTTTTTTTTTCCTTCTTTTTTAAACAGCAAAGCCAATCCAGGTCTGGAACCTTTTTGCCTGGGCAGTGGTTCAGCCCAGGGTAGGGGCGGGGGTGTGTGTGTGTGAGTGGGTATTGCCATGGTGATGGCCTCCCCTGCTCGCAGGAGCCCCAGACAGAGGGGTGAGGCCGGGAGGAGGGGACAGAGCCACAGACCCAAAGCCCTTTGTGGGTCCCATGTCTGAGCCTTGATAGCTCCTCCTTGACCCCCACCAAGTTCCAGCTGGCAAGGCCCTGGGTGGGAAGTGGGGAGCAGAGAAATCTTGGGGAGCTGGAGTGACAGCAATGATGACTCCAGATCTGGGTGAAGATAAGTCAAGGGCTTGCTTCCAGTTCCTTTTCGACTATGCCAAGACAGTGACTGCACTTACCCTTCATATTAGATAATGAACTGTGTGGGGGGGGGCAGGTCGAGTCTCCCTAGGTCTCTGGGGCTGTCATGGGGGTCTGGATTGCTGGAGGGGACAGTCCTGCAAAGGGACAATGTACGGGCTCATAGTTTTCTGTTGGTGTGACCCGGACGGAGCTGGCCCACAATTAGCACTGATGTCATTGAGCGTGCAATGTCAGCAGTAGCACATCTGAATAAGTCAGCATAATGGCCTTTTCACGTGTTAGCATTAGAGACTGTTTGATATCAGAATCACTGGATGATGTCACAGAACTTTTGAATGTCAACATTTTGCTATGTTCCAATGTCAGTGGCCTGGAAAACTTGAATACTCCCCTCATTGGAAGGTGGAGTGTTAACATCATCTTCTGTTAGCTGGAGGATATCTGACTCATAGAATTTGGGAAGGGTAAGGAATCTTAGGGACTGGTTCAAATCTTCATTTGACAGATGAGGGAACTGAAGTCCAGAGAGGGTAAGAGATTTGCTGAAGGTCACTCAGCAAGAAGGACCCTAAAGGTAAATTTCACCAATGTCAGTCTTGTCTAGGTCTGCCCTCAGAGAACTTACAACTACCTTTCTCCTTCAGACCCCACCCATTCAGCACCCCTAGGTGCTGGTACCCAAGCGCAGCCCCAGGTGACCCAGAAATTCTAGAATTCATAGCAGAATCTCCCAGAATCCTCTGGTCTGCTAACCACTGTTAGCCCATGTTGCTGACCTGTCCCAGCCATTGGCCAAGTCATGCTTCCTGGTGCCTCATTCCTTTGGATCAACCTGGGGTCTGTCTGTTGGGGGTTTATTATGTCCAAGGCAGGCCAGGGCCCTTGGGGGAGAGCTTAGTTCAAGACGGCTTCAGGAAGAACTTGACTTTGAGCAGGATTTTGAAAGAACCTAAAATCTCTCATTAGCAGCTTCAGTTAGGTTTGGGATTGCGGGAGAAGCTGGGCAGGGGGTGAAGGACATCCACCCCCAGAATGGGAAGCAGGTGATGGGCTGGGGCCGGGTGCCCCATGACAGAGCAGCTCCTTGAGGTCCCTGCATCAATTTTCATCTGCATCTGCCTAGAACCTTGGGACCCTCTCTGGACCACTGCTTCCTGGGACCATCCCCTGGAGCAGAGGCTCTCAGATTTTGTGGGGGCTCCCTAAGACCTTTTCAGGGTACCAGTGAGATCAAAATCACATTGTTTACCTTTTTCACCATATTGGCGTTTGCACTGAGGATGTGAAAAGTAACAAGTAAATGAAACTGCTGACCTGTAATGTGCATCCTAGCCAAGAGGCACCTTGTTGTAGCACAGGTCAGAGCATTCTTTAACCCAAACACTCTCTCAGTTAAAAATTCAAATGCCAGTTTCACTGAAGAATGTCCTTGAGGAAAGTGAAACTTATTCATTAAGCAAAAAAATCCTCACCACTGAGTACACTTCTCTTCAGTATCCTATGTGATCAAATAGCAAGTTTGACATGAAGTCCCCCTGCACCATAGTGGCTCCAGAAAATCTCCACATGAACATTTGAGTTGCGAGCTGTGCTAGCCACTTCTTCCACAAGTCCCCTTTTTACCTGAAATGACTGACAAATGATGGGCTCTCAGGCTTGTTGGTTTGGCAGGTATTTCTCCCCAAATAGGAACAAAGTTGCCTGTTCACTGACAGTATTTGTTGCCAGTGATAAAATTTGACTTTCAAGCAAAAATTAGAATTTTTGAGAACTTGTATCTGCCACTGTGGGTTTGACAGCTTCCTACTCTCTTCCCGCAGAGATTGGTGGTAATATTATCGAATGTGACTCTTCTTTTTTTTTTTTTTTTTGATACTATATAATGAAATACGTCAACATTTGGAAGAATTGCACGACTCTGCACACCAATATTTTCCTGATGACCAGCACATGAGTAAGAGCCATTACGAGCAGAAGGACCCATGGGGGTCATGCACCGAGGTCATTCCCAACACCTCTGGGCAGTTCACTTCACAGGGGCTACCCGTGTGGTGTTCTAGTTTAGTATCCAAGAAGACTAGCTGCAGTGATCAGAGAGGCTGGTAGAAACATACTTCCCTTCTCTTGCTCTGTGTGATAGGAGGCCTGGTAGTTTCCATATACTTCAACTTAAACAACATATCCCAAAAGATTGACTACAGAAGCACGTATGAGCACCTAGCTGGCTACTATTCAGCCAGATGTTAGAAATTTGCAAAAATGTTAAACAATGACGAGCCCCATTTTACAGGCACAGAGAGTGAAGCTCAGAAGGCAGCAGAGCCAGGCCTTAAACCCAGATCCCGTTCCCTGCCTGGGTCTCCTCCCCTCTGGCCATGGACCTTCAAGAACCCTTGGGCGAGGGTCTGTAGTGACTCCTGCCAAAGTCCTGGGAGCCTGAGTGGGTGCAAATCCCTGCTTTCCTCTTTCCCAGCCTAAAGCTCTGGGTGGTCAGAGGCCAGGCCAGGCCAGGGCAGCTGGCCCCACACCCGGGGGGACCTGGAGGAGGTGACCAGGCCGTTGGTGGTAATGGATTGTGGCCGGGCGGCGCCGTGTGAAGGAGTGTGCTGGCCACGGCCCGCAATGCCTCACGAGCCAGCTCTGGCACGGGTAATTTACTGCTGCCGACAATAACATATTTCACTTCCCGTCGCCCCGATGAAGATTAGTTGTGTTTGAAAGTGGCTGAGTACACAGTCAATTCCGCTTAAACGTTTACAGTCAACTGAGCACAGATAATGCCCCCTCCAAACATGTGTCTGGGCCTCCTGTGGCTTGGGGAGGGACTTGGAGGGGGTAGGGGGTCCCTGCCCCAGAGGGGGTTGCAGCTGTGTGGAGGGAGGGATTCCGAAGTTGGGGGCTGGGCGGAGATCAATGCTGTCCTTCCACCCCACTTTTCAGATTGTCTTTTAAAAGCATTCATTCAACAAATGCCTCCCGGAACTGACCGAGGACTCCAGCAATTGGTTACTGGGAGAATTCAAAGCAGTGATTACATTTGATGCCAGCAATATCCCTGGGAGGCAGGTTTTATCTCTAGCTTCCAAAAGAATGGAAACAAGCTTGAGAGAGGCTCGACAATGTTCCTAATGTCACACAGCCTCTACTGGATGGAGCCTGGATCTGAACCCTGTTCTGAGGCAGCCTTCTGACTGTTGAATTCTTGGTAACACTAATTGTATGATTTTGAGCCCTGGGTCAGGCAGGATGACCTGCCCACAGCTCCTGGATGAATTTTAGACTCACATCCTCTGTGTACCCGTTTGGGTCAACCAGAAGCCTCGAAGGTTTGACTTGGATCACCTGGGTCAAGTCGGGGTGAGGGGGCTTCACAGCAGGGCTAGGGAGACTAAAGGGATGTGAACCTGGGCAGAGTCCCAGGTCCAAAATTTCACTCATCGAGGGGGAAAAGCCACCCCTAACAAGCAGAGTTTTTGCTGTCTTTGGAAGGCAGAGTGGCTGGAGAGTCACCACGTCCAGTCTTGTGCCTGCCCCCACCACCAGCTTGTCCAGGGCACTCTCGAGGGTCCAGATTGGGTCTGAATAGAAACCCCAGAACCAATCCACTGGCTTCTCTTCCCTGTGTGGGAGTGTCTAGCACTAGAAGGGCCTGCACTAGCATAGGTGGACATGGGCATGCCTGCTTCATTTCACTTAAGCTTCATGGGAACCTGGGGGGTGGCCATTCCCACACCCTGTCTCAGAGGAGGAGCTTGAGATCAGAGCATGATGGAGGCATGCAGAGCGTGGAGTCCAATTCAAGCCCGTGTCCTGGCCTCTCTGCTCTGGCCATGTGGCCCGAGGGTGTGTGTGTGGGGGGGGCATACATATTCCTGTGTGACAGGTGGGGTATATCCCAGACTCTGCGATATTGTATCCAGCAAATCATGCCGACAGATGCCATTGGCACTGTGTCTACTGGGTGGCACTCTCCTGATTCTATTGCATTTTCCACATTTCTAGGACACTGTCACAGAAGAGGGCAAATGATGTTCAGAGAAGGCAAGTGACTTGCTCGAGATGGTCCAGCAAGAGGTATATAGAGTCCAGATCAAATTGTACTCCGAATAACTCCTACACCCCTGACCATGGTCTCCAGTATGGGTGAGGCATGGGGCAAATTATCAGTCCTTTCACAAATAGGAAACTGAGGCTCAGAGAGGCAATGTCATGTTTTGGGGTCTCTGGACTCCCAACCAGTGCTCTTTCCCACTGCTCCCCAATGTTCCTACTGCCCTGAGTGCAAGTCACTATGGGTAGGGAGGGGGAGGGGAAGGCAGGCAAAGAGAAGTGCCCGAAACAAAAGGCTGTTGTGACCACACAATGGTGACAGTCCAGTCGGGATGACAGGCACTGGGCTCCAGGGCCTCTTGGTGCCCACCTGCCACTTCCTCCAGACAATGGGAAGCCTATGCTCCTGGTGGGGGCACAATAGGCACACTGTGTGTGGGGCCTGCCTCTCTCTGCACCACTCTGGGGACAAGAGATGGCCATGGAAACCAGTGCCCAGCTCAGAAGCAAGCGGCGATAGGTTGGGTGAACTCACACGTGGTGCTGGTGGGAGAGGGGACCTGGGTAGCCTGCCCACAGGGTAGGATTTGGAAGGCCTGTCTTTCGTGACCCAAACACGTCAACTAAGTGCCTGTTATTATATCTCGTTTATTTCTACCTCTCCATTCCCTTGCCTGTGGACAAGCAATTTAAACATCCCAGAGACTTAGTTTCTCCATCTGTAAAATGGAGGTGGTAGACTTGACAGAAATGCTATGAGAATTAGCTAAGAAAGGCACATTGAGTGACATATAGTTATGACTTGAAATGTGTTAGTTCCTTCCTTTTTATGATGGATGGGTGGGTGGGTGGGTGGGTGGATGCAGGGTTAGATGGGTGGGTGAGTAAATAGGTGGGTGGGTGGATGGATGGGTGGATGGGACAATAACTGAGTGGAAAAATGGATGGATGAATGGCTGGGTGGTGCATAGATGAGACTGGGTGGATAGATGGATATGAAGTAAGAATTGGGTAACCTGTGCACTCCTGAAGGGAAAGCAAGGTGCATCTCTCAGCTCTGAACCCCTAGTTCCTGGTATGGGTCCCCACACAGAACAGGTGCTTAGAGCTCGTTTATTGAATGAAAACATGGGCAGGGCTCCTTTCCCTGGACCCCAGGTCTGTGCCATCAAGGTCCCAGGACATTTCATGCCGCAAGGGCCAGAGGATGGCATATGGACTCCAGCCCCTCTTCTCCCTTGGTGGGGTGGTGAAGACAGGAATCTTGGTCGTGGTTGTGGGTCGAGGGTCCAACTCTATTAGGTTCATTGTGACCTCAGCTCCCCTCCCCCACCCTCTGCTCCAGACTCAGCTTCCTCCCCTCTGTTCATCCTCTTTCCCCACCTCACCACAGGTGGGTGTGGGTGTCAAGAAACAGAAGCTCCCAGCTCACAGTGGGAGTCTCAGGTGTGGGGCAGCAACAGAGGGCAATGAGGGGCTCAGAGCCCCTGCTGACCTGTGGCCTCTCAGACCCAATCGTCCCCTGAAACTGGAGGCGCGACAGGACATTTCATAGCTTAAAAAGAATGAGCAAAAGCCTCTGAAGCCACAGTAGCCTCTTAATGGAATTACTGAAAAGGGCTTTTTAATTAAAAACAAGAAGTTGGGGACAGGTTCATATCCATAATTCAGGGCGGACGCTGAGGCCGCCCGCGGTTTCATTTCCCTCTATTTATGTCTCACTCCCTGCACGATCTATATTGTTAAAATTCTGCATGAAAAATGGGCCCAGCTTTTCAGGTGGAGCTGTAAATATTTACCCTGCCTAAGAGTCCCCTGCTCCTCCCACCACCTACCCCACCCCTCCTAGGGAAGCTTAGGGGTTTCTAAATGCAGCTTATGACATCCCAGAGTTGTCTCATTAACATTTAGTCTCACCTTTCCATTCGCTGTGATTAATGGGCCCTGGACATGGGGGAGGCACCGGGAGCAGGTCGGGGGACCCTAGCTGTATAGGCCTGCATACTCTCCTTCAAGGGATCTCAGGAGGGATGGGGAGCAGGGGAGATGGCCCAGACCTGGCTCTGCCCCTGGGGAGGGGAGATTCAGGGATGGGGGTGCTGAGTATGGGGTGGGAGTAGGAGAGGAGCCCTGGGCTGCTCGTCTCAACCCCTCCCAATTCCCTGGCTGTCCACCCCAGACTCCTTCCCTTTTCTCTTTCTTCTTCTGAACATCCCACACACTCTCGCCTCTGCTTAGAATACTGTTCTGCTCCAGAGTGACTTTATTCCTTCTCCTTAGTTCCTTCTGAACTCTGCCTCAAGATCATCCTGGGCTAGACCTGGGAGAGGGCGCCCCCTCTCTGGGCTTGCCCTGCTGGTAGCACAGTCACCCTGGGCTGTCAGCCCCACCTGCTCTGTCTCTTTCTGGGGTAAGACATAATTATTGCTCCCCTTGAAACCCCCATCTCCAGCTTCGGGTCTGGAATGTTGTGGTAGATGGAGTTCAGGACTGCTCCCAACAGTCCCAGGCTGTGCCACATGTCTCTGACCAGCTTTCATGGGGATTCTGAGGGCCTAGGAGCACCCTATCAGGGTCCCCCAACACAGGTACAGGGTGTGAGTCACATGTGTCAGGGTCTACTCACCAGTGAGCACTGGCTTTCTTGGTAACAGCTTTTGAGAGCTCTCATTGCTATGCCATGTAATTCACACACTGGAATTGTATCACTGAATGGCTCTTCGTGTGTTCACAGAATTTAGCAGTTTTCGTCATTTCCCACCAAAGGCAGTTCCCTACTCGTTAGCAGCCATACAAGTGCACCCACAAAAACCCTGGAAACAATTAACAACTAGTCTTTCTGTTTCCTGGATGTGCTGACTCTGGCCATTTTGTGTGAGTGGAATCACACGATGTGTGGCTCTTGTATCTTGCTTCTTTCACTCAGCCCAGTGTTGTTAAGTTTCCCCCACATTGTAGCATGTCTCTAAGCTCCATTCCTTTTCAAGGCTGACTAATATTCCATTTGTGGATGTGGTGCCAATAGCTGGTACCATAAACGGGTTGTGCCCCTTGGAAGGTTTGCTGGTAAAAAATAGAGAGACCCAGGGCCCTCCCGGGTGGCGCAGTGGGTTAGAGCACAGCACTGCAAGAGAGCCACAGCCGCTTCAGTGCCAGTTTGATACCTCACCCTGGAGGTGGCCCACATGGCACATCAGACCTCTCCTGACCCGCCCGCTGCTCCCCTCAGCAGTGTACTGCGTCAATCTGCCTGTTCTGCTCCCCACTCTGTTTCTGGCGAATCCTCTCACCGCCCCTGTGCCTCTGCCCTGTACCCCAGTTCTGTATGTACAAATCTTTTTTCTTTTCTTTTTTTTTAAAAAAAGGGTCTTCCCTGGCGGCACAGCGGGTTAAATAAAGCACAACACTAAGAAGCTAAAGCCACTTCCGCATGAGTTTGATTCCCGCCTGCCCCGGAGGTGACCACATGGCGCGGCAGACCTCTCCTGGCCCGCCCGCTGCCCCCCTCAGTAGTATATTTCGTCAGTCCGCCTGTTCTGCTCCCGGCTGTCTCTGGTGAATCCTCTCACCACCCCTCCACCTCTAGTCTGTACCCCAGTTCTGTATAAATAAATAAATCTTAAAAAGAAAACAAAACAAAAACAAACAAACAAAAAAAAAACAGAGCAACCCAGAAAGGTGCTAAAAGTGGGGTAGAGCAAAAAAAAGTATATAGAGAAAAAGTATATAAGGGTATATAAGGAAGCTCAGTCGTCAGGCGAGCGAGAGACCTCTGCACTTGCGCAAGAGGAAAAGCTCGACGCCCAGAGAGGCGCGAGCACGAGAGAGAGGCGCGGGCGAGGAGCCCTGTGTGGGCGGGGCAGTGCCGCCAGGGTGGCGGCTGCGGGCGCTGGGCGGCGCTTGGCTGAGCTGGGCTCTGTGGGCGCGGCCGCATGGCAGAGGCCGTCGTGGAGGGCCTTGTCGAGTCGTTCTGGAAGAGCTTGTTAGGCCTGCCGGAGAAAGGGAGACCGGAGGCGGGCCTTTCGCGGGAGCGTGGCCTGGAGACTGAGACCCGCCGGACGCCCGCTGAAGCGCGTGAGTGCGGCCGCTTGTCGGCCCGTGACCTTGACCGCGGCCCGTGACCTTGACCGCGGCCCGTGACCTTGACCGCGGCTGGCTCGGTGCTGTGCTGGGCAATGTGGCGGCCCCGGGAGCACCCCCTGTTGCACCCTTCGCTGCAGGATGGGGCAGGAAGACGCCATCTTAGAACGGGCCTGTTGTTGAGGAGAGCCGCTGAGCTGTGCAGCCTCGGTGGGGAAGACGTCATCATGACGGCCCTTGTGCGGGACTGGTCAGCCCTGGACCCGGCCTTGGGTCGAGTAAACGGCCATTGTTGGCTTCGGTAACTCTTGCTTCTCCTGTTTCTTAAATAAGCACGTTGTGGTGATTCTCCCAGCCCGAGCCGGCTTGAATTGTGCGTGTGGGTGCAGAGTCCAGGCAGAAACTGGTAAACTGGGCAGAGGAGCCTGGCAAGCTGAGTGGCCCCTGCTGCCCGGGGTCTGATGGAGCCGTTTTGCTCATTGCACTCGGGGCTGTTCGGAATAGTGCTGTAGAGTTTCCACGTTCTAGGCCTTCTAGGTGAATGTTTTCATTTCTGAGGGGTGAATAGTGTGGAGGAGAATTGCGGGGTCCCTGCCTGGGTTCTTGGTGCGCTGGCAGCCCCGAAGCTTTCTGGCGGTGCGAAGTTTCTTTCAACTTCCGACTGGAGCCAGAGTAAGGTCCGAGAGGCCGGTCTGTAGATCAAGCCACATGTATTTGTATGTGAGACCCAGGATTCAAAGCTGGGGTGCCTTTCTAAGAGAAATACAACGGGTGGGTGTGGGTTGTTTGTTTTTAACCTTACTTAGGCAAGATCATGCTTTTTAAAATATTTTTGCTTTTCTATGAAACTTTGCTTTTAAACTTGACTTTTTACTAAATTTCCTCCTGATTTAAAATTTTGTCTTTTTTTTTTTTTTAAAGATTTATTTATTTATGGGCCCTCCCTGGTGGCGCAACAGGTTAAAGCACAGCACTGAGAATCTAAAAGCCGCTTCTGCATGAGTTCGATTCCCGCCTGCCCCGGAGGTGACCACATGGCGTGGCAGACCTCTCCTGACCCGCCCGCTGCTCCCCTCAGCAGTGTACTTCGTCGATCTGCCTGTTCTGCTCCCCACTCTGTCTCTGGTGAAGCCTCTCACCCTCCGCATCTCTGGCCTGTACCCCAGTTTTCTATATGAATAAATAAATAAATCTTTAAAAAAAAAGATTTATTTATTTATGCATACAAGAACAGGCCAGAGGTGTGAGCAGTGAGAGGATTCACCAGAGACAGAGTGGGGAGCAGAACAGGCCAACTGACGAAGTACACTGCTGAGGGGAGGGTTCAGGAGTGGTCTGCTGTGCCATGTGGGTCACCTTGCTGCCAGGGATCGAACTCATGCTGCAGTGGTTTTGGATAGCTTCACAGTGCTGTGCTTTAACCCCTTGTACCACCAGGGAGGGCCCAGATTTTATCCTTTTATCTGGGAATGTGAGACCTAGATACTTAGGTCATAATACCAAAGACTTTAAACCCTTTTAATACCAGCACATATTTAAAACTTCCCAACTATTTCAAGAAGTTGGTAGGTTCTTTATGTAACGTCGTTGGCTGGTACTGTGAAATGCTCTGAGAGGCGAATATAACATGTAAAAATATATTTTTACTTGTATTTGAAAAGTAAATAAACCTTCCAAGAGGAAACCCAGAAGGGGAGGAGGGGCCTCGGCTGAGAGATGGGGGAGGGGTGTGGGGGGTGCAAACTGGGGGCGAGGGAGGAGAGCCGCCTTGCTTCTCTGAGTCTCCGGCTTCAGGATCTGGGCAAGTCACTCCACCCTGAGCCTTGGGCGCCTCCGGGACTTGCTGGGGACCGCATGGAAGGGACGGCTGAGGGAGAAGGCTCTTGGGAACATTCTCCATCTCCGGGTGTGGGAACGGCTCTGGAAATGCTGTGTGGACCGTGACGAGCTGCCAGCAGGGTACAGAGGCAGGAGCCAGGCTTAGGGGCATGACTGGGCTGCCTGGAAAGGAAGTTTTGCAGATGCAGAAACTGAGGCCGTGGGTGAAACCCCTTCCAGCCGCGACTTGGCAGAGCCCTGTCCTTCAGCCTAACCCTAGCCAGGCTCTGCCTCTTCCTGGCTGAAATGCAGGAGGGTCTACTTGCGGTGTGAGACCCTGGGGGCTGTGACCGCCTATCTTGTTGTCCCCTGCTGTGGCCACAGTGCCCAGAACAGCCCCTGGGACAAAGTGAACCCTTGGTATTTTTGCTGAAAAGATGCAGGACTTGTACACCCGTTTCTTCCTTTGAGACATGGGGGTAGCATCTGGTTGGGCCTGGTGAGGGCATAGGGCACAGAGTCTGAGCCTTTCAGACGTGCGGCCCCCCAAGACAGATCTCCTGCGAGGATCTGGACGCGACGGTCAGGTGTGTGGTGGGTCCTACTCCCGTGGTGCCACACGGGCCCCTGGCAGGGCTCTGACTTCTCCTGGGTGGCTTCTGCCCACCTGCAGCCTCAGTCTCGTCGTGCTGCCCTCCTGGGGAGCCAAACGAGCATGTTTCCATACAGAAGTGCCCCTCCTCATTTTCCAGTTGATGGAGCCGATTAGTGGTGCCAGGGGCTCCCTCCACTCACCTGTTATTCCATCGCAACAGTCAGCTTGTAAAAGTCCAGCTTGTTAGGTGGCCAGAGCCATCCCTGGGCAGCCACGTGTGGTCCCGGAGTGGGGTTGTCCTGTGTCAGAGAGCTGCCTCAGAGGGGATCGTGGCTTTTCTCCCCCCATCATGGGTCATTGCCCTCTGGGGGCTGATGAGGAAAGAGGGCCTCCCAACCTGGCCCCCGCCCCTCCAACTTTCCCTGTTCTAGTTCACATAATCCTCATAAAAAGGGGCTCATGTGACTGCAGAGCTGAAGCTCCTCTGGGGCTGCAGGGCCCAGAGTCTATGCTTTGTCAACCTCAGCGACAGGCTGTTGTGGTTACTATTATTATTCAGCAGCCCCCACAGACACACTGCAAAAGGCTGCTCCAGCAGGAGGGAGCGGTCTGGGTTCTGGGCCCTGTGACCTTGGCAAATGCTTCCCCTGGGCAAGTGTACAGGGGCAGGTCTCACAGAGCCAAGGTGGGAGCGGTTACCTGCTCTGCCCATCACAGCCAGGGGGCCTGGGGCAGGTGACTTCAACACCAGAGCTCCTGCTTCCTCATGCAGAAGGTGGGAACCCCGGAGTCCTCACCTGGTGGGCTTTGGCCAGGGTCGACGCGTGAAATGCCCGGCTGATGCCAGGTTCTGTCAGTATCAGCAAATAGTGCCTGGCAGGGCTGCTGGGTGGAGGCCATGGGTGCGGAGGTGCTTGGGGAGTCGCTGAGCAGGTGACATGACGGGGTGGCAAGAATGAGCTCCCCAGCAGACCCCGGGCCCGCGAGGTCAGGCCGGGCTGGCAGTCCTCACCTACTGGGCCCCTAACACGGGACACCGCACAGGTCGCTCTGCACGGCCCCCCGGGGCTGCGGCTGGAGCAGCCGTCGTGTCATTTTCCAGCCTGCTATGGGAATCAAAGGTTCTGACGGGCCTGTTAGCGCCCATTCTCTGGGGATCACTCTGAGATTTCCACAGCGCTCGGTGACAATGGGCCGTAATTAAGGTGTCAGCATATCATTTAGACCTTTCAGTGCGAAGCCCTGAGACAGGCTGGGCAATCTTCAGCCTCTTTAATGAGAGCTTCGCAGAAGGAGTAGGAGGCTGGGAGGCAGAGAGGTGCACAGGACCGAGGGGCGGGCACTGCCCAGAAGCCTGGGCTGACCCAAGGGGTGGACACAGAGGGAGATGAGTGGCCTCAGCAGTGTGGCCGTGGAAGCAGGCAGGTGAGATGATCTGGTGGGGTGAAGAGAGACAGAGAGGACCAAGGTTCAGTTGCATCAAGTGTACCCCAAGTTCCACAAGCCCTTGCCAAAAACCCCGATGTGGCCCTTTGGCCAAGGGAGGACCTGTGCAGACCTCTGGGGAACTCAGACTCAGGACTGGGTGTCTCCTTTGTCCCTGTGCCCCTCGGGGTCGTTGCAGATGTGACCAAGTGAAGACAAGGTCATCAGAGTGGATGCAGGTCCAGCGGATGGACTCTTCAGAAGACACAGATGTGCAGAACAAGACGTGTGACGACAGGCAGGGATTGAAGTGACGCTGAAAGTAGAGGAGTGACAGCCACCAGCAGCAGCTAGGAGTGCAAGGGAGCCCCGGGGGCTGATGGGCCCGCTGACATCTCCATTCCGGGCTTCTGGCCTCTGGACGGTGCGAGGAAACATCTCTGCTGTTTTAAGCCTCCGAGTTCGTGATACCTAGTTAGGGTAGCCCTAGAAAAATACTATAATATGTGCCTGGACTGTGTAAGAAAGAGAGGAAAGATGAGAGAGAGCGAGATGGGGATGTAAAAACACTGTGGCAACGTGCCTGGGGAAAGCTGAGGCTTTCACACAGCCTGGTCTAGCCACATCACCTTTATCACCAGCTGGACCCCATTCCCACCACCACCTCCACCACCACGAGCGCCCTGGTGACTGCCTGTGTTTAAGAGGCGCCAGAAGGGTGGGGGCCGCACCTCCAGAGGGTCTGCAGGCCGGTTATGGAGCAGGAGAACAGAGAGAAGACACCTCAGCCTCCAGGCAGGCAGTCAGGACTGTGTCTGCTGCTCCAGAGAGGCCGTGAGGTGGGACTGGAGCACTCCCAGGGCCGGGCGGGCAGTGGACTGAGGAGTAAGTGGGCGGTAGGAGTGGACAGAAGCACCAGGATGAGTGCTGGAAAGTTGCCCTGGCTGCTGGGTAGAGCGGAGATGGAAGAGACAAGCCTGAGCGGGGTCTGGGGAGCAGCTGACATAATCCTCCTGGAGGGGGCAGAGGTTTGGCAGGCACTTGGGAAGCTGGATGGAGAGGCGGGGTTGAGCAGCCGGAGGACACTGGCATGGCCAGTCTTCATCTGCTAGGCAGCCGTGACACAGTCGCACAACTCGGGAGGCTGAAAGAAATAGAAATGGAGTCTCTTATAGCTCTAGAAGCCGGAAGGCGAAATTGGGGTTAGCCACTTTGGGAGGTTCTGAGGTCAAAAGTTCCCTGTCATTGGATGGGGCTCCACCTGACCTGATATGCCCGCGTCTTGCCTTCAGCTGTGAAAGCCCCATTTCCATCTGGTCCCACTCACAGATAGGGGGGTTAGGACTTCAGCATACTGTTTTTTGGGAGGGGGTACCCTATTCTAACCAGTACAGTCACTGCTACACTCTCATCCCATTACGAGAGGTACTTGAGAAGCACCACTTTGCCCCAGCATGGGGTTCCTAGTCCCACAGAAATTACATACCATAACCAGGACATGGGGCAAAAGTTTGGGGGGACAGGTCCTGGGAACCAGCCTCTGAGTGCATGGGGCCACAGTTGGCATGCTGCTCAGAGCTGGCCTAGAACAAGGAGGTGGGGGGAGAAGGTTGCAGCCTCTGTCCCAGCCCTTCCCCTCTCTCGCTGGCATGTGAATAAATCCACAAAGGAGCCCGTGACATCTGGAGCCTGTGTAAACGGAGCATAAATTAGCTCTAACAATCACATCTGGAGCCGCCACGCTACAGTCTGCTTCCTGCTGAACCCTGGGTGGGCGTGGGAGGGCGGGAGGCCAGAGGCTGGTCCCTCCAAGCCTAAAGCCCCCACTGTTTGACCACACTCTTTAGAAGCCTCTGCTAAAATGGGTTTTGCTCATCACTCCTACCTCGTGATGTTAAGAGATAAGGAGCTGGAAGGGGCAAATAGAGAAAGCCGGGGAGCAGGTGTGGGCCCATCCTGGGGCGAAGGGGGGTGAGGACAAGGAGATGCTGACATAGCTCTGGGGAAAGGGCTCACACAGCCTAGGTATGGCTAGAGTCAGCTCTGCCCCTTCTCTGTGCTTCCCCCTGTCTCGGCAGCCAGAGCCAGCCAGGGCAGCAGCAGGGAAACTGAGGCTCAGATCTTTACATAAATGAGCTCATTTTCCATCATCTAATCCCCACGGGCGCGTGAGGGTGCTCCATGTTGCTCCTACTTGATGATGGAGAAATTGAAGGCTGACACTGTGCTGTTGAGACGCTTCTGCACCAGGAGCAGAAGCAGGGCTTCAATGCCTCCTCTTCCTCGGGGCCTCCTGCCCCTCCTAGCAGGGCGTGGCGTGTGTGTGAGCATATTCTGCACGTGGGGAGCATACGTGAGCACCTGTTTCAGTGCCAGCATGTAAGAGTGGGGCAGGGCCGCCTCTTCCCCCACTGGGGTTTAAGGACAAGAACCAAGCCTTCCTTTTCCCTCCTGCCCCAGTCAGCAGGGTTTTCACGGGGTAGGGTCCCCTCGTATTGTGCACCTCATGGTCACATTGTATTCAACAGACCACAGTTTGGGCACTTCCTTTGTGCCAGGCTCTGGGGACGCCAGCTGAGGGAGACAGGGCCACTGTGCTCACTGTCCGGTGGAGGAGGCAGCTGGGAACAGCTGAACTTGGCAGGAGACTGACGCAGGAGTCCTAAGGAGGTAGATTTCCAGGGAGACGCGGCACTGGGCAATTTTCTCCCTGAGCACAGGGACTGTATTTGTCTGGTTAATGGAAACCCCGGCTCCCAAAACAGCCAGGCACACTGGAGCTGGGGAAGGAGGCGTAGAAGTGGGGTAGTGCTCAGAGGTTTGGAAGGACCAGTTTTTCAGGAAGTCTCTACCAGGAGAAAAAGTGTGTCGCGGAGAATCATTCGGTCCTGGGGGAGCCCTGGCCCCATCGCTCACACACTTGCTGCACAGTGGAGGCGAGTTTCCTCAGCTCTCTGACCCGCTATGTTCCCAGCTCCAAAGCTGAGCTTTAAGTTCCTTTTTGTAGATTTATCGCTTTCTTTGGGGGAGGGGGGTTCCTGTTTATTGTGGGGACTTGTAAATGCATGAAAAAGCAGGAAGATTAGACTAATGAGCTCTAGCACACTTACCATCATTTCTGGTTTGAAGATCTTCTGAGTATGACTTAACCAGCACAGGACTGAAGACAAGACCGGGGCAGGACCCACAGAGAATGACAAGCCCACCATAGCCGGGGGCCCAGGGGCCACCTCCATGCAAGGTGCATGCTGATCTCAGAGCTGTTGAGGTGTAAAGAAACGTGCTGGGTGGTGGTAACTGTGGCCTGGGGCTGCATTTCACTTGAGAGACATGAACTTAGAATTCAAAACTCCAAGAATTTTCCTGTGATTTTTAAATGCAGTTGTTCTGAGGCAAGGCTGGTCTGTAACACCATGTAAGTTGCAGGTGGGCGTCTTTAACCACAACATCCATGGTCCCCACCTGAAGCCCAGCTTCCATCCTCCCACACAGTGGGCTTCCTTTACTCTTTTTGCCCACCCTGTAATTTTTTCTTCTTCTCCAGCCTCTCTTCACAATGAAGATACAGAGAAGAACACTTTATGGTATTTTGAAGATCAGAAGTGCTGTGGGTGCAGGAAGCTGGCTTCTTTGGGTGGGGTGGGGGAGGCTCCAGCAGAGGTGACTGCTGGGTGGAAATCCAATTGGCGTTCGAGGAATATTCCAGGCAGAGGGATGGCAGGGCTGACCTTTAGGGGCCTGGATATAAAGATCAGCGAGGTGTGCCCGTGCAGTGGTGGGTAATGGGGGGAGGCCCTGATGTCGTCTCAGGAGCAAGGGAGCCCTGGAAGGATTTAAATAGGGAGAATTATGGTCTGGAAGATGTCACATCCCAGCTCCCAAAACCTGAGCATGCAAAAGAGACGTTGCAGATGTGATTACATTCAGGACTTTGAGATGGGGATTTTTCTGGGTCAGGAATGTGTCGTTAGAATTGTCCTCATAAAGGGGTGCAGGGTTTTCGGGTCAGAGACAGACATGATGTTGGAAGCAGAGGTCAAAGTGAATTGAGGCCCTGAGCCGAGGGATGCGGTGGCTCTAGAGGCTGGAAAGGCAAGGAAGTAGACTCTCTCCTAGAGTCTCCTGAGAGGACAACGCTTCCCCTTGCTGTTAGCCCCATCAATCCCAATTGACATCACTGACCTCCAGAACTGTTAAGATACAGATCTGTGTGGTTTGGGATCCTGCATTTGTGGTCATTTGTTACAGCAGCAACTGGAAACTCATACACGAAGCAAGGTTGGATTTTCATTTTGAAAGTGCTGGGGTTCTCTCTTACCAGTGGTAGAAAGATGACAGTTGCACTTCTGGGAGGAAGGCTCTGGGTGGGGCCCACACTCTTAACTCCTGCAGAGGCGGGTCCTGGAAATCACATCCCATCTCGTGCTATCTTGTGCTGCGATGCTCTGGCTTTTATCCTCAGCCCACAGTGCAACCCCCGTTCCAGGGTCATGCATCCAGCTGCCCCTCAGTCTGTCATGTTGAAATACAGAGTTCCCATGTCCCTAGCTCTGAGTGTCCCCCAGCCCCAGCTGCACCCTCCTCAGTCAGCTGTAGCTGCATCCTTCCCAGCAGCCCGTTCTCCCACCCATGTCATCCCTGCACAGCCTCTTGCTTCTTCTCCACAAGCCAACTTATTTGCAAACCCAATCATCTCCCACCTGCTCATGGGCTTTCCTGCCCCCACAGTCTATTCTCAACACAACCACCAGGGGGAGCCCTTTCAGAGACTGGGTCTTGAGGTCACTGCTTAAAAACCCACCACCACTCCCTTTTCCCTCAGTGAAGAGCTGGGGTCCTTTTATTGACCCCCGGAGCCTACTGCCCTGACTGCCCCACCCCGGCCATATTCATCCCTCCGTCCTTGCTCACTCCCTTAGCTTCTGCCTTGTTCCTTCATAAGTGGAGAATCAAAACACTATTTATTCAGATGTAATGTACATACCTTGAAATCCATCCCTTTAAAATGTATCGTCACAAAGTCATGCAACCATCACCATCATCTAATTCCAAATCACACCCCTGTTCCCCCAAAGATACCCCTTATCCCACAGAAGTCACTACAACCCCGTCCCCAGCAGCCACCACTGGTCACTCTGTCTCCAGGGACTTTCCAATCCTGAACATTTCACATGACAGGTGGCCTCTGTGTTTGGCTTCTTGCAGGTAGCATGTGTCTCAAGGCACATGGGTTAACCTGTGACATTGTCTCTTGATTTGTCCCCTGTCTGCCTATCTGTTCTGGAAGGTCAGCACCTTGAGGGCAGGGATTTGCTTGTTTGCCAGGGTTCTCCAGAAACGCAACCAGTGGGGGAGGGGAAGGGGTGAAGGAGGAGGCATGAGCTATTGATATATTAGGAATTGGCGCATGTGGTTATTGCTGTGGGGAGAATTAGGGCGTAAGCCAGAGGCATGAGGATGAAAGAATTCACCAGAGACCAGGTGAACAGCAAAGGCAGGCTTCCTGATACACACTGCTAAGAGAAGCAGCACTTGAAGAAAGATTTGGGGTTCCCTTTATAACCTGTTTTCGCAGGGTTTTCATGAGTGGGGACCAGTTAGTGTTGGGATGTCAGGCCTTGGGCATTGACCTTCGACAGAAACGTGTTCTGGTGTCTGCATCTGCATTCTAGGAGCTGAGCTGGTTTTTCTGGTCATGGCGCTCATTTTTATAACCTGTCCCCAAAGCAGCCTTATCCATTTCCTTATCTATTCCAGCCTCCCAAAGCTGCAGGGCCAGGAGTGGGGGCTTAGTTTTTCACCTTGCTAAATTGTACCCCAATAATTATAAAAGTCAACAAATCCCAAGTTGGCAAGCGGGAAAGCTACTCCAGCCTGAAGCCAAAGGCAGGAGAAGGCCCATGTCCCAGCTCATAAGACAGTGGTGGGGGGGGGATCTCTTTGCTCTATTCAAACCTGCAGAGAATCGGATGCTTCCCACGGTTTACCCATTCAAAGATGAATCTCACCCGGAAACAAACCCACAGCTGCTGTCTGACAGGATGTCTAGGCAGCCCGTTGAGCCTGTCAGGCCGCCTAAATGGACCGTCACGCCCAGCACCCAAGACCTGCAGACACAGTAGAGGCTCTTCCATGTGGGAGGTGTGAGGATGTGGACACAGTCCAGGCCGACTCTTGTCCCTGGAGCCCTGAGGCAGCCATGACCGGTATTGCTGCTGTGACCACATTACAGATTGGGAAACTGAGGCTTCCTTATGGAGGGGAGGCAACACTAAGCGCACACATGAATTGCCAAAGACTTCTCTGTGGCTTCTCAGAGGTGCCCAGCCCCAGCCCCAGGGGTTTGTGACTCTAATCCCCACCCTTCACCCCATACCAGTGTGTGAACCAGCCTTGGGCCCTGACCCAGCAAGCTCAGAGTCACAGGGGAATGACTTTGAAAGGGCGGGACCCCAGGTCTCACCCTGGAAGCTGTTATGGTGGTTCCGGGTGGGGTCCCAGGACTTTGCCCTTTTTGAGTCAAACCTGCTGCCCTGCTGCCTTCGGAAGCATGAGACCCCTGTGAGACTGGGGCTCAGAATCCAGAAGCTTAAGAACAAATGTGACTGACCCCCGCATCCACGTCCCCAGAGCCTGTGTCCATGTCCCCAGAGCCCTGCTTCTTGGGGACTCAAGTGTCTCCCTCTGCCTCCGCCCCCCCCCCCCCCCCCCGTCAACGGGGGCTGCTGCCAGCGAGTTCGGCTCTGCTGGTAAAGTCTTTATCGGGAATGTCGCCTAATGCATTCATATCAAACAATAGCGCCTCATACATCATCCCTGCCAGAGGCCACCTCCACTAGGACAAGCACAGTCCATTACCCTGACGGCGCGGGCCGTGCGAAAAACAGATAACGGGGCCTGACTGTGTGGGGGTGGGGAGTTGTCACAGGGCCCCAGGGAGCAGCAGGGGAGCCCAGGGCAGCCGCCACCCTGGGCAGTAGGGACACAGGACGGTCATGAGGCATTTGGGGGCCCAGTCTTACAGGACAGCAGCTAGGGAGCCGGTTGGGAGCCCGGCTCTGCATCCTCGGGGAAGGGGTCAGCCTCTCTGAGCGTCGTTTTCCTCGGCGGGACGAGGGCTAAGAGTAGCGCTTGAGTCTCAGACAGCTGTTGTAGACTTCGGAGGTCAACAGAGTCCCGGGCATGCTGCCTGGATGAGAGAAGACATTCTACTCAAGGTAGCGCTGACCACTGCTTGATTGCCAGGGTCTCCCCGTGCCACCCTGCGCCCTTGACTGTCTTCATTATCTCCAGAACTGCGTGGACACGGAGGGACAAGCCTCGGCTCTGATTGCCTGTTCCCAGGAGACAGACCCTGAGATAAGGGCTGGAATGCAAACCTGCACGTCCTTGGCTTTGGAGGAGAAGCGCACACCAGGAAAGAGGGGAGCGAGGCAGGGAAGAGGCAGCCGATAAAAGGCGCGTTACAAAGCCCGGGCTCACAGTGGCTGAGACAGCGCCATCCCGCCGGGAGCTCCGGTGCGCTGTATCACGCCTCACGGAGCTGGGAGCAGTGACTTATAAGCCAGCTCCCATTGCCACTTGTGGGGGGAGGTGATTAATTCCCCTGCATTTCCAGTTTGGCTGACAGGTGGCAAAATTCAGAGGAAGCTACCAGCTTTCTGATCTGCCAGTACCTGGGTTCTGGCGGCAGTAGCTAGAGGCTGGACTATGTGCACCTAGGAGGGAAGAGCAGGGGGATGGCCTGGACCAGTGTTGAGGACTGAATTGTGTCCCCTCAAATGCCCATGCTCAAGTCCTAGCTCCCAGAACCTTGGAATGAGACTGTGTTTGCAGAGAGAACCTTTAAAGAGGTCACCAAGGTAAAATGAGGTCATGTGGTGGGTCCCACTCTAGTAGGCCTGGACTCCCCATCAGAAATGGAGGTTAAGACACAGACACCCCCAGGGGAAAGCCCTTGTGAGATTATAGGAAGAAATGGACAAGCCAAGGAGAGATGGTCTCAAAATACAAACCTGCCAACACTTTGATCTCAGACTTCTGGCCTTCAGGACCACAAAACGATACATTTCTTAAAAAAAAAATTTATTTATTTATTCATACAGAACTGGGGTGCAGGCCAGAGGTGCAGAGGTGGTGAGAGGATTCACCAGAGACAGAGTGACAAAGTCTGCTGAGGGGCACAGTGCATGGGGTCAGGAGAGGGCTGCTGTACCACGTGGGTCACCTCTGGGGCCAGGGGTGGAACTCGCACTGAAGTGGCTGGCTAGCTTGCAGTGCTGTGCTTTAACCCACTGCGCCACCATGGAGGGCCACAGCTGATGCATTTCAAGCCCCTCCCTCCCCATCTGAGTCAGTGGCATATGCCATGCTGGTCAGCCCCTCCTTTCTCTGCTCCTGGCTGTTTGCCCTCTTAACTGGTCATGAGTCATGACAAGTCAAAGGACAATGGACGGTGCTTGTCCCCTGCTCCTGACCCAGCCACCAGCCCTCTCTCACTTCCCCAAGTTTCCCCAGTTCCTGTTCAACTCGATCTTTGCTGTTCCCTCCACCTGGAGTGCTGTTCCCTGCCTCCTCACCCTTCAGGGCTTGACAAACCGGTCCGGCCCTGCAGAGTTCCTTCCTGCCCCTGTCCATCATTCCTCTCTCACACCACCCTGCTCTGTTTTCTTCTGTACACTCTGCTGACCCTTCTTTACCTGTTTGCTGTCTATCTTGTTCTCTGCTGGCTTCAGTGTCCGAAATGTTGCAGATAGGGGACTCGGCCAGTTTTCATGAGCTGGCATGAATTCAGGAGTGGATTCCAGTCACCCAGTTTTCCTATGTGAGGTATTTGTCTGCCAGTCATGGTGGTGTGGACTGAATTGTGTCTCCAGTTCCTATGTTGAAGCTGGCCCCCAATGTGTTGTTATTTGGAGAAGGGTCCTTTGGGAGGTGATTAGTTGCAAGTGCCCTTATTAGAAGAGACCCCAGAGTCTCTCTTTGAAGACACAGGGTGAAAGGACTATCTACAAGTCAGGAAGAGAACTCTCACCAGAAACTGGTCAGATGACACCTTGACCTTGAACTTCTTTTTTTTTTTTTTTAAGATTGATTTATTTATACATACTGAACAGAGGTGCAGGGGCAGTGAGAGGATTCACCAGAGACAGAGGGGGGAGCAGAACAGGCAGATCATGAAGTACACCGCTGAGGGGGAGCAGCAGGCAAGATGGAAGTCTGCCGCACTGTGTGGGTCCTTTCTAGCCAGGAGTTGAACTTGCACTGAAGCTGCTAAGGCTAGCTTTGCAATGCTGCGCTTTAATCCGTTGCACCACCAGGGAGTACCCTGACCTTGAACTTCTAATCTTGAGAACTGTGAGAGAATAAGTTATGTAGTTTAAGTCACCCCCAAAACAATACAAATCTAGAGGCTTGCAACCTGGGCTGATTAATATGCAGGTTAAGCTCTTGGGAGTGATTCACAGCTGTTTGCTTCTCCTCCTTCCCTTCATCACAGTACAGCGATACAGTAGGTGTTCAATAAATCTTTAAAAAAGAACAAGATCCATGGAGGTATTTATCTTTATTCACCTGCATGTCTGATGGGTTTTCCTTGCTTTTTGCCAGCAAAGTTTAATGCTGTGAGTGTGCTGTTCCCCCTCCACCTCACCACAAAGGGGTGGCCAGGTGGGTTCTCAAAGGGCAAGGAGACACATTGCCCACAATTCAGGGCAAGGAAGTTTGAAAGCTATTAGATTTTATCAGAGGAGATGTGGGAGAGAATTAGTAGGGCTAGATTAGCCGCTGAGGACACTGGAGATTTTGTAGATGCTCTTAAGTGGGGTTGGTACCCAGGGCAAGGGTGGGAGGAGACCTGTGTGGCTGCTCATCCCAGGCACTATATTAAACTCTGGGAGAGGCGAGGATGGGGACAATTTTAAGACAGAGGGAGGCGGTGCTGTCCGTGGTGCTGAAAACCACTCTCTTGCTGGGAGGCAGCCTAGATTAGTGATTAAGCAGGAACACTGGAGCGTCTTCTTCTGGATTCAAATCCCAACCCCAGAAATTATTGATTGCGATTGTGTGTCTTTGAGAAACTCTCTGGGCCCCAGTTTACCTTGTCTGTGAAATAGGGTAACGGTAACTACCTCAAAAACTGTTGGCGGGACTAAATACAAAATTTGATGGTATGAGATTTGAATATAACAGCGGTGGTTTCCCGTTGGCTGTTCCAGTATTTATCCAACATCAAATCATGTGCCTTTGTACTATATCCAACTAAACATGCTGACTACACTTTCAATATTACAGAGGGGGTTTGACTAAATAGAAAGCATTTGCACAGTACAGTACTAAGTAAGTGTTAGCTATTTTTGTTAATACAATTTAAAGATGACAAAGCTGCTACTAGAGTTGACAGCTGCCTCAATCCAAGGGCAGGAAGGGCTTTTGGTGTCCTCTGAGATGTGAGGACAGTGACTCCAGATACCTCAGCCATGGTATCTGAAGGATATGGTCATGTCCCCTGCCCCCCATCCTCTGACACAAGTATAGGGAAACCCAATCATGAGCCAGGGTTTCATTAACTGCCCTGGTGATGGCTGGGTCTGGGTTCTGTCTCCTCCCTCTGGGCCAAGAAGCAGTCTGTGCCCACTGCCCACATAGCCCACTGAATCCTGGAAAAGCCCAGCAGGTACACAAGGGTGGACAGAAATGGAGATTGGGTTTAGATTTGCATGATGACCCAGAGAGAAGGGGAGTAGGTCAGGCTCTTAACAGCATGTGATTAAAGATCCCAGTTATTATGTCTGACGGGGGACACATCCCCACCGCTGGACAGGAGGGGGACCCCAAAGCCCTGATGTGGCCCAGGGTTGGAGGCTGATGGGAGTGGGGGAGCACCTCCTCCCAGTTTCTGTGCAGTGAGTCTCGTGGTTCTGGAAGATGGTGTCATACATCACCCAACATGCCTTTCCATGGGACCGGCCTGGCTGACAGCAGCCATTTATCTGAATGTCAGTGGCAGTAAACTGGTACAGAGGAGGGCAGTGGGGAAGGAGGGAACCACGGGGGTAAGGGGTGTTCCTTGAGAATTTCCCAGAGACCAGTCCACAACACCAGGCTGGAGGAGGGGGCAACTCTATGACTGGGGAGGTGACCCTGCCCATTGTTTTGAATCCCAGTGGGCCCTTTTCATTTTCTGCCTTGACATTGAATATGGAGGTACAGAGGGCCCACGAAGTTAGTTCTGTCCTGGGAGTCAGATGGGAGCTGTGTGGTAAGACACTTTGACAGGAGAGAAAGGTGACAGTCACTTAACCTCGTGGTCATGGGCATGAAATTTGGAGCCATAATCCTGGGGTGTTCATTTATTTAAAAGATAGTTCTTTATCTTGTACCGACAATATATCAATATCAGATTTTCCAGAACACAGTTCTAGCAGATAGTAGTCAAATAGTCACATAACCTAAAGTAAAAACATCAACACGAGCTGTGCGACCTTGGGCAAGCTGCTTAACCTTTCTGTGCCTCAGTGTCCTCAGCTGCAAAACGAGGCTAATAATCATAGCCACTTCAGTGCTGTGAAGGGATTAAGTGAGCTGTTGTAATTAAAGTGCTTAGAACAGTGACTGGCTCATGGATAATGCTCGATAAGCCTTAGCTGGCATTAATGTCATCAGTAATACTATGAAGGGTGCAGGAAATTCTGGGAGAGAACAACAGAGGAAGCCAGACTTTACTTGAGTGGCAGGGAAGACCCTTAGCTTAAGGGCAGTGAAGGCTCACAGGGCCCAAGGTCTCAGGCATTCCATACAGACAGGACAGCATGGGCAAAGGCCCTGAGGTAAGAAGGAGTCACTAAGACATCAAAGAGGCCTGGACTGTGACGGAAGAGCCGAAGTTTCTTGTTCTGATACATGAGCACAGCATACCTTCTGCAAAGCTGTTAAACGAGATGATGGGTTTAAAGTTTCCAGCACAAGAGCACAAGAACTCCATTGTGCTCTTGCATGATGACTGGGGGACCAAACTCAGTTTGTGGCATGCCACATTAAAGCCAGAAAGGACTTCTGAAGCCTTCAGTTTAAAGATAGAAACATTGAGGGCTTTGGAGCGATCTGCTGAAGATTTGTCTGTTGTGGGACTTGGTGTGATGAATGCAACCTTGAGGCACTCAGCTTGTTCTTCTGCAAGGTGGGAAGGATAGCACCTACGCAGAGGCATCCACAGTTAGAAGAGAGGCAGACACTTGGAGAGCCACAGGGTTGGGCAGGCCAGGTGAAGGGGGCAGGAGGTCTGGGTGGAAGTGGGAGCAGAGCGTGCCAGCGCCAGCTGAGGGGGCAGCCACACCCAGCAACCTTGTGGCAAAGGGACTCCGCTTAGGCTCAGTAGGCCAACTTCTCGGGGAAGCCCTAAATCCTGCTCTGTAAGTGTTGGAAATTAATTCAAGAGTTTTAAAGACACAAGGTGGCTCAAAGAAACTGTGTTTGTAGCTTGAATTTGATTTGTGGACTGCTGGTTTGCTGCCGCTGGTGGAAGGTCACCACTTGATAGGTGCTCAATAAATGAGGTGCCCTTCGTTGAGGGACGTGCTCTGCATCAATCTGCAGGGTCTCTCCATTGTCTCTCTCTGTGCTGCCTCCTGCTTACATGGAGATCAGATCTTTGAAAGCCCGGCTGGGGCCTGGGACCCAAGACCTAGTTCAGGAGGCAGCTGACACAATCCTCTTGCCTCCTCACCCCTCCTCTGCCCCCTCCCAGGAGGTCCCATCTTGCCAGGAAGGAACCGCCTGCCTGAGGACCCGGCATCGTCAAGCTGCAGGTGGCTGGTGTGGGAGGCACGTGTCAGCCCTGTCACCGCCACCGCTGCGCTCCCCTCCTGCCTGTGGCATCAGAAAACCCTGGGAGCCAGGTGACATGACGCCCCCGGAGTCGGCACCTGCCTCTGGGAGTGGCGGCCATGACTCAGAGAGGCAGCCAGGCTCGGATGCTGGCAGAGGTTCCTATGAAATGGCCAAAAAAGGGGCAGTGTGGGGTCAGAGCTGCATGGGGCCCTGGAGGGCAGTCCGGCAGTGTTCAGTGGGGAAACTGAGGCCCAGAGAGAGGAACTTCCCACAGCAGGGTGATGGGACTTCTGTTGGCTGGCTTGGCAGAATTGGCAGCTCTTTCTGTGAGCGCTTCCAGCCAGCCAAGACTGAGAGCAAAGACAGGGGCAGGACTGTGTTCCCTGGTCTTCCGTGTCCCCTGGGCCCTGAGGAGAGGGCGGCTCTGGAGCCTGCAGACTAGTCTCCAGGTTACAGCACCTACTGTCTGTCCTTTGGCAAATCATAGAACATCTCCAGGTCACTGTTTCATCATCTGTAAAGTGGGAACAAACCCTTTTCAAAGATCAAATTGTTACCGGGCAGGGAGAGAGGGGCACTCCTGGACCCCCAAATCTGCCTTCTCTAAATAGGCTCTGCCATCCACCGCATCGAAACAAGACATAAGAGCTTTAATGGAAAGGAACTTTAATACAATGAGTGTGCATTACAGAAAAGACAAAGAATATAATTTCTAAGTCAAACACCCAAAGTTACCCATCCCCTCGTGGGTAAAAGTCCACCCAAAAGGGACTGGCCCAAAGCAAGGCCTGAAAGCCCATCACATGCACCTTCTGGCCGGGACCCATAGAAAAGGGTCAGAAATGGCCAGACAAGTCTGGGAGGAAAAGAGCAAAATCAAAGTCAAGATAAATGCTGTCACCATTAATCTCCCCATGGGTCTCTCACCCACAGCTCTTTCATCCAGTCCAGGGCCAGAAGCAAACGCAGTTTCTTCACAAGTCTCTCTGCTCCATGTGGCTTCCTCAGGTCTCCTTCTGGCTCTCCATCCTTCTTCCTTCTTCCCCAGATTCCTTCTCCTCTCTTCAGTTCCACCCTCCTTCTGGGTGAGGCAGGGAACCTGGAACTTCCCCTTTTCCTGGGGACCTCCCTGTTACAAAATGAGAACTTAGGTGGCTCACAAATAAACTCTGCAATGCCAATGCAGGTGAGACCTGGGCAGGATGGCTGGACAGTGGGCAAGGTCCTGTGTGGTTGTGGACAGTGGGCTTTCAGTCTGGCTCAGAGTTTCCCGGTGTTCTCAGTAAAGAGAGACATGTGTTATGTGACTTGACTCCTGAAGTCCACGCCAGCTGAGAAGTTGCAAGTTGCCTGGGCGCGGGGGGGGGGGGGGGGCATCAGGGTGATTTGCTTCTATTGGTAGTGAGATATGAATGACTTCTCAGGGGATCCCCTCAAATCTGAACCCTGTGGGAACAAGTGTTAATATTCCCTTCTTTGTGCTTTAGCAAAAAGCACCTTCTCTAACTATTCTTGGGCTCATCCTCCAATAACAGCTGATGGCATCTTGGTCCAGAGACCCTGCCATGAAATAAAAAACCAGTTAAACCACTTCTCTGCACCTCAGTTTACTGATCTGTAAGTCGAGGTTGGGAGGTTATAGTGATGGCTACCTCTCTGGCTGTCTTGAAGATGAGAGGCGTCTCCTGCAGAGGACTTGGATGGGTGTCTGGCACACAGTAAGTGCTCAATAAATGGTGATCGCTCTTCTTACAGCAGGAATTCAATAAGTTCCGTGAACGCGTATCCCAGGGCAGTAAAAGCATTCTGTCTCCCAAACCTTTCCTTCAGTGCTTCTCGGCAGTGAGCTTTCTCCCCAAACCAAATTGGAACTGTGTGTGTGTTTTAATCAATTCCACGGTTTGTGGGAGCCAGAAAGCCCAGGTTAATGGAACGCTGCCGAAATCCCCTGTGAATTTCAAAGCCTCCTTGAAAGGCCTTTGCTTTTCTCTGCTCAGCCACTGGGAAACTGCTGCCTCCACTTGGGGAGGAGAAATTGAATAATTGATGCAATTTGAATAACACTAGGATTTGTAATGATATTGAAATGTAAAGATAAAAAGGGGCGTGAGCGGGCGCTGATAGCGGAAGGGGAAAAGTTGTTAATAGGCACTTAGGGGCTCATGTGGGGGGAAGCGCCACTGGAAATGCACGTTGAAAAGGCATTTAAGAGAGGAGGCGCTGGGAGGGGGTGGGCTGGGAAATCTCCACCCGATGAGGGAGAAAAACCATATTCATAAATAAGATGTGGAAATTTCTCCCGACTCAGCAGCACTAACAGTTAGAGAGTGGATAATTATTTAAATGCCAAATCATTCCCTTCATTAGAATCTCAAATCATATCTGAAGAAACTGATTGCCAGGGCAGGGTGGAGGAGAGGGCGGGAAAGGAGGGCGGTGACTGGGGGGGGGGGCAGGAAAGCCGGGAGGGGCTCCCCGAGGTCTCATCAACCCAAGGAGAAGGCCAGGTAGAATAGAATATTAAGGGAGATGGGACACGGGTTCGAAGTCAGACGGAACTGGGCTCAAGGCCTGGGTCTGCTAGACGTGCAGACTCCTGGGCCCACCTGGAAGGCAGAGCCTGGGAACGGGCCCAGGGCCCATAGCATCGCATCTTAGCTCACTGAGCCTCAGTTTTCCCATTTGAAAAATTGTAACAGGGTGGTCCCTCCCTAGGAAAAGGGGAAGTTCCCAGTTCCCTGCCCCACCCAGAAGGAGGGTGGAGCTGAGCAGAGAAAAAGGAGAGAAGAGAAGGAATGGGAGAAGATAAAAAAGAGAAGAAAAGAAGGAAGCGGGATGGAGAACAAGGAGACCTGAGGGAGTCACATGGAGCAGCAAGCCTGTGGTGAAGAAACCGGGCTTGTTTCCTGGCCCTGGACTGGTTAAGGCAGATGTGGGTGAGATACTGTTACGGGGCAGGGAGAGAGCACCCCAGAGCCCCCAAACCTGCCTGCTCCAAGTGGGTTCTGCCATCTGCCACGTCAAGACAAAACATATAAAACTTTAATGAAAAGGGACTTTAATACAGTGAATATACAATACGGAACACAAAGAATAGAACTTCTAAGTCAAACACCTGAAGTGACCCATGCCCTCGTGGGCAAAAGTCCACCCAAAAGGAATTGGCCAAAGCAAGGCCCGAAAGCTACCACAAGACTAAAGCACCTTCTGGCCGGGACCCATGGAAAAGGGTCAGAAATGGCCAGACAAATCTGGGAGGAAAAGAGCAACATCAAAATCAATATAAACACGGCCATGGTCACCTCCCTACAGGTCTCTCACCCACATCTGCCTTAACCAGTCCAGGGCCAGGAAACAAGCCCGGTTTCTTCCTCACATGCTTGCTGCTCCGTGTGGCTCCCTCAGGTCTCCTTCTGGCTCTCCATCCCGCTTCCTTCCTTTCTTTTTTTTCTCTTCTCTCCTTTTTCTCTGCTCAGCTCCACCCTCCTTCTGGGTGGGGCAGGAACCTGGAACTTCCCCTTTTCCTAGGGACCACCCTGTTACAATACCTGTAGGGAGCCGACTATGGCAGTGTTTATATTGATTTTGATTTTGCTCTTTTCCTCCCAGATTTGTCTGGCCATTTCTGACCCTTTTCCATGGGTCCCGGCCAGAAGGTGCTTTAGTCTTGTGGCGGGCTTTCGGGCCTTGCTTTGGGCCAGTCCCTTTTAGGTGGACTTTTGCCCACGAGGGGATGGGTCACTTCAGGTGTTTGATTTAGAAGTTCTATTCTTTGTGTTCCGTATTGTATATTCACTGTATTAAAGTCCCTTTTCATTAAAGTTTTATATGTTCTGTCTTGATGTGGCGGATGGCAGAACCCACTTAGAACAGGCAGGTTTGGGGCTTCAGGGGTGCCCTCTCCCCCTGTCCTGTAACAGATTTGGTGTCCTGTAACAAAATGAGTTAGTGAAAAGATCTACTGTGATTGTTAACTACTATTATTAAAGAATTCTGGAAGGCCAGACAAGAGGATTAGGGAGCTAGAGCTGGGAGGAAGGGAAGCCCCCAAAGAGCCTCAAGTCTGGCTCCTTTCTTTATCGCCCCCATTCTTCTTCCCCAACCTGTCCCCAGCCCTAGACTTGAGAGGTAGAGTCTGAGGCCGACAGGATAAGGGGCCGAGTTCAAGTTGAAGCAGCATATTGGAAGCAGGTCCATAGGGCAGTTCATTCCCATGGGTTCCCAACTCCCAGCCTGATCTGGTCTCACTCTAGGGTGCTGGGAGGTCTCCCCTGAGCCAGCTCAGCCTGGGGGCATCATCATCGGGTCTGTGATAACAGTCACTGGACAAGTCCAGTCAGTAGCAATTCAACAATTACCCCCAGGGATTCTGGGCTGGCTGCAACCTCCCTTGGTGATGGCCCCATGACCCCTCAGACACAAATGAGTGGAGTCCTGGAGCTTCGGGAAGGCCACAAGGAGCCCCGGGTGGGCTCAGCAGAGATAGGGAACTCCCCAGCAGATGTGCAACATGCTTTTGTGGGCTCCGGTTAGCCACCAGAGTAAGAGCAATCAGACACCAATACGCCTTTTGACTCATGGTGCCTGGTGGCTTTTACTCTGTATCAGACCCTGCTAAGCACTTTAGAACATTTAACTGTGATAAGAACCCTTTGAACAGAGTTGATAGGGAAACTGAGGCCCAGAGAGATGAAGTGACCAAGTTGTGCACCCAGAAGCTGTGAGTCTGAGCCTGAAGCCTGAGCCTCCCAGTATCCTGGGCTGCCTCAAGCCTCAGTCCACAGTCAGGGCCTGGCTCTCTCCCCACCGTGGTTCTTGGAGGTTCCTCAGGCGCCCGAGGTGAGGCCTTGCACAGCCCATGGAGTTGAAGTGGGAGCTGGGAAGCATATGGGGGGGCACCAGTCTCAATCTCACACGTCTCTCCTCCCTGCAGTCTAAGACCCTCCGACAACGTGCAAGCCCCTACAGATCTCCCTGCACCCTGTCCTACCCTGTGACCTCCTGGTCGCCACAGCTGTGTTTGGTTCCTCTTCCTCCTCAGTGGGCTAGGTGGAGACAGCTGGGAAGCCTTGGGGCCGTCAGAGGATCTGGCTTGGAGCCCACCCGCATGTCTGTGTGAGCTCCGTTACTTCCTTTCCCTCTCCCGGCCTCATTGGTAAAATAGAGACAGCGACCCCGCCACACTCATAGCCTGGCCCTGGCATGTAAGAGGTGTGCATTAAGTGTTTGATAATATTCATAAGACCAGTGCTTTCCAAGGAGAGAGACCCATTCTACCTGCTCCAGGATCACCTGGTGGAGCAGTTACAGGTCCAGTGGGTGGTGGCATAGTCTGGGGGCTGGGCTCCTGGAATCTGTATTTGGGACAAGAGTCCAAGTGGCCTCCCTGTGGGTGCTGCCCAGCACCCTTGATTCCTAGTGGGGTCGGCGGAGCCTGGGACAAGCAACTGAGCCTCAGATTCTCTGTACATAAAAGGGGACAGATGTTTACCTCTCAGGGCTTCTGAGTGCGGTGTAGGGCGTGGCACGCTATAGGAATACTCAGTGAATGAGCCTCCCTGTCCCACCACCCATGCCCCTTCCATGGAAGACTGAGTGTCAACCCCCTTAAAAGGAAAAGAGGGGTGTCCCCCCTCTCCGGAGCCTTGTCAGCAGGGCCCGCTCCAAATCGATCTTTTCCCCCGTTTTCTCATACAGTGTCAGCATCTCTCGGGGCGGGCGAGGAAAATGCCAGCGTCAGCACACTGTGTGCCCCAGCCAGACACCGCTGCTCTTTATTAATTAACCGCCAGATGTTAGTTTTGCATCTTTTATCAGAGGGAGGTTTATCACCAGGACCCTGTATGTCAGGCCATTAGGGAAAGGCAGGAAGACATCCCTTGGGGGACTCTGGAGCTGGTGGGGAGCCGGGAGGGAGGCGAGAGGCAGGCATCAGACTCCCTCCCCTCCGGGCACAGGGCCCCCAGCCCAGAGCCCTCTGCCCTTGGTGCCTCCCCCATGCCTCTCTGTCCTGTCTGCTGTGACCACATGGCCCTTCCAGGGGTGCCCATGAAACAGCTACTTGTGCGCCAGTTCACCGGGCAACCAAAGTGAGCAAAGCAGTCCCAGCCCCAGCTCTCTGCAGCTCGCAGTCTGCTGGAGAGACAGCTGCCAGCCAGAAAACCCGGCTAAGCAACATCATGACAAATTGCAAATTGTGATCTGTGTCACGAAGGAAACTGACAAGGTTCCCAGAGAGGGCGGTAGCCAGCAGGGGACCTAATTTAGATGGAGCCGGCTCCCTGGGGAGGTGGCATTTAAGTGTCGTCATGCAAGAGAAGCCAGGGGCAGAAAGTTCAGTGCCAAGGACAAACAAGGGCAAAGGCCCCGGGCAGGAGCTGGGCAGGAGCTGGCACAGCAGTGTAAGGACCTGAACAAACAGCTGAGAGGCTGGAGCTGGGCCAGAGAGGCAGCCCTTCGGTGCTGGGGTTGGCTGGCTCCAGCCAGGGGTCCTCGTGCGGCACAGGGAGGAGCATGGATTGCACATGGTGAGGGCACCGAGGAGCCACAGCAGGCTCTTGAGCAGGGCAGTGATGTGATGACCGGATTTTGCCTTTAGAAGGCCCTTTCTCTGCTCCGCTCCACAGGGTAGGGATGGATGGAGGGGACGAAAGAGCACAGGGAAACCACTAGGTGGTCAGTTTCTGAGAGCTGGCGAGACCCGACAGTGACCTCGCATGATGTAGCATTGATCAGGCCAGGCAGTGTCACATTCAAGAAATGTTTAAAAGCAGAAGTGGGTGAGGAAGAGGCGTGTCTAGGGTGACTGTAAGCACCCGCGGCTTCTCCTGCTCCCAGCACCCTACAAGGCTGTAATTACAGACTGTCTGCAGTCCATGGATGAAGACTTCGAGGCCAGGGATGCTCAAGGTCACACAGCTAGGAGCAGCAGACCCTGGTATGAACCAGCTCTGCCTGGGGCTGTCTTTCCTGCTCGTGGCTGCCCTGATCTTGTAGCTTCATAAATGCCTGCGCTCCCCTCCCCAAGTTGCCCAAGGGAAGCCCTGGGTGGAGCAGAGCGGTCCCATCTGACCTGATCAGGCAGGGATCGATGCGCTCCAATTATTTTTAATTTTGGGGAACAATATAATAGTTTATTTTTACATCATTTTATGCCTTTCTCCATCTCAGTTGTAATCCCCGTGGGCTTCCCATCACCAGCTCACCCGTGTGCCATCACCATAGTCCTGTGCACTTCCCCCCCAACCCCGTCCCCATTTTTGATCCCATTCCCCATTCCACCCCTGTAAAATGGTAAAATGTCTCTGGTATATAGTTGTTCATTATTATTATTATTATTATTATTTTCTCACCTGGTCCTTTATACTCCTGCTATGAGTGAAACCATCAGTATTTTTCCTTTTCTTTCTGGCTTATTTCACTAAGCATGGTCCCTTCCAGCGCCATCTGTGTTGTTGAATGCACCCCAATTTTTGACTGCCCTGCTTCACCTGGCCAGGCCCTTGATTTGTCTGGGGTACAACAAATGCCACCTCCTTTCACACAAGCAAGGTGCCTTTGCCCCAGGGTATTATTTTCTGCCTGGTCCACTTGTCACCCGATAAACAGCTGATTATTTCTCCTCCCAGTTCAGCTTCTGATTTGCACACAATAAATATCACTCCCAGGAAGTGTGATGTGTGTGCGTGTATGTTGGGGGGTTGGAAAACAATACTCAGGGCTCATGTCTTATTTATGAAAAATAAACAGAAATGCAAGTTCGCATAATCAACTCGTTGTTAATCTGGCCCTCCGTCAGCTTTGGACTGTCACCAGGCCTCTGTGTGCGCCTGCCATGGCTGCATGCTTAGGCTGTGGGGGACACCCCGTCAAGATCTCATTCGGTTTGAGGCATAAACTACATCAGGAGGTTTCTGAAGGCTTCCAGGAGGCCTCCCCAGAGAGATTTAGGGAGTCCGGTTCAAGGAATGGGACAGAGGCATTTATCCCCAACAACTTGACAGAGGCCATTTTTTGTTTAATGACCAAAATAAGTTTGAATCATCAAAAATACCCAGCCACTGTACCCGCAGTTTGCGCCATTTGCAATGACATCTAAATGTCACATACTTTCAAGCTGGAAAAGCAAAACGGAAAAAACTTTCAAAAGTCAAGCATCAAGGTCACACACTGATTAATAAATGCCAAAACTTTAACTTGGGACTCTGACTCCAAAGCCCAAGTCAATGCCACTTCACAGTGCTGATTCCTGCAAGGACAAGAACGCGAGATAAATATGGTGAGTCACTGCCCTCCAGCTCCTGTTATTTGCTACAAAAACTGGGACCAGAAAATAAAGGGACTGGCCATGGTCATACTCAAAACCACGTCAGAGCTGGCATTCAAATCCCGGCCTTAATTGTGTGTGTTCAAATAACAACTTTTTATACGCTGACCTTTTCAAGGAGCAGGGGTTTAGGCAGAGCAGAGCAGAAACAGCCTGTCTTGGCTCAGGGATGATCAGATCTTTTTATGGGGTGGCTGGACAGACTAGAAATCAGTCTGCGGTCCCAGTGCTGGGTTCTAAGTGAGTTCCTTTGTTCTTCTCCAAGTTACATAAGCTGGGGCTAAAATACCCAAGATGACTCTTCAACTCATGCATCTGATGCCTGGGCTCCGTGGCGGTAGGGGCGGAGCTGGCTGGGTAGCTCCCTCCTCTCCAGGCAGCCTCTCAGCTTAGCTGGCTTGGGCTTCCTCACAGAAAGGCCGTCTCAGGCTTGTCAGACTTCCGACATGGTGACAGACTCCCCCCAGAGTAAGCAGCTGAGTCTTGGGGTGTTTTTTATTTTGGTATACTTATTTGTTTTTATGAGTAGGTTGCTTTCATACAAACACAAATGATGAGATGTGGTGTAAAAATTTGAACAATTTTTAAAAAGCAGAGATTGGAGCAAAAAGAATCACTCAAAATTCCACCACACAGAATGAACATTTGTGAATCTTAGTAAAGGAATTGTTCTGCAACACATAAATACAGATAGAAGGATGGGTGGGTGGGTGGATGGATGGATGGAGGGATGGATGGACGGATGGATGGACGGACGGACGGATGTGGATGGACAGATGGATGGATGGATGGATGGAGGGATAGATGGATGGAGGGATAGATGGACGGATGGCTGGATAGCTGGGTGGATGGGTGCTTGGATGGATGGGCAGGCAGGAGGATGAATTGACACAGGGCTGGGTGAGTTACAGGTGGGTGGACAGTTGGGAGATGGGCAAGTGACGCTTGGTGGGTAGATGGCTGATGGATGAGTAAATGGAGAAAACAAAAGACAGAAAGAAGAAAATAGTTCTGACTGTTGAGGATTCTAAGAGTGAAGAAAGAAATGAAGGTACTAAATGTGCAAAAACAAGGAGAGAGCTGTCTTTCTAGCTCTCACTCTGCTCAGCAGCTTTGACTGAATCTAACTAGCTGCAGAGTCAGTTCCCAAGTCGAGGGTGAGATTTTCTGGAAACACGCTGCTTCCCTTGGGTGAATTATTTTAGAGGAGGCTTACCCCTGCCTGCACCCTCCTCACCTTCCTGAATTTTCCTGGAACTCAGATTCTCATCCTTCCCTGGCCTCCCCTGACTCCCTCTGCCTACAGGTGAAGTTCAGACTTTTACTGCTGCTACTATCACGACCACTAATACTGCTATTATTTTCACCACTGCAATTACTACCGTTTCCATTACTGTCAGTACCGTGACTGTTGTTAATACTGTGATGCCTACCACTGCCACTGTTGCTCTGGCTACTGCTACTACAGTTACTACCACGATCCTATTACCACAACCACCCTTCCTCCCACGGTCACTCCCACTATTGCTGCTGTTACTGCCACTGCTGCTACTGTAGTTGCTACTACTAGTAGTATCACCGCTAATGACTCTACTAGCCCTCCTAGGACGATTCCTGCGACGAGTATACTCCCTCTCTTTCTTTTTTCCCTTCTATTGTAATTTTTATTGTTCTCTAAACAATTTTATTACAAAGGTAGCATATAGAGAAAAAGTAGGGCTGGTTTTGAAGGGAAATTAAAGCTCACCCCCAAGTAGCTGCAGAGGTGAAAACCCCACTAGGCACCCTCTCTGCAGAGGATGATGGCCCCTCTGTGGCTGGGCAGTGTCTGCCTCCTTTCTGACTAAACTCCAGTCAGGCTCATCCTCTCCCCTTCCCGCCTCCCCCTACCTCTGGGCCTTTGCATGGGCTGTTCCTTCTGCTGGGCATCACCTCGCCCCTGTCCCTTCATGGTCCCTCTAGGGAGCTGAGTGAGAGACGCCCTCCAGGCCCCAGACTGTTCCCTGATAGAACACAAGGCTCTCTGCCTCTGTGGTAAAGCCTTGTTTCCTGTCTTCTCCACTGTTGAAAGCAGAGACTAGGGTTGCACCAACTGTCTGCCCTTGGCACAGGCCTGCCACATAGAGGGGTCTCCTTGTGTTTGTTGAGTGAGTGAGTGAGTGACTGTATCCTTCTGGGAAGGTTTCCTAGAAGATGTGGCATGTGAACCTTGCTCTCATGGCAGAAGGAGAAGAAAACACTCAGGATGGGGCCAGGCAGCTTTGCTGTACCAATGGGTGTGTCTCTTGCACTGACCTTTGGTCTAGGCAGTCACTGGAGCCCAGGACCCCCACATTTGAGTCCCACCAAGCTCCCAGGGTGTGCGTCAGGAGACCAGGCTGCTCCCATCCTGCCCACACTTCCCCCTAGACAACATCAGACATAAGAATCAGGGCTCCTCTGTGAGCTATTGATTTTTCATAACAGCCTACTGACAGACAGGCGAACAGTTCACCTTTACGCATCCTTGTTAACGGTGCAGCAAGAGATACATCACCATAATGACCCCCATTTTGCTGGAAAAGAGAAATAACAGAAAATGTAAATTATTTCATTGTGTGAAGTGAATGTGATAACTAATACACTATGGAAATTAGCATTTTGTTTGGAGACACCTAGAGCACTGGGCTGTACCTTCAGAGGAGGCAGACCAGGGGCTGCCTGGAATTGAAGCGGTGAGCTCCCTAGAGCCCCCAACTGGTCAGAGCCCACCCAGGAGACTTCCCAAAGCAGAGATGGGTTGCGGAGCCAAATGTGAGCAGAGGAGCAGGGCCTTCGGGCATAGGTGCTGACTTTCTGGCTCTTCATGGGAAAGAGGTATAAGGATGTTTGTGGCAAACCTGAAAAAATGCATAAAGCTGCAAACAACCTATGTGTCCACCAGCAGGGGAATGGTCAAATGCAAATCATAACACATCCATTTGGGCAGAGTACTATGCAGCTAGGAAAAAGGGTGGGACTGTTCTGTGTGGACCATTGAGAAGAATGTACATGAGCTACCAGTGAGTGGGGGAACACATTATAAGACCATTACTAGTGGGGTGCCATCTGTATACAGGAGAGCACAGATGTGTTGGTGTGCATTAGAACCATTCATGCATAGAAAGTGACGCAAGATGGTCCCAGTGGCTCTCTGTGACGGGGTGGGAAGTGAGACTAAAAAGAGGGGATGGTGCAAGCTTTGGGTTTTCCTTTCACCCGCTCTTGTGCTCATTCAGTTTTCATTTTACTGCATGCAATTACTGCGTGCAGAATTGTTTCATTTTAAAAGTTCAGGAAAAAAATCAGCTTAAGGGGGAGATTTCATATTTTCCTTTATATCTGTTCTTATGGTTTGAGGTCTTTACAACAACCAAGATATGTGTAAATATAAAAATAGAATGCAAACTTTTAAAAGAAGAAAATGTTGGCTTCGGTGTCAGACCAGCCTAGTTCTCAAGCTTCCACTGAGCAGCGAAGTGATAAGAGGCAAGTCCCTCAGCCTTTCTGCATTACTTTCATCCAGCAATAGAGGATGTCCCTCGCGTGTGCAGAGTAAAACGTCATTATAATCTTTGTCATCCCATCAGCAGAGAGGGCCAAGCCCCTGATCACACTGTACTGAAGTCAGCCCACTTTTATTTTTGTCGCAGAAGCAATTATACTCTGCAGGGTGGAGTGTTCGTGTCCCTCCTGTGACAGGCCCTGTGAAGCTGGTTTAAATGTTGTCAGCCAAGATCCTCCAAAGGTTTCTAAGGATGTAACTTACTTATGTCAGCTGGGACCCTTTAAAGGTTTCTAAGGATGTAACTTATTTACAAATGGGATTTCAGGTGGTAAGTTAGCATATATAAAGTAGGAATGGGAACATTTTGGTTGCTTTCAGAGTAGGTTCTTTATACTCAGTAGATATCTACAGCCTCAGGCTTTTGTGCTTTCTCCTGATTTTGATGACAATATTCCAATTCCTTTTGGGGAGACCAGCCTCCCCCACTTCCAGTCCCACCCCTCCACTAGCGGTAGGCCTGGATCCAATGCCAAAGCTGTTCTTCTGCTTGGCATGGCCGCCCTCCTGTACTGGTTGGATGACTCTCATGCTCCCTCTAGAGAGTCTCCTGAGTGCATCACCCCTTAGGTTGGGCAAGAGGCCTCCTCCAGGCCCCCGACTGACTGTTCCCTGATGGAGCACAAGTCACTCTGCCTCTGTCTACCTGTCTTCTCCACTGTTGAAGGCAAAGATTAGGGCTCACCAACTGTCTGTGCTCAGCACAGGCCTACCACATAGTAAGGGATAGTGTTTGTTGAGTGAATAAGTGAACGTATCATTCTGGAAGGGTTTTCTAGAAAATATAGCATTCAAGCCTTCCTCTTATAGTGGAAAGGAAAGAAAGCACTCAGAATAGATCCAGGCATCTTGTCGACGGCCACAGAGAAAGGCTTGGGGATCAGATTATGGCAATATGAGGCCAATCTGGCTTGTGACTTCGATGCCAACTGCAGAGAGAAAGCCAGCCCTTTTCTCTGCAATTTGAACCTAAGATGGGGTAGGGTAAGCCTCCTCAGTGTTTAAAAGAAGCCTATAATGCAAAAGGCAGAGCTGAGGGATGGCAAATCTCGAACTCTAGTAACATGGCCAAGCCTCTGAATCACACTGTACCTGAAGTCAGCTCATTTTTTTGTTGTTGTTGCAGAAGCCATTATGCAACCAGAGGTGCCACAGGATATAATATATTTTAATTATAAAGCCACCTAGGAAATACAGTGAAGCTCTTTTGACCGACATAAAACTTGAAGTCAGGATTTAGGAGGGCCTCCCTCCCTTCTTTGTAGCATCTCCACATCTAATTTGTTTTTCTACTTGGTCTTGGTTGCCCAAGATCCAGAAAACCCTGGCTCCCAGGGAAGCATTGCAGGGGTTCAGTGTTAGGCTTAGACAGGGAAGCAAGTGGCCTGGATTTCCATCCCTCGCCTGGTAGTCAGCTCTCGAGGGACTTCACAAGTCAGTTGACCGGCTGTTTCCTAGCACCAGCCTCATAGGAGAGGTGGAGCATTTAGCTGGTCCCTGACACGGGGCAGGGGTGAGCTTACTAGTCGGCCCCATTCTGACTCGTTGAGCATCTGTGCTGTGCCTGGGGCTGTCAGCTTCCCCAGAATAAGACTCCACCTGCCCTGCTGGTTTCACGGACAAGGGAGGGTGGCGCAAGCTTTTGCAAAGCCTATTGGCAACTGCTTATCTGGGTTAAGGATTTTTCTGGGTAGTGACTGCAGGGGCCAGAGAATGCCAAGAGAATTTTAGGGAAGTGAGTTTGAGTTCAACATGTGGTACATGCTGCAGTGCGTGGAATTTTCTAGAGGAGAAAATGAGCTACCTGTGTCAGGAGAGGTTCGCCATGAGCTGGACTGTCAAGTGAACATGGTAACAGGGACAGCAGCCCCAATGGAAGGAAGGCTTCACTCACTCACTCACTCACTCATCAGATACTCACCGTGACCCAGGCACTGGGCTGATCATTCCCAGCTCTCAGATTAGGTCGTTTCATAGCCCACTTCTTACTCTCCTAGGGGGGACTCCTCCTGCCTTCAGGGGACTGGGTCATGTCCATCCTCTTGCTGAGGATGGGCGTCTAAGGGTGGCCTCTCAGGTGCTTTGGCAGGCGACCTGGGGGGAGAGATGGGAGACAGCTCCATTCATCTTGTCTTCCCCTTCCTTGGTGGAAGCAGACAGAATAAAGGAGAGGGACACACCTCATCCTCTCCCAGGTCCGGTTTCGGGGCGTGATAAATGGGATTAAAGTGAGCAGCCAAGCAGGGTCCCCCTGTGCGCTCTCATTTCTCTCAGCTGCCCTCCCTGGTGGTTGTGGGTCCGCCCAGGCAGACAGCTTGGCCCTGGCCACAGCGAGTCCTCCCCCTTTACCTGTACCCCGCCCCGCCAGGGTCCTTGACTGTGCTGCTGGCGAGTGGAGGTGGAGCCAGCGGGCACAGGGATCAGTGGAAGTGTCTTTCCTGCAGTGGGCAGGTCAGACGTCTCAGGCAGGGGCAGAGCACATGCCCCCGGGCGCGGGGAGAATGTGTGCCATGCCCAGAGGCCCTGGAAGGTCCTTGCTCCCTGGAGCAGGAGGCTGCCTGCAGCCACTGAGTGTTTTCTGGGTGCCCGATGATGAGGTCACCACCACCAGCAGCAGCCTCAGCACAGCCCACAGCACCTCCACAAGTGGTTCTCTTGTCTTCCCATTTGCAGAAGAGAAGCGTGAGGCTCGCGAAGCAAACAGTATTGACAAAGTGGCAGGCCCGTCTAACTTCAGCGCTCCTGTCTACATGTTGGGGTACTCACCTCCCCAAGCCCCCCCAGGGTGGTTTATGCCCATTTCATAGGTGCAAAAACAGAGGCCCAGAGAGGCAAAGTCATTGGCCCAAAGTCTCATGTAAGCTGAATCAGACCTCTGCCTGACACCCCCTGCCCTCCAACCCTAGGGGCTCCCCTTTTGTTGTGACCTCCCTGAGTAAGACCCTGAAGAAGACACTGCAGTAGACAGGTTCATTTCTGGCTCGGGGACTAATGGGTGTAGTGGTGGGAAGCTGCTATGGACTCCCCTCTTCCTCTGCAGCCTGGGGGTTGCCCCCCCAAATATCTGTAAGGGGCGGCTGGTGTAGCAATAAATCCTTATGTTTCTCCCTTTAAATGTAAATGGCAGATGAGTGGGATGTTATGGATTGCAAAAAATAAAAAGCAGCAGAAAAGTAATTTGCATTAGCAATGTGTGCAGCTCTCGACAAAATTACAAGAGACAAAGATTCCCCAACTCTAGGTTAAATTCCGGATCCAACCTTGTACCTCGACCTTGGACCTTGGGGGCTCACAGAGGATGTTTGAGCTCCTCACATCCCACTGAAGGTTAGAAGATCAGTCCCTTTCCCCTCTCCCTTTCTCTTCTTCCCTCCCTCTCCCTTACATCTCCTTCTTGTCTCTCTTCTTCCCTAACCCCTTCTCCCTTCACTCCCTCCCCCTCTTTTCTCTCTCCCCAACCCCCAAGAACCCTGCTGCTATACTACACCAGAGAGGCAGTTTATAAAGCAGATGTTTCTTGCAAGGTTTCACACAAGCTTGGTGCCTCGCCAAACGATATAGTAATTGGAGGCTGCGTTTAATTACTGATCAATGTAAAGTTGAGACCAGACAGGCCTGGAAGCTGCCTTTGGTCTAGACACTCCCCTCTGCTTCAAGAAGGCAGGAACTCCGGTCCTTCGTGGCTCAGTCCCTCCCGAGTCAAGGCCCAGGCAGTGGCAAGGAAACCATATGTGGGCTTGCAAATAGTTACTGGCCTCTAGGAAGTGGCTTTGGGGAGAAAAGACTAGATTTTGCTGTAGTTGTTGATTTGCCATCCCATCATTGTTGCTGCCTAGTCTGTGCCTGGCACTGGGGTCCAAAGGATAATAAATTTCTCCCAGTAGCTGGTATAGTAACCATCCTTCAGGTTGGCCCCAGTGATCATGCCTCCAGGTAGTAGTCACCACTGGTATAGCCCTCTCCCATGTGATGAGAGCTGCTCTGTGTCACCAGCAGTGCAGAAGTGATATCTTGTCACATCCAAAGCCTAGCTGTTAAAGATATGGAAGCCTTTGCCTTGCATTCTTCAACCTCTCATGCTAGGGGAAGCCAGCACCACATCAGGAGAACACTCAGGTAGCCCCACAGGGAGGCACACAGGAGGAGGAACGAGACCCACCTTGGGGACTGGAACTCCCAGTCTAACCAAACCTTCAAATGAGCCTGGCTGACATCGTAGTTGCAAGCTCATGAGAAAGATGGAGCCAGAACCCCTTGTTAAGCCACCCCCAGGCTCCTGACCACAAAAACTATGAAATACTAAGAGGTAGTTGTGGTAAAGCCTCTCAGTTTTGGAGTCAGGTAATACAATAGCCATGTAAGAAGGAAACATATCTAGCCATATTATCACATGATTATGTGACATGTGGATATGCATATGAATTTTTAATATATTGATAATATGTTTTATATATGCTACAATAAAAATATAATCACAATAAATGTGAATGAGTTAAATTCACCAATTAAAAGAAAAATATATTTCATTCTTCCCTCACAATAATCCCATGAGAGAACTTTTGTTAAATCTACTTTACAGACGATGATTTGGAAAGGACACTTGCCCAAGAACTCCCAATTCAGGAGTCATACGTTGGAATTCTGCTGACTGTAAAGCCCAGAGCTCTAACACATAATAGTGGAAACCAAGACTCGGAAAGGGTAGTGACTTACCCAAGATCACATAGCAAGTCATTTCAAAACTGGAACCAGAACTGAACACCTTATATGGCATCTACTCCGTGACCGCTATCAGAGTACAAGGATCTCAGGAGTCCTCTGTCTGTGTAGCTGGAGAACTCTGGCTGTGGCCAGAGAGACTCTGTGGGGTCAGGTGAGGGAGCCTCCTCAGGGAGTGAATACCAGCACAAAGCCATGTGCAGAGGTGTAGAGATTGGAGGTGGGGGGACCTCGATGCAGTGAGCTGAGCTCCAGTAATTACATCAGGGCCAGCAGCGTAATTTGTATCTGGGTGATGAATGTCTGTGTTTTCGGGCCTGATTGCCCTATTTACATTTGGAATTTGCTGATCTATTATTAATGTTCCTGGAGGCCAGGGCGATGGGCAGGAGTAGCTGGGGAGCCCCCTCCCTACTGATCCAGAGAACACTAGCTCCAGCCTGCCTGCTCTTTGTGTCACCCCAGCTTCACAGGACTCTTGGATGGATTGGCAGAGGGACTGACCTGGGGTCAGACCTCCCAACCACTGGAGACCCACAAACACACCCTCAGATGCACAAGTTCACACACATAATGACATGCACATCCTCCTCTTCCCATAGGCCCCTTCGCACAAATATGCATATCCATGAAATACATGCAGACATACTCATGCATCAGTGTGCACACTGCTTTGGGCTCAATGTGTGTGTCCCCTTCCCCAGAGTCATCTGTGGAAACTCCCAGTGTGATGGTATTTGGAAATAGTGCCTTTAGGAGGTAGTTAGCCATAAATGAAGTCATGGGGGTGTGTCCATCTCATGATAGAATTAGTGCCCTTGTTAGAGTTGACACCAGAGAGATCTATGACTCCCTGTGCACACAAACCAAGGAAAGATCATGCAAGCCCAGAGCAAGAAGGCAACTCTCTCCAAGCTCAACTTGCACATTGAAGTTAATCTCCTTAGGGCCCTCCCTGGTGGCACAATGGGTTAAAGCACAGCACTGTGAAGCTACCTGCAGCTGCCTCTGTATGAGTTAGATCCCCAGCCAGGGAGCGGACCCACACGGCGCGGCAGACCTCTCCTGTCTCACCCACTGCTCCCCTCAGCAGTGTACTTCATCGATCTGCTTTTCTGCTCCCCACTCTGTCTCTGGTGAATCCTCTCACCTCCCCTGCACCTCTGGCCTGTACCCCAGTTCTGTATGTATAAATAAATCTTAAAAAAATAAAGTTAATCCCCTTGGCTATACGAAGCCAGACACTGTCCCATTCCCAGCCATGTGGGTCCTTGCCTGCAGGCCCTGTGAAAGGTAGGGAAACTGAGGCCCAGTGTGTAGGGGAGGTGAGGAGAGTTCTTGAGTCACCAAGGTCAGCCCTGGAGCTGGACGTGGTTCTGAGAGCTGGAAGCTAGGCTCCTGGTTACTTGAGGTTGGGCTGGGACAAGCAGCATCTCTGCAGTCTTCTCTGCTGGGAGCCAAGCAGGCCTTGGCAGCTGAGCAGGGCACGGACAGTGCCAGGGTCACCAAGCCGACTCCAAACATAAATAAATATTATAGATAGGTAGATAGATAAACAGATAGATAGATAAATAGGTAGGTAGGTAGATTAGATAGATAGATGATAGATTGATTGATAGATGATAGGTAGATAGATTGATAGATAGATTAGATAAATAGAATGTTATGTGAAAACCCCAAAGTGGAAATAAGTGCTACCTTCTATTTAGTAGCTACTACATACCAAGAATTTTCATCTATTTTCATTGTCACAACCAGGAAGCCAAGACAGGGGAGCTAAGAGGGTGAGGACAGCAGCTGAGCACCACCCCTGACCCCTGCGTACAATCCAGCACCTCCCGGAAGAAGCAGAGTTGAGAAAAATAGGGTTAGAAACTGCAACAGGTGGGGAGAGCCGAAGGCAGCGACCTTGACTCCTCCAAGGGAGAGCAGGGACCCACCGGCCGTGGCTATGGCAGCAAAATCACCCACTGTGCCCTGCAGCAGGATCCCCATTTCCCTGGGATCCCAGGGAAGGTCGGGCAGCAAGCGCATTAAATAAGGCTATAAATTTGTCATGAAGGGCTGGAAATGAACAGGGCTTATCATTTATGGATGGAATAATTAAGCCACTGCATTTGGCAGTTCACTGAGGCCGAGGCCTGGACACCAGGCCTGGGCAGCTGCGAGGCTGGGGCCAGTTTGGGGTGTCTGCAGTCATCCTACTCAACCTACAGCACCTCACACCAGCCTGGGACCTGGGGACTCCTGCAGCTGCCAGGGTGGCAGCAGGAAAGGAAGTCAGAGCAACCCCTCCCTCCTTTGCTCCCCCATCCACGCTTGCAGAAGCACTCTGGCCAGTCCCTGGAGACACCTGCTTAGATGGTGGGGTTGGACCTGTGCTCTCCTGAAATGACAGCAAGCACGAGGTCTAGACAGACGTCAGTTGAAATCTTGACTTTCTTATACTTTGACTATGCGCCCCTGGGCTGGTCACAACACCTCCCTGAGGGTTGGTTTCTCTCTCTAAAATGGGCAAAATAATACACTATAGTAGGTTAAAGGGAACAATAGTTATAAAGTACATAACAAGGGTCTGGCTCATAGGAAATACTCTATAAATCCAGCATCTTATTCCTTTCTCCTGACAGGTAAGGTAGGCAGGAATCAGGCTCAGAGAGGGAAAGGAACTTGTCCAAGGATGCACAGCAAACAGCCCAAAGTGGGAACCTACTTCCCTCTCTAGGGGTTTCTGTCATCCTCCAGTCCATTTGCCAACAAAAAGTTGAGCTCTCTGTCCCCTGCCTGCCGCCAGCTGCCCAGGTCAATAGAGGAGAGAGGTGATTGTGAAGGTGATCACATCCCTGATACTTAGAGAACTCTTACAGCCAAGCACCCTTCCAGGGCCTCCGTATTTATTCCCCACATGGCCCTCAAAAGCAGGAGCCCTTACTGTCCTCCCCATTTCTGAGGCGAGGGCCCAGCCTCATGCTCAGGCTCTCAACTTGAGTCACTCAGCCAAAGGGTATACATGTGATGTTCTGTGTCCCAGCAATGCCAGTCATGGGGAGAAAGTGGCAAGTGAAGTCACTTGACTCAGCCAGTAAGTTCCAGCATTCCAACTTTGAAGTTCCATGTTCTCAAATGGGTTCCAGACCCATTTTACAGATGGGAAGACTGAGGTCCAACTACCAGAGAGAGACCTCAGGACTTGCCCACCAGCACCCCCAGGGCCTGTCTCATGGGTGGTGGACACCAAGGTTGGTGCTTCTAGAAAGACCTTGGGCACCTGTGTTGGGGTGGAGTCTGGGCCCTTCTTGCTGCTCTACCCCACCCACCCTCCATCACCATGACAACCATGCAGGTGAGCCTCATCACCGCTAATCCTCTAATTACCAGCCACCTCTTCAATCGGCTGTAATTACTTTGGGGACACAGTTAACCTCTCATTAGGAACGCACGGCCGCTCTCTCCAAAAGCGCAGCGGTGACATGCCTAGTAATTTACCGCCCCGGCTCACTGGGCCGCTTTGTGTTTAACTCGGCGCCATCGCATCCCTGTCATTACTCCAGCCTGGTTGTCATGACGATTAATCATTCAATCCCTCATCAGCAACTTTTGCCAAATGTCACCCTGCTCTTGATCAAAATCCATCCTGCAGCCCAGACACTGGGGGACTAATGACTTGGAAATAGGCTTCTCCATTCCTGAGAGCTTTTCCCCAAGACTCCTCAGCTCCCTCCAGAGAGGAGGACCTGAGCTCAAGATGGTGATGGGCGGCGATGGTAGTAGAAAAAATTGGCATGTGTTGACTGCTCGCTCAGTGCAAGGCCTTTGGGGAGCCCTGGCACAGTGAACTCAGACTGTTTCCTGGAAAGGGAAACTGAGGCTCAGGGAAGCTGAGTGGTTTGCTGGCAAGTCAGTGTGGAGGGATTCGAATTCAGGCCCACAGGACTCCAAAAGCCAAGCTATTTTTGCCAAGGATATTGATCATCACCTACTAGCACCCTACTACATCAGGATTTTTAAAAAGATTTGTCTATTTATGCATACAAGACATGAGGGTGTAGGCAAGAGGTATGGGGGGTGAGAGGATTCATCAGAGACAGAGTGGGGAGCAGAGCAGGCAGATTGATGAAGTACACTGCTGAGGGAGCAGCGGGAGGTCAGGAGAGGTCTGCTGGGCCACGTGGGTCAGCTCCCTGGCTGGGATCAAACTCATGCCACAGTGGCTGCAGATAGTTTTATAGTACTGAGACCCAACCCTTTGTGCCACCAGGGAGTCCCCATATGTAGGAATTTGGAAATTAACTAGCTTCGTAGTTCATAGCAAAAAGCCTTAAGTGTCCACCCTGGACATGTTTGGTTAAGGAGAGCGGCTAACTGTCAAGAACACTTATGTCCCAAATAACACAGCAGCAACATCCAACAGATAGCATCTCAGGGCCCAGCCAGGGAAACAGGCTGAAGCATATGGGTTTATGACGTGATCTTTAAGACTTGAGGTTCTTGACCTGGAGTCCTTGGAGTTTTAGGGGGGATTCAGTGGTCTGGGAGCTTCCTGAAAATGCAGGCTACTTTGTGACGGCCTGTGAGTATGGGCATTTTTTTAGGGAGATCTTCGGAAAATTAAGACCTGCTCTAGTACATTCCTTCTAGCTTTCCCACATAACCTTATTTTACAGAAAGGGAAACTGAGGCCCAGAGAGGGGCCATAGCTTGCCAAAGTTCCACAGCAGTGTAGGGCAGGGCCCACTGGTGAACCATTTAGGTGGCCAGCCTTGTGCAAGGGGCAGAAATCTTCCTTCTGCACAGTGTCTTCTAATCCCTCGTCCCCAGTCTCCTGAAAAAACCCAACCCCTACCCTGCTACAGGAATCTTTCGGAGGCCCCTCCCGGGGACGTTCCTGCTGGCTGGGCCGCCAGCATGTGTGAGACATAATTACAGCACGTTGTAAATGGCATTAACAGACTGTCACAGCAGCCACATGGTATTAGCAAACGGCTCTGTCTTCATCATGCAGTCCCCGCAGCCCCTGGGCTAGAGCACTCCCCAAGGGGTCTTCTTCCAGATCCAGGTTGCACAAGTCTCCTAGCAGGGGACTGGGAGGTGGGGGGTGGGGGTGGGGACAACTCAGGCCTGGAGCTTCTCCCAAGGTTTTCTGAAATCTCAGCAAAGGACTGAGTGGAACTTTTGGGACATCTGGTTGGTAAGCCTGTTTCAGCTTTGAAGAACTAACCTGTTTTGGTAGCAACTTACCTGCCAGGTGCTCTGGGATGTAATCTCATTCAAACCTCATAACCATGACCTGAGAGAATATTGGTTTCCTCCTCCACTTTAGAGATGAGCTAACTGATTCTCACAGGGGAAATGGGACTGGCCCAAGGTCCTCCAGCTAATGCAGGAGGCAGTGATTGGATGGATTCGAACGGGGAGCTGATGCTTCCAGGACTCGGTTTTTCCATATATTGTGCTGTCTCCTTGGAAAACTGATCTGTTTCCTGACAGTAGCTGCTGTAGCCTTGAAAGCAATTCTTTAAAGCTACAGCCCAGCAGAAGGCTACCAGCCCTGAGCCCTGCTCTCAGGGAGGTCCAGGGCAACTTATTCACAATCAAGCTTGTAACAAATACTGCTTCCTGTAGTTTCTCCTATGATCTTAGTAGCAGTCATGAGGGGAAGAGGAATAATTTGTCTTATTAGAGAGGGCTGAGAATTCAGGCCCAGGGGGACAAAGTTGCCCGGTCTTGGTCCTGGATCTTTTCTACAAACCACTGAGAAAGGTCCCTCTGGGCCTGTGGCCAGGGACTGAACAGGGGGCATTTGTTTTTCTGGACATTTCATGCCCTCTCACCTACCCTGTGGGCAGGGGTGATTTATGCTTTTTCCGGGGGGTCTCTAGGCTGCCGGCAGCGGGACGGGCTGCCTCCCGACTGGTAAGCAAATCCCCTACCGAGCAGGTCATATTTTATCCGGGCGCCACCTGCCAGCTCATTTGCTTACAGATACAGGTGCTTCATCAGGGAGGAATTAGCAATTACTTAGCCCAGAGACCCTGGCAGACGGAGAGCAAGCCAGGGCACAGCCCGGGTGGGAAGCTGGGAGCCTATGTATGAGGCCTCTGTCTCCCCGAGGCATTTGGCTCTGTTCTGGAACCAAAGGGTTGGAGTTAAGAGTGGAAGGAGGGGCCTCTCTGCCTTGGGGAGCTGACTCCTCACTCCGGGCACCATCCATTTTCTACCAGGTCTCCAAGATTTGCTGTTAATCTTCACTCCTCTTACCCTGCTGAAAATAACAATAGAGTAAATCAACAGTCTCAGATGTTTCTTGGTGCCTGGGGCTGTATATACATTGCTGTGTTTACTCCAAATCAGTAGTGAGTGTTTTTAACCCCCATTTTACAGATGAGGAGACTGAGTCTCGGAGATGAAGCAGTTTGCTCAAGGTCACAGTGAGGTGTAGAACCCAGGTTTGTCGGACCTACGCTCTTTTGCCTCCCTCAGGTTGTTCCCCAAATCCTCTACCTTGCGTGTTTAAGGTTTCATTTCCTCATTTAGCCTTTTACTTATTTTTATGATAATTTGTCATCTCAGAGCACATTTAGACTCCAGACAAGGTAACACAGTCCACAGTGTTCCTTGATGGCTGTACCCAGATCCCTATCAGGAAACGCTCACACTTGTAGGTACATTTGTCACAACTAATGACCCACCCTAGTGCATTGTTGTGAACTAAAGTCCATTCTTTATTCGGGTTCTGTTTGTTTGTACCTAATATCCGTCTTCTCTTCCAGGATCACCCAGGTCCCACATTGCATGCAGTCATTTCTTCCTGTGCTCTCCTTGACTGTCACCGTCCTCAGACCTTCCTAGTTTTTGACGACCTTGACAGTTGTGTGGAGGTATTTTAGGTATTTTTTAGTGTACATCCCAAATAGGACATGTCTGGTATTTTCCTCTAAGTATGTGTTTGGGGAGGATGTCGAGAGATGAAGTGTGGTTCCCATTACCTCGCATCAAGGGTGTCTGGCGTGAACTGGACGTATGACTTGGCCTTAACCTCAGTCATGTGACTGGGGTAACAGTGTTCGTCAGGCTTTTTCCACTTTCAGGTTTCTTTATCTCCTCCTTCCCATTCTGCTCCTTTAGAGGGAAGTCATTATGTGCGGCCCACTCAGGCAGTGGGAGCTAGACTCTCTTTCCTTGAGGGCAAGTAGCTACATAAATTATTTGGAATTCTTCTGCACAAGAAGTCATGTGTTGTCCCTTTTGTTTATTTATTTGGATTTTTAGTTCTGTCAGTGTGGACTTGTGGATACTTTCCTTTTTTTTTGTAATCCAAGACTACTCTGCGCTTTTTAAATGACCCTTGCCTGGTTCTTTCTTTCTTGGCCATCAGCGTGTTGCAGCATTTGTTCTGAGACAGTCTCATCCTCTGGGACTTTAACAGGCTCTCCCCTTCAAATAGATTCTGGAGCAAGCCATCTGGAGAAATAGTGGTTGAAAAAGAGATGAAAAGCGGTCTTGGCTGCAGGACTTGTCTGATCATTTAATGTGTGAATAATGTGAGTGGTGATGCACCCAGGGAGTCTAACAGGCAGCATTTCCCACATTTCTTTCCTTGACACCCTGGGGTGACCCAGGGAAGGCTCATAAGAGAAAGTCATCTAATCTGTATCCCATCTTACCCTGGGACTAGAAGTTCTTAGGAGCAAAGATTGTTTTATTTTCCTCATTATTGCCAGAAATTAGCACGAGAAAGTGCTAAGAAAAAGCAGTTGCATGGGTGCTGGAAGGATGGATAGATTGATAGCTGGGTGGGTGAGGTGGATACATGATGAATAGAGAAGATTTGTGCTTGGTGGGTGGGTGGTAGATGGATGGTTGGATGGGTGGATGGATGGATGGATGAATAGCCTGGTAAGAATGAATTGGTAGATGTTGACTTCTCCTTTTGGCAATTCCCTGTATTAGTACTAAGAATATCCCTCACCCCCTCAGCCTCCCACAAGCTCATAGACTTAAGGTTTAAAGTAATTGTTCACTGCTGAGAGAAAGCAGTGAATTTGGTGACCATTTCTTATGCCCTGACTCTGTGCCTTCATGTTACACACTCCTTCCTCACAACAATCTGTGGGTTGGTAGCATTATTTCTCCCCATTATTCAAAGAAAGAGAGCAAGGGACAGAGAAGCCAAGAAAGTTGGACAAAGTCCCTTTTCAGGAGTAAGTGATGGAGCTGGAATTGCAACCTGAGGTCTCTTTCCTTACTCTGGATTTTCCACAGTGGCCCATCATCGTCTCTGATCCCTTCAACACAGGGTGCTCCACTGAGCCAGCGGGGAAATGGTGGAGGTCTTGGGGGCTTGAGGGAGAGGTGGGCACAGAAATTGATCCGGCACAGTTTCCAGAATGCCCCCAAAGGAGAGCGGAATGCAGACCACACAAGAAATGGGGGGGTAAAAGGTCTTTAGCCCAGATATTTTTTATGTGTGTTTTAGGCATTTGTGGATATGTGTGTTTGTGTTTAAAGATAGGTAGTGTTTTATATAGTTAACTGTGTTTCTTTAAAAAAAAATGGTTTGAGGTATTTGGCATTAAACAAAAGTGCTGCCTATTTAAAACTACTCCATTACTACTAGAAAACGTAAGTGTGGACCCTCCCTGGTGGCGCAACGGGCTAGGACGCGGCACTGCCAGCTACCACAGCCTCTTCAGTGCGAGTTGGATCCCCCACCCTGAGGTGACCCATAGGGCACGCAGACCTCTCCTGACCTGCCCACCCGCTCCTCCCCTCAGCAGTACCTCATTGATCTGCCTGTTCTGCTCCCAATTCTGTGGCTGGTGGGTCCTTTCACTGCCCCTGCACCTCCAACCTGAACCCCAGTTCTGTATAAATAAATCTTTTTTAAAAAAAAAAGGAAAGAAACCTAAGTATGAACTATAAAGAGGACTGGGGCAGAGACATAGCAAGGCTGCCATACAAAGAGGGGTGAACGGTAAGAGAAAGGAGGCCTGTCCCCTCTTCACACAAGATTCTAGTCTCTTAACTTGTGGCTTTCTGCACTCCAGTCCTGCTAGTTAATTATTAGGATGATTATTCCCTTTAGACACTGGTTAAGAAGCACTTTTTTGAGAATTTTTCTTCTAGGTTGTATGTGAAGAAACAATTATATCAGGATTAGGCAAGTGGTGGTAATTAAAATCTAAACCTGGTCTGAGCTTCCTAGCAGCCCTTGCATAAAGGTAAACAAGTTGGTTTTTTTAGTTCTCATTGTCAATCAAAAACATAGTTTAAGGAAAGTAAAACAATGGTTAGTCCTGAATGAACATTTTTTTCTCAGCTGCTGAATCCTGAGAGAGTTGTGTTCCCTGGGTCCTTCGAGATTCCATTCTATGTGACATAGAACATGGACAGCATTTTGGATCAACTTCTTGAAAAGAGTTTTGCATGGAGACATTCAATGTGTGACTCTATCTTATATAAACCCTTAGTGACCACTAAGAAGGGATCCGTCACTCTGTGTCCTGTGGGGGAGCAGTTCTTGGAAAAGTGGGTTGTGAGTTGGCTTGAAGAAGGAAGAAAGGAAATTGGCATCTACTGACTTTACATATATTGTCCCCACCCCTGGGCTACTGAGAGCCTTGGGTGGCCTAATTCCTGTCACGACAGCTCAGTGGGTTCCAGCTTCCTTCCTCTTTCTTTAACCAATGGAAGAATTCAGTGCCCGGATGCCCAGCCGCTCTGGGGACAGGAGACAGAGCCTGCTGCTTACGGTGGGATTTCTTTGGGCTCCATGGGTAGGTTTTACTGCCTTCATGAACACAGTAAAATATGTAAAACTGTGGGTACAGATTCTGGATACAGAATCTACCAAATGCCCAAAGGGGCTCGTGATCCCCGCAAAGGGAAGGGCCACTGACCACTCTGAGGGCTGGGTCTGGTCTCGGCTGTGTGCCTGTCCAGCCCGACTCGGGGGCCGGGCCTCAGCAGCTGCCAGTCTTGCTGGTTCTCAGCATCAGCCAGAGGCCTTCCTGTGCCACAGGGCAGGGGTGGGCAGACCTGGTTCTTCAGATGGCGCAGCCAGATTGTGGGCTGAGGCCAGGGCATCAAGGGCCAGCACGTGCTGCGCACTCGGAGTGGCTGCCTGTCGTCCCCTTCTGCCATCCTGAGCCCTGCTGGAAGAGGTGCTTTCACCCCCATTTTAGAGATGAGGAAGGTGAGGCCCAGGGAGGACCATAGAGGGCACACGTCAGGCTAGAGGTGGTGTTGGGATGTGGCCCCAGTGCTCGAAGATTCTGGCCTCAAGCTCTTTCTGTGGTGTCTCAGCAGGGAGCTGTGGGGGGGGGGGTGAGGAGCAGGGGCAGAGGGCTGCTGGTTCCAGCCAGTTCCTGTGGGCCCTGTCTGGGGGTACCTGGTGGTGGAGGTGGGGCATTGGGGTGAAATGCACCTGAAACCCAGCTCCAGGCCACTGGCAGTGGGTGTGTACCAGGGCCTTCCTAGCCTGGAGAAAGTGTGGGGGGTTGGTAATTACTTCACCAGCAGGGTGCTTTTTCCTAATCAGTCTGCCCAGAGGGGACACCTTTTTCTAATTCCAACAAAGCCCCCAGGTGGGCTCTCCTCCAGCCTGGTGGAAACATATTTTAAAAGGTGAGCACACCACCAGGAGCTGGGAAAGGGCCAGCTTCTAAGATGACCCTTTGGAGGCAGGCTGCCGGAGCCCCCTAGCCTGGGAAAGCCAACCCCAGGCTCAGCAGATGCAAGACAGTTGCCAGCAGCCTTCCAGGCAAGCAGGGGCCGGGAGGGGACAGGGACGGAGGCCCATCCACTCTGCTCCAGGGTGCCCTCCACCCTGCCTAGTGGGTCTCCGTGCCCCTCTGACCTCTGAAATCCCATCTGTGGTCATTCCTGGGTCACATGAATCTAAAACCTGGCACTGTCTTTCTAAGGAAGAGTTGGGGGGGCATTCCTGGTCCCCCAGAATATGCCCCCACTACTGGCAGCACCCCCAGAGGCTCTGATGGCCCCTTGTAAGCCCCCAGGCTCCCTTTTCTCCCCACTCCCCCTCCTCCCCCTCCTTGCCACCACCTCCAGCCTGATTAATTCCCCCAAATCTGCCATGCCACAATGACTAATCAGGCTCATGCCTGACTAATTGGCAGCAAGAGACCTGCCAAATGCCTCTGTTTGCAGGGCTCTGGGGCTGGGCTGGGTTAGCTTCCCACACCCTAACGATCCTAGTTTTGCCCTTAAGATAAATGGGCTGGAGCCCTGGGGCTGAGAAGAGGGAGGTGAGGACCCTGGACAGACTGGAGGGCACCACCACACACACACCTCGGGTTAACTCAGCTTGGCCACTGCCTGGCTCCGAGCAGGCGCCCCAGCCCCGAGCCTGGCACTGGGGCTCCTGCACCATCTGAACTTGAGCGCCTTCCCACCTGCTCCATTGCAGTGGCTTTAGTCCCACATCTCTGGGGAAAACAGTGTGTGCATTGTGTGTGTGTGTGTGTTTGTGCATGCTTGCACTCCTGTGGGCACACGTGTGTCCCTGAAGAAGTGTAACCTTTATTGATATGTATTGTATTGATACTGACATGTCACATGCAATCAAAAATACTACTCAAATATATTACAGTGTTTGTCGCAAAGTCCATGGAGCCGGCTGATTCTTGTTGATTTTGCCAAACTCTGTCAGTGGCCAGCCTGTGGTGAGAATTGATGAACAAGTGTAGTTGGGCATCAACGTGGGCGCCACTTTCATTGAAGCATTAACGGGTGAGCTGGAGTGAAACAATGAAGATGCATGTCGGGATCTCACTCATTTGTCAGTGATGTGAGCAACATCTTTGCTTAATCTCTTAGTGGTTCTTGAATGCTGGAAGAATTGTTCCTGAACATCGGGCACCACTCACATCATGGCTCCCAACACGACACATACTAAGTTTACTCTGTTAACATTCCCCGCGCTGCTTTCTGAGTTTGGGTCAGCAACAACACAAAATCCTAATGCCCAAGGTGGTGGTTTGGGAGGTGCAGCCCTGACCTTGCAGCTGTTATCTGGGGGGGTCTGTGCCCCTTGACCAGAAGCACCCGACACTGAGTTGGGTGCTTAAGCCTCAGAACTTGACTGAGTCGCGCCACACCAGTTGGTTTTGAAATGTTTTGTTTAGCAACTGGCTCGCTGAAAATTTCAGTTGGCTCTCGTTGGACAGGGACATGTGTCCCTGCCCAGCTCCACTTCTGAGCTTTGGCTGATGCCCTTCTTTCTTTCAGAATGCCCTCCTGACCCTCACATTCATCCCTCTGCTTATTTGTTTATTCACCAATGCTCTGTGCTAAGCACTGTGCTAGGTGGTGTGGAGGGTGAAGGGTGTGTGTAGAGAAAGGTGAAGAAAAGAGATGCCTTCTGCTCAGATCCTGGGGTCCCTATGGCCAGTTCCTGGGCCCTCCACCAGCTTCGACGCGCTTTGCTTCCATGTGCCTACATTTGGGACTTCAAAAGCCTGTCCTGGGCTATGGGCAATACTTCACTGGTATGTACAGAGAGTCAGGGAGTGCATATGGCCCCCTCCTGACAGTGGGGTGAGAGTCCGGGTCTCTTGCCACAGGTCAGGATAATGGTGCTGGAAGCCACACTCCAGGGAGCCTGTGTGGGATCTAGTTGAAAGCATTCTCCTTGGGACTTTGCCTGTAAGCACATTTTATGTGACTTCCTCCCCTCCCTGGCCTGCCCCCCTCCCCCGCCTCCCTTACTCATCTGCTATGGGGTCACTTCCTTACAGCATCTCTTACACAGGAATCCTTGTCCCAGGATCCAACCTAAGACCCTGTCTCTGTCCTGTGAGCCTCACAGAGTCCAGTGGGGAAAAAGACACTCTTCACAGAATATGAAAGAAATCTTTATAAGTGGAGATTAGTGCTCTGGAGAAAAGCATCAGGTCAGGAACAGGACTTCCATGAGTTGTACCAGAGGCATGCCTAGTCGGAGCAATCAGGGAAGACTTCCTGGAAGAAGTAGTACTTTCTGTAGGATGATAAAAATAGGTGAAGGTGAAAGGGGCAAAGGAAGGTAATTTTGCAGACAGTTGGCATGGCAGATGCCACGGCCCTGTGGTAGTCGGGAGAGGTCACTGAGGCTGGAGCCTAGTGAGATGAGGCAGAGGACCTGGTAGGGGCAGGACCTTGCAGCTTATCGGCTTGAGGAAGGATTTGGGTCCATCTTTTGAGAAGAATGGAAACACAAATGTGGAGCAGGGGGTTTACTTGAGAGACTTCCCAGGTTGGAATTTCATCAAGTTTTGAAAGTTAAAACATTCTCTAAATCATAGGAATTTACCCTGTGAACAAGCCCACCTTGAGGATTTCTGTTGGGAGCTGGGCATGATGAAAGATGGAAACCAGATCTACCCCTGTGTCTGTCAAGAGAAGACAGGTCTCAAAAATTTGGTTCATCCAGTTACTGATCCTACGCAGCCCTCAAAAGCATGAGGGGATGGGCCTGGACGGCAGGCTGGTCCGCCAGCGGGTGGGGATATGCAGAGTAGACCGCTGTGTTCACATCACCTTACAGCAAAATGTTTCTAGAAAGTCCCGCCATACACATGCTCGTGAAAAGGAACTACGGGGTGCATGGCACGTAGTAGATACTCAGGAAATACCAGGTGTGTGAGTGAGGAGTGAGGGAATGATTGAATGAACGAATGCTCAAATACATCGTTGCCCCTGGGAGTTGAAATGAAGGTAGGAAGAGAGAGCCTTGGTTTGCTTTTTAGTTTATATTCTTTCATATGATGAATTGTTTTCGATGTGCAATAGGGTTGTTTGCTTTGTTTTCATTTTTTTTAGCTGTATTGAAGCATCATTTACACACGACAGACTACACATTTTTTAAGTGTGCAAAGTAGACTGATCTTAAATGTATACCACCTCGCAAGCAGCACGGCAGTCAGGATGTAGGACTTCCCCTCAGCTTCCCCGGTGTTCCTTTGCGCTTCGTGCCCATCCCCCACACGTTGGGTCTCAGCCACCGCCGATCTGCTTTCTGTCACCAGTGTTTTGACTTTTCTAGAATTTCATACACATGAATCATACAATGTGTAGTCTTTTATCTGGCTCCCAAGGATGAGGGGGGCATTTCGCCAGGTAAAGGGGATGGCGTGCGGGGGAAGAGGAAGCTTTGCAGGCAGATGGCATAGCAGGTGCAAATCTATCATCTCCGTGGAGACTCAGGTGTGCCGCTGTTGTCCAGACTCCGTTCCTTTCTTTCTTTCTTTTTTTAAGACTTATTTATTTATGCCTGCAGAACTGGGGCACAGGCCAGAGGTGCAGGGTCAGTGAGAGGGTCCATCAGAGTCAGAGTGGGGAGCAGACAGATGGACGAAGTACACTGCTGAAGGGAGCAGGGGTCCAGACAGAAGAGGGCTGCTGCGCCCTGTGGATCAGCTCCGAGGTGGGATCGATCTCGCATGAAGCGGCCTGGGCCAGCTTCGCAGTGCTGCACTTTAACTGGTTGTGCCACCAGGAAAGGCCCGGATGTTCTTTTCTCTTGCTGAGCACTCAGAAGTGCAAGTGGACCGCGATTTGCATATTCACTGGCCAGCTCCTAGTCCTCAGTCCCTGCTCATATTCCGGCCCCCTTGTGGCCCCACCTGGAGCCCCTGAGTGCTCCCCACCCCTCACCCTGTCACACACAACCCCTGCCCCCACCCCTGCCACCTTATTTCCTTTCCTGGTAAAGCCCCATGAAAGGGCTGCTCACTGGCAGCTCCCTCCTCCTTGAGGACCTTTGAAAGGCACAGGTGACTGATGGAAAGGAGTCTGTGTGGATGGTCAGGGTGGCCGCCTCCTTACTGTGGAGGTCTTGAGTCTGGGAGAAAACAGGGCAGCGATCCCGGCAGAGGGCCTTGGCCGAGTCCCTTTCCGCGGGACACCTGTTCTGGCCCCTCCTGTCTCGAGAAAGGCAGCCAGCTCTGGAGAAGGAGGCAGGGGTGACCACCGGCCCCTTCAAGGACTGAAGCCTCCTGCCTGCTCCCGGAGTAGGCTGGTTAAGTCCACTAAAGCCTTGCGAGGGACGAGACTCCCCGGGTTGGAAATAGGGGAAGAATAGCTCAGAGAGGGCAAAGTGTCCCCCAAGATCACACAGCTCAGAGTGAGTCAGGTTGGGGCCGCACCTTCATGCCTGCTGCCAGCAGCTGGGATGTTGGTGAGATCCAGACAAGGGGGGGGAGGCAATCCTCCTAGGAGCCTTGGGCCCTGTAAATGTTTGAGCTGCAGACAAGGTCCCCCGCTCCTTCTGGCTGCTGCAGGGGAGCCAGGGGGAGCAGGGGACCTTGCTGCCACTCTGGACGGCCTACTTGGGTCCCCCCTCCCCACTGCCCCATGAGCTAGCCTAAACCCTCCGGCTCTCCTCTGACCAAGTAGAGGGGAAGTAATAAATGAGGGGTCCTGCTTCCCAGGCAGGGTGGAAGGCTAGACCCCAGGACTGTGAGGAGGGCATGTGCCTGTTTTGCTGAGAGCTGTTCTTTCTACCCACCCGCCTATTTACATTCCCTGCCCCCATCATAAGCCAGTAATAATAATCCATTTTTAAAAAACCCTACTGCTGGGCTTAGGGACGTGAGAGAGCAGCCTCTGGCTGTCCATAAACATGAGAGACAGATGTTGCCAACATCTGGAGACCGAGGAGGCCCAATCCTGCCTGGAACTGGGAAGAGTGCCCAGCTGGGAGGAGTGCTCCAGGGGAGGGGACCCCTACCTGTCACTCATCTGGACAGGAGCCATATCCACCCCAACTAGGGCCCCCCAGGGCCTGGCCAGGGCTCCCAGGCTTGGAGGCCCTTTGCAGGGGAAGCTGGGCGGTGCTGCCTGCAGGGAAGGAACTTCAAAGGCTCCCCTAATCCCCGGTGACATTTTCAGACACAGGAGTTTGCTTTTTTATGCTGCGGATCAAAGCCCAGAGCTTTATAAATAACCCCATAAAAGCCAAGGGGCTTGTAAAGTTAAACAATAAGTTGCAAAGAGTGTGAGATTTTGAGGGCAGGAGGGAGGCTGGGCGAAGTGGCCCCTGCCCCTCTGCCTCACCAGATGGCCACCCAGCCCTGCCCCAGATGAGGCCAAAGATTAAAGGCCCCACGGGAGGTGAGGAGTCAGGCCTGGAGATCTAGGTTGGACTTGGGGACTCCTCTCCTGCCCCCACCAACCCCATACTCATCCATTAAGTTATTCCTTCACCCATTTGTTCATTCTTTCTGTTAGTCCATCCACGATTTCCTGATGGCGGTTCTTGGCCCAGAGTGAGACTTCTGGCCAGGGAGAGAAGATCTGGCATTACTGGAATGGAAATCACAGGGAAAACTCACCTAACTTATCAGCGCGTTAGCTTCCTCAGCTGAATGCATAGAGACATCTCGAATCTATGGATATATTTGAACCCATTGTCTGGAGAATGGTCAGAGGCCTCTGTGGATGTGGATTGTGATAGGGCTCAAGATGTGGGTTATTATCATTATTAACCAAGCGACAACAATCTTGATCAATGGAGGTCTCTAGTAGGGGCCACTTTTCTTCCTCTGACTTCTATCCCCTCCCCCACAGTGATCTCCCCTTCTGCTTGCCAGTGGAAGGTAGATTTTAGCTTACATTTTCTGTGAAACTACAGGGGCCACGACACATCACCTGGGTCCGGGGGAATGTGATGTCAAGTCTTGCACTCAGCATTTCTTCACGGTCTGCATTTCCATTCCTGTCTGCCTCCTCTGAGTCTCAGTTTTCTAATAAAATGTGGGCAGCGGGGAGAATCCAGTGAGGTCAGGAATATCCAGGGCCTGGTACATAGCTGGATACTTTTGCTCTTCTCACAGTGGACATTCCAGAGGTAGAGGTCAGTGTCAGCGGAGAAGGGGAAGTGGGGACCAGACGGACAGAAAATGTGGGTCCTTCGAGTTCAGCATGCTGGGAGCTGGGGCCAGTCCCTCCCTCAGATGCAGAGGCCAGGATGAGGACCAGACTGTGCCTGAGTATTGCCCCTGCTCTGGTCAAGGAGCCCCCTCTTAGTGCCCAATGGATACCCACCAGTCCACGTCATAATGGGGAAATTCTGAGCCAGGGTGGTGAAGGCATTGGGTTGGACCAGGGCTGGAGTCCAAACACAGTGCAGCCTTTTCTGCTGCTCCTGTGCCCACAGGTGGGCCCCCCACAGCTAGTGTCCCCCTCACAGCATGTCCCTGACCCAGCCGCTCCCAGGGAAGCAAATGATCCCGGGGGCTGAGAGCCTGGCTTGACATCTGGGCAGCTCCTGTTACGGGCATCACATTCAGCTGCTGCCACCCAAGCTGCCAGCTTCCTGGTTCTCCGCCAAGACAGATGAAGGTTGGGGAGCCAGAGAAGTGGGCACATGACTTAGTCTGCTTGGGCTGCTCTAACAAAATGCCGCATTTGGGAAGGCCAAGACGAGGGAGTCGGCAGGGCTGGGTGCTGACTTCTTGCTGGCTCCTCACATGGCCAGAGGGGCCTACGAGCTCTCAGGGGCTTCTCTTGTAAGAACACTGATCCCCATTCAAGAGGGACCTGCCCTCAGAATCCAACCACCTTGCAAAGGCTCCACCTCCAAACACCATCACCTCGAATATCAGGACTCCATACACCTTCAGACTAAGCCGCTTGTCACTGGGCCGGTCACATTCACTGGTTCCATCATTCATTTGTTCAGTCATTACACAAAGGCTTAGTAGCGCCTGACATGCGCCAAGCCCCTGGCTGGATGCCAGGGCTGCAGCGTAACCGGATAAGCAGGGACCAGACATCAGCGGGGACACAGCACATGATAGCGTCCAGCATGAGCTGGGTGAGGCTGGGGGTGAAAAGGTGGAAGAGGATTGGCGAGAGGTTCCTGGTGGACATGGCCATTCAGCTGGGCCCCAAACACTGAGTAGAAGTTAGCCTGGGAAAGGGAACGAAGAAGGCCATTTCCAGAAGAGGACACAATCTGGGTAAGGTAAGATGGCACCGAGTGTAGACACCGAAGGGCCCTTCCCGAAACAAGCCTGTTTCAAGAGCAGAACCCTTTGAATGGCAAATGTCTTCAGCACCCCATGATCCTCATGTTCATCATGCCCCACCCCCACCTCCAAAAGATTATGGCATTTCGGACAAGAGAGGCTCAGAGAGGTTGAGTAACTTGCCCAAAACCACACAGCTAAGACACTGTGGATCCGATCTGGACCATCTGTTGGACATGGGTCTTGGGAGTTATTTATCAGGGGCCCTCCCAAAGCCTCCAGGTTTAGAACATGCAGCCTCAGCCAGGCACCTCCCCTGCAGAGCCTCAGTTTCCTCATTTGCAGAGTGATGCTCAGGTGACTGACTCGGCCCTGGGGATGCCCCTTCCCCCCAGCCTATTACAGCCGCATTTCTCACTGGCCTCATTAGAGCAGGTGGCCTGGAAGCAGCAGTCTCAGGGGGAGGCTCAGCCTCAAGCCCTGCCCCAGCTAGGCCAGGGACAATGGCATCTCTCTGTGGGAGTCTGACCTAGTTCGCAGAGGACCCCCGGGAGCTGTGCCAGCTTTACTGTGACCATCTCATAACCTGCGAAGCTTTTGCTTGGCACGTCTGTGAACCAAGCCCAGACCCTGTTCCTCTGTGGTCAAGAGGATGGGCTTCAGACACCTCTTTGAACCCCAATTCCCACCAGACCCAAAGTGGATGGCTGCCAGACGGGCCTTGCTTGACTCTCAGAGTATCCTGGGAGGTTACTGCTTAGGTCTCATTTTCTAGAGGAGGCGTCTGCTCAGGGAGAAGCTCCCTGACACCCCAGCTTTGGTTCCTTGTCTGGAAAATGAGGAAGAGAAGGCCCATCTCATGGACAAGGGCTGGCCTCAATTTCTTTACCAGTAAAATGGCATGGACCTGACCTGCCAGATTAGTGCAAGAATTAACCACCAGATGATAACAATAGCATGCAATTATTGAGCTCCTACTCTGTGTTGGGTACTTTTTAGGGACTCTGATGTATGAACTTGTTCATCTTCACAGCAGTCTCAAGAGGCAGTTCAAGGTGTTACCCCACTCTACAGCTGATCAGAGGCCCTGAGAAGTTGAAAAATCTGAACACAGATAAAGGGCTTGGTACAGAGGAGACGTCAATAAGGTTACTCATTCTTTTGGGTTCCCTTAGGTAAACAAAGCCAACCCTGCCCCCACACCACAACTTTCTCATCTTCTGCCTCCTCTAGACAGCAAGACAGGGTGTCTTTGTGCAGTCCCCTAAGGGACAGAGTTGCAGATACTTTTACCTTGACTAAAGTTAGACAGCAGAAGGAACTTCCCAGCCACGGAGGCTACGAGCACAGAGCATACCCTAGACAGAGACATGGGATAGAAGCGTGTTCTGAGACCGAAATAGGGACGGCGGCCCCCCGACTGCCTTCCAGCCTTCCACTCTAGGACTGCAGAGAGGCTTGCCTGGTGCCCTCTCTAGGATTTCTAGATTGGGGAGTGCCAGGCTGTTGTCTGGCACTGGGGGAGGAGGCGTGCCTTGGTGACAGGATCCTGGGATTGGTGAGAACACCCCCTTCCCCACCCTCTGCACGCTAGCCCCCCAAAGCAGCTGGGTAGCATTTCTGCTGTCTGTGCGCTCATTTATCATTCTGAGGGGGCATCGCCGTCACAAGGTCCCTGGGGACAGCTCTGCTGTGGCCCCGTCTGATTGAAACCCAAGCCCAGTGCACACTCGGCCCCGAGAAAGTGGCCGCCCGGAAACTGAAATAAATAATAACCCGGACGGGAGGCACAAATCTGCCGCTAATTACGGCATATCCTGATTAAATGGGGTGCGTAAATAAATATTTCAGCTTGGAAGATGAATCAGCCAGGAGGGCCATGTGGCCAGCCTGGCTCTGAGCTGCTCTCAGCCTGCTGCTTCCTTGTAGGGGAGACAAAGGACAGCCCCACTCGCTGAGTGGCTCTGGGTCAGTCACTGCCCCCTCTGGGCCTCAGTTTCCTCATCCATCAAATGAAGTGTCGTTGACCAGCCCTCAGCCAGGCTCACGGGTTTGGGGTGAGCATTTAAAAGGGCTTTTTGCTAATCAATGATTGGGAGTAGTAAAGAACAAAGAATTTGGGGTGGGGCATTCTTGAGTTTGAATCCCAGCTCTGGGAGCAGCCCCGGGCCTCAGTTTCCCCTCCTGTAGTAAGGGCTGAAGTGAAGAGTCACTGAGTGCTCTGAGGTGTATATAAGTAGCAGGGGCTCTGAGGATAATCGGCTCCACGCCCTTGAGTCCTGGGGCTTATTTTCACTCAAGGGAGAGGTGCCCAGAACCCCCAGTCTACACTCTCCACACCTGCCTGAGGGTTCAGCCTGGAGAATTCTGTCCTCACAGATGCCACCTACTCATTTCCGAGGGGCAGAGTGATAATAGAACGGGGACCCCAGGGAGGAGAGAAGGAGGGAGAATCAGCTTGGAAAAGTTTAAATCAATTAACTTCCTTCCAGAAAACAGGCTGGGAAATGTAATGGAGAAATAATGACTTTTCTCCACAGGATGGAATGACATAGACCAGGACCCAGTGAGGATTCTGGGAGGCGGCAGGGGAGCCGATCTGTGACTGTTGTGTGGCCTGGAGGGCATCTTGCTTCCTTCTCTGAGCCTTCACCGCCCCATCTGTGTAAGGGGAAGGCCTGGGTGCGAGAGTCCAGCTTCCCGTTTCTCTCCCCTCCTGCGCCCAGGCGGGCATCCCCAGCCCACTGCAGCGCTGTTCTCTTCAGGAACCCAAGACCAATCCAGGCTTGTGCCCCGGCACCCCCGTGGAAGGGCCAGACCGGTGCACAGACTGGGTTAACCGGCCGCAAGTCGTCCTCAGCACGCGGTCAAAATTCACTGATAGTGTTTTTATTTTGGTGGCAAATTCAGAGCCCATTCTACCACGAACAGCTCTCACATTCAAGGAGGGTTAGCTGTGGGCCAGACTGTTCTAAATTAAAACCTCATAGCCAACAGAGCGGGCAGTTACTATTATCCTCTTATTTTACCAGAGAGGGTAAATTTGGCCCACGGTCACACAGCTCTGAGTGGGGTCAAGAGTCGAGCCCATTTCTCCTCATTCTCCTGTCTTCCCAGAAACAGCCCTGATGGCACAAGGGAACCCCCTTCCCTTCTCTTTTAACTGGAAGTCTGGGGAAGGAACTGCCACGTCCCCGAGCTCTCTGTCAGCTGGGTGGCACGCATTCTGACTTTGGGACAGATTACACTCCTCTTCCAGACAAGGAAACACAGTTCAGAGGGGTGGTGGAACCTGCCCAGGGTCATGGAGCTGGCTGTTTGCTTGGGGTGGAGTGACGTGTCACTGTTCTTCACTCCCACTGCCCTCTCCCTAGGGGAAGGGCGCCTATTTACCCTGGGCTCTCAGAGCCCTGCTCAAGACAGGCACATGGGGGTCATGGAGCGAATGATGGGCGAGTGACACACCTAGTACTAGAGAGGTCCAGGCTGAAGATACATGCTACCTCTTGCACACCAGCCCTTCCGCTCTGTCTCCCCGTCTCTGTCCCTGCTGACCCACCTGCCTCGGCTGGGTGACCTCTCACCTCTGCTCATGGCCCCAGCTGACCCTGGGGATTCTCATCGGGGCCCAGATCCATCATTCCTGAGTAATCTTTCCTAGCCCTGACTCCCCCATCCATCTTCCCGCCACAGCTAGAGAGAAGGGGTGATTTTAGGATGGAGGGAAAGGGCCCCTCCTGATCCCTCAGGGTAACACCTGGAGTCCTCTCTTCTCTAGTGTTCGCACATCACCTCCCAAATGGTCACTCCCCCTGTAGGGACTTTTGGCCAAATACCTTGGAAACCAGTATATAAACCGAGCTCTGGCTGGTGCAGGCTCCTGCCTGGCACCCACCTTCCCTTCTTGCTTCTCAGCAGTCCTCCCCCTGGAGACCCCAGTGAACCCCCGGAAAGTCATGGAGATCCCGGCAGGAGACTGGGTTTGAATTCCTGCCACTGGCGGAGGGCTATGGCCTTGGGGCACAGGTGGAAGCGTCTGGCCTGACAAGTCTTTACTGGACACCTCCATGTGCCCAGAACATTCTCACTTGACCTTGTTTAATCCTTCGTTCCTTCAAGAACTCCTTCCCTATTTCTGTGTGAATGCCAAGGCTCAGAGTGGCGAGGTGATTTGCCTCAGGTCACAGAGCTAGTGTTGGAGCTGGGATTTGAGCCTGAGTATCATTTTCTAGGTCTCTGTTCTTTTCTGCTCCCTCGGGGTATCTACTGGAATCTGTGGGAGAAATCCAGATCATCCTAACCTCCTGTGGCGAGCCCTAAGCTAGGGGCTTCTTGAGTGTCCCCTCATTTCTGCATCCGCAGCCCGTGGATCTTGCTACTACACTCCCTGTTTAGAAAATGAGAAGCCGAGGCTCGGAGCGGTTCAGCGCCTCACCCCCGGCGCAGTCAGTTGAGCTCCACAGCCTGGTGTAGCTGACCCCACCGGGCACATCTTGGTATCTCAGTGCTTTTTATGCCTGAACAGAGAGGCAGTAGGGTTGTCTTTGTCACAGGGATGGTTTAAAAGGCACGGGGTGCTTCTCCGTCTGCAGGGATGTGAATGTATTTTAAGGCGACGAAGTGGCGTCACTGAGCAATTGGTTTACAAAGCGGCCGTGGACAGCCCAGCACATCCCTTCCTGCTGGACCCCGGCCAGGAGCGGGCTCTGGGCAAGGGCGGAGGCACCTTCCTGGGGCTTCCTGGGTCTGAGCCAGGGGCTGGGGCTGCGGGACGAGCCCAAAGCCACTGGGCAGGAAGCAGAGCCCAGCCTATCGACAAGCAGGCCCCAATCAATGCTATCTCCCCGGGCCATGCCTGGCCAGACATTGATTTCTGCCACTGTTGTTAACTCCCTGTTTATGTAACGCCTGAACTTTGCACAACTGAACCGTTTCATGTGCATAAGAGGGCCTGTTGCCATGAAAACCAGCGTGCACATGACAGCCGGGATGCGGCGGTATCCCTGTTTTATTGGCCTGTGCTGAATGTATTTTAACCTTGATAAGTCAATAACTTTTGGTACAAAAGGAGATCTGCCAGGCGGGCTTGGGAGGGCCCTTTGGTCTTTCCAGGCCAGAGGGGAGGCGGAGCAGGCTGGGCCTAATCCCCTGGAAATCTCCCTGCCACTCAGGGCCTGGGAGAACCAGGCCCAGCCGGTCAGAGAGCAGCGATGACCTTGGGTGGTGGGGCCCCCAGCCCCGCCTCCAGTCACTGTTTCCTGTTCCCTAAGGCCTCCAGACGGAGCCAGAAAGCTTCTAGGCAAGGAGAGCTAACAGGGTCACCTCCTGGTTCCCCCACTCCAGAGCTTTCTGCCTGTTGGTGCAAAGTCACCGACCCCCCAGGCCTGGGGTCCACATCTGCCACATGTCAGTGGCATGTTGCAAGGCCTCCAGATCACGTGTGAAGCACTGGGGTCGTGCCTGGTCCCGGGTGGGCCTGGTCAGCTGGGTGTCACCGATGTCGCGTATCTCACAGCAACAGCGCTGGACACTTATGTAGCGTCCACTAGGCTTTGGCAGATATTTTCTCATGGTCTTTGAGGTAGGCGGGGCAAGGCTGCTGGTCCCAATGTCTAGATGAGGAAACTTGGGCCCAGGGAGGTTGGCTGTTTTGTTTAGGGGTCACAGGATAAGAGAACAGCCCTGATGGCAGACCGACTCTCAGCTCAGTCCTCCTCCAAACTGCAAACACAGGAATGGGCGTCCTGCCACCGGCCCCAAGAGCCAGCTCTAGGTTCACTGCAGATACCACCAGCAAGGACAGCAGCACGCTGTTGCCTTCTAAACCTGATGGAGGCCCCCAAATCCTTCGCAACTCAGAGCTGACGCCAGAGATGATACTCAAACGTAACTGTGTGGTTCCCACCCCCCAAGTCTCTGGGTTCAAGTCCCCCCTCTGACCCCATTTAAAAAAAAAGAATTAGTTATTGATGCAGAACTGGGGTACAGGCCAGAGTTACAGGGGCAATGAGAGGATTCACCAAAGATAGAGTGGGGAGCAGAACAGGCAGATTGACAAAGTACACTGCTGAGGGGAGCAGTGGGCAAGACAGTAGGGGTCTGCTGTGCCATGGGGGTCACCTCCGGGGCCAGGACTCGAACTTGCACTGAAGCAGCTGTGGCTTGCTTACAGTGCTGCGTCCTAACCCATTGCGCCACCAGGAAGAGCCTTTGACCCAAGTTTTACTGCATGATTTTGGGCAACTGCCCTCCTCTCTCCAGGTCTCCTGATCTTACTGGTAAAACAAGGGAGACATTGGTGATTCCCAGATTCTCCGTGGGTCTCCAGGTGGAAGGTACCTCACTACCACCTAGTTCTTGTGTACCTTTGTTACAGGGCAGGGAGAGGGGCACCTCTGAACCCCCAAACCTGCCCACTCTAGATAGTTTCTGCCACCCACTGCATCAAGACAAACATATTAAGACCTTTAATGGAAAGAAACTTTAATACAATGAGTGTGCAATACAGAAAAGACAAAGAATATCATTTCTAAATCAGACACCTGAAGTTACACATCCCCCTCATGGGCGAAAGTCCACCCAAAAGGGATTGGCCCAAAGCAAGTCCTGAATGCCTGCCACAAGCTTAAAGCACCTTCTAGCTTTTCTGGGGACCCATAGAAAAGGGTCAGAAATACCCAGACAAGTTGCAGAGGAAAAGAGCTATCATGAACCTCCCCACGGGTCTCTCACCCACATCTTTCAACCAGCCCAGGACCAAGAAGCAAGCAGTTTCTTCACAAGTCTCTGCTCCCTGTGCCTCCCTCAGGTCTCCTCCTAGCTCTATCCTGCTTCCTTCCTCCACAGCCTCCTCTCCAGATTCTTCTCCTCCCTGCTCAGCTCCATGCTCCTTTTGGGTGGGGCAGGGAACCTGGAGACCCCCCTTTCTTGAAAACCACCCTGTTACCTTCTCTGCCTCTTGAATCCCTCACAATTTAGCCAACAGCTACTGCCTGCACTTTGGACAATGCTGAGGACGCAGCAGTGAAGACTTCAAAGACTTTCTTTTCTCTGAGCTGACTGACTAGACCCAGAAGAAAAGCAAATCAACCCACGGGAGCCCAGTCGTGATTCAGGCCACTGTTGGCGGCCTGTGCAGAGGGGAAAAGCAAAAAGGAAAGTGTTCTGGGGCGAATACGTGCAGGGGTGGTCAGGGAGGGCTTCTCGGAGGAGGTGACATTTGAACTGAGACTAAAGTATGATCTTAAGCCATTTGTACAAAAAGCAGAAGAAAGAGCATTCTCGTGTTTGAGCAAAGGCCTGGAGCTGGGAAACAGCTTGCTGCTTTCAGACAACTAAGAGGCCAGAGTAGCTACAGGGGAGTGAGGGTGGGCTGTGGTCAGAGAGCTTGCAAAGGCCAGTCCCTGAGACTCCCTGGTCTCCACAGCCCCCAGCATGCCCTTGTCCCCTCTTGGGGCTGCCTGACCCCATCCCCCTAGGCCTACCCCATAGAGAGGCTCCAGGTAGTTGGGGGCAGGGCTGGGTGAATAACAAGGTTACACGTGCTGCTTCTTTCCCCCTTTCTCCAGGAGGAGCATAAAGAGCTCTTTCTTTTCTGCTTATTAATAGCTCTGATTAAATTATCTCTGAAAACCCTACGTGGTGTGCACCAATGGGGGCGCGGCTCCCTCCAGGCTCTGGCCTAGATTACGGCAATGAGGGCAGGTGAGGCAATTGGGGGCTGCGGAGGGAGGCCCGGCAGGCCTTCTCCCCTACCCGGGCAAGCTCAGTGTCTGCCTCCTCCCTCCCTCCACAGCCCCAGCTTAGTCTCCGTGACCCCCTCGGCCGGGGCAGGCACCCCCACCCCTGCAGGCCTTTGCACTGGTAGTACCCGCTGCAGCCTGCCTCACCTCTCCCTTGCTGCTGCCTCACCTCTCCCCTGCTGCTGCTGCTCATTTTTCACAGGCTCATCCTTGCCACCATCACAAGTCAGCAGGTGCCTGCTCTGGGCCTTTCCTGTCTCTGATCCCCCAATGATAACTACTGGCTGCTTTATCTGTCCCCTTGTGAGACTAGAGATTCATGAGGCCAAGGAATGGTCTGGCTCATGGCTGAAGCCCCAGTGAACTGGCACAGAGCTGGGACTTGGGAAATGGTGAATGAATGAATGAGAGAGTGACTAAATGGATGAATGAGCAGAGTATAAAGGGGGAGTGGGCAGGACTGAATGAGGCTGTAACCAGCTTTACATAAATGGAAGGATGGGAGCAAATGTTCCAGGTTGCAGCCCATCCCCTCCTGCGCACTCCCCACCCCCAGAAGCAATGCCTATGTGACAATTAACCCTATTCCACAGATGGGGGGGGGGGGACTGAGGCAAACTAATCATGTGACTAGTAACCTGAAGAGTTAGGACTCAAGCCTAGTCAGTCTCCCTCTCTCCTTGCTCACCTCTCCTTCCCCCAGAAAAGAAAAAGAAAAAGAAAAAGTCTGGGCCATATTCATTCATTGATACAGAGATTAATTCAACAAACCTTTATTGAGCAACGACTATTTGCAGTCTTGTGCTATGGATAAAGCAGCTCAGTGTAGCTCCTGCCCTCAGAGTCTTCAGACTGGTGAGAGACTGACAAGTAAGGGGACCATTAGAACATGGAAGGATAAATCTGTGAAGGGCAGAGTACTCCAGTCAGGAAGGAGGAGGAGGAGGTGGTACATGAGATGAAATCTGGAGGAGCAGCAAAAGTGAATGGCCAGAAGCGAAGGGACTCTAGGTTAAGAGGACAGTATGGGCAAAGGCCTAGGGACCAGAGTGACACCCAGGATGCTGTGTAGGTATTTCTCCAAGGCTCAAATGCATGGGACATAGAGGTCAGTGAGGAATGAGGTGTTCCTGCTCTCTTGGGGCCCATCAGAACCCCTGGGCCCCTGGCTGTAGACAGAGAGGTTTAGGAGTTGGTAGCCTGATGATCTTTGGACTATAGCAAATCCACCTTGACACCATTTCCGTTCGTATGTGCAGGTTATTAGACATGACCAAGCCAAGGCGAAACTGGATAGAGGCTGGGGTTCGGATGGGGGCCCGGCACGAGGGTCTGACCTCAGGGAGGTGGGGGGGGCGGTGTATGTGTGTGTGCATGCACAGGACTCCAGCGAAGCATCTCGGGGCACCAGTTCACCTGCCAGGAGGTGTGTGTGTGGCTCCTGGAAGACCACCTGCCCACCTAATTTGACATCAGGCCAGCTGCAGCCTCTACCATGAGCATGTCAGGAACTTCAGAGATGGAAGGACCCTCTGAGGTCTTCTAAACCCCCACTGCATGTTGGAATCACAGGGGACCTTTGCAAACAACTGAGATGGGAAGGGCGAGCCAGCTCCAGAGAAGAAAGCCTGGTTGGTAGAGTTGGGGTATGCACCCCACCCTTTGTTTTATAGCGTAGAAAATCCAGATCCAGGGAGGAGAAGAAACTTGCTCTGAAGGTCACATCCTTGCTCTGAAGGTCAATTAATGGCTGGCACAGAATATAATAAAGCAAGGTCAGGGGCTCTGGTATTTGGGACCAGACCTCTCATTGTGTGACCTTGTGTGAGTCACATGGCCTTTCTTGGCTATACAATGTGAATAATAATCAAATAGACCTCACAGGTTGCTTTGAGGGTAAAGGAGGTAGGACCATGTGCTATAAATAGCATGTACCCAGCACACAGTAGGTGTCCTGTCACAGCAATCTACCATGGAACAGATCTCAAACCTTGGGAAGGCTGTAGTCTGGCCCACTGCCTCCTCCTCCTCTTCCCGCCTTTCTTGCCAGGGCTTTGGTTCCCTGAGCCCTGCCCTACACCTGGCTTGAGTGGGGCCCTGCCTTTGCCCCACCTGTTCGCAGCCCTGGTCCACCTAGCTTGTCTCCTGGGCAACCGGCCTGATGTCTCTGGCATCTGGCCCTGGAAGAGAAGCAGCTGGCGGCAGAATCAGGTTTCCAGGTAAATCTCCACCCCCACCCCAACTCCAGGAGGGGCAAGGTGGAGTGATCAGGGAGAAATAGAGCAGGGGCACCAGTCAGCTGCAGGGAACAGCCAGCGTGGTGACCTCTCAGCCCTGAAATCGGGCCAGCTCCTGTCCTAGATAAGGCAGCGGGTGGCCTACTTGGGCAAGCCCGGGAGCTCCCCGCAGGCACCTCTCTCAGGCTCTGGGGAGGGGCGGGATGGCTCCTGGAAGTAGGCTAGGGCTTGGCTACCCTCAGTTCATCCCACTGGATCCACTCGCCAGCGTCTCCATGGCGCTTTATGTCTGGATGCCCACAGCTGTCATTTGTAGAGCACTTCCTGTGTTCTGAGACCTTGCTATGCAGCAACTCATTTCACCCTCATGACAACCCTGTAAGGTCGGAATTACCATGCCCTCCACTTCACAGACAAGTAACCGAGGCACAGACTGACAAAGAGAAATGTCCAGGGCCTCAGCTAGCAAAGACAGGGCTGGCATCACACCCAGCTTCTGACGGTCTGAAGGCAGAGGGAATAGTTCCAGCGGCTAGTCCGCGTTTTTCTGTGGGCATGCTGAGATCTTTCTTGCAACCACTTGGGAACTGAGGCAGCTGTCCTCCTCAGAACTCAGTTTCCCCAGCTGTAACCCTGGCTTACCAGGTAGACCAAATGAGGAGATACAAAGCTTCTTTTAAGTGAAAGGCCAGGTGTGGTATAGTTTGATGGATTCAGATTTTGGACTCTAGGTATACTGGGGTTTCCCCATCTATTAAGTGAAGAAAAATACCGGTGCTTTGCTTTCATATATGTGTGTGGACTCCAGGAAGATTTTAAAAAGAACTCACCACAGTTCTGGGTATGTAATACCGTGTTCCCCACATCTCAACTGTGACGCAAAAAAAATCCATCACTGCCAAAAACATGCCTTGGAGACAACACACAGGACATCTCTTAACCTCAGGTTCCTCTAAGTGGAAGTATAATATACAGCACCTGTCAGTGTTCTCTTCTGTAATTAATAACCCATCTCCCTGTTACCTATTAGGTTCTGTACTTTAATTTTTAACAAATCCCTCATTCGGTCGTTTTTAATGGAACAATGCAGATAATGCACTCAGCATAGCGCCCTGACTCGAACATGGGTTCGTTAAATGAGAATTGTTTATACCCTCGGTTCCGACACACGGACTACAAGTACCAGCCTGCGCAGCGCCCTCAATCGGGGCTCCTCGGCTCGGTGCCGGCGCGCTGCACGCCGGGAGTTGCAGTCCTCACGAGGAAGGTCCCGCCTCGCCCTAGCTTGGGGGAGAGGTGGGAGAGCCGCCCTGCCGGCCTTTGAATTTTGCCGCGAAAAGCGCGCGTGGCGGCCCCCGACCCCGCCCCCCGCAGGATGCGGCGCCGCGTCACCCTGGTAACCGCCTCTCGGCGGCCGCTGATTGGGCTGGGCTGCAGGGGGCGGGCGAGGGGCGAGACGCGGTGGCAGCTGCCGGCGCTCGAGCCTGTCAGTCGGGCCGGAGCGGAGCAGCGGGCAGGACAGCCTGGCCGGCAGCTCCGTGGAGAGGCTGCGCGCGCCAGCCGGGGAAGCGAAGAGCCGGGCCCGCTGCCCGCG
>NW_004567130.1:10878598-10925933 GCF_000260355.1 Condylura cristata | reverse complement strand
TGAGAGTCCGGCGCGCTCCGCCCCTGCTGCAGCTCGCGAGCTCGCACGCCGGTTTCACTGTTCTGGGGGCCGTACCCACGTCCGCCCTGCGCCACCTGGACCGGTTATTTCCCCGCGCCGAGGTCTTCGGGGCTGCATCCCAGCCTCCGCCGCCCGCTGCTGCTGCTCTTCGGCTTCCCCTCCCCCCACACCCGGGGCTTCGAGCAGGAGGAGGAGGGGCCGGTGCATTCTCGCTGCTGCTCTTTGCAACCTGCGGGGGCCGGTGCGTGCCCGGCGAGAAACCCGGGCCGCTGCAGGTGCGTGAAACCTCGGAGGAAGCGACTCCCCCACCCCCACGCGAACCCGGGGGCTGCAAGCCGCGGGCGGGCGGTCGAGCGAGAGGAAGCAACAAAGACAGGCTGCAGCTGGGACTGGCGAGCGGGGCCGCGGCCGCCGGCCTCCCACCGCGGTTGGAGAGGGCGCCCCAGGGAGCGGCGCGGGCCGAGCTGCAGCCCTGAGCGGGACCCACAGGGGAGGCGCAGCGCCTCCCGCCGGACGCGGGGAGGACAGGCCCCTGAGAGGATGCGCTGCCTGAGCGCCCGCACGGCCGGGGTCCCGGGCGGGCACGACCCGCGCTGAGCTGGGAGACCCTCCAAACCCCGACTTCGGACGGCGCGGACCGGCGGCTGGATCGCCTTCACCCATAGTGCCTCTTCCCACTGGGGAGAGGCGTCGTCCCCAAGGGGGCTTCCTCGGACTGCCGCTGCCACCTCTGCATGGCTGCGACCCCGCGAACGGAGAGTCGTCGCTGCTGAGGACCGGTGCCCTTTGACGGCCTTGGCTGACCTGGTGAGTTCCTTGGGGCGGGGTTCCGAACTGGAGTTGGGGGCACCCCCTGGCGTCGGCGCAGCGTGGAGTGGAAATAAAGGTGCCCTGGGCGGTAGGGAATCCTGAAGCTCGACGCCCCAGTTCGCTTCTTTCCCTCCCCCACATAACTTGTCCCGACAGGACAACCTCCCGGAATGGAGGTGGGGACCTTCGTGGGGACTCCGCGGGATTCTGGGCGGGGCGGAAGCTAGAGAGGCGAGGTCACCTAAAGTCAACTGACAAAGGTAGAGACTCCATCTTCTGAAAATTTCCCAGGAATTCCCGAGCCTTTGGCGGGGTTGCCTGGGGGCAGCCAGGACGGGACAGCTTGGGGCTCTCGGGAGGAGCTTCTGAGATCTTCAAAGGGACATCAGCTCAGAGAGGGACGTGGTGTGTTGGCCATGTGTTGGCTGCTTTTGAGGATTGTGCCCTCTGAGGGTAGACAGTAGCAGCCGCATTCTTACGAAAATACTCGCGGGGATTTAGGGTTCCCCGGTGGGGCCGTGGAGTGACGTCACTGCCGGGTCTCTGATGTCACTGGAGTTACCGTGGCGACTCAACTTGTCTTGACCCGAGACCGGAGGAGGCGGGGTCACGGTAACTAGGGGCGGGGCTGGATGTCTTCGGGCCGTGGAGGAGTGAAAGCCAGCTCCCCCCACCCCCAACTGCAGTCCATCGACCTAAATCCTCCCCTGCTGATGAGGTGGGGGAGGGACCCAGTCCCAGCTGTCCCTGCTGCTGCTCCTCCCCCCAAGGACAGGTGTTCAGCTTTGCCCAGATAGCCTGGCAGTGCCTGGGGACTTCAGAACTCCTAAGCAGCAACTTTCTGCTTTCAGAAGGGATGCCACAGAGGGGACCTCGCTGTAGGGTGCCATACACCCAGCCGTCAGCCTGAAGTGTACCAGGCCCCCAGAGAGATGCGGGGCCCCTGTCTTTAAAAATGCTACTTCCCCTCAGAAAAGTATGGGTGCCCCACCCCTGGCAGAAGGTACCAAGAGCTTACTACTCACCCCAAGTCCAGGGCCTCTCCCTGTTGTTTAGTCTGAAGATGAGGGGCCTTGGCCAAGCCTGAACCCCAGCTGCCCCAGGCTCCTTTTGGTGTTGAAGACAATTTTGACCAGCCCAGGTGTTGTTCCTTAGGTGAATGGCCAAGGTCTGAAGAAAGTGTGTCTGCCTTTGATGGGGTCAGGCCCAGCCCTCTCTTCCCCACACTGGCCCTGCTCCCTGTGGAGGCCCAGGGCACCCCCAGCAGCTTCTTAGCACTAGCTCTGATTGCGAAGTTCCTTCCAGCAGTTGCTGCCTGAGTCAGATGTGGGTGACACTGCTGTGATCACATTTCTAGGAAAAGGTTAGAGAACTGTGTCTGTGCTTCAGTGGCATTGAGGGGTGGGAGGCATAGTAATGTGTGTGTGTGTGTGTGTGTGTTGGGCGGCATTATGAGAAGCCAGACCCCAGTCTCTATACAGTGAACATTTTCCCCTGTTCTACCAGGCTCTCCAGCTAGATTAACAGGTCAATCAATATCAGTGGAGCTGCTTTTGGGGGCTTGGCAGGGAGATGATATTTCCAGCTGAAATGGTGTCGTTAAACACACAGGCTTCCAAGGACAGGAGCAACAGCAGATGGGGGGAAGTGGGAGAGGTGGGCAGAAGGGCTGTTTGTGCGCTGCCTCTCGAAGCTTCCCAGTTTAGAAACAAACTCGGAGTGCGCGCCAGAGACCCACAAACAGGCAGTTGGAGGTCCTCCGTGGAGTATTTACACTTCCATAGCCAAGGCGGAGGGAAGGGCTGTCAGAATTAGGCAATTCCTTCTGTTCCTTTCGCTGGGCTTGGCAGTAGCACCAAGTGATGAGCAGGAGGGAGTGCCAGCTTACCCAACCTCCCTGTGTCTTAGGCATCTTACAGGATGTCACTCCTTGGAGTGGCTCTCGGGTGCTGTGGCCCATTTTACAGATAGAGAAATTGAGGCTCAAAGGAAGTGCCTGTGGGTGCTCAGCCAGGTAGCCTGAGATTCAGCTCTGAATTTCTAGGCTCCAGAGTTCCCAGGTCTTCCCACCCCTCCCATGGCCAGAGGGGAGGTAACCCACTTGTTGGACAGCGCCCCAGCAAGGGCGGAGGGCTGTGAGCTTTGGAGTTTGGCCTCACCGGGATCCCTGGCCACACTGAAAACCAGATTTGAGTCTGATTTCCCTAGACCTACAGGACAATGTTGAGCAGAACAGCATTGTCTGCCTGGCCTTGAGGTCAGCCTGCTCCCCTTGCCCACAGAACCCTGTTCTCCCGCAGCAGAGGAAGGAAGGTACATCAGGAAAGCCACTTGCCAGGAAGCGTTGAGAGAACTGGCGGGGCCTGGGGCTCCTTGTCCTCTGCTCCTCTTGGCTCACCTGGGAAAGGTGGTGAAGCCCAGATGGTGGGGTAGCAAACAATGTAGACTGGTCATAAGATTTTGGTTGATGGGGCCAGGGACCCAGCCTGAGAGTCTGGAAGGGCTGGGTAGGAGGGATGCTTAGGACAAAAAGGGATCCTCCAGGCTGTGCAGTGGAAAGTGTTCTAGGCAGTGGGAGTGGCCATGGTTTGGGCCTGTGTGTGCTGGGGTGTGCTGACCATGGCCCTGGCGGCTTAGGTGTGTGGGGGGGTGAGGGGGGACATTAAGCAGGGAAGAGCTTAACCAGGTCCCCTTGGCCGGACTGGCCACGGGAGCTGAGTGCTCGGTGCTCTGGGCAGCCCCCATCAAGGCCAGCCCACAGTAATCCTTATCACCTGTCTAATTCTGCTTAAGCTTGACCATCCCCTGCCTCAGGCTTGCAGTGACCAGGGCTGGGGTGGGTTCTGAACCCCCTGGTTGAGAAGCTGGCGGCCCCCCTGTGGTCGGCAGTAGCTTCTGGCTAAGAGCCACTTGTTGGCGCCATGACCTTGGGTGAGTAGCATCGCCCCTGCCAGCTGAAGTTTCTCCACCTGTGAGAAGGAGCTGCTAACCCGCCCAGGCCAGCAGCGTGGGAGGCTGGCGCCAGGCCTCCAGGAGCCCTCATCCACATCCACTCCGTGGCCACTGTTAGCCGTCCTCAGAGCAGGGCCTTGACTGGCTCTCCAGTAGCCCAGCATCCAAAGATCAAAGAACCCCAGGGCAGGGGCTCCCACCTTCCCAGCTACCCCGGCGCCCTGCACCTATGCACACGTGGCTGCCGTGGGGGCTCCCGGGGGCTGGGGCCAGTTAGGAGCCCCTCCCCAGCCTCCCGCCCCCTCTGCCTTCCAGTCCTTCACAGACGGGAGGAAGCGAGCGGATCAGCTCATATTCATGAAGCGTAATTCAATCAGGCGGCGATTCGATTCCTCTGGGCTCGGGCGGGGGTGAGAACGAGGCGGCGCGCACAAAAGGGGCCGCTTTATTACCTCCCGCGGGCCGGGAATTGCGGCTCTCCCCCAGCAGCGGCCGGAGCTGCCTTTATTGTGTTAACCCATTTGCGTGTCAAGAGCTATTGTGCGCTTTCTCTGTCGGTGCGGGCGGGCTGCGGGAGGAGGCTGCCGCTGGCCGGTCACCTCCGCGGGCGCCGCCCGCCGCCCTGATTGGTTGCTAAGTGATTTGCATCCAAGGTAATCACTTTTATCTCAGAAGGATGTCGACTATAATTATAAGCTACTGACATCTTTTGAAATCTGCCTAATGACTATTTTAGTCTGCACTGGCTGGGGGGGGGAGGGGGACTCTGGAGGCTGGGGGGGGGTGCGGCAGGGAGGAGGAGGCTGGAAGGTAATGGATTCCTTCCACCTGGACCATTGATTTGCTATTTGAGAAATCTCCCAGTGCCCACTGATGCCTCAAACAAAAGCAGGGTGGCCGAGGTGGGGAGTTTGTATTCTTCCAGGCAAGTTAGGGCCATTTTCGAGATGAGGAAATAGAGGCCCTGGGGGATAATGAACCACCTGCTCAGAGTCACAGAGCCCCTCAGAGGTGGGAACTGAGTTTCTCTGACCCCCCCAAATTCATGTGCTGCCCCCTCGAGTGAGGTACAGACAGAAATAATGGGCATCATCCCTAAGTGAAAATCACTTGTCTGATTTAAGTCATAACCTAAGACTCCCATTTTAACTCCCATTTCCTCCCAGGGAGGAAATGGACACAGACAGGCTGTCACTGCCCAAAGTCACACAGCCAGGGAATGCCAGAAATACAAGGTCTATTGGTGGCCAGAACTGGGCTAAGGGCAAGCCTAGGTTTTAGCTCTCCCTGCAACCAAGTGGTGGTTCCACTTGGGAAGCACCCAGCATCCATGTGGGTATAGATACCCTGAGGGCGACAGTCTCGGTGGCAGAGCTCTAAGGAATCTTAACTGCTCAGAGATTCCGTCAAGGGTCAGATGAGTCCACAAGTAACTAAACTTCTAGACAGGAGAGCTGGAGAGAAGAGAGCAAAGAAGGAAAGACTGCAACTGGTCATGGAGGGCTTCCTGACAGAGGCGGCTTTGCTCAGGGCCCTGAGAACTTGCATGGCTCCGACCAGCATGGAGTGAATAGATGGTGTCGCTGGTAGAAGTCTAAGAACCAAGGGGCATGCTGACCAGGAAGAGCAGGGATGCTTATCAGAGGGTGAAGTAAAAGGGAACTAAACTGGAGTGTGTCCGTGGTCTTGAGTGCTGAGCTAAGTACCCACATGTCCAGATGAACAGCAGAGGGAAGCCAGTGAGGGGGGAGGGATCTGGATGCCTTAAGTCAGTATGGCAGACTTTTCAGGGGTTTGGGGGTCACAGATCGGGGTGGAACCCCAACTTCTGTTCTCTTATGGCTGTGTGTCCTTAGACAAGCCACTGTACCTCTCTGGGTCTCACTTTATTTATCTCTTCAAGGGAGTAATAGCAGTTTTCTAGCAAGGTTGTGGGTAGAATCAGCTTGGGAGTGCAGAGTGATTGGGGAGCATCACTGAACCCCTCAAAACTGGGTGGTCCAGGCTCCAGGCACCAGCCCCAGCCAGGCGTGATGGGCCCACCACCGCAGCAGCTGTTTGGGTCCCTGGGAGCCCCTGCCATTGTGCAGAGGGCACAGACGACAAAAGCCCAGGAGGTCAGGGGGTGAGGCTGAGGCTGGCTGTGAACAGGCTCCCAGGGAGAGGACTTAATGACGCAGAACTTAATGACCCAGAGTCTGTGGGGAGGGGGCTTCCTTGAGCCCTTGGAGGAGGAGGAAGAGGGAGGTCCAGCCGCCAGCTGTCTATTATAGGATTTGCTGCCAAGAGAGGGGCAGTTACCCCTATGGCCCAGGCCTGAGCTTGGCACCGGGGCAGCCGTGGCAGGGCCTCCCAGCCTGCAGTGTCTCGGCCTGGATGTGGGGATGGGCCCTGCCCTGCAGCTTCTGTGTGACCTCAGTCTTCTGGTCTGTCAGATGGGGCAGGGGTCTGCTTTGGAGGGCAGCTGTGAGGCTTGGCAGTAGCCCATAGCCAGTGGACAGTAAACAGGAACTGCTATTTTCGCTCCTCATTCATCCGACCATTCTGAGAGATTCACTGCTCAGCACCAGGCTCCCTGCCAGGTGCTAGGAATGAAAAGATGAACAAGCCCCAGTTGCCTTGAAAGGTGGTGAGACCTCAGACATGCCATCACACTACAGTGGGTTCATCACCACAATACAGGAAACCCACAGTGTGTAGGCACAGTGCCAGGGGCCAGGGGACACAGCAGTGCAAAAGCCAGACATGGCCCCTGCCCTCTGGGGCCACCAGTCTGAAAGCCCAGTAGGAAAACAGAGGTAGACATGATTACTTCTGGCTGAGTAATCAGGGAGGGCTCCTTGGAGGAAGTGGCACTTTGGCTCCTCAGTTTTGAGACTTCCTTTTGAACACCTTTGCTATTATGGTAATCAGGGACACGGTCGGCATGTGCTGTGTGACAGAGCTCCCTGCTTTGGTGTTCTCATTTAGTCTGGTTCTGGCAAGAGTGTTTTTTTATCCCTGTTGTATGAATGAGTAAACTGAGGCTCAGCAAGGTGAGGGACCGTCTGGGCCACATAGCAGGTAACCAGAATCCTCTCATTATCTATAACACAAGCTTTTGCCTGTACGGTAGCTGGCACTGGGCTGGGTGGTGGTGTCACAGGAAGAATCCTTGGGCAGGATGGAGGACATCCAGTTTGGGGCTAGCTGTTGCCTTTATAAGCCGCATGACCTTGAGCAAATCAACGCCCAGCCCAGCCTGTCCTTAGCTGTGTCCTCTATAAAATGTCAGGGGTGGCAGATTCGTGGCCTGACTTGCCTTACACTGCTGTGCCCTTGGCAGGCATCGCCAATCAATTGCTGCCCTTTTCCCCTGCTGAGTTCTTCCCTGACCTTGGGTTCTTTCCAGGGCTCTGGGGCAGGCAGTACCAATCCATCAGCGAGGCCCATGTACTGGAGCCCACTTGCTAGACCCACTTTGGTGAGCTTAGGGGTCCCTCTTGCCTATCTATGCAATTCAGAGGGCCAGGGCACTAGGCATTCTGGGGGACCACCTCTGAAGCTGTGGGAGGTTCTTTAGCATGAGTGCTGTTGAGATGTGAGGATCTGTCACCTTCTTCCACCTCCGAGATACCTGTGTCCCCATCCACACAGATTAGCACATGCCCACTGCAGGTGTGCCAGGCAAATTCCAGACACGCTCAATCTGGATAATAACAGTTTTTATTAAACTCTTCCTGACAGTTAGGTCCTTCATAGGCACCCTGTAGTCATTCTGTAGGTCACTAACAATGTGCCTCTCACTCAGTACATTGTGCCTCACAACATTGTCTTCTCTGGGGAGAATTATTAGCCCATTTCAGAGATGATAAAGCCAAGACTAGGCTGGCAAGCAGAGGAGGTTATGCACTTGCCAAGTGGTTGAGCTGGCCTTCAAGGCAAGTCCCAAAGTCCATAGCCTGGAGCAAGACTGAGGGCAGTGACAGACCGGCAGCCTTCCTGGAGGAGGTGTCCATTAAAGGCTGAGGCTTTAAAGGCTGGTGGGCTTCTAAATGACAAAGCAGGGTGTTCTAGGAAAGGGGGGGGGTGCTTGTAACTGGAGAGAGCAGCGTGAGAAGCAGCTCAGAGGGAGGCAAGCAAGAGTTTTTAGGTTGAGGGGCTAGTATATGGCTGGGATGTGGGGAGAGAGGGGACGATAAAGGGAGCCAGGGCTGGTCTTGGCATCTCACAGTAGGAAACTGTGGCGGTTCTTTGAGTGGAAGCAGGTTCCACTCCTATGGGTGTCTTTCCATATCTGTACTCAACCCAGGGAAGCTTCACTGGTGCTTGGGGTACCTCCAGTCTACCTGGAGACTTCAGCCTAGGACAGAGCCTTGCACACAATAGGTACGTGTCCAGAATGTATGTTGAATGAATAAATGAGTGAACGCTCACTGTACAGATCTTCCATGGGCCCAGACACAGGAGGAGAGAGCCTGAAGCCCTCTCGAGGAGAAGTCGAGCCTCAGGCCTGGGAGGTGAGGGCAGCCTGGGGAGGGAGCCAGGCAGCTCACCGGGACAGGGTCCTCGCTCCTGGCCCCCTCGCCTGCTCCTAAGGCCCTCTTAGGCCTTCCTACAGAGCTGGCCAAGCTTCGCTGGCCACGCCTGGCAGGCAGCCTGGACCCAGCGCTTAGGGGGATAAAAGATGAAGGTTCGTGACCATTTTTTAACTCAATAAAGGGAGAGACAAGCTGCAGGCTGCAGGCCGGAGATATAATTAGTTCGCAGCAGTGGCGCTTTCTTGATTTAGCTTCTGAGAGAACAAGACAAGGATGTTATACCCAATTAGCAGTAACATCCAGTCGGAGCCTCAATAGGTGAGATAACAAGCTATTTTTATGACTTTTCTCTCCCAGCTTGGAGGGGGCGGGGGAAAGGGGTATCAGGGCCTTATTTCTTTTCATCAGGGAGCAATTATTAGTGATCTCAGGATTTCCCAAAGCCAAATGATGCATTTGTTAACCCAAACAAGCAAGTGTCCTGGGTGGCACTACAGTGGCAAGCCGGCTTATTTGAGCCCAGGAGTAGTGGAAGGAGTACAGGCCTTGCCCTGTTCTGGAAACCCTCCAAAAAGGCCCCTTAAATAGAGAGCCCGCTGGTGTCACAGGGAAAACCCAGGCCCTTGAGCTATTCTTAGTGCCTGCCTTGATTTCCCCAGGAGCTTCACAAAGGCACAGGAGGCCCGGCCAGTTCCACTGGGGGTGGGGCAGGAGCCAGTCCTGGCCCCAGGCAGCTCTTGCTGGCACCACGCTCTGTGCTTTCTGCCAGCTGCGCCAGAGGTGCTGGCTGCTTAGCTTTGAACCTGCCTTTGTACTCTGCCTGCCCAACCACCCTTTGCCTGCCCTGGGCCCCAGACCTGCTCTCCGGCTGGCACTGCCTGGTGATTAGCTGCCCTCGCTCTACCCTCATCACCCCTGGCAGCCAGGACACCCAACACTGGCCAAGTCTCTGCTGGGTGGGGAAGCCCAGCCAAGCCCCACCCCGGCTGCCTGGCCACACTCCGACTCCTGGCGAGGGCTGGGGGATGCCCAGAGTGGGAGCTGGCATGGCTATCAAGATGCCCCATCAGCTCGGGCTCCAAGCCCAGAGCAGGTTCCTGGGCCTCTGCCCGTCAGGCAGAAGCTGGGCCCACCCTGCCCCAGTCCCAACTCCCTGTCAGTGTGGAGCCCCAGAATCGTGGTTCAGACAACCGACAAATCCAGCCATGCAAAGTGGGAGTTTAATTGCAAACAGTTTTTATGGATCATGGGCCCATCTGTGCCACCATATGCAAAAGGAAAAAAAAAAATCCCCATTTAAATTTTTTTTTCTCCCTTCCCCACCCTCTGAAAGAAACAGTTGCCAAGGTTTTTCTGACTGGAGCCAAGCATGGAGCTGGGACCCATCCTAGGGGCTTTCTAGCAGGATGGGCCGGGCAGGGGTGAGCGGTCCCCACAGGGAAAAGAGACTCAGCAGCTCCTGGAGCCACTGGACTTTCTCAGAGCCCCTGGCCTTTGCACGTGCCACGCCACTGTCTGAATACCTGCTGGCCTGCCTGCCTGCCTGGTGTGGCTGCTGTATAGCGTTGCTGGAAATGTGGGAATGAGCTGATTGTTAGCCAAGACAGGCACCTTCTGCCCCACTTCTAGCTGGGGAAGTAGAACCCCAGAGGGACAGGACTGCCCAGGCTGTATAGACCCCTTGCACGGGCCGGGACCTCCTGCCCTGGCACCAGCCTGGCTTAGCAGATGAGCCCTCCCCAGGGTGCCAGGACGACCTGCCTCTGAACTTCCAGGGTTCCACTGCCAAGCCACCTCCTTTCCGCTGGGTGACTTTAGATGGTGGTGTCTCTCTCTCTGAGGCCCAGTTTCTTCCTCTGTGAAATGGGGGTATGGTCTTGATGGGCTATCACATGTGAAGTGCTTTTCTGTTGATCTCTTCCCCAAGGGGGTTGGGGGGTATTTGTTCACCCACATCTAGAGTGTTGACTGAGGGAGTGAGTGGGCAGTGAGTTACTTGGGGGTTTGTCCAGGGAGGAGATGGAGCAGGGGCGCTGGGCTTGGCAAAAATTCGCCATTCCTACACCCTTCCAATGGCGTCCATTGCACCCTGGGGGGCTCCAGACACCCTTGTATGGCTGAGGAAAACTGAACTGTGTACTCTCCAAGGTCAAGCTGCTGAAAGGAGAGGGGCTGGAAGCCTTGGTCCGTCAGCTGGCAAGGAAAGAGCAGCGGGCCTTAGTGGGGTGCTCCCTACCCCATTTGTCAGAGGAGGAAGCAGGCCCCGCCTTCAGCCACCACCTCTTCCCTCCCTCCGGCCCCACGCTCCCCCAGGCCTCCGCCCGCGATCACCATGCTGTTGCGTTGCCTGTCAGCTTTATAGGTTGGCAGCTGCGGGTGTGCCAGCACTCAGACCCCGGGCAGGGCCCTGGGACCCCCAGGCTGGGACGTAGTGCAGTTCTCAGCAACAGGTGGCAGGGGTGAGTGGGAGCCCTGGGCCGGAACAGGCCCAGGCTGACCAGGCCCCAGCAGGAGCCCAGGCCAGGCACCCGCAGCCGCACCCACCCCGGCAGTGATCACCAGCTCCCCTTGTAATCATTAAAACTATTAGAAGGAAACGTTCGCTTGAAGCAAATGTCAGGCGCCGAGTTGTGCTTTGTAAACGCTCACAATTAATGCCAATCAGGCCCGGAAAAAAGCCGGCCCGGAATCCTGTCTGTTTCGTCTCATGTGTCAGCTGGTGCGGCTCCGTGTTGCACATTTTCATACAATTGCTATAAACATAAAAGGGAAACTCCACAGTGCTCCCGGCGCCCGGATGGTGTGTGCGGCTTAATTACTTGGTATTCCGCTGTGCACTTGGCCGCCCTGAGCCGGTGGGAGGGAGAAAGGGGGACCTGGGGTGGCAGGGTGAGGGCGCCAGGGGTCCGGCTCCAGACCCAGGCCTCCTGCTGTGCCTTCCACAGGCCACGCGGCCGGTGGAGCCGGGTGGGCTGTAAAACAGGAACAGCTGCTCAAATATATTTGCAGCGCCCCCAAAAAGAAGGAGGGGGGCTCCAGGTCCACTGGACTGGGTTTTGGGTCTCCAGTACAACTCCTAGAATAATTCATCAGGTTCACTGTCCAGCTCCTGCACTCGGCACAGCACTGCTGTCAGTTGGGCCTCAGTTTCCCCACCTGCGAGGTAGGGCAATACCCCGTGTCAGGATTTCTAGCTTGTGAGGCTGGACTCCACAGCCAGGAGTGGTGGAGCTGGAGTGTCAGCCTGGGTCACAGGACCCCCGATCCTATAGTGGGTGTACCTTCTTGCTGCACCCTCCACGGTAGCCATGGAGTTGAAGGGGTGTGAGGTACCTAAAAATCTCAGCGCGTAGTAGATGTTTCATAAATAGTAGCTGTTGTCACTCCCCTGCCTGGACAGGGACCAGGAGCATTTGGGGGCTCACACTCAGCCTGCGCCCCAGCATCAACCCCATGGAGCCCTCGGCTGGACTGGAGAGGGTGGGGTGGCCTACCGGGGAGGTGGTGTCCTCTCCCTCCAGGGTTGGGCCCACCAGGCCTCCGTCTTAGGGCTGAGCACATCCCTGGCTGAGACCTCAGAATCCCTCGCACACCACCGCTCCCCTTGGCCTTGAGGTTCTGGGTGCAGTCTGTGACCTCGCCCCACCTAACAGAACCCTCAGCAGCCCAGGAAGTTGGGGATGTCATCACCATTGTCTCCGTTATGCAGATGAGAAAAGCGAGGTCCACACTGACCTGGGGGAGGGGGTGTTTGCAGAGCTGGGAGGTGAGGAAGCTGGGGCTCAGCTCAGGCCTTGCAGCCCTCCCTGGGGTGGCCTGGACCTGTGGCTTCACCCTTCACTGCGAACCCTCCCCAGGACCTTTGAGCTTTCTGAGGACAGGTCTTCTGAGGCTGTGCTGGCTCAGAGGGACACAGCCTTTGTGCAGGTGCGGGTAGGCTCGGCCAGGCGGGGCAGCCAGCGTGGTGGGGAGAGGGTGGTGCAGCCCCGTCAGGCAGGGACACATGCTCAGAGCAGGAATAGAAGCCCCTTTGTGCAGCTCTCAGTGGGGGAGGGGCGCTGCCAGCTGCCACCCTGTGCGAGCAGGGAGGCCCGCTCTCCATGGAGTCTGCCGCCACCCCCAGGGGGCTGGCCAGGGGCTGTCACCTTCCCCAAACGATTGTTTGCGCCTTGTTTCCTGGGAGCATCTGGTTGCCAGAGCTGCCACAGGCAACCTGGTGTTCTGTGGGCCTAGTGTGTGCTGCCCCTCAGCCGGGCACCCCACCGATCCTGCAGTAAGGGGTGGGAGTCCCACGTGACAGACAAGGACACTGGCGCTCGGAGAGGACAGGTGGCTCGCCACACTCACACAGCCGACTGTGGCGCCAGGCTCGTCGGCCCCAAAGTCCTTTTTCTGTGTCCGTGGGACTGTCCTTTGCGTCCCGGTGTCTCAGATGCAGGGACCCAGGGGTGCAATTTGAGATGCCCACCTCCATTGCCTGGGTGGCCTCAAGCAGGCCACTGGCCGTCTGTTCCCTGGTGGACATCAGATGTCCCTTCCATCCTCCATCCGTCCAGGCTTGGTGTTAGCAGCTGTAGTGAGTGGAAACGGAACACAGGTGCTGCCCTGAAACCGGGACCCTCCATCTCCTCTGCTGAAAAATGGGAGTAAAATAGAAATTCACTCCTGGCAACACTGGGGGATGGCAGGTCTCAAGGAAGGCGCTGCCTGGAGCTTCCCAACACCCTACCACCTCCTGGGAGCGGCGAGGGGAGACAGTGTTGGGAGCTGGCGATGTGGAGGCAACTCAGGAGCCTGAGAGGGTGGCAGGGATTGTCTCCTGGGGTCCCTGCTGTAGCGCCATTTTACAGGTGAGCAGACTGAGGCTCAGTGAGCTGACAGGACCTGCCAGGGCCCCCAGGATCTCAAAGAGCCCTTCGTCTCCTCCTGACCCTGACTGGGAAACTGCCCACTGCAGGCAGTGACTGGGTCACCTCTGACGCAGCCCTGTGGGGGCACAGAACCACGTGCAGGAAGCCCCCGGAGGCCTCTCGGCTTCCAGGGGCGTATTCCAGCTGCCTGGGACCAGCCTGCCCCGCAGGCCTCTGCGTCCTCTGGGCCTCTGTTGGGCCAGGGCCTCCACCTGGAGCGCTCTCACTGCCCCCGCCCTGTGCACACACGTCTGCATGTGTGCCCAGGCTTACCCCACTGGGCGCTCGGAACCCCTCCTCTGGGCCTCACACTGCTCACAGTCTCCAGCTCTTGGTCCGGTATTGTGTAGTAGCCCTCGGTGAAGTCTGAGCCAGAAATGCAGCTCTGGCCGTGGGATCTGGTCCACAGCAGTGGGAGGAACAGAGACAGGAGTGACCGGGCTGCCTGTCCAGGGGTGTGTCAAGTGCAGGACACTCCCAGAGCAGGAAGCACCCCTCTCAGCTCCCTCTTCTCTGCTCCTGACAACCCCATCATCTCACTGCAGTCCTCTCTGGGCAAGGCAGGGGCTTCTCCGATGGGACAGGAGGCTTCGGGGAGCAGACTGGCCTTGGCCACATGCAGAACCTCAGACGGCCTGAACCCAAAGCCCACGCGCTTCTCCAGGGTGGGTGCTCAGACTCAGCGGCAGGACTCCAGTGCGGCCAGCTTATTTTTTTCTTTTAAGATGTATTTATTTATGCATACAGAACTGGGGTACAGGTCAGAGGTGCAGGGACAGTGAGAGGATTCACCAGAGACAGAGTGAGGAGCAGAACAAGCAGATTGACACTATACACTGCTGAGGGGAGCAGCGGGCGGGTCAGGAGAGGTCTGCCGCGCCGTGTGGAAACACTGCCCTGGTCGGGATCGAACTCGTGAAGTGGCTGTGTCTAGCGTCTTAGTGCTGCCCCTGCGCCACCTGGGAGGGCCCCAGCTTTTTGTTTTTTTAATGCAACCAAACAATGAGAATACTGAGGTCTTTTCTTTTTTTTCCCTTGTTGACACAGACAACCATGTCATAGTTTTGGAGTTTTTGTTTGTTTGTTTGTTTGTTTTATTTTTTAACTGCAGCAAACAGGGCAAAGGAAAGATGTGTCCCTTCAGTGGTGTGCTGTCTGGCTAGAAGGCACCGTGGGGGGTCCAGGCCTGGTCGTCCCCCCTGTCTCCCACCAGCAAGAGCCCCCACATCCCAGTGGCAGCTCCACACACCCCTCAAGACACCCCAGCACCGCCTTCACCGCCAGAGGCGGGAGGCAGGGCCCAAGCCCCACGAGGGCACCACCCAAATAGCTATAATCAGCAGCCTCGCCAAGACTTCAAACTCGCCCAATTATCCTGCGAGAGAAAAAAAACACAAAATGAAAACAAATTAACATGTTTGCATAGAAGCTGCTGCAGCAACACACACAGACGCGCGCACACATGCTGGCGCAAGCCCGCGACGCTCCATGGCTTGCCGCCCCTCCAGCCTGCATCCGCCGGGCCCGGCCGGCTGCACCCCACACCTGGGCCAGACGTGGGTGGGGCCCAGTGACCCGGCTCTGCAGGCTGGCACTGGCCACGTCCGTCCACTTTGGATGGTTCTTTTTTCTTCCAAGTTAATAAGCATATAATTCACTGTGTGCCAAAGATTCAGCCTCAAAGATCTGAACCCCTTTCTTCATTTGGGAAAACTGAAGCACAGAGAGGTTAGTTGACTTGCTCTAGGCTGCGCAGCTGAGTAGGAAAACAGCAGTCTGATGAGCGGCAAGCTCTAGAGTCCGGTTACCGCTGCGCCTTCGAGGCTCCCCACAGCCTCCTGGGCCTCAGTGGGGCCTCAAGACCCTGCTCCTGCCAGCCCCTCCAGCCTGTGTCCACGCTTCCTTCACACTCAGATGGCCCACCTGGCCGTCGGGGGGCTGTAGGTGTGTGGCCACTGATTGTGGGGCCAATTGGATATGAGTTCAGATCCTTCATCCTCTGCCCCTCACTGGGTGGCTCTGGGCAAGTGGCTTCCTTTCTCCACACCTTGATTTCCCCTCTGGGAAGATTGGGGTGATAGTCTCCACCTCTGGCAGTTGCGAGCCTCCAGTGGGTGAGTGCTCAAAGAACTGCCTCTGTCTCCAGCAGAAGGCTCTTGCCACCTCTGCCCCCTTGCTCAGGTGGCCCTGCCAGGCTGGCCCATCCGGGGCTCTGGGCCAGTTCTGCCCTTGCCCGCAGAGTACACAGTCTGGGGACTCAGATGCTCCCTCTTCCAGAAAGTTGTTCCCCCAAGAAGCTCTGTCTGACACAGGGTTAGGGGTGCCGGGGGGGTGCCTGACCACCCTGTGTGCCTGACTCTCGCTAGGGCCAAGCCTGGCATACAGCAGGCACTCGCTGGGCAAGGCCCCGCTAGTGAGCCGTCCCGTCTCCTCGCACTTGGGCACATTTGGCAAATCATCCTAGGGACTTGAAGGATGTGCCGTGTGGGCAGGAGTGGAGCTTAGTGTTTGTGCTCACATGAGCCCCAGGCCAGGGCTGCAGAAACATCCCGTCGCCCGCTCCCCCCCGCCCGCACTGTGACGTCACCGTGCGCTCTGTACCTCTCTAACCCCGTGCTGTCTTCAGTCCCTGTACGGTGAGTGCTCAGGGTGGAGGAGGCTGGCGCAGTGGGCACCCAGTGGGTGGTGGATGACAGCGGTGGTGAGAGCAGCCCCAGCACCGAGTGAGAAACTGCCCCTGTCCCGGACACTGTGGGGCGAGGCAGCTGCGGTTTCCAGCTCCATTTGTCAGATGGAAAAGCTAAGCCCCAAGGGACTCAGGGACTGACGAGTCCGCTGGTGTGTGAGGCTGAGACGTGGTGCCTGGCATGTGGCGCAGCTGAGTGGAGCAGCCCCCTGGCCCACACCTTCAGTGGGAAGGGCCCTCTCCCACCTCCAGAATCTTCCTAGTTCTTGAGCCTCCGCAACACAGGTAGGGTCAGCCTGGCATTGTATTCTAGCCCCTGTTCCTCACCCACCTGTGTTGACAAGTATCCACTGGGTTCTCCGAAGGCCCAGGAGTTCCAGATGTGTGGAGGGATTTGTTGAGTTGAAGTAGTACACGGTGCAGTGAAATGAGGGGGGAAAGACCTCAAGACAGATGACCAGAGAGGAGGGGAAAGCTGAGAGCCCTGGGCCATGCAGGAAGTGCGTGAGAAAGGAAGGCCAAATGCAGCCCCCGTTTGTTGAGGGACTGGTGAGGTCCCAAATGGAAAGAGAAGGTTCTTTTTCCTCCCCCATTACAAAGATAATATTCATCTTTTAGTATTTGGAAATGACAAGACTGATGAAAATAAAATCCAGGCATCCCCCAACTGCCCAGAGCTAAGGTTTTGGGGACATTCCTCCCAGGTGCTGGGCATTTGGGGGACGGCAGATTTCGCCTTGCCTAGGTGACTGGTCCAGAGGGCTCACACGTCTGGGTGTGGGGAGGTGGCCCCGCTCACGGCCTGGACCAAGGACGGGCCCCCTCCACGCTGCGTCCATGGAAATCAGCACGTTCTGGACGGGGCTTCTGGGAGGCGCCCGCCCGCCCGCCCGCCGTCCATTGTCTGGCATGGGGGGCGCAGAAGCCGTTGTTCTGCACACATCTGATCGCGTCTTTTCCACATCAGATCATTTGTAACCGTCACCAGGCAGTCGGGCCCGTCGCTGATTCAATCTCTGCTTTGTGCTGTCACAGCCGTTTTTCTGCACCGGGCTGATTTTGAAAGGAGGCCCATCTCTGGGTCTGCTTTTCATAAGCAGGCGGGGGGGGTGCTCTCTGTGTCCCAAACACACACATGTAGATCTCTGCTTCTCATTACCAAGATTAGAATTTAGAATTTGGAATGAGGAGGGGCTGGAGGGAGGAGACAAGGGCCCTGGGCTGCCACTCCCATCCCCTACCACTTGCCCACCCTGAGTACCTACTGTGTGTTCCAGTCTGCAAACACAGCAGCTATTGTGCTCTCACGGGGGAGAGAGATGCTACTCTACTCACCAGTAAGAGAATTTCAGAGTGGCAAAGACAATAAGGGAACTACAATGGTAATAGGATAGTGGCCATGGAAAAGGTACGTTAAGGAGGGCTGCTTGGAGGAGGTGCTGTTTGAGTCATGGTGCGAATGAAACCAGAGCGCTGCCCATTCTGACTTGAAAGGGCCTAAATATGTAAAATCCATACCAGATTTCAAATCCTCAGGTGAAAAAACAAAATAACTCACTGGAAATAGTGATGACATGTTGCAGTAATACGCTTTTCGTTATCTTGGATTTATTTTTAAACATCAGTTCTCCTTTGCTACTAGAAAATGTATAATTATATCACATTTCCTTTTGGACAGCACTGATGCATAGTATTTAGGTAAAGACAAAACTGTAAGCGCAAAGGCCCTAGGGTGAGACCAGGGTTGCCTATTTAAGGAGCAGGTGAGTGAGAAGAGTGACAGCACAGGTAGGGAGTAGGGCCAGGTCACACAGGACCTTAGAAGACAGTTGGAAGCTAGTGGACGCTCGTGGGGAAGTCCTGGGTGCAGAAGGAAATGAGAGGAGACTGGTTTGCAGGCCAGAGGCGATGAGCACGCGGTCAGAGCAAGCATCTGCTGCGGAGGGGTCGCAGACAGGACCTGCGGAGGGGCGTCAGCCTCGCGGGATCTGGCGCCCCAGATCACTGCTTCCTTTTGCTCCTGGATTTCGCAGCCTCTGGGCCTTCCCAGCTTCCTGTTTCTCTCCCACCTTCCCTGGCCACCGCCACTTTTCCAAGGCAGCTGCTCCCTGTCACAGCAGTGAATTTACAAATAGGCTCTGGCCTCCTGTCTCCAGGTGGTCAGTGGTTGAAATCCCTTTCTCAAAGTTATTTAAAAAAAAAAAAAAAAGGGATCAACATTCATTGTAGGAGCGTTAGAAATCCAGACACGCACAGAATGGAGAAGTAAACTCCCTAGAGATGGACGCAGTCATATAGTCAGGCTGTGGCGAGCTAGGGTTTGAGGCAGGTGGACTGGCTCTTCACCTCAGACTGCAAGTCATGGTGCTCTGGCCAGATGACACAGTGGGAGCTCCCCACCCAGTAAAGGGCGTAGAGCCCAGCTCCCAGCAGAAGGCAGAGCTGGAGTTCTGGCTGGAGTCTGACTCTGGGCTAATATGTGTGTGTGCTGGAGCTGTAGCAAGTGTTCTGGCTTGTCTCCTGCCCTGCTTCTCATTTCCGTGCCAGCCTGACCCCCAGAAGCGCGTGTTGATGCTTGACTTTGCGTTAAAAGTGGCTCTTGCCCACCATTTGCATCCTGCTCCCCCCACCACCCATCTTGGTTGCTGTCTCCCAAACAGTCCTGGCCATTCCTGCCTGTGGCCTTAGCCTCCCCTTTGTCCTCTTTCAGGTCAACTCCTCAAGTCTGTCTGGCGCAGACCACCTTGGGCTTTCCTGCTCCCTCCCATCACCCACCCCAAGGCCCTGGGCAGTCCCTTCCCACCCTTCCTCCGGGGCACCCCAACCACAGCAGTCGCCACTCTCCCTGGTGTGGGCTGTGTTCAGTGAGGTGATTCTGTAAAGTGCTGAGCCCATGGGGAACACTAAAAGCAGGTCTTGTTATTGCTCTGATGATTAGATTGTCTTCTTCCCTCTCTCTAGGTTAACCCTGAGCTGTGGGTGCAGAGACTGGGGGCTGGGGATCAGAAGGGATACATGAGAGGATGGAGGGGCACCCCCAGCCCCTCCTGACTCTACAGTGGGTCTCACCTTTGCATACAGTGTTCCCTGTCATGGACCCTTACCCCAGAGTTGTCCAGTGAAACCCACTGTCCTTTTGGACCCTGCTTACAAGTTTCTCCTTCGGGAAGGTTCCATGACTTCCAAAAAAATTAGATTGAGGCCTTTCCACTGAGCTCCCCGCAGCCCCGGGCCCCATTATAGCATCACAGCACAGACGACATTGGATGCAGATTTTGGCTTTCTTTACCTCCTCCCCTCCTCCCCCCTTTGCTGGAAGCTGGGTGGATCCTCAACTGCCACTGATCCTTAAAGGGATAAGACTGACTTAAAGTGGCCTGGACAAAGCCATCCACCCCACACTTCTGACCTTGAAATTTGTCTCTGCAGGCATTGAGCTTCAGGAAGTGGGATCTGGGCAGTGGGTTTGGGGTCTTTTCCCCTCTCCCCATTCACTCACTGGGTGGGATTTTGGCTCTAGGAGAGGACAAGCCAAGTCTGTTGCCAATGGCAATGGCAGCCCCCCTCGCCTTATGACTTGGTGGGATTTTTGGCTCTAGGAGAGGACAAGCCATGTCTTCATGTGAGACCCCCTTCCCACCCCTCCCATCTAGCACCTTAGCTTCCCCCTGCCCTGAATGAGCTTGTCCACAGAAAGCAGATTTCCCTGTCTCCAGGTTGGTCCTGGTGACCTGTGTGGCCTCACACAGATGAGGAGCTCTCCATTACTCACTAAGAGGGATTCTGCCTCCTTCAGAACCTGAAGCTGCTCCAGTTTCTCCAGTTCAAGGCCCCATATGTTTGCCTGTGCAGTCCACTGCTTGGGGACACCCCCACCCCACGCTCTCACCACTGGGCTACTTCTACCTACCTCTTGATCATTGTTATAAATGATACTTTTAACAGCTACCAGCTAGGGAGTTACAACTCTTATCCTGGCACTTTATTTGTACTAATTCCTGGTCAAGAATTAAATCCTTTCCAAATGAGAAAACTGATGCTCAGAGAGATAGAGGGACTCCCCTGAGGCCACAGAGTCAAGGGATAAAGCTGGGATTTAGTTAAGGGGTAAGGCTCAGGCCTTTGACTCCAAAGGCCTGGGACCAATACTGGACCAATACCGGCCTTCCCCTTTTATCTTGACAGCCCTGGGATAGCTGTGGTGGCCCCATCATGGCTACCATTTGTCACCCAGTCTTATAATCACCCCTCAAACCACCCCTACAATCCTCTCCCCATTATCTTGGTAGGACCTATCCCTGCCTTAGCATTCATAAGAGACCTGGCACACAGTAGGTAGGTAGTCAGTCTGTAGAGGTTGGAGAGCTGCCCAGGCCCTTCACATCAGAGTTAGTTCCCATGGTGACTGACGTCACTAAGCTCCCAGGGTTTGCCACGCCCCTTCCCCCGGGCACGCGCGCTGGGAGCTGGCCATGGTGCTGAAGGGCCTCGTAGCCCTGGATCCTAGTGGGATACTTTCTGAGCCCCGCCTTGTTCTAACCTCTTCTCCATCTGTTCTTCAAGGGACATTTTTTTTTTTTTTTTGTTAGGGCTTGCTGTCCTTGGTCACTGATCATAACACCAAGAACTATGAAATCGGGATTGGGGGGGAAGCTGCATGGGGAACTCTATTCATCAACATTTATCAGGCACCTGTATGTGTATCTCCAAGAAGTCCTTGAGGAACCTGGGCTTTGGTTGAAAGTCAAGTAGAATTTTGCAAAAGGGCTTGCAAGCAGAAGGGATTGGTGCCAGAGGCCTGTGAGTGTGGCTGTGAGGGGCACATCCTGAGGGACACTCACTTCAGGACTGCTGCCTACCATCTAGAATCCGTGATTGTTGGTTCACTCTTTAGTCCCCCCCTGTGGCCCTGAACTACTGGCATCTCTGGCTCCAGTGCCAAATGAGGTGTTGGACTGAATGGCAGTGCACTGTCCCTCAAGCCAGGGGCTGGCATCTCTGTCCTGGGAACAGAGAGAGCCAGATGTGTGTCTATGTTCAGATTTGCTTTTAGAGAGGCCACCAGTCTGTGGGGATGGGGTTGGATGCAGCAGAAATCCTGGCAGTAGAGGAGACATCCTTTTGAAGGGAGTTCTCCCCCACCAACCTTAAAAAGAGAGAGCAAAAAAATCCCTTTCTGGTGCTGAGGCCCAAATGGCAGTGGGAAATAATCACTTTTCACAGGCCCCTTATCCACAGCCAAGCCCTGCACCAGTTTAATCAGCAGTGCCAGTGTGACTTGAAGATTCCCGGGCTTGAGAGATCAGGAGAGGGGTTAAAGAAAATTACCCTCACCTCCTCCATGCTAATGTAATCTCTAACCAGATCTGCCTAGCCGCAGCTCAAATTGCTTTTTAGATTAACATTTAATTATTAACAGGGTCCCCTGGAAGGCCTCAGGCTTGGAATAGGAATGGGGAGAGGGAACAGCAGGAGGGGGATGGGGTGGGCTTATACTCTGGCTGCTTTGCAGAGACAGAGCTGGGGGGGGTTAGGGAATAGTGGGGTCAGGGAGGGCACTAGAGAGAATGAGATAGCAGGAAAGGAGATGGGAAACTCCAGGACAGAGGCAGAGGAAAAAGGGACAGAGAAGATGCAGGTGACAGTGGTTCCTCCCATTGGGGTCGGGGGTTGCTGTACCCATATTCCTATCTCACTCCTGGGCAAGGGTCCCTCCAGCCCTCTGTCCTGGCCAAGAGGGCAAGCCACTTCCTGACCCTGATCGTTTTAAGTTTACTGATCTTTCTGAGGCCTTGTGCTGCAACCCCACATAGAGAAGTGACTCACATACACAGGCCCCACATACGTAGGGACACACCACCAGAACCCTACCCCAATTCTCAGGCTCTGAATCCAGTGCTCATTCCTCTCCCCAAGTCCTTGACCCCCCCTCTACTGCCACCACCACTTCAGATTCTTCTCTGTATCTGGGGGCAGGCTCTGTGGCCAGGTCAGGGAAAAGGACAACAGAGAACCTCAAGTACAGCAAAGGGCTGGAGGGGACTCCTGCACCTTCTCCATGAGCATTGTCAGGCCCAGAGGAATAGCAGGCATCTTCCTTGCAGGGAACTCAAGAGTCCTCACTGCTTTATGTGAGCTGCTGGGTCTTTTCAGCTTCCTGTCCTCTGGAACCCTCTTTGTGTTGATGGACCGAGGGCCCACCTTTGTGTCTGGCAGAAAGGCGGCTCCCCATCCAGATTCAATGAGGGAAACAGGTCAGAGAGGTGCTGTGCTTCTCCAAGGTCACTCAGCCAATCAGAGAGCCCAGTCACTGGCTCCTGCTGAGAGGAGCTACCCCAGGCCTCCAGGGCAGGCCCACCTCTGAACTCCTAGTCCTATTGCATATTGGGGAGGGTCTGGCATGACCTTCCTCTGCAAGCCACAGCTAATCTTGGACCTTGAATGGAACCACAGGGGCCAGAGTGGATTGCTCCAGGGAAGGGATGGACAGAGACTGGAAGTTGCATAAATGTTGGCCTTCATGAGGTTACAGCCTTACCCTGTGTGGACCCCAAGAATGTGCTCACTTCTCTGCCCTCCAGGGCAAGCCCAGCTTAGCACAGGGCAGTCTGTGCTATAGGACACGTGAAGCAGTTCTGTCTCTCGCTTTGCAGGGAAATGCTGGAGGCTTGCTAGAGAAGCCAGGAAAGTCCATTTTTGACAGGCTGGGAGTGGAAAGTCAGGTCTGGTTGGAGGTCCCTTTGGCAGGATATTCTTAGTGCTTTCTGGTCTCCCAGCACATGGCCTGGGGCTGACCTCAAAAGATACTCAGGAACTGCTTGCGGCTTGGATGGATGGACAGGTGGGTGGAAGGAAGGGTAAGGGGGGTAAATGACCTGCACCACAAAATGGTCCCCCTGCAGGGGCAGTGCCTGGGCTTGAATCACCTCAGTATTGTTCTGCCCAAGGCCTGCCTCACAGGGCATCTTCCATGAAAGTTTATGAAAGTAGCCTTCCGGGAACCCCTCTCCTCAGCTCATCTCCCTCTCTGTGCTCCCTGTCCCCACTCTTCCAGAGTGGAATATCAAAGTCAAATTGGGCAGTGGGGAGCCAGTCTTCACTTCGATTTCTTCCTGCCCAGCCGACTGAAACATGGGGCTGATCGGCTCCCCCACCATAGTGGAGCCAGGGGTGCAGACCCTACCGTGTGGGTCTGGGGGTGCAGGCTCAGGCTGGGGTCCACACCCCCAGGTTCTGCCATCTCCAGGCTGTGTGACCTGTGCAGATTGCTTCCCCTCTGTGACCGTTTCCTGACTTGTGCTCTCCCATGAGAGGCCACTGGGAGGGTGCATGGGGCCACTGGCCAGGATGCACATGGGGCACGGCGCAGGCCCCCCATGGCTGCACAGCTTAGTAGTGCTAATGTGCTGGTATTGTTATCTCAGCTTCCCTCCCACTGGCCCAGGGGCTCCCCGACACCTCCCTGCAGCCTGACAGGCCAGGAGATGACACAGACAGGCAGGGCAAAGGGCCCCAGTTCCCATTCTTTCATGAAAATAAAGAGCCTGTAGTCACCCTTCTCTTCCCCATTGTCCTCCCAAGCCAAGCAGCCAGCTCAATTCCTCCTCTGGCTTGGAAAGTTCCTTCCTTCTTTCCCCTCCCTTGTCATATGTCCTTTATCTAAATCCTCAGCTATGAAAGGCCATATCGACAGCTGGGGGTGTTATCTGGTGGAGGGGACCTTTTCCTCGGGGTGCCTCCAAGATAAGGCGCCTTATCAGCCCCCATGTCAGGGATGATGCCAAAGCATTCTAATCAGAGAGGCTTTCGCCATCTCCCCCCACACTTTTATTATTAAAGTCACAAAAGACCTTGGGCTTATGAACAGCCTGATGTGCAGATAGGGTTTCCAATGAGCTGTGCTCCCGGGATGGCCCTTGCCGGGAGTAATGAGTCAGGGTAAGCCTCTGAGGGGCATGCTTTCTGAGACTGGATGATGATGTGGAGCAGGAGGGGCACGCTGGGGGCACGGGATGACCGTGTGTTGCAGGCGCCTGCCCCGCCCTGTGTCCAGCTTGCTGTGTGACCTTGCGCAGGACACTTGGCTTCTCTGGGCCTCAGTCACTTCATTAGACGATAGCCAATTCAATGATTCAGCCATTCATTCAACACCTATTTATTAAATGATTGCTCTTTGCCAGACACTGAGGAGAAAGAGACAAATAAGACATGGTCCTTACCCCTGAGAAACTCACAGTCCAGTGGAGAAAGACAGACATGAAAATTGGCAATTACAACTGTGCGTGATGAGGGCTGTGAGGGGTGCCCAGAGGAGCGGACAGCTGAGCCAGAGTCTCAGAGTGGGGTGCTGTGGGCGAGGGACCCGGACAGACAAAGGCTTGGAGGTGAGCGGTAGCCAGACTGGAAGGAGGGCTCGGAGCAGGAGAGGAGGGGGCAGGCAGAGGGGGCTGGGCTCTGCTCAGGGGCCGAGGAAAAGCGGGAAGGGAAGGGCCTTCCTGTGGGCATGTTTCAGGAAGTGGAAGTGGGATCCATTCCTCCTCAGGTGCAGCTGGCCCCCGGCCCCGTCCACACTGGTCAGCCCCCCTCGCCCCAGCAGTAAGACACAGACTTCACTGGTCATTGAGCTGAGGGGGTTGTGGGTTCAGAGAGAGAAATCCCTTCTCTCTAAATGGTCTTTTGGCTGCTGATCCTCCAGAAGCATGAAATGGTCCAGGCCACTGCACTCAAACAGCCACGCTGAGGCCTTCATGTTGATACCATCTTTTCCAGGGAATCTTCTGTGGCCCCTGTGCTGGGTCACTGACCCTCTGCTCCCAGGACTGCTGGGTGTCCAGTATCGGCACTGGTACTGGTGTGGAGACCTCAGAACAGGCAGCCTGTCCTCACCCCCTAGTAGACAGTCCCTAGCTATCTACTCAGCTGTGGGGCATGCTGGGGTGTATGGCCCGTGAGGAGTTGTGGGTGCCTGGCACCGTGGACGGCCAGAGTCGGGAAGACCTCCAGAGGGAAGCTAAGCACAGCCAGGACCCTGGAGGAAATGCCCGGAGAGGGGTCATGGAGCCACTTTTACAAGGTCAGAGAGGGGCAGCCTCTCTCCTGGGGCCACACAGCAGGCACGGGGCCCCGGGAAGCGCCAGCTTCCAGGTTGCCAGGCTCTGGCTGTGGTGAAGGGCAGTTCCCCACCCCTGCTGCTGGGCGCAGGCTGTCTCTTGGTCCAGGGCCTGAGGCTGTCTGGCTGCCTCTGGCTCTCCTGTGCACCCCGACGCCCGTGGCCGAGGTGGCTGCTGCTCTGGGCTGGAGTGGGAGACGGCGGCCTGGGTGCAGGTGGCCGCTGACCTTCCAGGTGAGCTGGAGACTGCTGCGGGCCAGGAGAGGCTGTCCCGGGTGTGGGAGGGTGAGCATCTGTGGGCACGTCAGTCTGAACTTGCTTGTGGGTGGCCAGCGGCACACACTAGGTGTCCAGCGGGCGGCAGGCGGCCGCAGTGAGGGCTGTGCCCCAGGCGGGGGGCCCCCAGGAGCCCGCCTGGTCCGGCCTCAAGGGCTTTCCTCCCGGTGCTGAACCCCCCTCGCTCCCTCTTAAACTGTAATTTCTGCTGATTGTAATGGCATATTTTAAAATTACCAGAAATCGAAGTCGGGAAGTGGATACTGCAGCTTTTATTGCGCCGCTGTGTTAAGGCTGGCGACTGGGGTGGGGGGGTGTGAGCGCCATCTCCCCTCCCCCAGCCGTCCCCTACTTTCTCTCTCCTCTCTTTTTGAGACAGTAATAGGAGAAAATTGGTTTTGAAACTGAATAAAAGTCCCTTTCAGAGTAAATCATTTCTTTCAGGGTACCTTTGCTGAAAGTAAAATAGAGCATAATGAAGGTGGTTACGTGATTGCCTTTCATTTACCGAGAGGCCAGGACAGACGCAGGCTGCAGCGGCTCGGGAAATGCAAGATTGGAATAATTGCGCGGTAACAAGGAGCTTGTTGTGAAATTAGTATCTTAAGAAAGTAGTGAAAAAAGGCTTTTCCTCATGAATACTTCATTATTAGAAGAAAGCAGCAGAATTTAGGCCTGCAGACACCTGTTTAGTATTAAATAACTTCCCTTTCTTCTCCCTAAACACCCCGCCCCTCCTCACTGAAGCCAGCGGGATTGGCTTGACCCAGCCTGACGGCTCAGGACTCCGGGTGTCCAGAGCTGCGCTCACACCAGGCTGCCCTCTCCTTAGCAGGAAGAGGGCGAGCTGCGGCCGGTAGGGAGACGCCCCTCCTCTCTCTGGGGCCCAGGCAAGGTGGGTTTGGGAAGATAATACTGTTTCAGGAGTGCGATGGAGTGTGCAGCACTGTCTGTGTGAGCCAATAGAGCTCACCTGGGTGCGGCACCTCTGGCAAGCCTGAGCGGCCACCTACTGGGCCTGAGCAGCCTGGCTGGGCGGGGCTGCCTGGGGCAGAGACCTGGGTCTGGGAGACTTGGGCTCACCTGCAGTCTGAGGCCAAGGTCAGCACAGGTCAGAGCTGGAGCACCGCTCTTCCCTGGACACCTTCCCTCTAGGGTGCTGTGAGAACACTGGGTGCAAGGGGCGGGCCAACGTGTCACGCATTGGACCCAGGCACCCACTTGTCAGTCCCAAAGATGAGCCCACTGGTCTTGGCACTTGGCAAGGTCAAGGCTAAAGGGTGGGGTGCAGGTCTGTTCACAGTGGTTGTGAGAGGCCACCACTAGCTGGAAGGATACCGCTGAGGGAACACGGGTGGATCCCACCAGGCCTGTTGTCAACAGGGAGTTCGGGGTGAGTTCGGCCCATCATGGTGGAAGGCACCACCCTAAGGTGCCTGTGGGCCCTCATCCTGCTCACCTGCCAAATAACAGTGTCTCTGGAAGTTTCTGCAGGGGCGAGGTGGCTGCTGGCAGGGCCAGCAGGTGGGGTAGGGGAGGGGAGGGTCAGTGGGCCCACAGCAGCCCTGTAACAGCCCCTCCTCTCTCCTTACAGGGACCCTGCCGCAGAGTGCACCCTGCCACGGGCCCCCAGCTCAGCCATGCTGGCCTGTCTACAGAGGACCCAGAACCCCCCGGGCCAACACCTGGCCTGCCCAAGCAAGAGCCTGGAGCTGCGCAAGTGTGAGTGGGCGCCCCACCCCCAAGATACCTTCCATGCACCCCCTCTCTGAGCCCGCAGTGCTTGCTTCTGCTCCAGGGCAGACAGACTCAGTTGTAGGCAGGGAATGCCATGCGCCCCCTCCCCCGCAGGTGCCTCCAGGCCTAGGCCTCTGAGCCGTAGCTGTGCTGCCTCCCTGGGGTACCTGCCCACAAGGACACGGCCCCCAGCCACCTTTATGGTGGCCCCACCACCAGCCATCACTGCCTGCCCTGGCAGAGACAGGGAAGCACAGGCCTACGTGGGATGGCATTTGGGCCCCGGGTGCGGTGTGAGCTTGGGTATGCCCTTGCCCCGTCTGGGCCCGGCTTGCTCAGTAAGTCTAATTAGGGGACACTGTGGGACAGGAATTCCAGACCTTCTGATTATTTGTAGCCATCATTAGATTTAAAATATGTTTGAAGTATTTTGGAAACACTTAACAACAGGAAGATTTACATAAAAATTTGGATGTCTAGTGTCTCAAAAAAATAATCAAGTGGCTCTGGTAACACACCTGTGTTGCTGTGCAGCAGCCACTGAGAAGAATTAAGCTACGTCTCTTTAAAGGGGACATTCAACTCCGGTCACCACAAGATCAGTTGTCATTTGTCACTGTGCTTACATGTTGCTTTCTTTTAAAATATCGTTTTACTTTAGTGATATAATCCATTGGTGGGGTCCAGTATTCACGTGGGCGAGGGCATACAGATGAGCCTCCCTCCGCACCCCTCCGTCCAGCCAGAGACAGCCATGTCCTCCACTGTGTTCTCCCGGGTGTCTTAAATACTCCCTACACTCTATACCACGTTTCCACGTCAGCATGGATGAGCTTCCTCGTTCTGCTGTGCAGTTGGGGGGAGCCGTAATTTACTGGCCAATGCCCCACGTGGCCTGTTAACTAGACAAACTGCAGAGTAGGCGGCGGAGTATGTGTGACAGGTGTGACTGAAACTGGAGGATGAATTGCTGGAAGTGGAAAGACTGGGCCCACGGCCGGTGCAGCTGTGGCCTGTGTCCCACGTCTTCGCCACCACAGCACAGCGCCACGTTTTCAGGCTTTGCTTGCCTACGAGTGAAATCGGATCAAGGTGTAGTTTTAGGTTCAACATCTTTCACCTGAGTTTTTATCCCCACTGATTGTGGGCGCTGTGTGTGTGGCTGGATCAGCCCTCTGTCTCTCACGTGACGGCAGTTTTTCCCCCGCTGTCAGTTGTTTTTGATTCAGCTGTGGAGGAGTTTTACTTTGTGAAATGAAAATTGCCAGGATTCTCCAATGGCCGCTGCATTTTGGGACATGGTTAGAATCTCCTTTCTCATGCTATTTTTTTCTTGATCAAGTTTTCCCAGGGTTTCTTCTAATTCTTTTCTGGGCTTAATTTCTTCAAATATGATCTCCAATTGTTATGTAATTTATGTGGTACAAAGAATAAGATAAGGATCCAAGTGTGTTGAAATATCATTTAACAAACTTTAACAGCTGTTGATAGAATTCACATACCGTACAAACCTATCCATTTGGCATGTACAATTCAATGTTTTTTAGTATATTTACAAATTTTAGAACTATTACTGGTCAATTCTAGAACCTTTTTTAAAAGATTTACTTATGCATATAAGAACTGGGGTGTGAGCCAGAGGTGCAGGGTAGGAGGGAGAGGGGTGTAGAGAGGGCTCACCAGAGACAGTGGGGAGCAGAACAAGCAGATGTACTGAAACCCAGTGCTGAGGGGAGCTGCGGATGGGACAGGAGATGTCTGCTGCACCATGTGGTCAGCTCCCTGGCTGGCCTGGGGGTTGGACTTGTGCTGCAGTGGCTGGGGACAGCTTGACAGCGCTGTGTCGTTAACCCCTGTGCCACCAGGGAGGCCCCCCGAGAACATTCTCACCACTTGGAGCGAGCCCCTTACCCCCACACCCTGGGTTCCCGTTACTGTATGTGGCGCCTGATAACCGGCTCCTTCCACTCGGCGTGTTTTCACGCTTCCGCCGTCCTGTGCAGGTGCATAACATGCCAGTATCTGGTGACACTTCTGTCTGCTCTTCTCACATCCCTACAGAGCTTCCTTGGCTGTTCTGTGCGTTTTTCTATCTGAACTATAGAATCAACTTATCAACGTAAGATCCAAATTGCTTGTGTGTTTACTGGGTCTGCATTAAATTTTATAAACAGGAAGGACGTCGTTATGACCAGCTCTCTCCCTGCAGGAACCTGGACACCTTTCTGCTCATACCTGGGGCGTCTCAGTGTAGCCTTCATTTAGATCTTGCACATTTTGAAAGTTTGCTTCTTTATGACTCGTCAACCATTTCCAGCGAGTCTTTCTTCCATAGAATAGCTATTAACTGCTGCCACTTGGCTGAATTCTATTGTTTTTGATGGTTTTCGACTCAGGTTTTCCAGTTATACTCTCTTCACATTTATAAGTAGCTTGACCTCCTGTTTTGTAAGTTTTATGCCTTAATTTAATAGTGTTGATTACTTTGTAAAGTATTAGCTACTAGCTTTAGATCTAGAAAAATACCCATTTTTATCCAGGTTTTCACATTTACCAGGACCAAGTTGAGCAAAATAGTTTTTGACTCTTGAAAACTATTTCACCTTATTTCTTAAACTGTATATAGATTTTACTTTTTTCTCCTTTATCCTTAGTTAGCTAATGAGGTTTCTTTATCCCCAAAGATCAACTTTAGGACTTATTTATTAGTAATTACCTTTTTTCTGGGCTCTAATTCATTAATTTGTACTTTTCATTATAATTGCCCTTTTTTTTTCTTGAGTAGAGGCTTAAAACTTTACACTGATAAGAAAACAAAAGGAAAAATTAAGGTGTGAATTCCCTGGCCACTTTAGCTACATCCTTTAGGTTCTAATATGTAATATCTGTCTTTCCATTTTTCTAGCTGTTTTACAATTTGGACTGATTTCTCCTTTGAATGCCCCTCGCGGGTCCCCCTCCCTCCCCCAGGTGGTACGTTCATCCATAGTTTGAATGCCTTGTAATCAGAGAATGGTCTGATTTCTGCTTTTTTAGGCTTCAGTACATTTTCTTTGTGGTATAATCTCCGGTGATCTTGACTTTTATGGGGACTTAAAAAGCAGGCGAGGCTCTGGTAGCAGGAGTCAGACTGATGGGAACCTACTACATCTCCATTATTTTAGCCAGCTTTTCTGACTCCCTCCTTACCAGCCAGGGATCGAGAAACGAACCACACCTACTCAGGATGTGTTCCAGCTACTTCTTGTTGGACCTAAAGCCAGGCCCCTACGAGCGGAGACAGCACGTTATTTGCACAGAGGGACTGATGCCTTCACTCTTCCTAGTGAACTGAACTCTTCTTTGATGCACTTGGCCTGGACTCACTTTACCTATTAACGTGGCACCCTCTGCTTTTTAATTCACATTTTTTCCTGAAAACTTTGCCAAACCTTTTGTTTCAACCTTTCCGAATGACTTTGTTCAGGTGTGACTCATCATGTAGAGCTGGATGAAGCTTTGTGATCCAATCTGAGTGCCTTTTTAAAAGAAGATTAATAGGCGAGCTTAGCTCATCTACATTGGTCTTACCTCAATCATTGTGCTTTTCCCTCATTGCTCTTAACAGTCTTCCCCGGTGTGACACGTTCTCTGCTTGCTTTGGTGCACCTACTAGTCAGGGAGGATGAGACTTTCGTTCTGGTGGTATAACTTGAAATAATATTCTCATCCTCTGTTTCTTTGGAACAGAATCTGTTACTTACCCTAAAGTGAACAAAATGACAAAATGAGTATTTCCTCTTAGTACAACATTTTCTTGAAGTTGACATCCTACTTTCAAACTTCTGTTACCCAACATCCACTTTAAAGGTACCTTGATCCCAGCTACTGAAGACTGGGCCCCGGGTGCTCTCACTGGTCCCTTCTCTCCCCGCCCCCTCCCTTCTGTTTCAGCAAAGCTCTTACTATTCCCGGGCTGGTAGCATCAGTGTCTGGTTACATCACCATGGTCTCCTGGTTCCAATTCATGTAAAAGGTACAAAGACATTCACACCCACCCTTCCCTTGGCTTTTCTTACCAATGGGTCTTGGAATTTATTCTCCGTCCGGCATTCCTGTTCTAACACCTGCCTTGTATCCCAGCACCAAGACAAAGCACAAGAGCACGTTAATACTGAAGCAGCCTCAGGACACACCCCTCCTGGTGGGTATCTTTAGGTTGTTTCTAGCCTCTTGCTGGTCTAAACAGTGGTGTCAGAAACATCTTTGTACAGCTGTGAAAAAAAATTTTTTCTCCAGGAAAAATTTTGCTGGCTAGGATCACTCCATTTTAACCTTTGATTTCTGTTGTCCAGCTGCCAGCTGGCCTGAGCCTGACAACCTAGGCTGGTCCTTCCTTTCTGCTCCAAAGTTAGAACTAAGAGTATGGAGGGTCACTACAGACGTCCTGTTTCCCCTGCCCACTCAGCTCCTTTGACATCTCTGTACTTATTGGAAAAAACACTGACGCTGCCTGTAATTGAAGAGCACAGGAAAGAGGGAGGCAGGAAGAGAGATAAGCAAATTGAATTGGGTGCCCTACTGCCGGCCACGGCCTGGCACTGCCCTTCCTCCATGGCATGACTCTCAGGTGACCAGGCCTGAGGCTGACCTTGTCCCTGTTTCCCCGGCAGAACTGACACAGGAGCAGCTCGGCCGTTACCAGCCTTGGGCTGTGCTGTGGTGCTCAGCGGGGAGGGTGCGTGTCTCAGCTGGACCCTGTGCCGCGTGACTGGGGCAAGCCCATCGGCCTTTGGAGGCGGCATCCCCCCCCCGATAGAGTGAGGGGACAAGCCAGGGCACAGGAGCAGCCATCCAACTCTGAGCACTGGTGATATCAAAAGCCCACTGGGGGCCCAGTCAAGTCCCCTCTCCTCCCTGCAAAGTGGGTTGGGGGCAGGCCTCAGGGAGAACGACTCTTTTATAGCATAAGTACTTCTCCGCATAGGTTGCCCCTGACACACGATTCAGAAAGCAAAAGCACTTACAGTGACAATTAGCTCTTTCCTGGAGGACACCAGGTTGCAAGGACTCCCTGTAGCTATGGTCAGCAAACAGAGGCCACTCAGATTCCCCTGTCTGTCCAGGTGGGCGGAGGGGCAGGGGTGCGTGGCTGGAGCCTGGATGCCGGCTGCTACCCCGTTCTAGGTGACTGGAGGAAGTGACCTAGGGTGGGAAATGAAAAGATATGTGAGTTGGGAGTGAAGTCCAGTCTCCTACCCTGACCCCAGGCCTAAGATCTTAGGCTATTCTCCGCTGGCCAGAGGCCCTGGGACAGAAGCCTGTTTTCTCAGCTGTTAGGGCCTTCCCAGTACTAAACACTGACTTCATCATGCGCTGATAAACGGGTGCTAGAAGCTCAGACTGTGCAGAGAGCCCCAACAAGGGGGCTTGGCCAGGGAAGGGGAGGAGGCTCTGTCTGGTGGGGGACTCCTCATCTACAGGGGTGAAGGAGGGATGAGGTGGCAGCCACCAGGAGCCTCTCCACACCTCAGGCTGCTGCTGCATACATGAGAGTGTGCTCACCCCACCCCTCTCCCCGGGGCCCCACAACAGCTAGGCGATCACCCAGGCTGCCACCCAAGTGGTACTGGACAAGCGAGTGACCAGCCCTCTGGGCTAGTTTCGTCCTCTGTGCCATGGGGACAAGAGCACTCTCCCCTTTCTTTACCTGCCCCCCCACCCCAGAGGGTGGGAACCCCACCCACAACCAAACCCCCAGGGGGACAAGAGTTCCCTGGCCAGCTCTCGTCCCCACCGGTGACGGCTGGGGCTTGCTAGCTCCCGCCCGAGCCGGTCTCCGCCCAAGGAAGCCACAGCCCCACGAGCGTTCCTGCAGGTGCAGCTGCTTCCACGACACTAATAAAATACGGAAGAAACAAAGCAATTTGAAATTCCAATAAAATTAAAAACAAACCTCTGGCCACACAGCAGATTTGATTATGTCGCTATTGCTGAGCACAGCCTGGGGGATGGAGGGAAGGTTCAGTGCCGCCCCGCCGAGGGAGCTCAGCCCCGGGGAGAACCCGCTAGTCAGCCCTGTTATGACTTAAATAAATAAGCTCTTAGCAACTAGGGACCGCAGTCCCCAAACCAACCAGAGAAAAATTCGGGGGCAGGGGAGGGGGCCCAAGCTCCAAATCACTGCTTTCCACACCATACAGAGTTCCTGGCCAGCCCTGTAAGGGAAAATAAAAAAATAAAAGTTTCCCATGTAAAAATCCCAAGACAATGAGAGTTCCAGCAGAATTGTGGCACTAAGGTCACATACGTGTGCAGCTGTGCTCGCCACATCAGCAGATGTTTCCACCCTGCAGCCCTCGTCTCTGTAGTGACCCCCCAACGCTGCTCAGCCACATGCCCAGAAGTGAGTGGGCACAGCTGTGTGCCAATAAAACTTTATTTACAGAAGCTGGCAGCAGGCTAGTTGTCCTGCATGAAGGTGGCCAGCTCCTGCTCTGCAGAGTTGGAAAAAAAATCTACCAAGAGCTGCTATCACCACCTTTGGGAAACAGGCTGACAGTGTGTGACACACCATGCCCCCCGCTCAAGAATACCGGTCAGTACTTAAGTGTAAGTACGGTGTTGTGCAGCCAAAGCCACTGTCAAATTCCAGACCGTTTCCTCATCGTCTCCGAGAGCAACCTGCACCTTTAGTCGCCACTCCCACACCCCCACCCACGAGGGCCACCGAGGCCTCTGTTTATGACAGCTGGGAGCTGCTATGGCCAAGACGGGGATGGAGGGCAGGTGGAGCAGAGCAGCTGGATGTGGGTCCTTGTGCCCGAGCTTACTCTAGGCCACCGCGGGCCTCGCGCGTCACTGGGGTGGACTTGCCGTGCCGAGCTGTTTCTCTCTACCGACTCATGGCCCTGGTGCCGCCTCACACCACACACGGGAAAGAAGCCAGCAGAGGAAGTTAATACCTTGGAAAGCAGAGCCATCATATGCTTAAAAAAAAAAAAAAAAAAGATCATCCCTGGGCTAGGACTTGTGGGCTGAGGTAAGAAATGCGCATATGGGGCCCTCCCTGGTGGCGCAGCTGGTTAAAGCACAGCACTGAGAAGCTAAAGCCAGTGCAGCACGAGTTTGATCCCCGGCCCGGAGGTGACCCATGGGGCGAGTTTGATCCCCGGCCCGGAGGTGACCCACGGGGCGCGGCAGACCTCTCCTGACCCGCCCGCTGCTCCCCTCAGCAGTGTACTTCGTTGATCTGCCTGTCCTGCTCCCCGTTCTGTCCCTGGTGAATCCTCTCACCGCCCCTGCACCTCTAGCCTGTACCCCAGTTCTATATGCACAAATAAATTTTTTTTAAAGCACATATAAAGGAAAAGCAAATTGGATCATGTTAGAATTAAAAGTTGGCTCAGCAAAAATACATCATAAATGGGAAGCCCATGGGGATTACAACTGAGCTGGAAAAAGGCACAAAATGATGTAAAAGCAAACTATTATATTAAAAAAAAAAAACACCATAAAAGCAGCAAGACAAGCCAGAAACTGAGGAAGGGTGTCTGCAGCTGACGGACCCACATCAGAAAACAGAGTAGGGGTGTGGCTGAGAGAGCTGGTGGGGGGCAGCCCAGGAAAGCCAGAGCTGGCGGTGGGGAGGGAAGGGGCAGATGGGTCTGGCCAACATGGACAGGATGAAGACTGACAGGAGCCGGCTGTGCCCAGAGCGCGAGCTGCAGCAGCAGTTCCAAAGGGCCAAGGCGGGCAGCAAGGACGAAGGAAGGGAAAGGGACAGGGACAGGGACCCGGGGGGGGGTGCCCGAAGACAGCGCAGCTGAGGGAAACGCAGGTGCAGGTGGGGAGCAGGAAAGCCAGGCAGGGCGGGGTCTGAGTACACCCAGCCCTGCCTACAGGGACCCTGGCCCCTCGGGGTTCCAGCCGCAGCGCAGGGGCTGTGGATGGCACGTGAGCCTGTGAGCACCTGCGGGCTCTGGGTGCACGGGCTCACCTGTGCCCTGAGCGTGGGCGTGTACGCGAGCACGCACACTCGTGCACTCAGAGAGAGGGGGCCCTCCTGGTGTCCTGGTGGAAACCTGGTGACGCTTCCATGCACTGCCTGGCCCGGCCCAGAAAGCTGAAGGGGGGAGGCCCCGCCTTTCCTGGGCAACCGCCATGTGTGGAGCCTTCTGGCCTGCCTTCCCCCGTATAAGCTCCACGCTGTCCCCTCAGAGGGAACTGCAGGCCAGGGAGCTACGGTCACTTCTCTGAGGCTCCCTAGCTTATTCTGGGATCCCCAGTGTTACCCCCCAAGTCTGCCCTCAGGCTGCCACTCAAGTCAGTGGGCTGGGGCAAGTCAGGGTGCTTGGCAGCCACCCCACCCCACGCCCCCCCAGCAAAGCCCAGAGAACAGCTGTGCCTGCCTTGGCCCAGCCCCTCCCCCACCCTCCTCATTAGGGATTCTGCCGGTGCCACCAGCTAATTAGTGTCACGTTAATTGAGCATTCAGGAGGCTGCCACCTCCAAGGGCAGCGTGTCAGCAGGGAAGGGGAATGCAGATGTGGGCTGCGCCCCCCGGGGCCCTGCCCAGAGGCCCATGTGTCCTGGAGCAGACCTGGACCCTGCTCCGTCTCCACGCAGTGTCCGCTGGGGCCTCCTGGGCCCTCTGGGAGGAGAGAGCGGCGAAATGAAGGCAGCATGGGAAACAGCGCTTGCTGAACACCCACTGTGTGCCCGGCACCTTCAAGCCACAGTCAGGTGCATCCTACTGTCAGGAAGCTGAGGTCTGCTCATCCCTGTCTCGCAAGACGGTGGCTGAAAAAAGCCGGGAAGCCAGCAGCAGCGATGCCCGAAGCCCAGGCCGTAATGCTGCTGGCCAGGGTAAGGCGGTAACCCCGAGGCCCACACCACATTCCAGTCCCGTCAGAGGAAGGGGCAGATCCCCAGCGGCTGTATTTCAGAAAGGCCAAGAGGAAGCAGTTGGCAGCCAAATCCAGGATTTAAAAGAAAAGGGGGTTTCTTGCTGTCACAAAACCAGTTGGTGGTGACAAGCATGGTGGTACCCAAGGGATTAAACGTCACCAGATGCCTAGATACTGTGCCCCTGAAGATGTGCCTGGGAAGCAGCTGACCCGGAAGAACATCCCTTGGGTGGAACACAGACCCACAGAGAAAGGGGCCACCATCGCCCTCCTCGGCCTTGCTGCCAACGTCACGAACCCCCACATCTCACTGATCCGGCGGGGCCCAGCAATGCCGACCTCAGACCCTTGGGGAGCCCGAGCAGACAGCAGCGCGAGGTCGGTGGGAAACTGGGCTCCAACCCTGCCCAGAGTCCGGGGTTCCCTCCACTCTTGGGCGGAGCGTGCCTCGAGGTAGGTGTCCCCAGTGTCTCGCCGAGCCCCACGGGCAGCTCTGCCCGCCAAGCGAGCAGGGCCCAGCACGTGTCTGGCGGCTGGAGGGATGCTGTGCCCTCGGCAGCCTCCGTGCGTGCCCTGAGCGAGCGTGGGCCTCAGGGTGCAGTGCAGGGGCTTCGAGGACCCTGACCTGTCCGCCTCGTCCCTTCACAGATGAGCAACCTGGCGTCCAGCTGAGCCTGGCCAAGGTCGCCCACAGCAAGGGACAGTGCTGGGTGTCGAGTCCATGCTTCTCACGGCCCTACCAGGGAGCCCCACCCCTGCCTTCACCCTCGTGTCCCTCCTCACAGCTCAGAAAGGGGGGGCTGCCAAGTTCGCTCCCCTGTCTCCTTGTGGCCACATTAAACCCCACTCAAAGGGCTGCTTTTAATTGGCTTAATACTTGTTAATAACCACATCTACTTAACCAGCACCTGTAAAAGGCCCATAACATTAACTTAATGGCAGCGACAGCTCACCCAGCACTCCAGCCGCCTTTGAAAGTTGCCGGCAAGCCTTTTCCAGGGCGCCCTCCTGCTCGGGCGCTGCCCTGCAGCCTCTCTGGGGCACCGGCCAGGCCGCACCGTCACGCAGGGCCCCACGCCTGCCACGGCTCTGCGTCCTCAGGCCTCGGGCGGCGAGGGAGCAGGGCCTGCTCTCAAGCCCCCCAGTCTAGCTCCCGAGACGAGTCAGCAGACAGCTACAGCATGGGGGCTGGGGGGCACAGCAGCGATACCGGGAGGCCGGAGCTGTCTGTGGGATGAAGCGACACCTCTTCGTTTTCCCAGCATTAAGGTCAAGCGCCCACTGCGCACAGACGCCGCGTGGCAGCCCCACCACCCTGCAGCCGCCGCTCCGGGCCCGATGCCGGACACCTGGAGACAGGAGCCTCCCATCTGGCCCGGGCTGGGGTGGGGGGACACAGGCCACCGTGCAGCCGTCACTCCGGCTGGATTCTAAGTCGGGGTTTGTTAGCAAGCAGAGGTGCACCCACCCGGCCCCGGCCGGGCACGCCTCCTGTGTCTACGCCTGAGATCTCAAACCGGGGTCCGCGGCCATGTCCACCCACTGGGCGGGTGCGAGGGCGGCTCCTGCTCTCCCAAAGGTGAACAGCTCTGGGCGCCTCCCTGCCCACCTCAGCCCCTTCCCCGCCCGGGCTGTCTAGCCCCCTCCCAGCCCACTGGGGAGCAGAATGTGCAATGCAGCCCCGGGATGCCCTGCCCCTTGACTGCTGAGGGGCTCTTCTGAAACACAGAGTCCCCCTCCTGACGCTGCCAAGGGCACTCCTGAGGGCCAGGCCAAGGAGCTTTGGCTCCATGCATGGCACAGAGGCGACACTCAGCAGAGGGTGACTGTCAGCATCTGAGATAGGCGGGACATGCACTGGTATGGCTCAGGGGTCAGCAGGAGGGGCCCTGAGGCTGCACAGGGCCTCAGGAGAGGTTTGCAGGGAGCACGCGGGCCTGGAAGCAGCGGAGGAAGTGAGTTCCTCCGGGCAGCGCAGAGGGCAGGTCCTGTCCAGCCCTCGAGAGGGCGGCGGGAGTCCATTTACACGGGAGAAAGCAGGCTCAGCAGGGGCATGGTCCAGCCGAGGCCACTGTGTGTGGCAGAGCTGGGCTTTGAGCCCAGGTGTCTGTGAGTCCCCGTGCACAGCCCCCGCCCTGTGCCGTGACACCGTCTCAGACCGTGGGCCACCTTTCTGGGAGGTCCAGGGCCAGGAAGCGGAGGATGCTCTGCGGCCAGCTACAAGACGCAGATGTCAGGGCAGGGCCTGGGAGGGCCAGGGGGGGCACCGTGCACCCCTCCCTGACCTTAAAGCAGCATGTGGTCACCCACATCAGAAAACATGAAGTGACATCCCCCTTCCCAGGCCAGCGGGGAGTGGGGGGGGGTCCACGTGCAGCCCCTCCTGCGCCCTGCACGCTTCCTCACATTAGCAGATCCTTCTGGAACCCAAGTTTTAATGCCCCAGGGCCACAGGTCCGATGGGGCCCCCAGAGCACTCCATCTCATGGGAGCCAAGCTGCTCCCCAGAACATGTTCCTGACACCCCTTTCCCTGCCCCTATCTTCCACCCAGTAGCCTCGGGGCCCCACTAAAGCCTAAGCTGGGCTGTATCTCTGCTCCCCACCCTCCATGTGGAGTGAGAGCCCCACTCACATCTGGCTCACCACCCGCGAGCCCCCAGTGCTTCCCCACTGGCCTCCCAACCCCAGGCGCTCGCTCACTCCCTCCCCTCCTGCTCTCTCAAGCCTATCCAAGAAATCTTTGAAACCCCCCGGAGCCAGGCACCTCCCCACCCAGCCCCGCTCCATCCCCAACCTGCTGTCCAGTTACTGTGGTGTATAATGGACCGCCCAAGCTCAGTGGCGTGACAGCCACACGCAGGCGCGGCACCAGACAGTGTTTCTGCTCCGTGATGCCACGGACAGGGTCTCTGCTGGGACACTGGGCTGGGGGCTCCCCAAGGCTGACCCTCACATGTAGGGTGTTGGCCCAACCACACATGGGGCCCCACGCGGTCCGGGTGTCCCAGGACATGGTGCAGGGGGTGGCAGGAGTGCGGCCCCTGCGCCCAGGTGGGAGTTCCTGGCCCTGTACGCCCCCCGCCCCGGGCCTGCCACACGCCCGCGCTGTTGCATCTGTTCAGCAGGATCGCGCGGCCAGGCTCGCACAGGGCTGGGGGGCAATTCGGCCCACCACCTGTGGGAGGATTTGTGGCCATGTTCTCAAGCCACCACCCCAGTGCATTACTGCTCTAGGGGCTGCTTCCGACCCTCCTGTGTCATCTCCCCGCTGGGACATAGGTCCGCAAGGGCAAGGACTTGTTTGCTTTGGTTGTGGCTGCGGCCCCAAAACCCAGCACCTGCACGTGGGGGGCGGGGGCTCGGGAAATTGTTGGCCGCGGGACTGCGATGGTCTCTGGGTGCCTGCTCTGTGGGGGCTGTCTGACTGCGGACAGGGGCTCCCGGCTGGTGCATCAACCTGGCCACATCTGAACCACAGCAGCTAGTGGCCCCGTAGGCTGAGGGACACAGACCACAGGCTGGCTCAGGGCGCCCCAGACTGGCAGGGGTGGACCCCCGCAGGTCAGAATCTGCCAAGGTGCATGTGTTACAATGCTCAGGAGCTCTCAGAACCCCAGTGGGGTCAGAAGCCCACCCTGGACAGCTGGCCCAGCTGGCCCCGTCATGAGAGGCCTTTTCTGAGTTAGTACATCTGTGGGGAGCAGGAAAGGGGGCCTGGGGTCTTTGCTTTCCTGCAGTCGGGGTCCAGACTGGCCTGAGGAGCCCAAGCTACTACTTTGGCAACTCTGGTGGAAAAGGCTCACAGAGCAGGGACTCTGGTGACCTGTCGGTCCACACCCCACCCAAAAGTCCCCCTCCTGCTGGACACTGAAGCATTGGGCACATAACTGGGGAGACGCCCCCGCCAGACATCTGAGCAAGGCAGAGCCAAGGGCCGGGGGGGGGGGCAGGGGTGCATCTGTGGGTCACCTCCCGCCTCGCTGACTCTGGCCCTCCTCAGGACTGTCCTTCTGAGGGCGTCTCAACCCGGCCTGCCTCGGGGTACAGGGGGCGGAGATGACCTGGAGGCAGCAGCCCAGGTCCAGTCCCAGTGCTGCTGCTCCCTGGCTGTGTGGTCTTGGGAAACCGAGTTTCCCTTTCCTGGCCTGTAAAACTGGACTTGTATTAGTTACCAACTAGGGGTTCACATCGCCAACGCTCACCCGCTGTGCCCCAGGCGTCCTGCCCGCCTCTGCCGAGTCGCCCCACCGTTGACCTCCAGAGAGGCTCATCTGTGACACGGGGCCACCTCCACCTCCCAGCCGCTCCAAACAAGCGGGAGCCCAGCCCAGCCCCCCGACCACAGCCTGCGCCGCACCGTCTGGGCGCCAGCTACAGAGGAGGGACCGACCCCCCTGGCTGAGCCCCACTGACCAAGTGGGGGCCCCCCGCGCGCCCTTTCTCTCAGTGACTAGGAACAGGCGTTGTTCTTTTTTTCCTTCTTAAGGTTTGAACACCTAATTTATTCCGTCCATTAGATAGATTTTGTAGATTTAATCATTTTCACAGTTGGTGGCTCATTGGATACTCAAGATAAACTCCAAATGAAAGTATAATGGTGAGGACAAATGAGTTTTCACACCACAATGGCAGAAACTTGCTTGGGAAGAGAGTTTAAGAGGAACAAAAATACATACAGATATAATTTTTTCCTCGGCAGCCGCTTTTGCTGACTATAGTAGGTTACCACAGTTAATTTCACCAGTTTTGTTCATCTGTAAAATTGCATAAAAGTGACATTTTTGTGCTCATTATAGCAACTGCTGATTTATGGCTGGTAAATGAAGAGCTGGTCCCTTTTTTGCGGGACTCTCCGAGCGGCGCTAAGTGCCCATGAAATTGCTTGTATAATGTAGTTTAAATCCAATCTCGGAGAAAGATTCCCCCACTGGCCCAAGTGACATTTCCATTCTCCACACCGAGTTTATTTTAGGCCACTTAGGAGGGGGCTGGCCAGGCCAGGTCAGGGTGGGGCCTGTGTCCAGCCAGGGGCTGCGCCACCTGCCTGGCCTTGGTCAGGCCAGGGGGATGAGGGCCTTGGCCTCCCGCCTCCCCAGGGCTCCCACCACCTTGCTCAGTCCCTGCCTCAGGGAGTCAGACCTCCTATCACTTCAGGGCACGGACGGGACCTGTCCAACCTGCATCTCTGCTAATACCTGTGCTGCTGAGGCCCCGGGCAGGCTGCTCCAGCCTGGCCACCCACGCCTTGCCCGCTCTCATGCACCCAGTTCTGTGTGCAGCATGGCCTTCCACAGAGTCCCATCAATGCCAGTGACACACCCTCCCTCAGTGTGACAAGCCCACGTGCTGGCATCACCAGTGTGCCAGGCACAAAGCACGTGGGGGCCCGCTGTCCCTCCCGCAGAGCCACGCTTCCCCTTGGTCTTATGCAGACGGCGCTGGGCTCCCGTTCTTATTCTGAATTATCTACGGTTCCCACCCACACACTTCCTCGCCTGCACCCCCACATTGCCTGGCTCCCCATCACAGCACACCTTTGGCTGTGCACTCACGAGGGGTCGTGGACAAGGCTCCAGAAGGACAGGGTGGCGTGTGGCCTGCTGATGGGGGGTGTGGGTGGGTCTGGGGGAGCAGGGGGCCAGGCCACAGTGCCAGCCCGCCCTGAGCAGGCGCCCCTGAGCCTCCTCTCCCGGCCGACGGGAAGAGCTGCAACAGGGTCATGCGCTGACGTGCCCCACATGGCTAGGGAGGCCCTCACAGCCACCCTCTTAGCAGCAGCCCCATTTTCAGGTGAAGAAACAGGCTCAAAGGGGAGCAGCTCTCCATACGCCAAATACCGCTGGGTGCTGAGAGCATGTGACGGTCTCACCCAAGCGCGGGCGCCCGACCCCCACCATCCCCGGCTGTCATTCCCAAAGGCCACCCGGCAGTCACTGCCCCCGTCCTAGGGCCACAGCCCCATGCCCAGGCCCTCCAGCTGCGAATGCTGGCGGTGGGAGGTCTCAGTTTCTCTTGCAGACCCTGCTCCACTCCCTACCCCAGGCAGGGTCTGGGTGGCCCCCAGAAACCCTTGAGGACTGGGGAGGGGCTCTGGACGGGAGCAGGGTCTGCCAGCGAGCCGCTCCGCTCTCCCGCACAGTGGCGCCTGACTGGCACGTCGGCGGTTGACCCCAGGCGCGCCCTACCCAGCACTGGCAGCTCACCAACAGGCCGCAGCCACCACGCTGGCCTCGGCTGCCAGGAGGGCGGACCCCTTCTCACCTGCCTGTTGACTGAGCCAGGGAATGGGCGCTCAGGATGAGCGCCCCCGTGTCCTGTACCCCACCCACCAGGGCACAGCACATCATCCTCCCAAGTTCCGAGTGAGGATGGGGCAGCACTGAGAGGCCAAGTGCAGGGATTGGGGGGCAAACTACCACCCACCCACAGGTAGTGTGGGGGGAGCAGCCTGGCGCCTCCAACGCTCAGCAGCCACCTTCCCGTGTCCCACAGTTCCACTCCCTGCATCTCCCCACAGCCCAGGGAACACAGGTGCTGCCGCACCAGCCCCAGAGCGGAAGGCCGAAGGGTGAGCGCGCTGCGGGTGGGGCTGCGGGTGGGGCCGTCCCGCAGGAGCCCCCACCTGGCCTGCCGTGGAGGGGAGCCGCCCAGCCTGGCTTGCAGGATCCCAGGCCGCGGCAGGCTGCTGTCTGGGACTGGCCCAGGACACGTAACCTGTCCTGTCCTTGAGCTGGGTCGCGTGGACGCACAGCGGCAAGTTTACTGCTGGCGGTTTCCTCTCTGTAGTTTAGGTTTTGACCCAAAGCTTCAAAATGTAGATGAAATGAATGAACGTGAAAGTGAAAGGAGGGAAGGGCAGCTCCCTGGGCCCTGGGGGGGCGTGGCCTCAGGCCTCGCTGAGCTCTCACCTGCTGTCCTGCCCTCACCTGCTGTCCTGCCCTCACCTGCTGTCCTGCCCTCACCTGCTGTCCTGCCCTCACCTGCTGTCCTGTCCTCACCTGCTGTCCTGCCCTCACCTGCTGTCCTGCCCTCACCTGTCCCGCAGGTGAGACGGTGGTGAGCTCCATGCATTCCTCCCGCTACCCGAGCCCGGCAGAGCTGGACGCCTACGCTGAGAAGGTGGCCAACAGCCCGCTGTCCATCAAGATCTTCCCCACCAACATCCGCGTGCCCCAGCACAAGCACCTCAGCCGCACTGTCAACGGCTACGACACCAGCGGCCAGCGCTACAGCCCCTACCCGCCGCATGCTGCCGGCTACCAGGGCCTGCTGGCCATCGTCAAGGCTGCCGTCTCCTCCTCTGGCGTGGCTGCACCCGCTGGGCCAGCCAAGAGCGTGCTCAAGAGCGCCGAGGGCAAGCGGACCAAGCTGTCTCCGGCCACCGTGCAGGTGGGCATCGCGCCCTACCCGGCGCCCAGCACTCTGGGGCCCTTGGCCTACCCCAAGCCGCCCGAGGCTCCTGCCCCACCGCCCAGCCTGCCTGCGGCCGCCACCGCCACCTCAGTCATCCCCCTACCCGGCCGCGGCCTGCCCCTGCCACCGTCCAACCTGCCCTCCATCCACAGCATCCTCTACCAGCTCAACCAGCAGTGCCAGGCCCCAGGCGCTGCGCCCACGGCCTGCCAGGGCGTGGCCGTTCCCCACCCCAGCCCGGCCAAGCATGGCCCGGTGCCCACCTTCCCCAGCATGGCCTACTCTGCCACTGCTGGTCTGCCCGACTGCCGAAAAGGCACCGAGCTGGGCCAGGGAAGCACGTCGGCCTTGACGCTGGCTGGGACCACCAAGCCCGCAGGGTACGCGGAGGGCGGCCTGGACTACCTGCTGTGGCCGCAGAAGCCACCCCCGCCGCCCCCCCAGCCCCTGCGGGCCTACAGCGGCGGTGCGGTGGCCAGCAAGTCCCCAGAGGCTTGTGGGGGACGGGCCTACGAGCGGGCCACTGGATCACCCCTCAACTGTGGCATGGGGCTGCCTGCCAGCTTCCCTGTGGGCCAGTACTTTGCCACCCCCTGGAACAGTGTGCTGGCGACCCCCACCAGCGACTGCTACAACCCGGCGGCTGCGGTGGCGGTCACCGAGCTGGGGCCGGGGGCCGCCCGGGAGCTGGCGGGGCCCCCCGCAGAGGCCCTCTCAGGCCTGCCCAGCAAGAGCATGTGCAACACGTCGGTGCTGAGCAGCAGCCTGCAGTCGCTGGAGTATCTCATCAACGACATCCGGCCGCCCTGCATCAAGGAGCAGATGCTGGGCAAGGGCTACGAGACCGTGGCTGTGCCCCGGCTGCTTGACCACCAGCACGCCCACATCCGCCTGCCCGTCTACAGATAAGGCCTGCCCGGCACACGCATGGACAGACGGACGGGGTGCCGAAGGGGGAGCAGGCCGCAGGGCCCTGCCCCGTGCTTACGTGCCCGCTGATGCCCACAGGGAAGCCAGGCTGGCTGCTACCATCCGGCCACCTGTCTGGGAGCGGCAGTGACCCCACTCACAAAGGGCCCCCCCATCCGCTGCCCCAGGACCCTGGGAGTGCCTGAGGCAGCCGCTGCCTCCACGCCTTCCTCCATTCAAGCTGGCAGAGACAGGGAGAGAGAAACCACTTACACATAGGAATGGCTCCTCCTGCTTTTCCAGGGAAAAGGGGCTGGGGCCAGGGTGGGATGCAGGATGGTCTAGAGCCAGACGTCAAGAGCTTCTCCCGACCCCAGGATGCTGTCTCCTGGGAAAGGAGCAGAGAGGCCTAGAGGAAGTCACTGGCCCACAGCATCCCCCACCGGCCAGGACAGGTGCAGACCACTCTCACAGAGGCCCCAGGACTGCGGCCCACCTGCTCCTGCCCGAGACCCGCCTCCCGCCCCCCCCTTCCCCACACAGGCCCACACCCCGCTCTGGCCTACCGCCTTCCCCTCTCTGCAGTACGGTTCCCAGGGCTGCTGGGCATAGCCGTGCAGACGGCACACTGCACAAGGGCCTCTCGCGCAAGGAGACGCCACCTGCACCCTACACGTGTATTTATTACAGCAATTTTCCGAACCTGAGGAAGGGGTGCCATTTTTCTATCCGCACAACGGCACCACAGGGGTGACCAACAGGCCTGCGGTCTTAGACCCCGACCCCCGTCAGAGGGGCCTTACTCTGCCTTCTCTGGGAGGTCTCCTCGGAGCCAGCAAGGGGGAACCTCCTGGTTTTCACTGGGCAATCTGATCCCATTCGTGCAAGCTGCACCCCCAAAGCCTGCCCACACCATCAAGGGGAGGGGGAGGCAGGCAGGACCCTGTTACGTCCCCGAGGCCCACGTTCCCCACGCCCCGGCCCCTCTGGCGCCCCAACAGCGGTACTGTATCTCTCTCCAAGGCCTGTTCAAGCACTAAGTGCATTTACAAATCTCTGAGAATGTTTTTTTTTTATACTAAAATTGACCATTATATTCTACTGTGAGAAGTGCAGTCTGCACTATATTGTTTTAAAAACGAAAAGAAAGAAAAAAAAAGGAAAACACAGATGGTGTCTCAGCTGTGGGCTTGCTTTGTAGCTCGTTTTCTTTCTCGCTCCCCTCCAGAGTAAAAGGGGCCGTTTCCCTGCCTGCTGCCGAGCCTGGAGCCCGGCGCCTCCTGGCGCCCAGTGCTGGCCGCCACGCACCCGTGGCTCGCTCACCTGTCCAGCTCTCTGCAGCACACGGCTGGAGGCCGCAGGTCACAGTCCGGGAGTGGTCTGTGGAGCAGCTGAGGTGGAGCAGAGCCCGTCCCTTCTGGCTCGTTCCCTGTATGGTGTGGCGGTGGTTCAGGGGTGGCGCTCCCCCGAACCACTAAACTCTCCGGCTCTGTGCTTGGCTTACTCCAAGCTCCCACGGGGGCGGAGCGGCTGGGGCAGGCCAGCACGGACCCCACGCCGTGGCGCCTGGGAGTTGGCAGGAGGCCAGTCCCAAGGCGCTCGGCGCGTACCAGCACTGCGTGTGCTGGGTATTTCACCTACACTCTCTCTCTGGCTCCCGGTCACACCCTTGCAAAGTAGGGGTGTTCTATGAAAAGAAGTGTGGCTCAGAGACCTACCCAGAGTCACACGGCAACAAAGCTGGGAAGCTGGAGTTCAAACCCCACAGCATGGACTCTTCCTCATATTTTGTCCTCCCCTTTGCTGCCTTCGGTTCTTCTCCCCTGGCCTGCCTGGGGAGGCCCCAAGGGAGCCCCAGTTTGAGGCTTCCCATGCTCAGAGCCAGTGGCTGTTGTGGTGTAGTCTGGGGCAGAGGTGGGGACAGCGGACAACCTGGACGTGGCCCTGCACTGGAAATACCCACCTCGCTAAGGCCAGGCCCCCAGAGCCTGGCAGCACCAGAGCCGGGGCCCCAGGAGCACGCTGGGGCGGTGCACCCAGTTCTCCGCCAGCTTCACAGCCACCAGCAGCCCAGGGAAGAGGAAACAAAGGCTTGGACAGGAAGGGGCTGGGGCTGGGGCTGGGCAGGCCCTGGGCCCTTCTGAGCTGGGTCAATGAGCCAAGTACATCACCCCATGCCCTGGGGGGCTCATCACTGGGTGATGAGCTGGGATGTCAGGGCTGAGTGGAAAGCCACTGGGAGGAACCCCAGCATGCAAAGAGCAGCTGACAAGTGCTTTTCTGGCCTCTCCTGAGTCAACAGGAGAGGTAGGTAATGAAGTCATCCCCACTTTACAGATGAAGACAGAATCTGAGAAATGGCCACAGGATGGCAGCTGGGAGCCAGGTTCTGGCACTGAGCCTGGCACGGGGGTCCTCCTACCCCCTGACACGCCCCTCAGACACAGCTGAAGCCCTCTGAGGGCACCACCAGGCTCAGGGAGGTCTCTGGGGCACAGTGCGCCCAGCTCTGAAGTGAGTCCCGACATCACTACTTGGAATGACCCCGAAACGTTCCCGCCCCAAAGGAGGTCAGCAGTGTTACTGTCACCGCTGCAGGTACCAACAACCCAGTCACTGCAGGCAGGTTGGTCGGGCTCGTGCGGAACGGCATTTAGCGGCCACAGCCACGCAACAGGGCACAGGTGCGGCCCGGAGCGGGCCTCGATTGCTCAAGGTCACACAGCTGCGGCCTTCGAGCCCCGCTGGGCGCTTCACTGCCTTGCTGCGGAGAACAGGAAGCCACCGACGCCCACCACCGCCAAGACGGCCTAGCTGACTCCAAAGCCAGGTCCAGTCCTGGTTCCCGCCCCTGCCGGCTTCATGGCGGGCGGTGCAGGCAGGGCAGGGGTCCCCCAGCCCTCCCACCCCCGCGGAGCCGCCACCCTACACTGTGGCCCCCTCTCCTCTCCGCAGGGCGCGGGGCAGTCGCGCTCACCCCCAGAGCTGTGCTGTCGGTGCCTGCACATCGCCCAGTGGGTGGCACACAGCTGCCCCATTATTGCCACTCACTGTCACAACCAGCGCGGCTCCGCCCTGGCGGCCACCTGCCCTGCCCCGCCG
>NW_004567130.1:10858115-10877273 GCF_000260355.1 Condylura cristata | reverse complement strand
ATGTCCAAAGAAGGGGATGGCAGCACTCCCCTCAACCCTCCATCCGCCACGGAGAGGAAATCCTCATCTGAGAAGTGGAGATGAATACCTCTCTTTTGAAAATGAAGAAAGTGGGGTTCAGAGAGGGGAGGCAACTTGCCTGAGGGCACACAGCAGTGAGGCTCTAGACACTCCAGTGGGGAATCTAGGCTGCTTACTCTCTTTGCAGGGAGAGTGGAAGGAGGAGGGAGGTAACTTCATTGTGCCTCAGGGCACAATGTATGTCCCCCCCTTGAGTCCAAGTTTTCCTCAGCCCCAGCCCTGCTCTAAGCAGGCCACTGTAACAACAGCTATAACAACAGCGGCCCCTGCTGGCCAGTCTCTGGGATCAGCAGCCCCACCCAGCTCAGACCAAACTAAGGGGGGGCTAAGAGCAAGGTGGGGGGGGGGATGGCTCTCTGATGTCATTGAGCACCTTGCCATGCTGAGAAGACTGAGCTGAATTCCAAGGGCCTGCGTTTGAGTCCCAGCCCCACCCAATCTTCCCTGTCCTCACCTGTTAGAAACCATTCAATCCTGTGGAATGGTCTTTGGAAAAGCCAAAAACACAATGTTAAAAAACAAAAACCGGGCCCTCCCTGATGGCGCAGCGGGTTAAAGCACAGCACTGAGAATCTAAAGCCGCTTCCGCATGAGTTCGATTCCCGCCTGCCCCGGAGGTGACCACATGGCGTGGCAGACCTCTCCTGACCCGCCCGCTGCTCCCCTCAGCAGTGTACTTCGTCGATCTGCCTATTCTGCTCCCCACTCTGTCTCTGGTGAATCCTCTCACCCTCCGCATCTCTGGCCTGTATCCCAGTTCTGTATGAATAAATAAATAAATCTTTAAAAAAAAAAATAAAAAATAAAAAAATAAAAAAAAAAAACCTGTTACCATCACTCCCCCCTTCCAAAGTTTCTCCTCCCATGACAGAGGGCTCAACTCCTGCCTCTATACCATCCAGGTTGTGTGTTTTTAGACGAGTGTGTTTACTGAATCTCAGTCTATAAAATGGGGGAGGGGTAAAACTTTGTTCTTGTATTTGCAGGGTAATGGGAAGCCCTGACTCACTGGTTTAAATGAGAAAGAAAATGTATTATCTCAACTGACCACCAGGAGGTAGGGTGGCCCAGCACTGGTTAACTCGGGAGCAAAATTGTATCATCAAGGACTGATTGATACCTTCTTAGTCTTTCTATTTTATGAACCCCCTCGCATAACAAAATGGTTGCTGTAGTTCCAGGCATCACATCTAGACCTGACAGTACCCAGCAAAGGAGAAGACAATGCCTTCCTATACTTCTGTTTCCCCAGAATTCCCTTTCCTTCAACAGACCTCCCTTCTTCGTCTCACAGGTCAGAACTGGTTCACGAAGCCAGTCCTACACCAATAAGGAACATACTATCTCAGTGGTTGGCTCAGGGAAGCTCATGACTGTGGAGCGCAGTGGGCAACTTGAACAAAAGGAGGTGCTGTGAATAAGGAAGAGGCGGCATCAATGCCATGCACCAGATTGCCTGGGTTTCCTAAGGCGCAAAGCACTTCCTAAGCACTGTGCCTCCCTCCAGCATGGGGGTACCTGCGTCCACTTGCTTCCTCCCTTTCCTGGCTCTCGCTCCCAGCATGGCCTCTTGACCAAACTTTCACTCTCCTTTCCTGGAGCGTGGCCCTCTGCTGACCAACCTCCCCATCCCTACGCCTTCCAGCATGCTCTGGTTCCCTCCTCCCCCTCAAAAGCTTTGGGTAAACAAAGATACCCCCATTGTCCCCAGTGACTTTGGATCCCTAAAAAAATTAAAAGGTGATTGATTCTCATGCAAATACTTTCACCAGGGAGTCAAAAATTATTAAGAGTAGGAACAGAGACCTGGAGTCTCTAACCGCCAGAATGATCAGATGCACCGTTATCTGTGTGCCGTGCAGGGACGCCGCCCGTGACATTACTGCATTGAGAAATGTCAGGAGCCTGCACAGAGGGGGAGATGAACAGTGTGGCTGAAAATGGCTTTTGATTTTTAAAAATCCCTAGCATTCATCTAAAACAATAATAACAGCTAATAATAACAGGGCATGTAATAATGAACTATTCATAGGCATAAGAGGTAATTGTTCAATTAAGACCCAAGAGTTTCTGAAACTGTCTTTTCTGATGGGGCCCCTTTGTTTTTGACTCCAGTAGCACTAATTATTTCCCGGTAGTGCTTTAAACTTGGGATGAAAAAAGCCCTCCTGTCAAATATGACATACAAGTGCTTTATCATTATTAAATACACATACACGCACATAATAAGAAATCCTTGTCGGAATAAAGTTAGGCGTATGTTCAAAGGGAAACGCTTCTAAATGGGAGCTGACAGACTCCCGGCTCAGTGCAAGTGGCAGGCGACAGCAGCCGGGGTCTTTAATGAAGTGGCCGCCTGGCACCCCTCACCCTTCAGGACAGGCTCCGCAGGACAGGCTCTGAGGGCAGCGTGCCCTGGGCTCCAATTCCACCTCCACCACTTACTTACCAGCCACAAGCCCCAGGCAAGTGCCTGTGCCTTTCTGAGCCTCAGTTTCCTCATCTGGAAAGTGAGGAATGTCGTGGATGGATAGTCAAGGCTTGGGGGTCTGCTCAAGCTGATCTTCACAAAGACTTGCACTTAAAAAAAAAATTACAAACTCTGTGGACTACAAAAAACGTTTCTCCGGGATCCTGGGCTCCTCTGATCTCACCTGGGCTGGCCCGCGGTGACTCAGTTCCGCTCCGGAGCTCACTTGCGCCCCCTGGGGGTCAGTCCGGTAACGTCCGCTAACACCCTACTGGGTAAAACAAGCACGTGATCAAGTCCCGGGTGTGGAGACGACCGACACCACCAGCTCACACTGCAAAGGCGGGGTGAAGAGTGGGGCGTGTGGGCTCTGACTCAGTTCAGCCTAGCTGCGATAGTCTGACTTGCCTGGGGAACTGCCCCCTTCCCCCATTCTCAGTTGAGGTGTGGGGTCAGGGTGTTGGTGGGGCGTTCTCTCTCTGCCTTTCGGGGCTTTTCTCCGTGAAGGACATTAGGGAGCGTTGGGAAGGGTTCAAAAACAGTCACCTCTGGCCTGTACCCCAGCTGTGTATGCATAAATAAATAAATAAATAAATAAATAAATAAGACAGTCACATGAAACCTAGGTCTTGCTGTAATCTGAGAATTAAAAGGATGTCTTCCTCCAAGTGACTCTCTGTCCCATCTCTGTCACCTGACAACACACTGGCATGCCTCTGGGCATGTCTCATGCTTTAAGGATATCAGAAACGGTCACTTTTCAGGTCTTACAGGAACAAACCAAATTTTCACAACTTGAAAATATTTTAAATTCTCCCTGACCATCTTTTTGAGTGAATACCCAATACATCAATACCCACTACATCAAATATTTAGAAACTACAGTGGAAAAGTTACTACTTATGGAGCTAAAAAGGCCCACAGAGGAAAATTCATAGCCTACAATTATTTCATTATGGACAATGATGGACTTCAACATTCACTTGGATACGCAGAGTTCTTTGGGGTGAAGAGGTATTTTGATTCTGGGGACAGGGGTATCCCTTAGTGCCTTGAAGAAATGACCTCTTCATTTTTAGCCCCAAAATGAGCCGTATCCATTCTTGATGACAGTGTTCCCCATTAGGCAACAGGGAACTAGAAAATGGTTCCGCCATCAGAAAGAGGGGTGGAGAGCAGGCTTCTGGTAAAAGTCCTGTAGCAGATGCTACAGACAGTATCATTCAACCACTCTCTTCACCAATGCTGCCTGCAAGCGAAACTGCCTTCCTCCATATTGCCTTCTGCTATAGAAATACTTCCTACCTACTGATTGGCTGAAGGAGACACATGACACCATCCTGACCAATAACAGAGGTTGACCAGAACTCTTCAGGGAAAGGTTCCCCACCCTCATAGTTTGGGAAGAGCCATCATGCTTCCTCCCAGGGAACCTGCCTCTGGATGTGATGGCTGGAGCAGTGGCACCATATTGTGTTCATGCGTCTGTGCATTAAACAGCCTGTGTGCCCCTAACTTAGGATTTCCTGCCATATGAGGCAGTAAATATTTGTTTTCTTTAATCCAATGTAACTTTTCTGTTAATTTCTGCCCAATCCCATCACTGTATGAGCACTGCAGCCACAATCCTCTCTTACAAAAATCCCGTGGAATAAGCTGATTTTCACAAAAATTTTGTCCCATTTTACAGATGAAGAAACTGAGGCACAGACTTTATGATCTATCCAGTTACCCAGAAGGCTTAGCTCTACCGGGGGGACACCCTGGTCACAAGACTGGCTCAGGCAGGATGGGTGACCCAAGCCAAGCGTAATGGCCAGAGACCCCTGTTGAGAATGCTGGATGAATTAATGTGTGTATTGGGGTAGGATAAGGACATGGGTAACCCCAGGAAAGCTGGGCCAGCTGTGGACCAGGAGACAGTCAACCCATGAAAGGCAAGGCGGAGGGAGTGGGAAAGACATAGCCCATGGGGAGGGTGGAGGCTCCCAGCCCCCCTCAGACACAAGAATAGACACAAGAATAGGGCCGTGACTCGGACCCTCTGGAAGGTGGGACCATGGACCAGGGGGACAGCGACCCATTGCCACGGTTCCGCCAGAGGGGCCAACCAGGAGCCTGCAGGCTCGCATGCAAGCTGCCTGTGGCCAGAGACCCATGCTCTTCTCCGGGGGGTGGGGGGGTCTGAGACCCTAGTCCAGCCTGGATCTGGGGCCTGCAACCAGCTAGTTGCAGGCTCCTCCACTCCAGGGCAGAGGCAGCAGCTTGGGGTGCTCATGGGGGTCCCTACTTGTGACAGGAGTCTTGGAGCTGCCCCAGGCTGAGTCAGCAGTAAATGACCCCCCCAAGGAGGGGATCTGCAACTCCAGCTCCCATTCGCAGCCCTGAAGGTGCATGGGCCCACAGACAGGGGCAGAGGTGCAAGTGCTCCCCAGGGTCATAAACTCTCGCTCTTCCCGCTGCTCTCACCTGGTTAAGGCCACCCTCCTCGTTACCTGCTGCTGAGACTGATGGCTCACCCCTCTCCTTAACTGTCACCCCATCTCCACTCACCTACACCAGCTGCCCCACCAGCTCCAGCAAGCTTCCCTCCCAGTGTATCTAGTTCCCCCAGTATCACTCTCCTTCCCCATCTACTCTCCCCCATCTTTGCTCTCCCCGTAGTTTTGCCCCAAACAAGCATCTTTCTCTCCCCACCAGCATTCTCCCCCACCCCCAATCCACCCCCTTGCTGCCATCCCCATGCCTGTCACCGTTCCCCCCTCCCCCTCCGACCCCACCATCTCCACCATCAAAGAATGACCATTTATTGAGCACCAACAAACACCAGACCTTCTACAGAACAGAGACCGTGTGGCCCCTCCAAAGGACACGGCCCCTGTGGAAGCCACCCCACTGCTGCCCCAGGGCGCACCCTTGGACTGGGGCTCTGCTCGCAGCGCTCTGGGAACCGGGTCCTGGCCTCACCTGCTTCTACTTGGGGCAGGCGCAGGCCGCTTTCCTGAGAGCAGAGCAAATAAATACTGGACAGGCCAGGGCCCAGAGCCCCGTGGCCAAAGGCCCGGCATTGGCATAGCGACTCCATGGGAGTGAGACCGGCGGCCAGGAGCTCCGTGCCCGGGCAAAAGGCACAGGCTGGACCAGAGGGTCCCAGGGCCTCCCAGGCATCTGCGCCTGGCCCTCACCTCTGAGAACTGAAGGAGGTTGTGGGGCGCACTCCAGAGGCACCTCTGAAATGCAGGTGGACTAGAAGTGGGCGGGCAGAAGAGACAGGGTGGGGCTGCAGGCTGGATCCCTGTGCAATCCCTAGAGAGGGGCGTCATCCGTCCTCCACTTGGGGGGGTAACCCTGCCGGTGGCCATCACAGCTGGGGGTCCTCATGTGGTCCAGGGGCACCACCACCTCGTCCGGGCTGGAGTTTTTGTTCAGTTCCACCACCCGCGGCACCACCGAGGACCAGCGATCTGTCAAGCACAGCGGAGGGAGACAGGGCTGGTGGAGAGCGCGCGCACCTGCTGAGCGCCCACTGTGGGCGGGCCCTCCCTGGCCATCCCATGGGGGAGGCAGTAGCACCCCCACTTTGCAGGGGCAGAAACTGGGGCTCAGAGAGGTCAAGGCTCCACCTAGGAGCACGCAGGAGTAAGTGGGGGAATGAGAATTCAAGCTCGGGTGAGAACTCGGTGTCGCGGCGCTCCCCACGGTCTCCTGCCCGTCGTTGAGAGGAAACTGGAAATGAGGCGTCCCCGGTGTCCCCAGCGGCAAAGGAAGCACTGCCGGCCGCCAGCCCACTGGCCCACCCTCCCATTCCACAGACACAGACGCTGAGCCTGAGAGGGGGCAGGGGTGCTCAACACAAATTAGTGACGACGGTTGGGGCTCCCCTTCCACTCACCCCTGCGGAGTCGGCCCACGGTGTGCGAGAAGCCGTAGTACTGATAGGTCTCGTTCTTGCCCGGGTCCTCGTTAATGATGCCCAAGTTCTGGTTCCAGTGTGACCAGTTCACCTCATCCACCCTGGTGGGCCACAGCAGAGGGGGCATCAGGGGGCGCCCCCGAGACAGGCCCTTCCCCACCCACAGGCAGTCTCCTGCCCCAGCCTCTCCAGAACTCTCATTTTTATTGTTATAAAATACAAAGTACAGGGCCCTCCCTGGTGGTGCAGCGGGTTTCAGCACAGCACTGAGAAGCTAAAGCCGCTTCCGCATGAGTTTGATTCCCGCCTGCCCCGGAGGTGACCACATGGTGTGGCAGACCTCTCCTGACCCGCCCGCTGCTCCCCTCAGCAGTGTACTTCATCGATCTGCCTATTCTGCTCCCCACTCTGTCTCTGGTGAAGCCTCTCGCTGCCCCTGAGCCTCTGGCCTGTACCCCAGTTCTGTATGCACAAATAAATAAATCTTCAAAAGAAAAAAAATACAAAGCACATAAAATTTCCCATCTAACCATTTTTTTTTAAGTTTTATTTATTTACTCATACAGAACTGGGGTACAAGCCAGAGGTATGGTGGGTGAGAGGATTCACCAGAGACAAAGTGGGGAGCAGAACAGGCAGATTGACGAAGTACACTGCTGAGGGGAGCAGCGGGCGGGCCAGGAGAGGTCTGCCACACCATGTGGTCACCTCCGGGGCAGGTGGGAATCGAACTCATGCAGCAGTGGCTTTAGCTTCTCAGTGCAGTGCTTTAACCCGCTGCACCACCAGGAAAGGCCCCATCTAACCATTTTTAAGAATCCAATTCAGAGACATTAAATCTATTTCCAAGGTTGCACAAACATCCCCACTATTTTCTGAACCTTTTCATTACCCCAAACCAATTTTGTTCCATCAGCTAGGAACTCCCTACGATCCTCCCCCAGCCCCTGGACACTGTGTTCTGATCCATTTTACCTATTCTGGCCCGTGTATATGTGCAGTTACATAGCACGTGGCCTTTGGCTGTGGCTCCACATCACATCTTGAGGTTCATCCATCTTACATCTGGGATCAGAGCTTCGTTCCTTTTCATGACTAAATACTACTCCACCGCAAGGATATACTACATTTCCTTTATCCTTTCATCTGCTGGTGGCCATCCTCCTAGTCACTCTTACCTCTTTTTATTATTTTTAATTGATACTTTATTTTTTCCACCATGATCCCTTATGACCCTGTCTCCTTAATTGCAGGAATCTCAATTCCTTTATGAACATGCCCTAGTTTACACATATTTTGCCTTTTTAATTCACTCACTGATTCCTTATTTTACTCACAGATATGAAAATGTCCAACGTCTATCGCTGTCATTCTGACTTGCTTCACTACCCTCACTGCCTTTTACTATAAATGCTGACGTTCATCTTTCCTTGTGGGGTGGGTCTCATCTTCTTGAGTCAGTTCCCTCCCAGTGGGCACGGAGGTGGTCCTGTCGCCTAGTTATTATGCTGCAGCAGACACTGTAGCCATGGAGTTTTGTGGGTTGATGGTTTCACATTCTTGGGATAGAGGCCCAAAGGGGGCCTCAGTGATCTTAGGGTGGTTCCAGTTCTACTTAAAGGTAAAACCAGATCACTTTCCAGAATAGCTTCACCAGCCCCACATCCATCTCCTCACCAGCACTGGTGGGGGGTGGTGATTTAACATGTGCTGTTCTCACGGGTGCTGGGGTTCTGAGCCGCCTCTCCCTATGAAAAGTGACACTGGATGTTGTTTTCATATACCCACTGGCCTTCTGAATATTCTCTTCAGTGAATCTGTCTGTCCATAGCTGCTGCCATGTGTTAATTGGTTGGTTTGGGTTTGTTGTTGTTAAGTGCAGTAGGTTTTTTTGTATGTGTTGGGTATTAACCCCAATTTGCTAGTGTAATAGATGGGTATTTTCTCCCTGTTGCCTCCTGTTATTGAGACCCCGGGTAGAGTCAGATTTCAGCCTTGTGGGCCTGGGTTGGCGTTATAGAATTTTTGCTCTTGAAAATCACATTTTGCCCTTTTCAGACAGGCTCCATTTTTTGAGTGATGGCTATGTGTCAGGACCCAGCAAGGAAGACACATTCGCTGTTCCCATTTTGCAGAGGAAGAAACTGAGGCATATGATACAATGTGCCCACGTCCCAGGGCTGGGAAGCTCGAGTCGAGATTTGGACTTTAGATTTGACAGGACTGGAAGCTGGTGCTATTAGTGTTCTGAGGAAGTGAGGAAGCTGACTTTGCCTGACCCCCAAACATGATGCTTACACAGCAGATCCCTGAATAATGTCATTTCACTCAATGTCGTTTCATTCTAACATTGACCATCCTGGTCAGAGCAGAGTCAAACAAGTTTTCAGGATCTGTTCTCCTCTATGTGTTTTGCTTATAGTCAGCATTTCCAGGAACCTGTCAATGACGTCAGGTGAGGCTATGCTGTACTCTACCTGTGACAGTTCACAAAGGCTCACCCAGGGGATCCCCTACACAGAACTGGCATTTCCTGTGTACTGGGGAGTGCCCCAGGCCCTGATGCCTCAGTTTCCCCCTTGCAGCTGAAGCAGAAAGGGTGAGACCCGGAGATGAGTCTCCAAATCTCCACCTCCTCCAGCAAGGGGCAACTGCTGCAGGGTGTCCCAACGTGCTCACAGCACCAGCCTGGCCCCTGTCTGGCGCTGGCCTGTCTAATCTGCACAGCTGGCCTGGGGGTAGTGCGATCACTGCCCCTTTTCACAGGTGAACAAACCAAGTGAACTGACTTGCCCAAGATCACCCAGCGGAACTGACATCGGCCTCGGTGGCTCGGGGTGTTGCAGCAGGTACAAAAGGTAAGATGGCCCAAGCTGGCAGACGGCTCCCCAGACTCACCTGAAGCACCACCTGCGGTCTGGGGTGCCGTCCGAGCTCTTGCCCACAGTCACCATCTCACCCGAGCGGAAGGCCTTCCTCAGGAACACGGGGAAGGAGCGCTCGATGTCCAGGATGGTGGTGGCCCACTGTGGGGGGAAGCGGGGCATTGGCGAGCCGCCCCCAGCCCTCTGCTCTGAAGGCAGAAAGGATGCGACAGGCCAGGCGTGCTGCAAACTAGGCTTTCCAGCTCCCGAGCCCTCCCAGGGGCCTGGGGGAGCACAGGCATGTGGAGCCGAAGCAGATGCAGGAAGGCCACGGCCCAAGCCCTGTGACGTACACACAGCAGTTGCCACTCAGTGTTAGGAAAAGGGCAGAGTGGGGCCTGGGACAAGCCAGGGGGCGCGTGCAATGAAATCTCTGGCAGCAGCTCCCCTGTGTGGGCAAGTTCTGCGCCCACCTCTGCTTCTCTGAGAGCATGCTCAGGAGAAGCCTGAGGCTGGGCTGCCCGCTGCTGCAGCTGGGGTGGGTGGTACCCGCCCCAGTCTCATCCCTCCGGGGTCGTGGCGGTGTGTGGAAGCTGCCAGGCTCTCGTGCCTTTCCTGTGCCGGCTGAGCCCACGGTGGGGGCCCAGGCAAGCTGAGTGTGTCCCAAAGCCAGACTGTGAGGTGACTAACCCCTGCTGGGGGCCAGGCCAGACGCCACGTGGAAAGGCACCAGGTGTCCAGGGAGGCAGCCGCAGCCGTCCAGGCCCGTTTTACAGACGGGGGATTGGCGGGGGCTGGGTGGAGGCGGGAGGCCGCAGCGGTTCGCCCAGAGCCGGGGGCTGAGGCGGCGCGGGGCGACGGGGCCCCCGCGTGGGAAGGAGGGGTGGGGTGGGCGAGCCGGGACCGCACCTGCAGCTTCCAGATGTGCTTGCTCTCCTTGGAGACCTGGCCCACCGTCTCCCCCATGAGGGCGATGAGCATGTTGAGGAGCAGCACGAAGGTGAGGATGATGTAGGTGACGAGCAGGGTGATGAAGACCACGGGGTACTTGGTGCTGCTCAGCATCTCCAGGTCGCCCATGCCGATGGTCAGCTTGAAGAGGTCCAGCAGGAAGGTGCTGAAGGTCTCGCTGTCGCGGCAGGAGGGGTAGGTGGGCACCGTGCAGTTGGCGTGGTCCTGGCCGCACACCTTCATGCTGGCGCACGGGTTCAGGAGGGAGACCAGGGCTGCGAGGGGCGGCACGCGCCAGTGTGAGGCCGGAGCGGCAGGAGGGGTCACTTCCACGTGAGGGCGGGGGGAGCCGAGGCGTGGCGAAGGGGAGCCCTGGGCCCAGGTCGCCCAGCACGTGAGCAGCGGCTGGAGTCCAGCCAGCTGCTCCTGACGCCAAAGCCTCTGGATCTAGCCTGGCTCTCGTCAGGGGACCTGTGGTGATGTCTAGGGGTGCTTTTGGTTGTCCTACCTGGAGGAGGAGTGGCACCCAGTGGGTAGAACCCAGATATGCTGCTTAATACCCCACCATACCCAGGAAGGGTCTGACCCCGGATGTCACAGCTGAGCAACCCTAGTCACGCCGACCATATCCGAGGTCTTGGGAGTCTGAAGACTCTCTTTTGTGTTCCTGTTTCCCAGCTCAGAGAGCAATGGTAGAGGCCAAACTGCTGAAGCTGTGCTTGCCAGGGCCTGCCCTCCTGACAGGTGCACCTCACTCCCACTAAGCCCAAACGGAGCTTCCGTGTCCTCCCAACATGCTGAAGCAGCAGCGACCTGGCCCTACACCAGCAGAGCAGGGAGATGAGGAGGTTCAGGCCCTTTAGTGCTGATGGAGGAAAGGACAGAAAGAGGCATCACAAGATTGACTCACACAGGGAGCTGGGGGCAGAAGGGATTAGCATAGCCACTGACACAGCCATAGAAATCAAGATCCTCAGGAGCCAATGCCTGGATGACAGCAGAAGATCCAAGCAGGTAGCAGACAGCTGAGGGTGGTGTCTAGAGCAAAAAGGTAAAAGATAAGGAGATGGAGATGGAGATGGAGCCCATGTGAGATCTCCTGTCCTTTCAGATTCTATTCCAAGTCACAAATCTAAACTCACAAGGAGCGAGGCCCTCCCAGAGAGATGTCTACGCAGTCTGCACCAGCACGGGGCAGTCCTCTGCCCACCTGTGACTGTGCAGGCGCTTCTTCCCACTGCTCTCTCCCTCTGCAGGGCGGCAGCCTCCTGCCTGCCTGTGACCTGCACCTGCCAGGACTTCTCTGTACTGACCTCCCTCAGAGGAAGCTGTTCTCCTCCAGGCCATGCAGGCCTCTCTCAGCAAGCCTGTCCCTTCAGGGGCAGCTCTTCCTGCCCACTTGTGCCTATGCTAGTGTCCAATACCCCTGTCCTTTTCCCTCTTTAAATGTAACGGAGTCTCTGTCTCATGGAGAAACTCGCCTAGGAAATCGCCACGTGCGGCTGAAAGGGGAGCTTTGGTGAAACCTTCCCAGAGTGAACCCAAGGACCTGCACTAACTCCAAGAATGACATCAGTACTGGTAGAGGGGCAGGTTTCAACTCATAGGTGAATGCTTCTTTAGTGTAGAGGCTGCTGAAAATGTATGTTGAGGGTTCCGAGACCTCATCTGGACTCACTAGAACAAATTCTTCTGTGATCCATTAGTGATGTCTGCCTTGGACATAAAAATGGAGAACAGAGCATCTATGACACTGATGGAGGCCTAGTGTCCCTCACAGAAGCCCTGGGATCAAGCTGGCCACCAAGTAGCTAATCAATTCCTAAGTTTTTGCCTCCATTGTTGTAATTAGATTGTAGAAGTGCTGAATTCTTGATCTGAATCCCAAACTGTTACAGTCTTTAACACATGGTCTAATTCCACCCAGTCCTATCCCTGAAAGAGGGCAGCTAACCCCTGTCCAGTCTCCCCAGTTAAGGCAACAATTCCACTTCCCCAACAGACTCCATACAGAGCCTTGGCCAATCAGGCTAACACATCACCTCGGCAGAACAGATCCCTACTGTGTGTCAATTTCCAGATCAACCTCTTCAGATGTGCATGTCGCCTGGTGAAGCCTGAGATGGCCACTCCCATTTGGGTACTGCATGGCAGATCACCTACCCCTTGGGGGAGCCTGGTTGGTTCTCCCATGCTCTGTGCCTTTGAGGTCCCATGGAATTTTGACTTCACAGAGAATACATATTGCAGGGAGCCAATACTGAGTTTCTAAAAAAGCCTGGACTGGCCAGTTAATTATTAAAATCCACCCTCCCCTGTGTCTCTTTCTCTCTATGTGGCTTTGCAGCTCCTTTACAAAGAGGTAGAGTCTTCCCCGCCCTCTGAATCAGGGCTGGCCTTGAGTCTTGCTTTGGCCAATGTAGTGAGGCAGAGTGACCTTGGCAGCAGTGACCTTGAACACCCCTCCATTCACATTCTTGGGAAGCCCAGACCACATGTGAACAAGCCCGAGCTACCAAGATAGCCAGTGAAGGGTGTGTGACCACACGCATGAGAGCAAGGTTGCCCCAGCCGAGGCCATCCCAGCTAGACCAGTCAGCAGCAGCCAACCAGCCAGCTGCCCACATGCAAAAGAGCCTGCTGAGATGAGCCAGAGCTGGCCCGGTCAGCACAGCATCCACAGACCTGTGAGCGATAACATGTGAGCATCATTTAAACCTTGAGAGGCTTTCTTTGCAACAAAAGCTAATTGGTTTTACCATTTCCTACCTTTGGGCAAATTACTTAAACTTTCTTTAAAAAAAAAAAAGACATTTCTTTATGTACACAAGAGCTAAGGTACAGGCCAGAGATGCAGGGCGTGAGAGGATTCACCAGAGACAGAGTGGGGAGCAGAACAGGCAGACTGACGAAGTACACCTAAGGGGAGCAGCAGGTGGGACAGGAGAGGTCTGCTGCGCCATGTGGGTCAGCTCCCGGGCAGGGATCGAACTCAGGCTGTAGTGGCTGCCGATAGCTTCACAGTGCTGAGACTTAATCCCTTATACCACCAGGGAGACCCTACTTAACCTTTCTAAGGCTCAGTTTCCTGATCTATAAAGGGGGTATAAAGTCACTGACGTGGCAGACTTCGAGGATTTAGCATGGCAGGGGCGGGCAAGTACTTAGCCTGGTGCCTGGCACACAGGGAGAACACTAGAAATGCTGAATGTGAACAAGCCCCAGGCCTTCCATCTGCGGCCCCAGCCCTCACCCTACCCTGCCAGGACCCAGAACTCACCTGATGCGTAGCCGATCATGAAGAGCAAGTAGACGAGCAGGAAGCGGAAAAGGTCCTTGAAGAGGATCTAGACACCAGCAGGGTTACAGCCGCAAAGCTAAGGCACATGGGTCCTCACTTTCCCACCTCCTCCACCCCAAATCTTCCCTCGAGTTCCACCCTAGTCCCTCCCCCAATGTCTAGTACCTGCCCGCTGCCCCCCACCCCCGAACCGGCAGTAGTATCTGCACCCTTAAGATGTGCACATGGCGTGGGTGGGCTGGAGGACCCCCCTTACCTTCTGGATCATGATGCTATAGGTCCCTGTCAGCTTCAGCCCACGGGTGAAGTAAAGAGCATTCATCCAGCCCAGGACCAACGCAAAGACCATGACGGCCAGGTAGGCCTCAATCCCCGCCAGGTAGAGGGCCGCCGAGACAATCACCAGCACGGAGTAGATGAAGCTAAAGGGCAGCAGGGACCAGGAGAGGAGCCAGAAGGGGCAGACAGTGAGGTCCTGGAGGGGAGCTATGCCCCCATGCCTCCAGGGTACCGGGAGACCCTGATGCCTTCAAGACTGCAGAGAAAAACAAAGGTTTCGTTGGGCGTCCCAGCATTTGGTTAACGGGATGCTTATTTCATACACTGTGTTATGACGACCTGGGGTACTGCCGGTCCCCCAAGTGATAGCCTCTGGAGCTGCCAGAGAACGATGCAGTGGTATTCAATGGAGCTTTTCATGTCTGAGTGAATTTCGCTGTTCACTAACCAAGGAAAGAGGAAAGATACAGCCCACATTCAGCAACTCGCCCAATGCCCCAGGCAGACATCAATAATCAAGCGCAGCACTCGTTCCTAAGAAAGACAGACAGCCAGACAGCCTCAAGAGTCTCCTCAACAAGCACTTCAGACAGACATCAACCAACCATTAATCACCAGTATAAGAGGTTAGATTCTTTCTCCCCTTGGTATATAGGGTGGTAATTCCCCGACACCCAGAATCTTGTTTTAGCAGAAGTTCCTATTGTCTGTCATTGGTCTTGCCCTGACTTTGGGCTACAGTTGTCCAAGCTGGGTAAATTCACTCCTAATAGAGTCATCTCCTCCAGGCTGTTAATGTACCAGCTCAACTCCACCTTCTTCAGCCAGAAGCTGCCAACCCGCAGTGGAGGGCGGGGAGTGGGGAGGAGCGGGGCGGGGGGCGGGGGGGGGTGGTGGTGGCCGCTTACTCACTAGAGTAGCTGGAAGGAGCCATCGATGAAGAGAGAATTCACTCCAGGGCATTTCTTCATGAACAAGTCTTTAATCTGGAAGCCAGGGTGGAGGCATGTGAGAGAGCAGAGCCAGCAGGAGTGTCAGAGAAAAGGTAGGTAGGTAGGGAGTGGTATGCAGAAAAGGTAATAAGGAAGGAAGAGCAGAGAACTTAGGGTGCAGAAAAAGATATGGAGGGGGTAGAAGGAAGGAACAGAGGACAAGCTGGGGAAGAGGAGAGGGGGAGCCGCGGCGGGAGGAGGGAACGGAGGGGGCAAATGGTGGGAGGGCTGGGTCAGGCGCTCACGTTGGTGAAGAAGAACAGGACCCCGGTGAAGAGCGTGATGATCTCTCCCGCCAGCCGCAGGTAGTCTGCCGTGGTGCGGTAAGGGTATGGCGGCTGAGGGAAGTGGGGCACACAGGTCCGCATGGCCCCGCCGACCTCCGGCTCACATGCACATGCTCCCCAGAGCCCTGAACACCCCCCCCCCTGCCCTCTGGTGTTGGGGGGCGCCTCCCAGCCTGTTCTTAAGCCTTCTCCAGTGCCTTCCGCGGCTGGGGGAGCGACCAGACTGGGCCCCGGTTCCCATGCAGTGGGCTCGGGCTCACTCACAGTGCCCTCCAGGGGCTGGTAGTAGGCCGTGAGGGTGAAGATGACCATGGCACACAGATAGGAGACCACGTTGATGTAGAAGGACACAGCCCCGAACTTGCGCCACTTGTCACGCAGCAGCTCGTTGATGGGCTCCACAGCCAGCATCTCGTGGCGGTTCTGTGGGGGGTGGGCAGGGCTGACCGGGCCTTGTGGGCAGGCGCCATGTCCTCCACCCTCTGCCCTGAGAGTGCTTTCTCCTCCAAACCCATTCTTTGGAGACACTCAAGGATCCACAGGGAGGTGGATGGGGTTCAGAATCAACCCCAAGCTCCCGGGTCCCCCAGTGCTGCCCCAACTCACCTCTCCAGCCTATCTGAGGCTCACAGGGCCCAGAACCAGAAAGCTAACCTCATGGTCACCAAATTCCAGTCTGTGGACACTAATAAAAATTTAGCCCGAGGATGGTAAGTACTGGACTTATCACAACTTTGCAATTCTGAAAGCCAGGCAGACATCAATAATTGAGCTTTGCACAGTAGTTTCTAAACCAGTCCCGGGGAAGACACTGTCAACCAATCAACACCAGAGATACTAAGCCTCCCACCACTTCTAACCTAAGCCAAGCGGGTCACTCATGTCAAAGATGGGGGAGGGAAGTGAGCGCCAGCAAGGGAAGATGTCTGTGCCAGCTCACAGAGCCAGGCCTGGAAAGGGGCCCACAGCCGCCCCAGTATTCTCTGTCTGGCCGGAACAGCATCCTGTCCCTTTTTTTTTTTTTAAAGATTTATTTATTTATTCATACAGAACTGGGGTACAGGCCAGAGATGCGGAGGGTGAGAGGATTCACCAGAGACAGAGCGGGAAGCAGAACAGGCAGATCGAAGGCGTACACTGCCGAGGGGAGCAGCGGGCGGGTCAGGAGAGGTCTGCCGCGCCATGTGGTCACCTCGGGGCAGGCGGGGATCGAACTCATGCAGAAGTGGCTTTAGTTTCTCAGTGCAGTGCTTTAACCCGCTGCACCACCAGGGAGGGCCAGCATCCTGTCCCTTTAATGACTCTGGGTTTGAGCAACAATGCAGCCACAAACAATTGCGCTATTATTCCTGATAGAGACAAACAGCCCAGAAGGAGGATAGACGAATGGTTAATTAGGATGTAGGACATTTACAGAAGAATTGCAGAAGAATACTTAATGGTGCAGAATGATGTTCCCAAAATCCTGCTAGAAGCGAAAAAGGGGCTTTCAAAACTTCATATAATGACGACCGGAACAGCTGACACATAATGTGCGTTCTGTGCCAGGCGGTTCTCAAGTGAACTCACTCGGTTCTCCAGACAACCTTAAGGGGTATGCACCGTCCTCATCTCCCCACATCACAAAAGAGGAAGCTGGGGCTCAGAGAGGTCGGGTCGCTCGTCCCGAGTCACACAGCTTGTGAGTGACAGAGCGCCGGATCCCAAACCAGTCCTGCTTGCCCTGATGCGAGGCTCACAGGCCTCGGGTTGCCAACCCACGCCCCCGCCCCCTGCGCCAGAGGCCTTTCCAGGCACGGCGGAGGCACCTCCTTTGCGCTCAGCCCACAGACCCACTGCTTTAGGGGCCAATACCGGGCCCCCACTCCCTGCCCCAGATCCCAGCGCACCCTCCTTCCCCAGGCCCATCCTCGGCCAGCACCTCAATCTTGCTGTTGTACACCAGGATCTCCAGCACGGAGGCCTCCTCCCCACACGTGTCCAGGGAGGAGAGGTCGTAGAGCGAGGAATACACGGGCCCGTAGGCCCAGTCCTTGAACTTGCGGGACAGATGTCTCGTGTCCTCGTCTGTCACCTCCCGACGGATGATATGCTGAAAGATCTGCATGGGAGAAGGGAAAGTCAGCGGGTTCCGTTCAGCCCCTCTCATCGGAGGAACCCCAGGGGCCTGCTGCCTCCCCGGGAGCAGGAAGGAGGACAGCAAAAATATGTCCTGGGCACCCACTAGGTGCCAGACCCTTTTCTCACAGTCTTGTTTAATCCTCTTTATCAGATTGGCTTACAGATGCACAAAGGAAAGTGACATGTGAGTGTGTGTGTGTGTGTGTGTGTGTTCCGTGTGGGGGTGCCATGTGGGGGTGCTCCCTGAGGCCACACAAGCAGTCAGCTGAAGCCTGGCTGAACCAGCCTTCACATTCTGAATTATAATGAATATTCCCTTTATGTAATTAAAGCAGCAATTAATCAGTCCTATTAGTATGTTAATTCTAGTCATAATCCTCATAGCTGGTCCTTCCTATTGTCACTCACTGGCTGACACCCTGGGAAACTGAGGTACAGAAAAAGGTGGGGTTTGTCCGAGACCAAGAGGGTCAATGGGGAAAAGCCAGAATTTCAACCTAGGTCTTTTCTACTTGCTCGGGACTCTGGTCCCATCGCAGTCTTAGTAACTTCTGCTGCTTTAAAAAAAATTATTTATTTATACATACAAGAACTGGGATACAGACCAGAGGAATGGGGGGGGGGGGAGTTTGAGAGGATTCACTGGAGACAGAGTGGATCTCCTGACATAGCTGCTGAGGGGAGCCGCGGGCGGGTCGGGAGAGGTCTGCTGGGCCGTGGGGGTCAGCGCCCTGGCGAGGGGTGACACGGGTGCTGCAGGGGCTGGTGAGAGCTTCCCAGTGCTGCGCTTTCACCCACGGCGCCACCAGGGAGGCCCTGCTGCTCTTTGAGTAGAGCGAGCTGCCATGTCCTGGGCACACGCCCACCCCGCACTCTCTTTCGCTCCTGTCATTTGCTGACACGGGACACACAGCACAGAGCGCCATGTCCCCAATCTGCAGGTGAGGAAGGAAGCTGAGGCGGAGAGGTGAGGTGAGAGGGCTGAGGTCACCTGGGAGTGGTGAGCCGGTCCTGGACCCGAGTGCCTGACCTTGGGGGACTCCAGACTTATTTCTCAATCAGGGGATGCTGCCCCAGGGGACAATGTGGTGACGCTGGTGACAGTTGTCACCACACAGGGGACTCCTGGCATCCATCAGCAAGGCCAGGCTTGCAGCTCAACAGGTCACAGGCCGCCCCCCGGCCTCTGCAGCCCCCTCCGGCCACATGTCGGCAAGGCCCAGGCCAAGAAATCCCACACGTCGGCCCTGCGCTGTGAGGCGCAGCGAGCTACGGGGCTGGCGCAGGGCCACTGGGCAGGCTGGGGCCGGGCGGGGCCTGGCACTGGCATAGGAGAGGCGCAGGGTGGGTCACTGACCTCGCGGACGCATCGGGCGGGAGCGGAGGGGGACGTGAGCGCCCAGGGAGGGATGAGGAAAGTCGCTGTGGGGTGGAGGTGAGCAGGGCGGCTGGACGCTGGGCGGCCAGGGCAGGCTCGAGTCGGGGCACCTGCCCTCCGGGTGGGCGGGGCGGGAGGGGGCGCGCCAAGGACGGAGGGCAGTACTGGCCGTCGGGGGCGGGAGGCAGCTGGGCCGCCGGCCCACTCACCCCGATCTTGCCGGTCTTGGCGGCCATCATGAGGGGCGAGAGGCCGTCGTTGTTGAGCACGGCCTCCAGGTTGCTGTCGGGGAAGAGGCGGGCGCACTTGAGCAGCAGCAGGTCGTACATCTTGGTGACGAACTTGGTGTTCTCGCGGGTGTTGTCGGCGATGGCCACCAGCGCGTGCAGCACGGTGTTGCCTCGTGAGTCCTGCCGCCGCATGTCCGCCTTCTTGTGGGGGTTCTCCGTCAGGTAGTTGACGATGTGGGGCTGGTTGGTGCAGGCCGCCAGCGACAGGGGCAGCTCGCCTGCGGCCGGGCG
>NW_004567130.1:10851458-10858010 GCF_000260355.1 Condylura cristata | reverse complement strand
GCAGGGGCAGCGACCTTGGGCACGAAGCCTCCGTGTGAACGTGGCACAGGGGGGCTGGACAACGCTGTGGGTGATGCCGGGAGACGGGGCGTGGCCGTCTGGGGCCTGGTCATGTGATTGGGGGCTGGGAGGGGCTCTGGGAGAGACTCTGTCCCCTGCACCCCAAGTGAGGTGCCTTTAAGCAGAAGTGAAATTCAACCTTTCTCGGTGGTCCAGCGGGACAACATGGCCACGTTGGGGTTTGGGCCTAGTCATCTGACCCGTGGGCCCAGCTCTCGTGATAAAAGGCTGCCCCATAAGGTGGGGTGCTGACTTGGCCTTCTCATGAGCCCCGGGGGAGGAAGCTGGGGCTCCGGAAGTGGGGCGGCTTCCTGCCCCTCAAGGCCACGCCCCGTCATCAAGGCCAGCAGGCCTCCCACTTCCAGGGGCCATCTGGGACGGGCCCCACGGGGCGCTTGGGAAGAGCAGGGCGCTGGCCCTCCCAGACCGCCAGCCCCACCGGCCGGGCCTCACCAAAGTAGAAGTAGCCCCCTTCATCCTTGGGCTGGAAGAAGCGGCCCCGGGCCTGGGCGTGGACGTCGGCTCCCTGGGCCACGAGGAGCTCCACGTAGTGCTTGCAGCGGCGCTCAATGGCGATGTGCAAGGCGGTCTGACCTGGGGGTGGGGGACGGGGGTGGGGGGCGTCGCTGCTGCAGAGGCCCGAGTGGGCATGACATGGGGGTGCAGCTGAAGGGCCTGGCCCGGCTGCAAGTGCATTTGGGGTGTGGAATCGCCATGCTGCCTCCCCGACACGGGGCTCGGCACACTCACAGCTTTCACAGAACTGTGGGCTCGGCACAGAAATCTCATTCTGTCTCTTTAGAGCCAAAAGCCTGTGAGATCACAGGAACCTGGATCGCGAGTCTGAGGCCCCGCTCCTCAGATTCAGACCCCGGGAGCTGGGCCGGGACTGTCGCCTCTTACAGCCCCGTAGACCTGTTACCACAGAACGCTGGAGGATCTGGAGCCAGAGGGGTTCCGCTCCGGAACCCCAAGCTCTCGGGCCGCGGGGCTCACCGCCCCCTGAAACTCGGAGCATCGCAGGCCGGGAGCAGCTGCTGTCCCTTACCCATCCACACAGTTACTCATCCAAAAGCCTGGTTTCTGGGCACCCGCTGGCCCTGGGGATCCAGACCAAAGTGGGGGGGCCAGACCCACGCGCGAGCCCCACCTCGGTAGTAGATGTCCCGGAAAGGCGAGTTGATGAACTCCCTCATGTTGCCCGTGCGCTCGGCGACGTCCAGGAGCACCGGGATGGTGTCGTTCCGGCCACTGCTCAGGTTCAGCAGGGCCTTGGGCAGGCAGGTCTTCCCCGTGGAGGGCTCTGGGGGTGGACAGGGGAGGGGGCTCAGCTCGTGGCTCCAGTGACCAGGCCGTGGGGGACAGGGCACTGGTCAGGGAGCCGGAGGTCCCGACTGTGTTCCCCACCTGCCTCATGAGGAGCTGAGAGGGTCAGATAAACTTGGGGGGCAGGGGTGCTGGGAAGCCGCAGCTCAGGGAGAAATCGTCGTTCGCATAAGCGTGTCTGGAGGGAATCCTGGAAAGCGAGTAAATGAGGGGGGCGCAGGGTTAAGCAGAGTCCACCGTTTCCCCGCTACAGGACTTGGCAGGGGCTTCCATGTGGGACCGGTGACGGCAAAAGCGGACGCAGCGGGCAGCCCCGCCACCTGCTTCGTCCGTCCCCAGGAAGCCTGTAGCCAGTGGCCCAGAGGGCAGTCGAGGGGTGGACAGCACAGCCCAAGCAGTAGCAACGTGGGAGCCACTGGAGCGGACGCCGGGGTTCCGCGGTGCAGCGGCAGAAACGGTGGGGTGCGCCCAGCAGGTCTTGTCACTGGCAGGTGTCAGTCAGTCTCCACTCGCACTGCGGCCCCGACACCTCCCTCTAACGCTCGCTGAGATCCCTGAGCGATTTCCTCCCCTTACGCTAATGATGATGATTACACGAGTTGATTTATCGGAGACCCCCTGTGGGCCGGGCACAGGCCTGGCCGAGCTGGGGGCTTGGGAGCGGCCAGCTGCAGGGTTGCAGTGTGGCTGCGAAGCCCGCTCTGGATCCAGGCACCGAGAGGTTCAACTCCTGGCTTTGCTCCCATGCAAAAGCTTCTCTCTGCTACAGTTTCCCTTCTAGCTAAACTGAGGCCACAAAGGGAAATCAATGAACTAATGGATGTTTGTTGATTAGCCCACAGCCAGGCAGATAGTAATCAATTAAGTATTGACTTTTAATGATCAATAAACATTGCCACTGTGGTTGTCATTCCCTAGGAGGTGTCTACAGAACTGCTGCCGTGATGCAGAGAACTCAGAAAACTCCCAGAGACTCCTGGGGTGAGGGTACTTGGCCAAGCCCCTGCTGGTCACTGCACCCCTAGAGCCCGGTCAGAGCCAACAGCAGGTAACTACTTCCTGAAGGAGCAGCAGGCTCTGACTGCCCACCTGCATGAGGCAAGGGCTCCCCTGAATGCTGGCTAGTGGGGACTCTGTCCACACGCTCACACTCCGTTCTAGCCTCCAGGGCGCTGCTCTCCTAATTGTCAGGCAGCTTGCAGCTCTCCAAGCTGACATCATCTCTGCCCTCAAGCCCACCCCAGCCTGCACGCGCACCCCTCGCAGAGGATGGGGTCCCCAGGCAGCCAAGGACCTCTGGTCATCCCTGCCCTTCCCCTTCAAGCATGTTCTACCCATTTTAACTACTATTTCTCCAGTCCCTCCACAGCTATCCACCTCCACTAACCCCTCCCCCCAGCCTAAAACACCTGCCTCGTTTTCCCCACTTCCCTCCTTTTCAGTCCCTTTTCCACATCGTCGTTGGAGTGGTTCTCTTAAACCACACACTGGTCCCAGTGAGTCGAAGGCCTCTGCCCTTCACACCTTCCCCAGTCCTGCCGCCTCTTTCCACCTGGTTAATTGCAGTTTGTTGGGACTCAAGCGTCATGTCCTCCAGGAAGCCCTCTTAGGTTTTCCCGACTAGGTCAGACCTCCATACTGCTGCTTGTTGACACACATGAAGGCTTAGACCTCTGTGTTTACTTCTCAGATGGCCCGATCAATGTGGGCCTCACTCAGGAGGCTGTGAGCGAGTTGAGGACAGGGTCGTGAGCAAAGCTGTTCCCCACTGCTTCATTCATTCACCCGCACAGCACCTGACACATACCAGATCTCCATCAGGCACTTGCTGAGTTAAACATTTAAGTGGGCTTGGCACCAAAGGCAATTCCAAACCCAGAGTGGTTTGTGCAGAGAGTAGAACTAGATGCTGGATTTGAACTCCTGTGCTCCCAGACCCAGGTTATATTAGTGGGCGGGGGGGAGGGGGGGGGCTGCCAGTCTGGGTCCTGGGATGAAATTGCCAAGAACAGCATCTTCCCGGAAAAGGAAAGGAGCATGTACTTCCAGGGCATGACCACTAGGTGGCGAAGCGGCTCTGCCCTCAGGGGTTGATGGAGTGAATGGTCCTGAATTGTCAAATTGGAGGTTGTCAGTTTTGGGGGACGGGAGGGATTCCCCAAACAAGCTCATGAGTCTCTGGCTAAAAAAAATGCGTAAGGGAAGATCCAGGTTCTGTGGCGCTTAGACTTACACAAAGTGAATACACAGTTATGAAGTCAAATTCAAGCCAAAAGCCTTAGAAGGGGCCAGAGCAAGCAAGAGGCCCTGGAGCGCTGTCAGCATCATGGTCTCACGGTAAACCCCTCTCTACACAGGCGCCATTCGCTACAACGTCAGGGCCCCACTCCCACCCCAGCCTATGCCCACCCATGGTCAGGAGGCTCAGACCTCCCACTCAGTCCTGAGCTCAAAGCCGAGCCTTGGCAAACCTGGCATGCCCTGTAGAGCCCATACCATGACCCCACTCCACAGGGGCTCACCCCACCTCTGCCAAATGAACCTGGGGGGCTCAGAGAGGCCATTCGACCAGAGTTACTTAAATCCCCAAGGGGGATCACGTGCCTGTCATGGAGCCCCTCCAAAGGCAGAGAAGAAGCTCACCCTCCCAGTTGGGGTTCATGGCCCAAAGCAACGGCCAGTGAGCACTTCCTTAATAAATCTGGTGATTCTCTCCCAGTGGACAGAATGATCTGCGGGTACCATTCTGGTGCCCAGAGAATCGGGCTGATGAAGGCAGACATGAAACATATGCCACAGATTCGTTGGCATTTAACCTACTGGACATGTCTGAGGTCTCAGAAATGGCCTCCCAGAAGCTTCAGCAGCCCCAAGCTGAGCGTGGCAGCTGGCCTTCCTGAGACAGGCCCTCCTTTGTAGCAGGCTCCACAGTTCTCTGGCAAGCTGGGGGCTTGCCAGGCCAGTGAGTTCTGGCTCACCTGGTATTGGGTACCTGGCAGGTGCAGACTCCGATTGGGAGCTCACAGACCAACGTCCCTGATTTACAGGGAAGGCAGTAGAGGGAGCTGGTGAGGGGACTATGGAGCCTGCCCCAGGTGGGAGGGCGAGCTCACCTCGCTGGTGAAGCCTGGGGGGTTAGGGGGGCCTGAAAGCTGGTGAGGGGGGCAGAACCCAGGAAGCAGAGGCAGAAGTCCTGGCCCAATATTCTGGCCCTTCCAGAGAAACCTTCAGAGGGAACAGGGGTTCCTGGCACCCCAACTGCCTTGTGCTCTGGAATGATCTCTCCTCAGAGGCCCAGACAAGCCCCAGTCCCTTAGCAGTAGAGGTGAGTAGATACTGCTTACCTGCTCCACTAGCCTTTTCATAAAGACCTGAATGGATGAGTAGGTAGCAAAGGCCCAGAGAGGTTAAGAAACACAGTGAAGGACACACAGGACCAGACTCTGTCCAGTGCATTTCCCAGCAGTACAGCCACAGACCCAAGACAACATGACAAAAGGAAAAGGGGCCCCCAGCGCCAGGCCTCCCGCAGCCCCTGGCTGCCCACCTCCTCCCCCCGACCCAGCAGCTCACCCCGGAACTCCTCATCAGTCAGGCGCTTCTTGTGGGTCAGCAAGTAGGGGAGCAGCCCATCCAGGTCAGCGGTGGAACCCCGGGACACGATGTCAAAGAGGATGGGTCGATTGAAGACTTTGAGGATGGGGGGCGGCTGGGGCGCAGGAGCTTTGGGGTTCTGCGGCTGCTTCCTGGAAGGGTGAGAGGCAAGCTCACCCCCTGCTCACCCATCAGCCCTGACCGTAGGGACCGGAGGTGGGGGAGCAGGGGCAGTAGTGAGGGGCAGCTGGAGTTACAAAGGAATAAACTGTCTGGTACCTGCCGTCTTCCAGGTAGAGACAGAAATAAGCTCACCTATCCGCTCACCCACCCACCTTCCACTTGTTGAGTACTTACTGAGCCAGATGGAGGTTGGAGGGGAGGAAGACGGTGAGAAGACAGAGGAGGATCTCCCAAATGCAGACAAAAACTTAAAGCATCTCACCCATTTACTCAATCGTTCACTCATTCACTCAACTAACGCTTGAGCCAAAATGAAATCATGTGCAGAGGAGCTTAATGTTAGGTGCTGTCACTGTTACTACTGAGCACCCACTGTGTGTCCAGAGCCTCAGTGTGTGGGAGAAAAACTGAGCTGCAGAGGAGGTGGAAGGAGGCTAGGACAGGGGGCTGGGAGACAGAGAAAGAAGGGGAAACACTCATTCAACCACTCAACAAACACTGCCTGTAGCTAGGTTTTGAGAGACAAGATGCTAGTCTAGGGGCACGAAGAGTGTAGGAATTCTGTGTCGACACACCAGGGTGCAGTAAGGGTCTTACATGAAGGAGGAGAGATGGGGGGTGCAGGAGAAAGGGAGACTGTGGCAGCTGGGTGAGGCAGGCTGCAGGGGCAGAGGTGGCCGCCTAGGGGAGTGGACCTACTCCCCTCCTTCCTTTGCCAGGCCCCTACCTTTCTACTAGGGCAAGGCCTCCCGTGGTGGGCGGCCACAAGGAGAGAGGAGATGCCCCAACCATGGGCCAGAGTGACTAAGAAGGGCTGAGAAGCTGAGAGGGCCACACCCAAAGGTGAGAATGAATCTGAGATTAGCAAGGGGGACAGAGGACCAGGCGACAACAGGACACCTCCAGGCTGCAAGACTGTCCTTATCACACACACACACAGACCTAAGAGGAGTTTCTAGGGGTTTTCATGAATGGATGTCTGCACAGAGATGACAGATGAATGGATGGGTAGATAGACATTTATGTGAATGGGTGATAGGTGGACAGGCTGGATAAATGGATGATCAGGTAGAGACATTGAATGAATGAGATGGAAATGGATGGATGGATGGATGGATGGATGGATGGATGGATGGATGGATGGATGGATGGATGGAAGGATGGATGGACAGATGGGTGGGTGGATGGATGGATGGATGGATGGATGGTGGATGGATGGGTGGGTGGATGGATGGTGGATGGATGGATGGATGGGTGGATGGATAGGTGGGTGGGTAGATGGATGGTGGATGGATGGATGGATGCATGGATGGTGGATGGATGGGTAGGTGGGTGGGTGGATGGTGGATGGATGGATGGGTGGATGGATGGATGAATGCATGGATGGGT
>NW_004567130.1:10848569-10851283 GCF_000260355.1 Condylura cristata | reverse complement strand
AGATGCATGAGTGGGTGGATGCGTGGGTAGATGAGTAGATGAGTAGATAGACGGATGAATAGGTGGGTGGGTGGATGGAGACCATCTGCCAGGCATCCAGCAATACTCACTCTATGACCTTCCTCCTCCACCGCTTATTGTCACTGGGATGGTGACGGTAGGTGCCATAGTCAAAAAGCGAGTCCATAGGTGCCTTCTTGGGTCCAGGGACCACCGAGGACTCATATAGAGTGGACTCCAGCAAGTCAATGGGGTTGGGTACCCCCTTTCGGAAGGCACCCTGGAACTTCATGCGCAAGTTAGGTCGTCCATCCCCTGGGCCAGAGGGGCGACCAGCATCAGCTGGTGAGGGCGAAGGAGAACCATCCTCCCCTTCAAACAGGTTGGCCAAAGACGAGAGAGGGAAGGCCTCTCCGCCAGGGGTGCCGCCCTCATCCCCGGGGGGCGCGGCCACCTCCCCAGGTCCTGTGCGGGTGCCTTCGCTGGGGTCCGCCATGCCAGCCCCAGATCAGCATGCACTGCTTGACCTGCAAGAGAACAGGAGAGGAGTGAGGGGGAGCCCGGGCAGTGGCAGGGGCCCCAGGAAGCCCCCTCCCACGCAGCAAACAGCTCTGCTGCCAGCTGCTTCAAAGCCACCGTTGTGAGGACGGGGCGTCAGGCGGCCACTCCCGAATGTGGTTGGCTGCCAGCCCGGGCAGGAGCTGTAACAGGGGCCCTTTCAAGGACCTGGAAACCATCTCTACTTCAGACCTAGCTGCCCTGGGCACTCGCTGGGACCCCGGACCTGGATCCGGGGGCTTATTCCTGACCACAGGGCCCCACGGAGTGCAGCTCAAGCCCAGGCTCCACTCTTAGCAGCTATGGGAGGTTCGGCAAGTCGCCGCTTCGTGTCTTTGGTTTCCCCACCTGTTAAATGGGGGTGATGGGCAAAGATATACAAAGAACTGATGAAAATCAACAAAAATAAACAACCCCATCAAAAAATGGGCAGAAGAGCTAAAAAGACACTTCTCCAAAGAGGAAGTGCAGATGGCCAAGAAGCATATGAAAAATGCTCAACATCACTTGTCATAGGGAGATGCAAATTAAAACCACAATGAGATACCACCTCACCCCAGTGAGAATGGCACATCTTCAAACAACTAGCAACAACAAACGTTGGCGAGGATGTGGAGAAAAAGGAACTCTCCTGCACTGCTGGTGGGAATGCAAACTAGTACAACCACTATGGAAAACTGTTTGGAGGTTCCTCAAACTACTAAACATGAAGCTTCCATATGACCCAGCAATCACACCAACCACTGATTCAAAAAGACACCTGCACCCCCATGTTTATTGCTGCTTTATTTACAATTGGAAAGACATGGAAACAGCCCAAATGCCCAAAAGTGGATGACTGGATTAAAAAGATGTGGTACATACACACAATGGAATATTACTCAGCAATCAAAAAGATAAAGTTGCACCATTTGCAGCAAAATGGATGGAGCTGGAAAGGATCATCCTTAATGAAATAAGCCAGAAAGAAAAGGAAAAATACCTGATGATTTCACTCATAGCAGGAGTATAATGGAGCAGGCGAGAAAATAACAAAAATAATGAACAACCATATACCAGAGACATTTTATGGGGGTGGAGTGGGGAATGGGATCAAAAACAGTACGGGTAGGGAAAAGCTCTGGACTATGGTGATGGCACATAGATGATCTGATGATGGGAAGCCCAAGGGGATTACAACTGAGGCACAAAATGATGTAAAATCAAACTATTATTAAAAAACAAAACAAAACACGGGGGTGCTGAGGCAGAGAGTGTGGCCAACACTGAGCCCGAGCACCTGCTAAGCCCTGCCTGTTTCACCTGTAGCTGCGGGGAAACCAGTCCCACTCCTGCCTTATAGAGCTCATTTAACAGAATAAGAAACCAAGCCCCCCACACCCCAACCCTTGTTGGGTGCTGAGCCCTCCCTCCATCCCTCCCCACTGCCCATGACCCTGCCAGTTCTCCTGTCCCTTCTTTAGGGAAGCCCTCACTGCCCTCCCTAACCCGCTCCTCGCCACCTATCCCCTGTCCCGGGATTCATTCATTCCCGGGTCCTGGGCACCAGGGGCCAGGCGCATCTGCCTCACCCCCACATCCTGGGGACCTAAGGACAAGGTGTTATTTGTCCCCATTTCTCCGCTGAGCAAACTGGAGCTTTGAGGGGAGGGAGTAGTGAGGAGTCATGCAACTCGCAGGGAGCAAAGTCGGCCTTGAACCCAGGCCTCTGCCACTCCGCCCTGGGGTAAGCAGCCAGTAGCAAGGGCAGGAAGGCGCAGGGCCCCAGGCTGGCAGCCCCGGGCCCTCAGCCGCTCTGGGGGTGGGCAGGGCCGGCACCCAGGGCGAGTTTCCTGGAACACCCGGCACACCACCCTGACGACAGGGAGGCATCCGAGAAACCCTCTTTTCTAAGGTTCTCCCTCCCCGCCCCTCACATCAGCAGAGGAAAAAATAAAGACTGGTTCCCACCTTGTTTGCTCTGTGGCTGCCAGGAGGGAAAGCTTGGGCCAGAAGACGGGGAACTAGCGGCCCCTCTTGGCAGGCACAGAGGGGCACATGGAGGCTCAAAGCTCCCGCCAGAGCTGGCCCCATTCTGGGTACCGGTGGGGAGGGGCAGCCTGGAATTTAAGGTCATTCGAGCCTGGCTTCTAACCCCAGCTCTGCTTTTTTTTTTT
>NW_004567130.1:10844621-10846699 GCF_000260355.1 Condylura cristata | reverse complement strand
CCTCTGGCCTGTACCCCAGTTCTGTATGCATAAATAAACAAATCTTTTAAAAAATAAGCTCTGATAAATGCTTGCCGGGTTGTCATGCCAACAAGGAGCCGCCCTCCTACACATACCACAACCTGGTATTGGGGCCCATCAGCCACCCCCCACCGCCTCTCCCTCACCCAGTCTCCCAGAATCTTGTGAGCAAGGGCAGGCGGCTGTTCCCACTGTGCAAATGAGGAAGCTGAGTCTCCAGGAGACCACGAAGGCGGCTTTGACCCTGAGGCTCTCTGGACTCACCCTTGACCTCCTTCCACGCCACAACACCCAGGCTGGGCGCACACACACTCACACCCTCACACGCACGCAGCCTGCTCGCCACTCTGGCGATTCCCTCCCCAGCGCTAGCCTGCCTGTGGTCAGCGGACCAGTTCACTCCCTGTTCTAATTTGCCCTGTAGGCTGTTATTACACATTCCAAACCCTGCCAGGCGGGGGAGGGGCGCGGCCGGTCCTCCACGGCTGGGCCCACGCGGTGACCTTCCCGGTGCTCACACCTGCGTGCGTCCTGGGCCCGCGGGCGGCCGGCCTCTCGGCCCAGGGGCTGGCCCTGCCAGGGACGCTGGGGCAGCGGGCAGCGCCCAGCTCGGGGGCATTCGGGCTCCAGGCCCACGCGCCTGCGCCTCACCGCGCTCCCTCACTGAGGCGGGTTTGTACATTTTTGTTTTGAGCCTCCAAATCCTTTTTTGTTTAAAGCCTCCAAATCGTTTTTAACGCATTTGTTCCCACGGACGGCACACTGGCAGGGGACGGAGGGGGTCTCCAGGGCCGTGCCGGGGGTCTCCAGGGCCGTGCCGGGAGCAGGGTCAGACACCCCTCTCCCAGGCCCTCACTGAAGCCCCTGCAGTGTGCTAGGGCCTGGGACCCACGTCTGAGCCAAACTGCGGAGCCCCCACCCTCCTGACCTTCTGGGGGGCAGCTAGCCAAGCCAAGAAGCCGCATCCTGTCTGGGGTGTGAAGGGTTGTGGGGCTCAAGGGGGGCTGGGTGAAGGGGTGCAGGGGCCGGAGCCGTGAGGACACGGCACGGTCTCCTTCCTGCCCTGGACAGCGCCTGGCTTTCCCAGAACTGCCTGCTGCCCGCTGGCCCCTGGGCACCCCGTGGGTGTGGCCAGTGCCCCTCTGGGCCTGGGAGGGGCACCCAGGGGCCCGCTTGGCGCCTGCTTTGAGGTCGGACGCTGCGGACCCACCTGCTGGGGGTCGTGGGCGCGTCCCTTAGCCTCTCTCTGGGCCTCCTTCTGCTTTCTGGCCAGGGGCCGTACTGGGTCCCCGTGGGAATTCTGTGCGCAAGGCCTGTGCCTGGCACAGACTGGGCGCTCCGTAAACAGCGCCCTGAATAAACAGGCTACATAAATAGTCCCTCAGTTGCATCCTTGGAGCTAGCCCACGGCCATGCCTGATCTCATGGAAAACCGGGCACACGCTCAAATCCAACCTCCTGATTACATGACGGAGAAAGCGGCTTAAATCCGGGAGCACGTCTGGGCACGCAGGGTCGCTCCCCAGGGGCAAGGATTCCTGGGAGCTGGCTCGCTCGGGTCCCTCCTGGGCCCACTCGCTCTGGCAGACTCTGCTGTGCCGGTGTTGGTAGGCATGGGCCAAGCACAGCCAAGCACAGCCGAGCGGACCTGGGAACCCCCAGCCCAGGAGGAGAGGCAGAGGGCTCCCCCACCCCCGGGCCTGCCTGCCGGCTGTCCTTCCACAGGGAGTGCTCTTGCTGCACTGACTAGCGCCCAGCCCTCAGGGCTCACCTGGGCACTGGCTCTTCCTCTCTTCCAGCGACCTGCCTTCTCGCTGAGGCAGCTCTTAGAGCGCTTTTCATGCTGCAACCTTTCTTAAGGGGACTTTTTTTAAGCCCCCTTCTCTCTGCTCTCAAACTTTGTCTCCATGCCATGAGGACTATTTTGCACCTGCAGTCTCCCCAGCATTTAGCCAAGCTGAAAGGGGTGTCCATGCGTGTTATCTTTTTTTTTTTTTTAAAGATTTATTTATTTGTGCATACAGAACTGGGGTACAGGCCAGAGGCTCAGGGGCGGT
>NW_004567130.1:10836837-10843838 GCF_000260355.1 Condylura cristata | reverse complement strand
GGAGGCTGGGAGGGGAGGCCGGGGGCGGGGGTCCGGCAGACTGCCCACTGACCAGCAGTGTGACCCTGGGCAAGTCCCCCGGCCTTCCTGTGCCTCAGTTTCCTCACCGGTGGAACAGGGATGGTCACAGCAGCCACCTGGGCTGGCGCTCAGGTGACCCGAGACATGTGTCCGGCATCTGGTGGGCACTGGGCTGTGGTCGAGGGTCTAGAGGGGATTTGGCTCCGTGGAATAAGCCAGATGGAGAAAGACAAATAGCCTGTGACTTCACTCATACGTGGTGGACGGAGAAAACCAAGCACCAGGTGAACCAAGTAAAACAAAAGTGAACTTTGGACGACGGGACCTGTCGCTGGTGACCACAGGGACGGGGAGTAAGTGGGCTGGGGCTGGGGGAGGGGACCCCTAAGGTGGTGCTTGCCGCACGTGCTGACCCTGAGGGCTGCACGCCCGGGCTCCTGTGCTGTTCTAAGGCGTTGCAGCTTCAATACAAGGTTTTTTAAGGATGGCTGCTGTTAGCATCAGCGTCGTCGTCCTCATTACGGGATGGTTGAATAAACAGTCCAAGGCCCAAAGAAGGCGTGACAGCCAGAGAGCGGCTGGGCCCAGAGCCCGGGAGGTGGACTCTGGCAGCCGCCGCACAGCAGCCGCCTGGGAGCCCAGGCCTTGGCCGGGTGGAACCTGCCGCCTGCCAGGCTGCCTGCAGCTCTGGCCCGTCGGGCAGCAGAGGGGGGCATCACGCCACGCCGGGCACTCTCCCCAGCCGGCCTGTATTTACCTAGCAGGTCTCGGCCCAGCCCGCTTCCTGTTTGCTGCACAGAGGTGGCTTGTCCAGGACAGAGCCCCAGTGTCCTGTAGGGGCCCCCCACCCAGGAGAGCGCCCCCCTCGTGCTCACACCACCCAGGCGGAGCAGGGTTAGGGTGACTCACGGGCTCCTTGGAAAGCCAGGCCCGTGTGGCCGTGGCGGTCAGTCATTCTGCATGTCGGGGCAGCGGGGCCCCGCAGGCACATAAGTCCCCCTCCAGCCTACGGTCCCCACCCCGGGAAGGGAGGCCCACAGAGGCAGTGTGGCCCAGTGCAAGCGCCATGTCTCCCAAAGCCGCAGGGGTGGGTCTGCTGCCATGAAAAGCTGAGAAGAGGCAAATCCAGGGCCAGGAAGCAGACCAGGGCTGGCCGGGGCTGAGGGGGCGGGGGCTGCTGACGGGTACGGGCATCCTTTGGGAGGTGATGAAACCAGCAAACAGCGATGTCTGTTCAGCCCTGACGATGCTGGAAAAGCACCGACATGTGGGGCCCTCCCTGGTGGCGCAGCGGGTTAAAGCACAGCACTGAGAAGCTGAAACCACTTCCGCATGAGTTCGATTCCCGCCTGCCCCGGAGGTGACCACATGGCGTGGCAGACCTCTCCTGACCCGCCCGCTGCTCCCCTCAGCAGTGTGCTTCGTCGATCTGCCTCTTCTGCTCCCCGCTCTGTCCCTGGTGAATCCTCTCACCCTCCGCATCTCTGGCCTGTACCCCAGTTCTGTATGAATAAATAAATCTTTAAAAAAAAAAAAAGCACCGACATGTAGCTCTGGAAGGACAAGCTGTGTGTGGTGCTTGTGTGTATCTCGGGGACCCTGCCTGCGCGTGGCAGGTGGGGTACACAGTAGGGCCCCAGGAGCCCTTTGCCTCTCCCTCCTGCCACCAGAGCACAACCTCAAGGCAGCACCCTCAGTGTGTGATCTCCAGGAGGGGCGCCCCCAAACCTTGCCATCCCCTCTTCCCCAGCCCAGCCTGGAGGACTCTCACAGCACCCCCAGGAGGAAGCTGCAGCCTCAGGAATCGCTGACCTTGTTCTGTCCCCTGCCCGCAACTCGCTGGCTGGGTAAGCGCCTTCTCTTTGGGCCTCAGTTTCCCCATCTGTAGAGTGGGGGTGTAATCCCTGCCACCAGGGAGGGGTGAACCTGTTTGTAGTTACTTGTTGTCCTGTACAGTCATGCTTTAACTAAACAAAGAGGGTGCCCCCCATACCAGCAAGGGCTACTGTGGGGGCTGCAGGTGAGGGCAGGAGTTTAAGCCAAGTGTGGTGCTCCCCAAAGGGCAGAAACCTCTTATTTTCAGCGTTCCCCCCATCTGTGTGGCCAGCATCCCACCAAGACGGGCCCGGGGGAGGAGGGGGACCAGGCCTTTTCACCTCCACTGCCACCTCCTGGAAACCGCCAGGACAGACACTGCCCATTGCCCCGCGGGGTGACTGAAGGCAGGGGGACAGGACCCCACACCACACCCTTTCAGCTCATTCCCAAGGCCAAGGGCCAGGTCAGAACGTCAGACGGGAGAGCGTGAGGAAGGCTGGGGCCTGGGAAAGAGCAGGGGCAGCAGAAGCCCATTGCGGGAGCCCCGCCCTGCCCAGCTGCGCCCACAGGGGCTGCAGCTTCCCTGCTCAGGTCACCCCGAGGCTCAGGCCGGAGGCTCCGGCCCGATCTAGCTGTGCAGCCGAGCTCAGAGCGCCATGCGAGGACTCCTCCCACCGCAGCTTCCATCTGCTTTAGTCCAAATTGTATCATTAACTCCAGAGCAGACACTGTCTCCCTCCCCAGCTGGCCAAGCTCAGTCCCAGGGGAGCGTGGGAGGTGGCATTTCTCCAAGTGGCCCAGCACTTGCATCTTGGCCTCCACCCGAGGCAAGCGGGCTGTTATCCCCATTTACAGATGAGCAAAGCGAGGCAGGGGGAGCCCGAGAGACCCAGCCCCGGCCCAGGTCACAACTCAACAGTTGGGGAACATGGCAGGCGTCCGGCGTCTGCCTTTGGCCTCCTGGGCCCCACCCCTTTGGTGCTATGAAGTCCCCTCCCTGGGGACACCTTTCCAAACGCCGTGCCCCTGGGAACACGCTCTAGCTGTGGGACCCCAGGTGACCAGCTCACCTTTCTGAGCCTGTTTGCTGATTTCCAAAAGGGAGCTAGTCACAGTCGCTGTGGGTGTCAGAGCCCAGCGCAGCCCCCAAAGACTGCGGGGGATGCGGGGGGACTCAGGGACAAGCCCCAGGAGGCCGGGCCTCCTGCTCCAGGCACCACCAAGTCCCCAGAACAACAGGAGACACATAGCGGGTGCTCGAGGCTCACCTGCTGGAGAAACGCGTGAACGAACGGACGAACGGACTCACGGACACAAGCGGAAGGAAGTGAGCTTAGTCGTTCTCCGCCAGGCAGGCTGCTCTCTGGCCTCCACCTACCTAGCTAACGTGTAGCCAAGTAGCTGCTGACGAGCTCCCTCCCACCTAACAGATCTGGCTGTGCACCTGCTGGTGCCAGGCTTGGGACTGTGACACCGGTGCCCGTGAGGCCCTCAGCCTGCACGAGTCCCTGCTGCAGATGAGGAAACGGAGGCTCAGAAAGGCCCGGAGACCAGCCGAGCTCGCTGTCAGAGCCAGAGCCCAGGCCGGGCGGGCAGTTTCTTCTCCCTCCTCCGCCTCGCCCAGTCACTCCTTCCTCCTTTCCTTCACTCTGCCTGCAGGTGCTCCTGGGCCCTCGGGGACGGGTCCCTGCCTGAGGTCAGCTGGCCTTTGTCCGTCTGTGCAGGTTTCTTCTGAGCCTGCATGCTCCCCCCCAGCATGTGTTGGAAGTGGATGTCCCCCGACAGACACACCATGAGGAGCTGTCCCGGACGGGGCTCAGTCCTCCTGGTCAGCCGGGTAGAACCCAGGCCATCCCAGCCAGCCTCAGGGAGAAACATGCACCGCTGGACACTGAGGAGCCCTTTGTGGGGGCAAGCAGGTGGGAGGGGTGGCTGTTACTCACCACCTCAAGAAAAATAAGAGTATCCCCGCTCGGTCAATGGCCTGTCTGTGTGCCTCACACCACACCTCTCTGAGGCCCTTCCACCCTCTGACCTCATCTGGGGCAGACCTGAGGGCTTCCAAGGGGCCTTCCTGTGCCCTGGCCTGGTCTCCGTGCTCCTCCCTTGCCAATGAGCAAATATGGTCAGAGAGAAGCGGGGTGGCCTCCTTGGCCACACCACAGCCAGCGGTGGTCAGGGCTCACGGCAGAAAGGGGAAACTGATGATCAGGAAGGGCTCAGAGGCAGGAAGGAAGCCAGTCACAAAGAAACTGAGGGCTGGCCTCGCTTCCCTGCGCCTGCCAGCCAGAGTGCCAACTCAACAGGACCGAGGATACCCGAAGCCGGGGGTGTCCAGGCTGGGGTGGGAGTGCTTGCCAGAATAACCCAAACCCCCTCAAGTTGGCAGAACTCTGACTTCCAGCAAATCTTGGGAGGTCGCCCTAGGAACAGAGAGGCCAAGCCGCCGCCTGAGGTCACACAGCAGTGAACAGCAGATGGGACTCCGAGAAGGGCAAGTCCGAGGTGACTTTCCAGGAAGGAAGCCAAGTCAGCCACTGGGCTTTTCAGGGACACAAGTGGGCCAGTCCCTTGGGTCCAGTTCTGCCATGAGCCGTTCCCTCTCAGAGTTTCAACTTTTTGAGCCTTCCTGCTCCGGCCTCCTACCTACCGTGGTGGTGGCAAGGCCGTGACACTCCCTGAGTCAACATCAGACTACAGACATTGGTTATAAACAAAACCATCCCGTTGCTCTGCAAGCTGTCTGCACCCCTCCCGCCCCAGAGCACGCACATTAATCCCAGGTGCATTCGCTTCGCAGAGGAGGACACTGGGTGCAGGGAGAGAGTGAACAAATTGGGAGCTGGGATTAGAGCCGAGCTCAGCCCCAGTTTTGAAGCATTAAATCTGTCGACAGTTCCTGGCACTGGGTCAACGCCTTGAAATACTTCATCGCTGAGAGGCATCAGCCTCTGTCCTAACGCAAGTCTAAGCTTTGCCCTGCTACCTCCCTCCAGGGGCCCCTAGGGATGAGTTGGAAGAAAACACGTCCTGGAACAGGGCAGGATGAGGAAGACGATGGTGCTTCTGCGCCCTGTCCATGTCTCGGGTGGGGACTTGCAAAGAGGGGACTGAGAGTGCCCTCTGACAGAGGAGGAAACAGAGGCTCAGAGGGGCTGGGTGACGTGGCCGGGGTCCCCAGGGGAGGGAGGGCAGCCTGGGGTTTGAGTCTGAGCAGTCAAGCCCTTATTTCTGTGCCTGATGCTTCTCCCACCCCTCTGGACACCCCCAGGGAGGACAGGATGAGTGGGGCGGGCCACCTTGGTGGGAAGGGCATGGATTGTAGAATCAGACAAATGGATTTCAGGTGCCAGTTCTGCCCTGGGAGACCAGCTCAGCCACGCAGACCTCAATTTCTCCCTCTCAGAAACTGGCACAGTAAGGTTAGTACCCAACGTACTGAGCGCGTTAGGCCCAGCGCCAGGCGGGTAGCCCGTGCTCAGTAAACGTCAGCTCCCATCGTGATGACGACTGGGGCAACCCAAGTGAAGCCTGCAGAGCCCCGCACCAGAGCGCAGAGAGGCAGTGTGGACCCAGGTCAAGGATCTCAAGAGATCTGAATTAATCTTTAACAGGTGAATTCCACTCCAGATTGGCGATGCGGAGCATTCCAGAAGGCCAGCTGGCATGAAATGTTTTAGCTCCCCAGATCCTATGTGTGACAAGAAGAGGAGCTGTTCCCTGGGCGCCTGTGAGTTGGAGAGACCTGGAGTGTCTTCCCCAGAATCAAGGGAGGAGCCTGCAGCAAACAGCAGGTCAGGGGCTTGGAGAGGGGTACGCCCACCCCTTGGGGACTGCGCCCCGGGAACAGAGCAGGAGCTCAAAAGACTTAGGTCCACTCCACATGTGGCTAGTCACTCATTTACTGAGCACCTACTATGTGCCGGCACAGCGAGGCCCTCTCGTGCACCTCTCCCTCCCAAATCTCCTCCCAGCAGTCCCTCCTCACCCCTCAACCGGGCCTGGAAGGCTTCGCCCAGCCAGAGCACTGGCCTGTCTGGGCCCACTTGGCAGCGAGAGGCCTTTCCCACACATCCGACATGAGTCCCCGAACTGTAAGACCTAGCCCCTGCTGTCTAGTTCCTTGTCTTTCCTGTTCATGTCACATAGTCCAGATAAACAAAATGAGTTCCAGCTCTACAAACCCCGGTTTGCCCACCTGGAAACAGGTAAATGTCAGGTGTTTGCTAGTGTCGCTCCCTTTCCCCTGCACCTTCATTTATTCTTCAGGGAGTGGCTCAATCACCACCTTGATCAAGCCCTCTCTGATCTCCACTTCCTCTGCTCCTCCACCCATTTCTCCTGGCCACCACTTGGTCAACAGCTCCCACTGGCCATGCATCTACCACGCACATCCCAGTTGCTGGGTGCCCGTGGCTCAGGTATGGGTGCTGCCCACTGGTGGTCACAGCTGGCACGAGAGTTAATCCTGTGGCAGGGAGGGAGCTGATGGGTGCAGGCCTTCTTCCCATCTCAACATCTCTCTAGATCTACCCAATCCTCACTGGTTTGGGCTGGAGTTGGGCTGGGGGCAAAGTCCCTCAGTGTCCAATCCAAGGTGGGTCCAGGTATCCAGGTGGGCTTTCTAGAAAGGGTTACTAGGATGAGAAGTGTCCACAGCCCCTTCCCTGGCCCAATAAAATGCATCTGGTGAGGATTTCGCTGGGGAATCCCAGGCATCTTCACAGGGGCTCACTCTGACACATTTTTCCTCAAGAAACCACTCCCTAAACCTGAGCTAAACTCCATTTCGGAAAGGACCCCACCCGATTTTAAACAAAGCTGGCCATAACTACCGTTCTCTATTTGTTTTGCGAACCCCTCCCTGTTCTAATTTACAGTAAAGGTGGGAAAGAGGGGTCCCCAGCCTTTCAGGTACCCACTGTCATGCAAACTGAAAGAGCTAGCGAGATGTGGGGCTGGTCAGTCACCTTTTCCCACCTTTCATTATGAGTATTTGAGGCAACCACGACTCCATTAACACCAAGGACCCCGTTAACATCGAGGACCCCGTTAACACCGAGGACCCCGTTAACACCGAGGACCCCGTTAACATCGAGGACCCCACTAACACTGAGTGCTGGGTGTGCAGACACAGCGCCAGCTCCTCACGGGCCAGCGGG
>NW_004567130.1:10833888-10834413 GCF_000260355.1 Condylura cristata | reverse complement strand
TCAGCAGTGTACTTCGTCGATCTGCCTGTTCTGCTCCCCACTCTGTCTCTGGTGAAGCCTCTCACCCTCCGCATCTCTGACCTGTACTGCAGTTCTATATAAATAAATAAATAAATCTTTTTTTAAAAAAGGGGGAAAAAGCTAGCCTTATTAGCCGACTCACTGAGCATGGGGTCGGGGGTCGGGGTGCTGCCAAGTAAATCTCCCCCATGCAGGCTGTGAAGTAACGATTGCTGTGCTCCCTTTGCAAATGGAAAACTGTGGCTTTGACAGGAGGGTGGCCCCTCCCAGAGCTGCCACCTTTCTGGTGAGGGTACAGAGGAGAACAAGGGCCTTGTCCTGCTGGGAAAAGAGCAATGTACAGCTGTCTAGCAGAGGCGAGGAATGTAAACAGAGAGCCCCTCCTCGCACCCCCTGTCATGGCCAGGCGGGGCATGCAGAAGGGAGGGGCAGAGCTGGTCGGCAGAAAAGCCCTTCTCAGATGAGGCTGACAAGGCCGATCCCAGCTTTCAGGAGGCTGAAGGA
>NW_004567130.1:10796311-10833788 GCF_000260355.1 Condylura cristata | reverse complement strand
GGGCATGCAGAAGGGAGGGGCAGAGCTGGTCGGCAGAAAAGCCCTTCTCAGATGAGGCTGACAAGGCCGATCCCAGCTTTCAGGAGGCTGAAGGAGGCGCCTGGTGGAGATGAGGCTGGGAATGTTCTTCTCCAAGGCCAGGGTCCGGCACCGAGACCCCGACATCCCACTAGCTGACCTCACTCCCTCCTGACCCTTATTTCTCAGACTGGACAACAGGGATGCCCCTGTGCAAACTTCCCTCATCAGCCAGGAAGCCGGACCTCGGCCTCTGAGTCAGGTGCCCAAATTGGAATTCTCCCTTGTCACCGAGTAGGGAGCTGAGAGTAAGAGCCTGTCCTCAGTGATGGAAGTGGAGAGCAGAAAAACTTAGGCTGGAAGGTCTCACCAGGCAAACACCAGAGTTGGGGGTAGGAAAGATGGTGAATCTTAAACTAAAAACCAAAACTAGCTATGGAAGTTTCTAGGAAATTGAGCTGGAGGCAGAGGTGGGGGCAGAGAAGATTAACAATCACAGAAAACCACCTGCAACCTGACGCAAGGTGAGAATTTCCACAATAACTCCATCAGAGAACATTACAGGACACCCTTGTGTCTTTTCTCTTTTCTTTAATAAACATGCCATGTGGGAACATCTGCTGAATTCTTTCTCAGAGGGACCCAAGAACCCCTCGCATTGAACCCCAACATATACCTCAGTGTCCTCACTGGAGAAGCAGATATCCGTTTCCATGAAGCAGCGACCATGTCTGTTCGGTTTGCAGTTGCAGGACCAGCTTCTGGCACATAGTAGGTGCTTTAAAAACCCTGGCAGCTTGAGTGGGCACAGTGGGTCATTGTTTGGTGGCTTTCTATTATAGAAAGGTTGGGCTTTGCAAGATGAAAAGCATTATGGGGTACCCCATGTGTACCACTGAGCAGTACCGGGTAAGCAGCTTCAGGTGTTGGCTTATGTTACGTGTTTATTTCCCCACTAAAAGACTGTAGGTGAGCAAAACCTGCCACCCCAAAAAATATCCTCCTGGCAGAAGGTTGATTTCATGGAAGGCACTCTGAAGGCCAGGTAGAGGTTGCTTTTGAAAAAGGCTTCTCTCCAAAAGAGCTTCTTCCTCACTCGACAGGGAAGACCTAAGCTCCTTCTCTTCTTCCATGTGAGAAGGCAAGATGGACTCTTCACCGCCTCAGTCGACTTCCTACCTCAGCTCTCCCAACCCCCTCGTTGTAGCTCAGCTGTTTAGGGTCAGAAGCAGCCATGCTGGGCCTCTGCTGTGTGGACAGGAGGTGCCCGTGTTACTGTTGAACTGGACTTTTTAACCAGTCGGTTCGGTGTGTGTTGGGTTATTTGCCAGCTGAGAAGAACCCAGAGGGGTAGGGGTGGTTTCCTTTGTGCCCCAGTCATTGGGAACATGGAGGTCTGGCTTGCTGGATAGCGAGTCCAGAGAGCAGTTTAGGCACCAAGCTGGCATAGCCAGAAAACACTTGCTGGTTTTACTGAAAATGAATGAGCGCAGGGCCCTCCCTGGGGACCCAACTGGTTAAAGCACAGCGCTGTGAAGCTAGCGGCTGCCACTTCAACTCAAGTTTGATCCCTGGCCAGGGAGCTGACCCACAGGGCACAGCAGACCTCTCCTGTCTTAGTGAAGCCAGAGAGTGACACTGTGACAGCCACAGAAAGGGGAGTTTCCAGCTTCCCCGCCCACCCAGGGGAGGGTGGAGCTGAGCAGGGAGGGGAAGCTGGAGACTGGGAGGACTGGGGTGAGGGGGACAGGACAGAACCTGGAGAGGAGATGGAGGCGGAGGCGGTGGGGGTTGGGGGGAAGATTGGGAGGAGGCTCCTGGAGCAGAGAATGTAAAGAAGCCGCACTTGCTTCTTGGCTTTGGACTTGTACCGGGACTTGGGGTCAGGGAAGAGCCCCGCAGGGAGGCTGACAGCCTTTCCTGGATGAGTGCCATGGTTTTGCTGTTTTCCTTCCAGATGTGAGAGGTCCTATCTGCCCCTTTTCTATGGGTCTCACCAGAAAGGGCCTCAGGCTTGAGGCAAGTCCTTAGGCCTCAGCAGTTCTGCACTGGGCCAATCCTGTGAACTACATTTACCCACCAGGGGGTGGGTAACTTCGGTGCCTCATTTGGAAACTTTGAAGCTACATCCTTTCTCTTCTCCCCAATGCTGTCCGTGTTAAAGTTCCCTTCACCAAAGGTCTGAAGCACTAGGGTAAGTTTGTCCTGATGGGGCAGATGGCAGAACCTGTTTGGAGCAGCAGGTTGGGGGATCCTCGCTGATGGCCTTCCTTATCTAGGCAAGGGACTGTCACCGCTGCTCCCGTGCCCGGAGGCTTATACAGCACTCGGGAGGGCCGGACACCCGTGCTCGTGGGAACTGCTCCAGCAGAGGTGCCGTGAGGTCACCCCACTTACCACAGGCTGGCCTGGCGTGCACCCAGCTCTCACGTTCCCCTCAGGCCCACCATCCTCCAGACCTGTAATCCTATGTGGGCATCGTGCCCATCTTATTATCTCTGTCTGCAGATGAGAACAACTGAAGCAAGAGAGCACCCCCAGCCCCCAGCCTTCCTCAGCCCTGACACCCCCGTGCCCTGCTGGCCCTTCTCTCCTCCCTCTTCCCTTCTGTGAGGGCCCCTTTAACCTCGTTGGTGCTGGTGGCCTCACGGCTCCAGAGACTCTTGGACCAAGGGATGGTGTCCAAGTTATGGGTGCACAGGAGCCACCCCCTGCCCTGAACCCCTCACGCACCAGCCCCTCAACCCGCTGCACCCCCCTCAGAGGGGTGCCCTTCTCCACCCTTTTTGCGCGTGAACAAACTGAGGCTTCCCACAGTGAACCCTCGGCCCAGGGCACCTGCCCGTGATGGCCCCGGGTTTGACCCTGGACCAGCTAAAGTCAAATGGAGGGTTAGGATAGGCCAACTGGGGGGGAGGCGCCACGAGACCAGAAACCCGGCTCACACGGTGCCTGCAGCAGGCGGTGGGCAGAGGGGTGAGCAGCCATTGACCCAGCTCTGGGAACCAAGACTCTCGGGTGCCATCGCCTGGAACAGAGCACAGGGCCCTAGCGGTATGGGCTGCTGTAGCGGGTGTCAGGAGCGCAGGCCTGAAGGCGGAGATACGGGCATTGAGCTCACTGGAGAAATGGCCCCTTTCAAACTCTACATGGTTTACCACAGCAAACCGCTCCCGGGAGGCACAAGCCTCCCTGAGAGACGGCGGCTGTATCTCTGCCTGGCACGGGCAGCAGCCCTTGCCCACCTGTGCCCGGGCAGGCGCTCCTTCCCACCCGCTCTCCCCCCCCGCAGGGCGGCAGCCTCCTGCCAGCCTGACCTGCACCTGCCGGGCTTCTCTGCACTGACCTCCCTCAGGGGAGCTGCTCTCCTCCAGGCCTCCCGCCTGCACCCACGCAGGCCTCTCTCAGCAAACTGCATTTTGGGGCAGCTCTTCCTGCCCGCTTGTGTCTATGCCAGTGTCTTTGGCTCTTCTCTCCCTTTTATAGTAAACCTGCCCTTTTGGGAACTCACCAGTGCTGGGGAAAGGGGCGCTCTGATGAAACCTTTCCCAGAGTGAACCCAAGGACCCCACTCTCTGAACCCACCAGCTCCAAAAATAACATCAAAACCACACCCTCCAACATGCCTCAGCCCCTCACCGCTGGTATGTTAGGAAGGCCTGGTTTGAACCCCCACCCCCACGCCCTGATCGGGGAATGTGGGGTTATGGGGGGGCGGTGAGAAATTCTGATTGGCTTTTCTTGATCTTTCTTAGTGGGTGCCCAAGGGGAAGCTCAAGTTATGAAGACACAGTTGGGAGAGAGGGTGGGGAAGTGAGGACTAGCAGGCATGTGTTATAGGCCGCTGTGTGGGGCAGGCTTTAGCTTCAGGATGCTCCCTCCTCCTCCCCCACCCAGTTGTAGGTGGGGAAGGCAACCAGAGAGGGTCAGGGGCCTGCCTGAGCTCACACAGTGCTGAGGCTTCCTCTGGGAGCCTGCCACCCTGGCCAGGGCCAGCAGCCTCCTCCACACCCCATGAAGTCACAGCCTCTCACCTGAGGGAGAAACCTGGGAGACAGGATATGGAGACAGAGACAATCTGCTGGTTTGTCCGCCCAGTTCCTGCAAATAACTGGCTTTGTCCCAAGGACTGGAGGCCCCACCCCAACAGGGACCTTCAATGAGGCTCTTCTGGAATTCTCCCTGGGGCAGAAACCTGAGGCCAGGTAGAGAAGAAGTCCTTCCCTCAGGTGACCGTTGCCATGGGCACAGCCACGGGCTGAGATTTCCCCTCCTGGGCATCAGGCCTGGTGCCCTGGGTGTCGAGGAGCCACAGCTGGACTGTCCAGTCCCAGACAGTCTTCCCTGCAAATGGCAGGCGGAGGGATGTGTCTAGGCCTTGCAGCCAGCAGCATCCTAGTAATTTGGGGTGTGCTACTGGGGGGTCCACCTGGAATCGAGTGAAATTGTAAGAGGGAGACATAAGCATTTTCTGGAAAGTTTCCTGGCTATCAGGGAGGCCTGGGGTCCCCACACTTTCGCCCAGCATATAGATGATGAAGGTTCTGTTTTCCCAGCAAGGCAGAAGTAGAGTTTGGGGGTGAGGTGGGTCTGGAGTAAAGGGTTGGGGGCAAGACAGCCCCTCTCGGAGGCCAGGAAAGGGGTGTGTCCGGGGTGTGTTGGGACCCTGGCTGACACCTTTTTAAACTACCAGGGGAGTCTGCAGCACCACACAATTGGCCCCTCTCACGGGATTTATCCACCCTTTTCCCCTTCCCTTCTGGTATCCACCTTTTCATTCTTATAGGCTAAGCGTTTGTTTGGTCTGATCATTGTTTCATTTTTTATCTTCCAACATCAGTGAAGTCATACTGCGTTTTCTCCTTCTGACTTCTTTCAAGCACAATCGTCTCTAGGTTCATGTTGCAACTGGTGAGGATTCAACTTTTTTTTAAAGCTGAGTAGTGTGCCAATGTGTGTGTGTGTACATGTGAGTGACTATAAACTGATGTTACTTAAGTAAAAAAATAATAATAAGCTTGTGAATTGGCTCTGTCCTCCCTACTCATAAAGGTGATGGACTTCCCCTGCTCTGAGAACAGAAACCTCGCTAGCCTCAGCTCTAGGTTTCATCCCTCGCTGTGACCCTTTGATCTCCAGACTCCAGCACTCTGGCCTCTCCTCAGCTTCAGGGCTTTCTCACCCGCCTGGGGCCTTTGCACGGGCTTCACTTAGCTACTTTTCAAGGGCTTTCTCCTCCTTCAGGGCTTTCTCCTTCTTCAGAATTCGGTTCAAACATCACCTCCTCAGAGAGGCCCTTCCTCAGCATCGCCTCTACTTCTGTTCAGTGCACCTGTGTCCCTGGGATCTTATCTGTGTTTTATGAAGATGTTCAGCAAATAGGGACTGAATGCCTCACCCTGCAGGCAATTCTCTCTAGGCATGATGGACTTATCCTCATAGCTGCCCTTTATCAACACCCTCTGGGTGCCAAGCCCTGAGCTCAATCCTTTGGCAAGGGGTCCCCTTCAATGTCTCAAGGAGAGATCAATGTCCCTGCCTGTGACTGCAGTATGGATTTCCATAGAATCATGAATATAAAGGGGCTGGGAGGGAACTTTGACCTCTAGTCCCCTGCTGCTATAGCAAGGAAACTGAAGCCCAGGGTGGGAAAGAGGCTAGCCCAGGGCCATCAGCAGATGAGGTAGAACAAGGAAGGGCAGCCTGAGGGCATGAGCTTTTCAGGAGATGTTAATGTGTTGAGGAGGGCACTGCTGGAGTTTTAAGACCAGGGAGTAAATGTACCTGCTGCGGTTTACCTGCACTAGGAGTTAGGTTGCCCTTTGGGGTGCCCTAGGCAATTTGAAGCATCATACTTTAAAATGTTAATAAAAGTCATGTGTGCCTCCCAGGTGGCACAGGGGTTAAGGTCTCATGCTGTCAAGCTATCTGCTGCCACTGCAGCACGAGTTCGATCCCAGCCAGGGAGCTGACCCACAGGGCGCAGCAGGCCTCTCCTGTCCCTCTGCTGCTCCCGTCAGCAGTGTATCTGAGTCAATCCACCTATTCTGTTCCTTGCTCTGTCTCTGATGAGTCCTCTCACCCCTGTACCCCAGTTCTTGTATGCATAAATAAATAAAAATAAAGCTTAAAAAATAAGTAAAATTGGACATCTCGGGTAGTCAGGCACATTACACACACACGGTTGTATGTCATCCCCGGGGTAGACGTCTACCCCCATTCCACCTTACGGATGAGAAACGGGGACTCCAGAGTGAAGCACTGATTTACCCTAAACTCACAGCCGGTTACAGAATCCAGCACTTGCTAGGAGCCGGTGGTGCCGGTTAAATGCAGCGCACCGCCGACGAGGGGGCGGGAGGGCAGCGGCGGCGGCAGCACCGAGCAGCAGGATCCTTTTGATGAGTTCCCACGTCCACAACGAAGCTGGCCTGAAGTCAGATCCCAGAGCACCCGCTTGAGAGGCTTTCAACTTCCCCACGGTGTTCAAAAGGACCGAGCGTCTCACAGCTCGGCAGACACGGACTCCCAGGGCTGCGGCTGGGGCTCCAGCCAGAGCCGGCAGCGCCACCTACCGGGTGCTGTTGGAGCTGCAGGCAGCCTGCGCGCCTGCGCAGGAGAGCGGCACAGAGACTCGGCACGCCCCCTCCCCCCACTCGCCGCACCCTCTCCCTTCGACAGTACCAAACCGGCAGGGGCAAACCAGGAGACCCAAGCACCAACCAAACCCAGGGGAGTTCTTCCTCCTCCATAGTCCCTCAAATACTTGCAAACGGTGAGAACTAGCTCAATTATGCAGCCAGGCGCCTGCCCAACCACTTAGTATCCCTAGTGTAAGGATGAGGAAGCTGAGGCTCTGAGAGGACTGCACCTTGCCAGCGCCACTCAGCTAAAACAGCAGCGCCAAGACTCCGCCACTTCATCGCTACTTCATCGTGTGCGCATATACCCCGTGTCACAAAAATATATGGTGCGGTTTTACTTAACAGTTACTACATTTCAGCTTTCTCTGTGTCAGACCTTTCTATTGCTTTACAACAGTAACATTTTCCAAGCGTCATAACCTGTGAGGTGGGTATCAGCAGCAACCCCAGTTACATAAAAAGAAACAGGCATTTTTTTTTGGGGGGGGGGACTGAACTTTAGCTGTCTATAATATTAGACAAATATTGTAATGGATTTGAACTACTGCGTGGTGAAGTTGAAAGAATAAATAAATGAGTCAACCCTTGTCAAATTTGGGGCTTCATTTGAGTTTCTGTGCACTATCTATCAGGTTCCCCAGACCTGGACAGGTGAGTTCTCTGGCAGGAAGTTGTGTGGGACTCAGGTTGTCAGCTGGTTCAGAGGTGGACACTGATGTGACCCTAGTCCTGGCTGGGCTACACTGAGACGTCCCACCCCACCTCCAGGGGGTTCAGTTGCTTCATCTGCTAAGTGGGGTTCCTGACGCCCCATCTCAGGATGGTTGTGAAATGGGGGTGTGTGAAGTGCTTGTGTAGGATCTGGTATACAGCTGGTGCTCAATGAGTGTTCCTCCTGCTGTGCCAGGATGGAATGTGGTGCCACAGGGATGAAACAGGAAGGCACAGCTGCACTACTAGCGCAGTCTCTGGGACGGTAAAAACAACAACAACAAAAACACCTTAAATTATTCCAGGGGCCTGGCAGGGGTGAGGAGTGAAAGAGGCTTTCCCGCGAATATTCTGACCTTCCACAAAGAAAGGGCCCTCTCAGTTTCATCGTATTTTGTTTGAGAACAAAGAAAATCTTTTCTTCAAGGAAGGCGCAAAACAATTTGTTGGCCGAATTTTCACATTTCTAGGAAACCCAAAAGGGAGAAATTAAAAAGCAATTAGAGCTCAGATCAAGTGGCATTCCTGTCAGCAAGATTGGAAAATACTGTGAAATCGGACACAGCAACGTTTGGTTCAGGTGTCCGTCCCCGGCCTCGCCACGGGCGCCTTCCAAACTGGCTCTGTAGTTATGCACATGACCCTGGGAGACCCTCCATCATTCTCAAGTTGGTTCAGATGCCTCCCCCAGGAGCACGCTGCACAGACAGCCTGCTCTGGCTCAAGCCACTGGGTCTTGCCTGTGGCGGGAGTGTCCCCTGTCCCTCCTTTCTCGACCCCACCCCCAGCTCAACCTTCCATCCAGGTTCAGTGCACATCCCAGGAGTGGCCCTAGGCTCCCTCTGGCCACTGACCCCTCTACATTATCACTGTTACTACTGGTTCATTCTGTCCACTTGACTATTGGCTATGCAGATTAGGAGCCAAGTAAAATAGTCATTTTACTGCATTCGGTCCTGTGTAAGAAAGAGCAACCGTCCATCCATGATAACGTGCGAATAGCCACTGGTCTCAGGGTTGGGGAGGCAATGTGGGCTGGTGAAGACTGAGATAAAGTGGAGTTTACATCGGCCCACTCATTCTGTCCAGTCCAGGGGTTAGTAACCTCTTAGCTCCTGCCAGGAAGTTTGATCTTTCAAAAGAAGCTAGAAATCAAAGTGAAATTTTATGAATTTGGCAACCAGTTCCATTTTTTTTTTTTAAACCAAGTAGGCCAAAAAAACAGGCCCCTCAGTTATAAGCTCTGAACCAGGAAAACAAAAATCAAGTACCAAAACACAGAGATGTGATTCCAAAATAGATTTATTTATTAAGGATTATTTATTTCCTGCATAAAAATTACCAATTGTTCCTCATTGGGTTTTCAACACACATCAATTCCCTTGGGGGTGGCTTTGTTCACCCCCACACTTTAAAAAAAATACAGCTCTGTTTAGCGCCAGGAAGGACAGTTAAGGCAGTGAGGCATTTTCTTGGGTCTCAGCAGCTGGAGGGGTTCATTCTCTCCCCCTTGGGAAAACACATGTGGTAGGTAGTTCCTTAGGTTGGAAAGCTGTCCCTGAAGGTAATTATGCGGAGTAAGGGAAATACAGCCACCTATGGTCAATTATTTGTGCCTGATAGTTTTAAAATACGGCCCTGTCCCCATCAAAGGCTTGCTGGTTGGTTTCAGCTACTTAAAAAAACCGTCTGGAGAAAGACAGTGAGGAAGAACAGGCTGTGTAGACAGTGTTGTGAGGCTGGGCTATGTGACCACAGAACATACACCAGCTTGCTTAAAAAAAATCCCAACGACAGCAGTCCTGTATCATTTCCAATCAGACTCATCATGGTGCTTAAAACATCCAAAGCTTCATTCAAGCAGCTCCCCATCAGGACTGTGCATATTTTTGAAGTGAAGCACAGGATACCATCCCCCAGAAAGGGGGGAAACCCTAGGACCTGATTTATTAGAAACATTAATTGGTTTTACCACACTGAAATGAAGGTTCTAAAGTCAGTCTGTGCTGTTGTGAAATTCAAAGGAGATTCAGAAGTAGGGTGGTTATTTATTGCTTCATTAGAATAGACCTCAAAATGACTTAAAAAAAAACAGGGCCCGGCCCTGCAGACCAGGCCAGGGCCGGCCACCCTGGGGGACGCCGGCCTGCCGCCTGCTGGGTTCACAGTGACTCGGGTATGCCCGTTTCTGTGAGTGGCTGGCCCGCCTACACCTTGTAGTTGAGCTCGGCGTTCATCTTAGTGTACATCTCGTAGATGACATCGATGGTGGCCGTGAAGTTGACCAGGAAGAGGCGGGTCTTCTCCAGGCACTCCTCCTCCGTCACGTTCTGGCCCTTGGAGAGTGCTTTCAGGAAGTCGGACTTATAGGGAGCCGCAAACAGCGCTGCCTTGAGACAGGGAGAGGGGAAGGCGGCACAGGGTTAGCCGGGCCCCCAGGCCAGCGTCTGGGGGTTCTGGAGATGCCTTCCTGGAGGTGCGTGCAGGACGAGGGTCTGTGCTGTTCGTGCGTTGGAAGAGAAAGGACAGGGGCTGTGCTTCCCTTCTACCCCCGTGAAGGACAGCGAGGAAGGACACCAGCTTTGGGGACAGACAGACCTGGGTTCAAATTCCAGCTTGTGCCGCCGACTAGCTGTGCGCCTTGAGCAAGTTATTTAGCCTCTCTGAGCCTCAGTTTCCTCATCTGTAAAATGGGAATCATAATGGCACCCACCAACTGGGGCTGTCTTTGTGAGGGTTGAGGAGCTTAGACAGCACGCTCAGCATAGCATCAGGCACACAGTAGGTGCTCAGCCGGGATGAGTCTCTTCCCTCAGGGAAAAGGCCAAGGGCATCCTGGGGAAACCTATTTTGTGAGCAGGGAGATGATTGCTAATCTGTGCAGTGGCCTCTGTTGTCCTTCAGGGGGCGACACTTCCTGTCAAGGGTCAGGGAAATCTGCAGAACTTCAGAGGCAGGAGGAAAGGACAAAACACTTTGGCAAGAATTTGAAAGCATGAGGAAATCACAAATAATACCACCATTATAAATCAAAATAGCAGAGGCTTTGACTTACTGAGTGTAAGACACAAGCCCGGCACTTTAGACAGTTTAACTTCCTTAACTTTCACAATCACCCTGCAAGGCAGGAACAGTTTACACCTTCCGAAAGATGAGGACACTGAGTCCCGGGGAGACCGATTCCAAGTCCCCCACTTTACTGCGTGACCTTGAATGAGACACTTAGCCTCTGTGAGTGTCAGTCTCCTCGTCTGTGAAATAGGCACGTGTGTTTGTGCAGATGACGATCCCCAGCAGTCTGCCGGGGCCAGGCATGCAGGACTCGCCCTCCTCACTGAGGGCCACACAGCCCAGGGAGTGCAGGGCCTCTGTAATGACCCCTCTCAGGCTGTCCCCAGCTCGGCCAGGATGGATGCCGAGGTGGCCACTTGGTAACTGGCCTCTCTTCCTGTGTGGACACAGTCTGGCTCTCAACCTGACTGACCCTCTGTACCACAATTTGCCCTGTGAGACCAGTTCACAGATCCTGGTTCTCATGGGAGCGGGTGACAGGCAGTGGGAGCAAAGGTGGCCATGGGCACAGGATGAGTGAAGGACAGGATGCCAGGGGCAGCGTGCAGGACACCCTGAGGCCTCCTGATGTCTCCTGAGTGGGCTTCTTAGTCTGGCAGCATGGGGGTGTCAGGTCACCAGCTGGTGGGGAGCCCTGGCCAATGTCACCCCGACACAAGGCAAGTGTCCTTTCAGTAGATGCCTCCTGGGCATTTTTTCCCCTCCCTGCCCAGGGAGAGGGTTCAGACTGAATCTGAGGGGGCAAATCAGCCACCCCCATACCAAGTGAGGTCCTCTGAGTCTCCACAGGGGTTTCTCTCATACCCGCCCTCAGGCCTCAGAGCACCTGCACAAAAATACCATGGAGCATCTCTGTTCCCAAAAGGATCCCTCAGCACATATGAGGGGGGCCCTTCCTGAGCCCAGGCGGGCAAATGCGGGCTCCCAGGGCCACAGCCAAGAAGGGACAGAGCAGGGACTGAAGCCCAAAAGCTGGCAGTCCTTCTGGGCCGATAGGGAGGCTCACCTGGAAGATCTTCTGCACAATCCAGCCGTGGTACTTCTTCAGGGCCATCTCGTAGGCCTTGGTGGCATTGACGCGGATGTGGTTGGGGTGGCTCTCATCACGCTCCCCGTCGCAGATGCTCTGGAGGAAGACCTGGATGAAGCGGAGGCCTCTGCAACCAGAAAGGAGATGGCGTTAGGGCTCCACCTCCTACTGCCTGCCCTGCCCATTTCCATGTCCCAGTGGCTTCTCATTGGCTGGCACGTGGCAGGCGGGCAAGGGTGCTGAAGGGCTGGAGCCACAGCACTGGCCCTCATGGGTTTGTGGACCTGGACAGTGGACACACTGGAACACTGAGTCCGGTCCTGTGCCAAGGTGCCCCACCTCCACCACTGCCTGAACCTCATCCGCAGACTCTGGTGGCTACTGGTGTCCCATGTCCGGGGCCACAGCAATGCTTCAAGAGCCAGGGAAGGGTGTGGGCTATGGGAAGGTGACCAAATCAAAAACTGACCAGTGCCAGCTTGTTAAGGCACATGGCCTCGTCTCTGCTCCCCTCGGCACGATCAGACTGGCACAATCAGCCCATTTCAGAGAAGAAAACAATGGGGTCCTGAAAGGCTCACCTGTCTTGCCCTCCAGGTGGGCTCCTTACACTGTCCCTCACTGCCCCCTCCCCACCTCCCCGGGACAATGCACAGCTCCTGATAAAAGAGAATCCTGTAGGCCACGAGCCTCATCTGTGAGATGAGGACTGTATATGGCTTCTTGTACCTGCTAATGAGGACAACATCATGTGCAGTGTCAACACCCGGGTTCAAATCCCTTATCAGCAATTTAACACAACGTCCAGATCACGTGCTGGTCTGCTCTCTTGCTGTCCCTCCGGGACCTCACAACTTCCCACCTCTACCACTACCACAGGGCACATCTGCACTACTAGCTAACACTGTCACTTCGAGATGCTGGATTTCTGGCAAGAAGCGGTCACAGGCCTCCTTGGTGGCCTAGGGGTTAGGTCTCAGCATTATTACTGTGGCTGCCTCATTTTGACCCCTGGCAGGGAGCTGACCCACATGGTGCAGCAGACCTCTCCTGTCTTGACTGCTGCCCCCCTCAGCAGTATGTTTCAGTCAGTCTGGCTGTTCTGCACCCCACTCTGTCTCTGGCCATCCTCTCACCCCACCCCCACCCCCACATCTCTTGCCTATACCCAGTTCTTCTATGCCACCCCCACCCCCACATCTCTTGCCTATACCCAGTTCTTCTATGCCACCCCCACCCCCACATCTCTTGCCTATACCCAGTTCTTCTATGCAAAAATAAGTACAATCTTTTTTAAACAATCAGCTATCATGACTACAAATCTACCTTGGATGTGACCTGACACCTCTGTGCTGAGTCTGCACAACCGGACTCAGCCATTCAGGGGCTCTGCCCCTGGGCACCTGACTTGGCTCGAGGCCCTGGGACCTCTGAATGGGGGATCATCAGCACACCTGACTCAGAGCACATGAAATTCGAGGTGTAAAGAGCTCAGCACCATGCCCTGAGCATGGGCTCCGACACTGCACCTCTGACAGGACTGGACAAGAAAGCACGCCGGGCAGATGGTGGCCGTGGGATACCCCACGTGGCCTTAACTAGCATCACAGCAGGAAGTGCCATGGAAGCGACCGCCCTTCCCGGCAGGTGTGGCAGGGTCCGCGGCCGCCTCGCACTGCCACCTGCCCAGCGCATCACCTTTTCAGCCACATCAGGGCCAGCGTGGCTCCCACTCTGGGCCACTCTGCTCCATACATTTCCTTCTCCACCTCCAGGATGTTCTGCAGGGTCCGGAACTTGGTTGGGTTGGTGTCATAGACGGCCTTGATTTTCTGAAATGGAGCATGTGGGGGTTTATATTTTCCCTTTTCCTTTTCGTCCCCCAAATAGCCAGCCAGTGTGCTGGGCGGGGAGGAGAACCCCGTGGGCACAGCACGTCTCCTTCCCACCAACCCCAGGAATAGCAGCAGCCTTCGCAGTTACCAGGCCTACCCTGACGCCCCACTAGAGGGCGCACCTGTGAGCCGGGCCCGCCAGTGATCTGTGGGCGCGCCAGCCTGAGGTGCTCCGTCTCAGCCCAATTTGCAGATGAAGACTGAGCCTCAGAGGGGAAGGCCGTGCTCCAGGTCACACAGCCGGCTCAGGCCTGTGGGGGAAGGCTCCAGCACAGGCGGCTGGAGTCTGTGCTCTCCACCCACCACCGATGCGCCTCAGAACACGCATCTGCGGATATGCAGCCACGGACTCACAGGGTCCAAAGATGCTCAGGACAGGCAGGCAGGTCTGGGTCCTACTCCTGCCACCTCCTTGCTGTGTGACTGCAGGCGAGTCCTTCAGCCTCTCTGAGCCTCAGCCTCTCACCAGCTTCTACTTGCTCAAAATGGGGATAAGGACAGACCCAGCTCCACAGGGCTGGGATGAGGTCTAGGAGTCTTCAAGGGCAGAGGGCCTGAGGGAAGGGGCGGCATCAGAAAGCCCCAGGACGGGGGGAGCGAAGGGCCACCACCTGTGGGCTCTGGAGTCCACTTCTCACTTGATGGACAAAAGTACTGCCGGGTGTCCTTCTCTGGGTCAACCCTGCAGACTGCCATCGCCATCAGGCTGGGACTGGCTGGGCAGGCTACAAAGCAGGGGCCCAGGCCTCTTTGCCAGGTCTCCTTCCCGTTCCCTGGCCTGGGGAGACTGCACGGGGCGCCGGTGACCAGGTGCACTTTTGGGGCCCAGTGCTTACCGTGATGTTGCCACTTATGTCCGCCTTGATGGGGGTGAACACTGGGGACCCGAGGCAATCTGGGGACAAAACAAGAAGGGCTATTTAGGCTCCCAACATGGGCCATGGAGGTCTGAGACAGAGGGACGTCACTCAGTGTGGGTAGGGAGAGGTCGAGCTGTTTACAAGTGTTAAAAGGCTCGTGGGCAAGTAAATTTGCAGTGCTGAGCTGGAGGTAAGACCAGTATCCTGCTGCAGGGCTTGTCAGAGCCTTGAGCGAGACTGGAATCCTTTTACCCACAGCACGTCTCCCCCCTCAAACAGCACCGTCTGGGAGAACTTTCTGCAGTGACAGGAGCGTTCTGCACCCATGCCGTCCAGTACCTGTGGTCACAGGTCCCTTGCCACGTGGTGAATGGCACTGAGGGCTGACTTTGTAACCAACTCCCCTCGTTTGGAGGTGAAGCCTCGTGTCGCGTCTCCACGTGGAGACACTGTCGTATAGCTCCTAGAGGCACTCGGGCCGACAGGCCCAGCTTGGCTGACAAGATGGTCACCACTGGGTAAGCGGCAGGCCAGGAGGCCAAGCTGAGTTGGGGGAGTGGGATGGGGTTTCTCATGAGAAAGGAATGCGCTGAAGACACAGGGGTTCCATGGCTCTGAGACTCAACCTAAGTGCCCGGGGGCCACCCACAAGGGGCCACAGTCACTTCACAAGGGACTAAAAGTCAGCTCTGGGACCTGGGGGGCAGAGCACAGTGAGTCTGGGCTCAACTCCGCACTCTGCACTGGCTATGTGAGCTGGGGCACCCCTTCAGCCCTGTGCCTCGGGGTTTCCCCTCTAGCAAATGGGGCAGCACAGAGGAGCCCCAATCTGACTTGACACTTCTAAGGGTTTTGCTTCTGGAATCAGAACGCTCTTATCTGTAGATGTGTTTCCTTCTCAGTTGGTGGTTCATAAAACAAAGAGGCACCTAAACAGCTGACAACTTCAAGTGATGGAACCTGGAACTCTGGACACACTGAAACGTGGGCAGCCTGCGGCCGGCTCCACCCGTGCCCCCTCTGTGGCCCTCTGCCTCGCCACGGGCAGGGCAGAGCAAGAGCGAGGGAACAGCATTCTGGCCTCAGCTGGCTCAACGTGGGCGCCCCTCAGAGCCTGCACCTCCGCCTGTCCTGCTGAGCCCAGATTCCCGCCACGCCTGACGCAGACCCCACGAGACAAGGACCCAACCCACAGGAGGAGCGTCAGCGCCAGCTCCCCTCTCTGGGGCGAGGCAGGGGCCTTGGCGTGTGCACCAACTGGCCACACAGAAGAGGGCACGGAGGGATACCTGTGGGCTGAATTCCCCCCAAGGTGACCCAGCACACCTGGCTGCCATCTGGAACATTCTAATTGCAGCTGTTAAAAGAGGTACACTGGGAAAACAAATCCCACATTTCAAATGCTATACGTGGTAACCCAGTGGGCTAGGGATTCGAACAGATGGGGTTCGCATCCTGCCCCAGCTCCCTCCCCCGCTAAGCCAGTCTCCCCTTGGAATGCCTCAGTTTCTTCACCTGCTGCAAGTGGAAGTCACCGGACTTGTGTCACAGGGAGGTCGGAGAGACTAAAACGAATGCATTGTTGTACTGACAGCCAACACTTGCTAAATTGATGAGAATCCTAATTCTTTCAGTCTTTATAAAAATCTACTTTAAGTAAATAAAAATACCTATAAATAACCTATAAATAACGCATTGAGTGCAGTTAGCAGAGCACCCCAGCACACGAACGCTCACTAAACGGACTCTGATGTCCTTCACTTCCCACCCTGACGCCCCAGGCTCCGCGGTCCCCAGACTCTGCTGAGGGGCGCCTCCTGTGGCCTGCATCCTCTGCCACATCTGCTCTCCTCCCTCCCCGGGCAGAAACCCTGGGCACATTTCCCTGCCAGGCAGCACCTCTGTCTACCTTCCCGGAGCACAGATTGACCCACACCCTGCTATGGGCACCTCCCGCTACAATGGCAGAGAACATGGGGAAGGGCTGGGGCCTCGGTTTCCATCTGTGCAGGGACAGCACTTCCGCGGGCCTCCGCTGATGGGGCGCTGTGACAGGGAGCTTTGTCCCGGTGGAGGGGGTTCAGGGCTGACCAGACTTCCTTGCTGATGGGGCTGGATTTTCAAGTCAAGCCTTCCTGGGAGAGGTACGCAGACCCAGGCCATAGCAACAGACTGTCAACAGACCATCATCAACCAGGGGAGGTTGAGTAGCTTCTCTCTAAACGCCCAAAGTGGAGGTGTGGGGAAACGTGACGCTGGCTCTGGGCACTGGAGACGCTCTTGGAGGTACCAGCTGCTGCCCTGCCCTGGGGGCTGGGAGACAGGCTTGGTTTGGAGATATCCTGACAGTGTGAGGCAGAAGCCACCACAGTCAGCAGGAGTCGGGCTGGATGGCAGGCAGGAGGCAGGGCACACAGCTTGCTGGACAGCAGCGTAATGGGACCTAGAGCGCTTTCTGGAGTCGGGAGCTGAAGACAAGCAGAGAGAAGGGGGAACCGGTCTAGAAAAGCCAAGTGCCTTGCCCAGGGTCACAGTGGGAGTCTGGCACTCAAACGCCAGTACAGGGAAAGGCTGGTTCCAGGAAGCCCTTGCCTGTCGTTCCAGAATGTTTCGTCTGTTGGTGTGAAGTCACCGACAAGGAGGCTCTGGCAGAAAAGCCAGAAGATGATTTTAACCCTCCAGCACACTGTGGCCTCTCTGGCCGTTCAGCTCCAGCCAGAGCCCCTCCAGGCAGAGTGGGGTGCTGCTAGCAGCTAGCCCGGCCTCACCTTTCCCACAGATGCCACCTTGCCCTCAATTCACCTTTCTTGTTTTACCAGTTTTGCATTTACCCCAAACTTGTTTTTTCAGTGTCAGCAAACATGTTCTTTAAAATGCCATCCAGAACCCAACTGCCAGGAGTGAGGTACAGTTTTCTAGTTCATCATACCACCAGGGAGAAATGAAGTTGTTTCAAAAACAAACAAAAAAGAAAAAAAAAACCCAATACAATCCTACCACTTGACTTTGTGGACGGGACCCTAATCAAGCCTGCCCCGGTGTACCTGTTCTAGGCCCAGGTGGGGATTAGAGTAAGTGTCCCTCGGTGTACGCAGAAGGTTACCTATGCACGTCACTCACCCAGAAGGCAGAAGGAAAAGATCAGTAATCTGATTACTGAAACTAAAAACTTCCTAGATGGGGAGGGGGTTGATATGGCTAACAAATATCATGGACAAAAAGACTTAAAAATCTCTAAAAAAAAAAAAAATGGGACAATTACCAGAAGAAATGAGACACAGTCTCAATAATGAAAAGGAAATTCCACTTACATCAGTGAACATTTTCCACCTGCTGGGTCTTAAGCATGCACTGACCTCCCCTAGCTCAGTCATTCCAGATGGACCCATCAAAGTGCCCTGCTTTTGCACGGCAAGCTACTCCTAGTTTTCTACAGAAGGGTGCCTTGGAAAATATGCACTGGGGCAAAGGCGGCCAGGAACATCACAGGGACCCCAACTCTTCACCAAATGGCTCTCTGATGCATTTGCAGACTTTTAGGGCGGCTTCACATTCTTTTTTAAAAACCCTCTTGACAGGTGAGTCACTTCCTCTGCTTTCTCTGAAGTCAGTGTTTTCACTCTGCTAGATACCTGGCAAACACCCCTGGGTCAGCATCAAATGCGAAGTAAGGGGAGACAGACACCAAAGACCACTCTGTGCCTGACCTCTGTGACCCTCTGGGTACGCTAGAGGCAGCGTGAGAGCAGAACTCCCCCTCCGCAGGGGTCACCAAGTGCTACACAGAATCAGACTCATTTCCTCTTTTTCTGGCCTCCACAAGTTGGAAAATACCAGTTGCTCATATTCCCAGCAAGACCACAGCACATATTTGGAAATTTCCATCTAAACTGCCCCTCAGTGCCTCTTCAGACTGCCATCTCTGCTCTAGGTGACATTCCTAACACTGGGAAACAAGATGACGACCCCCTTACCCCCCCCTCACCCCCGCCACACCCTCTTGTTTCATCTGAAAATAATTTCCATCGGGACAAAGTACACTCCATTTTTTAAATGAACAGCTTCCCCTTCAGCCCACGTGATACAGGATGGGAACGCCTAACCCAACCCATTTTATTTCAAAAGGAAGAACAGGACATCAGTGTTACAATGTGCAGAGTGTGGTTTGGGGAGGTTCTGTTTCAAAGGCAGTTTTCCTCCGATGGCTGGATAGTAAGGATCAGTTGTTTAAACACACGGGGCAGATTAAGTTTACAGTCCCTGGTTACAAGGATCATAATGGGAGGGGCTCAAATTACAGCTAATGGAGATGAATCATTTATTAATCTCTCTCTCTCTCTCCCCCCTGTGTGTGTGTGTGTGTGTGTGTGTGTGTAAGAGAGAGAGAGAGAGGAAAGAAGAAGAAAAAGAAGGGGTGTGGAGATGAGAAAGGAGAGGAGGAAGGAGAAAGAGGAGGAGGTGGGCGAGAAAGAAGAGGCTGTTTTCCATCCATTTTATTTTAAGGGTTAAGAGCCTTGAGAATGCCCACCTTCCTAAAACTAGTTCCTACTCTAAATTCTACCTTTGAAACAGGAAAGTGTTTTAAATCACCCCAAGACACACCAACTCATTGTCTGCATAGCCCTATTTGGCAAAAATCAGTCTTGAATTGGTAATAAGGTTGGGAAAGTGATTTCTTTTACTTGCTGTGTGGCTTGGGATAAATCAGTTAACCTCTCTGAGCTGCAGTTTCCTCAACAGTAAAACTGGCTACTGGAAGACATCTCATTAGGTTGCTGTGAGGCTTAAATGAGGTTGTATTATGAAGTTTAGCATTATATGTGCTTGGTACCTAATATGTGCTTGATAAAAAGAGAAGGTATTTTTGCTGCTGCTACAAATTATATCATCTTCATTTTCCCTAACCTTTAGAGAAGACATCTGAATGATTAAGAAATATTTGATACCAAGAAAAAGAAGGGAAGAAGGAGAGAGAGGAAGGGGGATAAAGTGATACCTGACTGGTTGATATGGGTAAAATCAACAGGAATCTTCAAATCATAGAACAAAGACTTCATATGCATTCCAAATGATTAAAAAGGAGACCCAGACCCTCCCTGGGGGTGCAATGGGTTAGGACTCAGCACTGCAAGCTGGCTGCAGCTACTTCAGTGTGAGTTCCATCCCCACTCGGAGGTGATCCACATGGCGCAGCAGACCTCTCCTGTATGGCCCACTGCTCCCCTCAGCAGTGTTCTTCCTCAATCTGCCTGTTTTGTTGCCCACTCTGTCTCTGGGGAATCCTCTCACTGCCCCTGCACCTCTGGCCTGTACCCCAGTTCTGCATGCATACATAAATAAATCTTAAAAAAAGGAGAGAGAGAGAGAGACCCAGGGCTTCTCTGGTGGCTCCAGGGATTAAGTCTCAGCACTATGAAGCTCTCAGCAGCCACTGCAGCAAGAGTTTGATTCCCAGCGGGGGAGGCAACTGACATGGTGCCACAGACCTCAACTGTCTTGCCCACTGCTCTCCTCAGCAGTATATTTCAGTACATCTGCCTGTTCTGCTCCCCGCTCTGACTCTGGTGAATCCTCTCAACCCCTACACCTCTGGCCTACATCCCAGCTCTTGCATGCATAAATGAATAAATCTTTTAAAAAGAAAAAAAAAAAAGGATATCCAGAAGGGAACAGCAGTGCAGAAAGGAATAATCCTGAGTATGGGGAAGGTGAAGTGACCCCTTTCTGCCAGGGAGGGCAGCAGAGGCTATCATAGGGCCCTGAAAGGGTTAAACTGACCCCAGAAGGACTTTCAAAAGCTCAAACCCAGTTAACACTACAACAATAACAAAAGGCCCTGATACAAGTAACACAGTAAGAATGTAACAAAGGGAGTTAACATCCACCCAGGCCACTTTCAGACTGAAACAATGAGACCTAAGACTAGAACCCAGCAATTCCATTCTAATAAGCTCATAGAAATAAATGCACATTGTCAGGCCAGATGGGAACTTCCCCATCACTCTCCCTCCCCCACAAACAACAGGAAAAGGCCATTTCTGCCCTGGAAGAAGACTCCCAACAACTCTGAGCCTGCCAGCCCACTTCAAAGCCTATGGACCACTGTCTAACTCAGACCTGCTCCGACCCTTCACTCCACTGAACTTCAGTTTCCTCTGTCAAACGGTGCCCATTCTCCCCCGGTGCCCATTCTCCCCCAGCCCATAAGGTCATCATGAAGATTAAAAGCGAGGTACATTCAATGTTTGGCACAGGGGAGCCACTCAGAACAAAGGTCACGCCAGTTACGATGGGTAGTGCCTTACATTTTCAAGTCCCTTGTCATGCATTCTTTCCATTCCCTTTCAATTTGATACTGACGGCACATCTCCACTCTGCCAGGCACAGTGCTGGTCCTCGGGAGGCCCAACTTCTGCCCCAAGGGGTTCATAGTGGGGCACTGTTTTGCCAATTAGCCCCAAGCAGCAGACACCCGACCAGTGAGGAGGGTTAGATGAGCCAGCAGTGACAGAGTGGACGCCTGGTCGTCCCCTCCCGGCTCTCCAGCTATCCCCTCCTCACTGACTCAGGCCAGGCTTTTCTGAGCACAGAAGATCAAGAGACCCTAATCCTGTGGGGGAGGGGACACAGAACAGGTGGATGTCTCTGGTCCGGCCTTGGCACTGACCTTTGGATGTTATAAATGAAAGCACTGGCGAAATTCTCAGACTTCAGCAGTCAGGCAGTTCAGCTTGGTCACCAAAACCCAGTGGTAGCTTCTTTCTGAAAGAGCCTTGTTTCCCAAGGGCTACAGAGCAAGAGGAGCCTGAGACTGCTGGTCTCACCTGTACAAACACAGTGTGATCCTGGCAGGGAGCAGCAGAATCACTCTGGGATCGCCAGCTGCAGCATCTTACAGCTGGGCTGCAGGCTCAGAAAAAGGAAGAACTTGTATGTGGCCACAATTTAGCACTACAGAACCAGGCCTCAAGCTCACGTTGGTTTAGCTGATGCCTCAAGCTCACGCTTCTTCCATTCATGTGTGATGTTCAGTTCACAGACTTCAGCAGACCAAAGAGACTGTTCACATGGGCTATGCAGGCAAAGGCGGTCAGGAGCATGACACAAAGTATGGCATCAGGCACACAGGAGGTCTCCTAAAGGCTTCACTTACTATTTATGCTCTCAACAGACACTCAACCGAAATGACAGCTAACCTGCTATAGTAAGAGGGTTAATACAGTATCTTGTTTTTCATTCTGGCACTATTTTATACAAAAAGAAACACATATTTGTATAAACCTTAAAAAAACCTTCTGCGGGGTTCAGAGGCCTGGGTTCTGGTCTCCTCCACCCCTCATTGGTGCTGTCATCCCAGGCAAGTCACCTAACTCCTCCGATCATGGTCTCTCTGGTTAGTTAACAAGAATATAAGTCTGTGTGCCTGGGCTGTCACTGGCCCCTCAAAACAGAGCGAGCCCTGAGCCAAGTGACAGAAAACCACTCTTTCAGGGGTTACTCTAGGACTATTTTGTGAGCACCAGTTACCAGTAAGACCCAATTCTATGGACATCTGCTTAATTAAGAGACCTGAAAGAAGGAAAGTTACCCCAGAATATGGATCTCAACGAAGTAGAAATCATTACAGTCAATTCCTGTGTCTTTGTTTTCTCCACTAACAATGAGAGTAAACAGATATCATTTCATGTACCAACCTGAATTCACTGTGAGTAATTGTGTTTGGAAAGACACTGAGTGGGCGAGGGGCTAAGTGTCAGCACTATGAAGCCATCAGCAGCCCTGCAGTGAGTTCTAGGCCAGGGAGCTGGCCCCCATGACACAGGAGACCTCTCTTGTCTCATTTGCTCCTCCCCTCAGCAATGTATTTCTGGAGATCTGCCTGCTCTGCTCCCCACTTTGTCTCTGGTGAATCCTCTCACACCCCCAACACACACATATCTGGCCTACACCCCAACTTTTGTATGCATAAATAAAGTAAATCTTGAAGAAGAAGAAAAAAGACACTGAGCCTGTGGCAAGTCTCAAGGGGGAAAACAGTATCATGATTGGTTACTAAAGTCTGACATGGCTGCAGGACATGAGTTATATTTTTAAACTTGTCCATGTGTATTAATTAGGAAAGAACAAAAACACTTTAGAAAGAACCCAGGAAAAAAGGGAGAAAGGAACTGAAAGCATTCATTCAGCAAATATCACCAACTCACCAAGTGCTGGGCCCTGAAGTAACGCACAGAATATGAAAGGTACTTTGGGAGTTTGAAGGAGTCAACTCTGTAGGGATAACCACTAAGGTGAACACTTAAAGATAAGTGGAGCCCAGGAAGGAAGGGTAAAGGAAGGCGGGGGCTGGAGAAGAGCCCGCAGAGGGCAGAGACGGACATGGTTAAGCCCCAGAGGCTAGTGACGGCCTGGACATGTGGGGCGCTCCCAGCCTGATGGTAACAGGGAGCCTGAGGCTTTTGGTCAGGGAGGGCTTGACTACATGACATCAAGCACTCCCTCCCCTTACCTGCTGCCTCCGCCCCAACTGCTGATGCTCTAGAACAGCTGCACAACTGACCCAGAATGCGAGCTCAGGCGTCCCAGAAGTCAGCTGCAAGATGATCGGTCAGAGGAGAGATCCGATTACTGGGTCAAGGTGGAGAAAGGGAATCAAGGAAGGGCTGGACGGTGTACGACCTGTGCAACTCCAGGGGTTCAGTCTGGAGGTGTGGGGGGTGGGCCACACCTGATCTGTGGCCCACGGGATTGGCGTGTGTCAATTCCAACCAATATGGCACGAACCATACTCAACAACGGTTTAAGAGCTGTGCTTGTCCAGCAGGTCAATTTCACTTCAAAAAATTAGAACGGAACAAAGCAGTAAGCAAAGAAATGCATACGGGGGTGTTCGCTGTAGTGATGCTTACTAGAGCAAAAAATGAGAAGCATATAAATATCCAACCTGCAGGGCTGGTTAAATAAATTACAGTCAATGAAATTCTAAGCAGCTATGAAAAATGGTAATTAATACAGGCAGCTAATCAGGCACCTTATCGAGTAGAAAAAGCAGCTCCTACTTTTCCCCTAAAGGTAGCTATAAATGAGTCTGGAAGGAAAGAACTCTGAAAAATGTCTGCAGTCTAACTCAAAAGTTTACGAGAGGATTAAGTGAACTAATGTACACAGAATACTTAGCACATGGTAAGCACTCAGTAAATGACAGGGACAATTTTAGCTATCATTTTTCAAAACATTTACTTACTTATGCAGAGGTGAGAGGATGCACCAGAGATACAGTGGGGAGCAGAACTAGCCGATCTACTGAAAGACTCTGCTGAGCGGAGCAGCAGGGAGATAGGAGAGGTCTAGGTGGGATCAAACTCAGGCTCCAGGTGATAGGGCTGAGATTTAATGCCTAGACCAACAGGGAGCCCCATTTCTTTCTTCTTCTTCTTTTTTTTTTTTTTGCTCAGTTTTCCTTCAAGAAACAGATCTCCTGGCAGAGTTAAATGCTTCCTAAAAACGCAGCTTTCAGTCGTTTGGCCTACTGATCATTGAGAGCAGTGATTCTCCACTAGGGATGATTCTGTCTCGGGGCAGAGATTTCTGGTTGTCACAATTTGGAGAGGGGGGCTGCTACCGGCTTCCTATACATAGTGGCTAGGGTGGATGCTAACTGTCTAACAGTGCACAGGGTGGCCCCCTCCACAAAACTGCTCCCGCTGCAAATGCCAGCGGGGCCTGAGCAGAAAGACCTGTCTGGAGAGCTGGCGCTCAACACCTTTTGGATTTCTTGCAGGTTTACCCCAGACCCGTTTCTTCTGAGAGAAACACACACCACTCAGATCATCTGGGTGACCAGAGGCCCCCAAGATCTAGACAAAGCCCTGGTGTGAGAGCTGACAGCGCCTCTCGTGAGTCCCAGAGAAAAGCCACTGGTTCCAGCATCCTCCTAAAACTGAAACTCTCAGGAGAAACTCTCCCCCCCAGAAAAGCATAAAGCCCCAAAATGGATGATCATTTATTTATTTTTTTTAGAGTGCTAAGAATTAACCTCTGTAGGTCAACCCACTGAGGCTTCCATATAAATGGCGCTTCTGTCTACAGCTGACACCCTACCCAGCTCACAGGGCTCTCAGCAAAGGACAAGGGTCCTTTGAGATCAGGGCAAGGGGGGAGATGCTCTTCAGGCCTGGCTCCAGCTGCCACCATCTCCTTTCCCCGAAAGCCAGGCATACAATCACATCAAATGAAGGTGATGCCCAGCTCAGGACTGATGGGCAACTTTGCTGAAGATAAGGAAAAGGTCACAGAGCTAAATTTGCCATTTTTCCACCTCAGCACCACTAACCATTGGGGCAGGATCAGCACTTTGTGTGGGAACCCCTCTGCACAGCGGAGGGCGTTGGGCAGCCTCACTGGCCTCCACCCACCAGATGCCAGGAGCACTTCCCCAAACCAGCCCCTCCCAGTGTGACACCCCAAAACGTCTCCAGATGTTGCTAGATGTCAGCTGTAAAGCTACCCACAGACAAAAAGCAGCATCTTAAACAGATTCTGACTCCCTCTCTAGGGCAAGCTGGCTCTGTTCTGCAAATGTTCACAGAACCAAAAGGAGAGCAAAACTCACAAAAACTGACTCCTCAATGCCAAAGTCCATGAGTTCCCAAGCCCCTGCCTGGAGACTCAGCATCTCAGTACCACACTGTGATACTGAAAATAAGAACTGCTGTACATTCAACAAGTATCCAGGTACTTTCTGAAATTGGCAATGCAGAAGTGGACATGAAAGACCAAGATCTGCTCTCATGTGGTTCATCCAGGTCTGAGAATCCTACAAACCAGGCAATTCACGCCACCAAACGCCAATTAATCATCCACCTTGAGGAGCCAAAACTGGAATTTAACTACAACCTCTCCCCCAGAGCACCAAGGGGCCTAGGCCTCCATGCTTTTACACACGCCACCCGCTTGACTCGTAGGAGCTCAGCACCTCCATTCTGTAAGTGGAGACACTGAGGCTCAAGAGAAGGAGGAGGAGAGCTAAGCTGCGAGTCCGCATGCTGGCACCATGCTCATGGCCCTGCACCAACTGCTGCCCATGACAAGCCCCATCACTGGCCAGAGTAGAGGGAGGGACTACCCTGGTGTCAGAGTGCTAAGGTTCTGCCAGTTAGTTTCAGCTGGACTCTGCCCCCCAGGGTGAGGCTTTACCAGCCCAGAGGCCCCTGAGAGAACCAGTTGGGCCAGACACTGGACAAGTCCACACAGAAAGGAGAAAACGGAGGCTCAAGTTGCATCCTGAAAGGCAAAGGGCAGGGTGGCCAGTAGTGTCCTCCATTTCCCATTTTCCATTCAGGGCGTGGGCTGGGCTGGGGGCAGGCCTGAACTGGCTGAGGGGCCACCCCCACAGTGGTCCCAGGACCTTCCTGGAGGAGGCATCCAAGGAGGAGACCTGACAAGCACCGTCTGAAGTCACCCTGCAAACAGTGCCACTCCCCTTCTCCTGACCCCGGTACTAAATGGTGGGGAAACTTTAGGTGATTCTTCCCAGAAAGAAGGCCTCAAGTTTCACAGCTCCTTGTGCAAACCCCCACCCCCAACCCCCAGGCATCTTGCCCTGGGAGTGTATGTGGCTGGGAGGGGCGTCCTTTAGTCCATGATGGGGAGATTCTAAGGGAACACTCCCAACGTTCTAAAAAGGCTGAGAACTGAAGGAAAAGACAGGGCTTAGGAAATGGGATTCATTTTAAGGGAAGGGATACTCTGAAAGGGCTAAAAGGAATGATGGGGTGAGGGATGAAAGACTTTGGGGGAAAAGAAGTGGCATGCTTGGGGACACATGGAAAACTGGGGAACCGAGGTGGGAAGAGTAATGGAGCTTGGGGGTGGATGGGTGATTGGGGGCCCACAGGGAGTGGTGATGAGGGGCAGCATTAAAAAATGCTCCTCCCAGCTGGAAAAGATCATGCTTAGTGAGATAAGCCAGAAAGAGAAAGAAAAATACCGGATGGTTTCACTCATAGCAGGAGTATAATAGACCAGGCGAGAAAATAACAAAAATAATGAACAACCATATACCAGAGACATTCTGTAGGGGTGGAGTGGGGAATGGGATCAAAAACGGGGGGAAGGGAGGGAAATGCACAGGACTATGGTGGTGGCACAGGGGTGATTTGGTGATGGGAAACCGCGGGGATTACAATCGAGATGGAAAAAAAATGTGCAAAATGATATAAAAATAAACTTTGTAATAATAATAAAAAAATGCTCCTCCCTGGTGGCGCAGCGGGTTAAAGCACAGCACTAAGAAGCTAAAGCCACTTGAGCATAAGTTAGATTCCCCCCACCGGGAATGACCCACATGGCTCCGCAGACCTCTCCTGTCTCCCTAGACCTCTCCTGTCTCCCCGCGGCTCCCCCAGCAGGGTACTTCATCAATCTGCCTGTTCTGCTCCCCCTCTGTCTCTGGTGAATCCTCTCACCCTCCCTGCATCTCTGACCTGTATGCGAGTTCTGTATCCATAAATTAATAAATCTTTTTTAAAACAATGCTGCAATGGGAGGTGTTTGGGGAGAGGCATGTAGGGAGTGGGGAAGAGATGGAAGATGTGCCATGATCGGGAGAGACTGGATTCAGGAATGACATGGGTAAGGGAAAACTGGGGTGTCAGGGAAACAGGATTTGGGTTGCCCCGAAGAGAAATGGCTTGGGATACAGAGGGAGAAGGGCTCGGGAGCTTCTGGAAGTGCCCGGGGCTGGAACCAACTCCCCCTCCACCCAGCTTACCGAAGAAGGGCGGCAGGTGGGAAACCGCCTCGAGGAAGGGCCCGGTCTCGATCTGCTTGTCCGCGGGCAGCGGCTTCAGTAGGTGCTCGGCCAGGAGCGCCATTTCGGGGTCGAGGCCGGCGGTGATGCCCCAGCCAGGGCCGTGGGGGTCCACACCGCCCCCGCGGCCGCCGCCGTCAGCGCTGGGGCCGTCACTGCCGCCAGCCGCAGGCTCCCGGGACGCCAGCGTCGCCACTTCCGCCCGCGCCGCGCCCGCTTAGCCGAGCGCTCAGCGCCGCCCTCAGGCCGAGAGCCTAAGCGGCGCTCGGAGCCGCCCCGCCCCCGACCACCCGCATCCAATCCGCGCCCGCCGCCTCGGGCCGGGACGCCGCCATTGGCCGGGGGGCGGGGTCAGTCACTCCGGCTCGGAAGCGCGCGCACTCGTGGGTCCCGGTCCGCCCCCTCGAGCCGCTCCCAGGTGAGTGTTCCAGGTGTGCTTCCTGCCGCCCCCGGCTTGGCCCCCTAACCTGGCCCGGCCGGCTCGGGCCAGATTTTCGATTGATGGCGGCGTGGAGTTGCCCAGACCACATCGCACGACTCACTCACCCGCCCACATTACAGACCAAACCCAACCAGTGCCTTTTAGGGCACCTGTTTTCCCCAAAAACAAATCTTGTCCTCTATTAACCCCAGGTCACCTGTTGGACACAGTCTGGGTGCCTGTGCTTTTTTAGCTACAACCTGGGAGGATTATTGATTCTTTGCCTTCCGTTCTCTTACTCCTTGTTCTTATACCTGTTGGGACACTGCTCAGGTCACAAAATACCTCACTATGCCTAACTGGGTCCCTGTGCCCAAAATCTGGGGTCCAGTCGAACCTCAACCGCCTGATGTCACCTGATGGGTCCAGTTAACAATCCAGCTCGATCATCACCTGACTGGGAATTTGTTTCTCCAAACCTAACCTTAGCCCACCTCCCTACCCTCCCACACCAGGACCCTCAGTACATGCTAATCACAATCTGGGGCATTTTTTTTTTAACCTCAGCCACAACCCACTTAGATGCTTGTGCCCTGAAACTTAACACCCAGAGTCTCCAAAAATCTAGCACACGGTTGTTTACTTCTGAAGAAAAATTCATTGTGCCCTTACTATGTGCCATGTGCTGTGCTAGGTATTGAGGATAAACAGTACACAAAAACCCTGCTCTTGTGGAGATGGCATTCTTGATCCAGAGACACATGAAAACAATACACACATGAGACAAACTCAGACTGATAAGTCTGATAAGTATAACTGAAGAAAATGAGACAGAGAGAGTGTGGGGCTGGCTGGCTGAGGACATGCCTGAGATGGGCTATGAGGACTTAGATACTTAAGGACTTAGGTACCTATGAAGAGGTGACATATGAGCTGAGATCTAAAGAAGTAGGAGATAGTCAGAGTGGCTGGGTCACGAGCAAAGGACTGAAGGTAGCAAAGAGCTTGGTGTGTGCAAGCAACGAGGGTCCCAGGGGAAGAAATGAAAGTGGTATACAGAGGCATGTTGGATTAGGTGGGGAATGGTATGGAGTTTGGATTTTATTTTAAGGACAGTGAGAAGTTGCTAGTGTCAGACAAATAGTTACAAAACGTATCAAATATTTTCAGTTTAGTTTTTCAGGGGCAGAAGGGAAAAGAAGTTATTCCAAGCCAAAGGCATGACCCAAATAAAGCCAGGAAGTAAGAGGGTCTGGGGAGGAGAAGCCATCATCACTTTTGACTCCTAACCCAACCCCTGGCATGCCCCATCAAGTCAGATCTCCCAGTGATAGGAGTCCACACCATCAACTCTTGCTAGTTCCCACCCCACCCCACCTCAGGCATCTTAAGATATCATCTCCTTGAAGCCTCACCAGCCCACTCACCCAGCATCCTTACCCAGTACCAGAACTCCACCCACCTTTCAAACACCTCCATCAATTCCACAGAGACATCACAACCCACATGGAGACCTCCAGCATCAGACGACACCCTGATTTCTCAACTTATTCCTTTGCAACCAAACCACCCAGAGACTGTGACTGAGACAAGAAATTCAAGTCTGTAAGGATTGTCTTGCCAGAAAATATGGGTTTGATGTGCTGAGAGAGGCCAATGCTCTGGGTTAATAGAGAGACTTGAAAGTTCATCCATTCACTCAACAAAGGCTTAAGCGTCTGTTCTGGGGAAAGTTCCCATAGCTTGTGATGGGGGCTGGGCTGGGGCCAGGGGCCATGGATGGCTGCTGTGGGCTGGATCTTACTGAGTGAGGAGTGGCTGTTGGGGACTGTGGAGAACTGGGTGGTCACAAGGCACATCTCCAGGGCACTGGTTGTTCATTTTACATATTTCTCAAAAAAAGTCAGAAACCTGGACTTTGGGGCAGAATCTCTTATTTGTTTGACATTGACAACAAATTAAAATTTTAAAAAATTATGTAAGCCACACAAAACATTTCTTTTTCTTTTGGTACAATCTCAATTTTATAGGAAAGTTATAAGCATGCTTCAAGTAAATTTATTCCTGACCCATTTCAGCCTAAGTTGCTGACACAATGCCCATCACCCTAAATATTTTTAATGTCAGTTTCCTACAAACAGGGATGAGGGGTGTTCTCCTACAGAATCATAATTCATCTATCAATGTGGGAAATAGGCCAGATACAGAATCTATTACCTAGACCTCATTCAAAATTCACCATTTGTCCAAATAATGTCCTTCATAGATAAGGGTCCATTTCATCTTCTCACATTGCATGTAGTTGTGCTTTTTCTTGAGTCTCTAGTTGGAATGTTCCAGACTTTGACTCTTATGACTTGAACACTTTCAAAGAGGCAGGTGGTTACTTCAGAAACAATCCCTCAGCTTAGATTGTTTCAGTTTTCCTTGGGATTAGATTTAGGTCATATAAGGTTACATGCAGCTTATGGGTTCTGGGCATTGTGAGATATCGCAGGCATGATGCAGATCCCTCCTCTTTGCCTCATACCTGACATGACTTCAGTTTATCCCCAAATTGATGATGCTAACTTTATCACTCAAATTAAGGGATGGATTCCAGGCTTCTGCTCTGTGAATCTGCTCCTTTCTCTTTGAATTTTGGAAATATTTCGTCGAGCAACAAATATCCCATCTTTCATCAAACTCCCCATTTATTTATTTACAAACTCTTGATTCCGTGGGCTACCATTCATTATTGTTTATTGGTAACCACAAGTCAGCCTACATTTGGCCTGTGATATTCCCTCCCATTCCTGTGGTCTTCGGACATATCACAAGACATTCCAGGCTCATCTCATATTTTGTCTGACCTAGCCCCCAAATAAGAAATTTCTCCAAAAAGCCCAGGTTCTTTTTAATGGACATGGTATTTAGAAATACAGATCTAGAGGTGTTTATTGTTGCTGAGGTGTCACTGCTCATCGATTATCTCAGTGGAAAGTGTTACACACACCAGCGCACGCATGTTTGTGTCTCTGTCTCTCTCTATGGGTTCTGTAGTCATCTATCTTGAGAACTCTAAGTTCATCCTAAGCAATCCAATCCCGTCTATGCCCACAGAGTTCACTCCAGTTTTCCCCTTTCCATATTAGTGGCTCCCTTTTCCAACCTGGTATTCTCATTATTTCTCAATAACAACAAGGTTTGTATTTGACCAACCCTCTGTATGTAACAATTTTTTTTTCCTAAAGATTTATTTTATTGATTTATGCAGGCCAGAGATGTGGGGAAGTGAGAGGATTCACCAGAGACAGAGTGGGGAGCAGAACAGGCAGATTGACAGAAATATACTGCTGGGGGAGCAGCGGGCAAGATAGGAGAGGTCTGCTGTGCCACATGGGTCACCTCCTGGCCAGGGATTGAACTTGTTGCTGCAGTGGCTGCTGATAGTTTCACAGCTCTGAGACTTAACACCTTGCACCACCAGGGAGGCCCTGTAACAATTCCTTACTGATGACAGCAAGCTTAATGCCCCCACTCAAGTTTTGACTCCCCTGACCAGGCTGCCTTTCCATGAGGATGATTTCCCCGCTCACATGAGCTCTGGCCACTCAGGCTGGGGCCTCAATCCAGGCAGACACTCTTCTTCTCATTTGGACACTGGCACTCCTCTTTGGACCTCCTGTACCATCTCCCCTCCTACATTGATGGTGCTTAGGTTGCTGCATCCCACTGAATGGCTTTTGGAGTGAATTGTTCCAGAAGGGAAGGGAGATAAAGGAAGAGGGGAGAAGGGAGAGCCACATAAGCCTTTGGCAAGCTCATTTTAACTATAGTCCATCAGTTCCCGTTTTAGCTGACCGCGGTGAGCAAATATATGCATATTCAATTCACAGTTGTTGAGTGATCCCTCCGGACCACAGAGGGAGACTGATTAAATCAACAATGAGTGTTGTGGGGGAATTACCTTCAGACACAGAGAAGTTCACCTCATCTTTTTGGATTGCTGAGCATCATAACGTGTTCCTTTACGTGCAACACCCCCCCCCCCTCAAATTCATATGTAGGACGGGCTTGGCCAGCAGAGTTAATTCTAGTGGTTGGGATTGACTCAGTGGAAGTGAGGTGTTTAGCCTACAACGTTTCATCACTTTCCTGAATCATCTCCACCCACTGTTAATAGCTCCTTCTCAAATTGAGTCATCAAATCCCGAGTATTCAAACTGCCTCTCCCAAACAGGGTTTGTTGGGATGGATAAAGTAGGCCAAGTTTATGGGCTTTTTGATCTAATAACTTCACCTTGTAACTCAGCCTCCCCACATGCAATATGGCAGTAACAACAAGTGATATTTTTTGAGTACTTACTATGTTTACAGCACCACACCTTCACTTTCTAGCTGTGTGTCTGTGACCAAGTCACTTCCATATGAATTTCCTGCAATAAATGACCATAAACTTAGGGGCTTAAAACAACTGAAAGATATCCTCTAGTAGTTCTGGAAGCTAGAAATCCAAAATCTCTATCAATGGGGCAGAGTCGAGGTGTTGGGATTGCTGCTCGCCCTGGAAAGGCTCCCAGGGGAACTGTTCCTCACCTCTCCCAGCCTCTGGAAGCTGCAGGTGTCCTTGGCTTGCAGCTGCATCACTGCAGTCTCTGCATCCATCTACCAGGCTGTCTTCCCTATGTGTGGGAAGTCTCCCGCTGGTCTCACTCATACCAGGACATATTGTGATTGCACTTACGGTCCCCCCATCCCAATCCTCCAGGATAATCTCTCCAGCTCAAGATTCTTCAGTTAATTACATCTACAAAGACCCCTTTGCCAAATAAGGTAACACATAGAGGTTCAAGAGACAAGGACCTGATACCTTTTGGGGGCCATTACTCCCACAATCTCCCTCTTTGAGTTTCAGTTTTCTCATCTGTAAAAAGAGGACAATAGTGACTGCCTCTAGTATTCCTGTGAGGTTTCAGTTGCTTAATGCGAAGCAGGCAGTTGGCACACTGGCAGGCAGACAGCCCTCAATGAATGGTGTGGTTATTGTAAATCGATTTCTTGAGTTATTTCTACCCAGCACTGGCAACGGTAGGGATAATTGATTCCAGTGATGTCACCTCTCCAAATGCCAGGTTTTCAGCAGGATTAAATATGCCAAATGGGCTTTGTTGAGCCAACTCTGCAGGGTGTGAAGCACTGCCATGCCAGCCCGCCTTGCTGTTTCGCGGGGCCGTCTGCTGCTTCTCCCTAATTAACACACAGGTGCTCCCACCAGCAGGCCCACTTGCTGCCATCCCAAGAAAATAGTGCACAAGACTGCAGCTAAATATTTGAACATTTCTTCAGCTCCTATGTTATGCCCAGATTTTGAGTTTCCCAAAGACCACCAAGGAGCCAATTCAGAAGCAAAGCACACAAGGGTCTTTATTGCAAGCTCGAGCCTGGGCTCCCAACATGCACTGACGCAGCAGCCGACGTTGAGAGCCCCGAGCTCAGGGGAGGCAGGGTTGTTATTACAGCAGGGGAGTTTCCGCTCAGCCATACATTGATTGGTGGCCATCGAACAAAGTTATCTTGTCTTAACCTGGTTGTCTCTGCATGTAAGATGTGACCTTCACTACTCGGCCCTCATACCTTAGGACATCTGGTGCTTTCCTAATATGTACTGGTTACTTGCTAATTGGTTGTTGCTATGGGGTGAGCAATATTAGGCCATTTACTGTTAAAGTTGGCCTTGGCGCCTTGTTGATAAGAAACTTAGGCCTGGCTGGTTCAGAAGCATTCTGAAGCCTGTCATGGCATCAGTTTGGTCTTTCACCTGGATGAAAATAGTATTGGGGCATTTAAATAGCATGGAATAGGGGCCTCCCCGGTGGCTTAGGGGTTAGGTGTCACTGCTGTTGTAATAAGGTGGTCCCCAGGAAAAGGGGACCTTCCAGATTCCCTGCCCCACCCAGAAGGAGGGTGGAGCTGAGCAGAGAAAAAGGAGAGAAGAGAAGGAGAAGAAGAGAAGGAAGCTGGATGGAGAACAAGAAGAAGACCTGAGGAAGCAACATGGAGCAGCAAGCATGTGATGAAGAAACCGGGCTTGTTTCCTGGCCCTGGACTGGTTAAGGCAGATGTAGGTGAGAGACCTGTAGGGAGGTGTGTAGGGCAGTGTTTATATTGATTTTGATTTTGCTCTTTTCCTCCCAGATTTGTCTGGCCATTTCTGACCCTTTTCCATGGGTCCCGGCCAGAAGGTGCTTTAGTCTTGTGGTGGCTTTCAGGCCTTGCTTTGGGCCAATCCCTTTTGGGTGGACTTTTGCTGACGAGGGCATGGGTCACTTCAGGTGTTTGACTTAGAAGTTATATTCTTTGTGTTCCGTATTGTATATTTACTGTATTAAAGTCCCTTTTCATTAAAGTTTTATATGTTTTGTCTTGACATGGAGAATGGCAGAACCCGTTTAGAGTAGGCAGGTTTGGGGCTTCAGGGGTGCCTCTCTCCCTCTGTTCTAACAGATCTGGGGTGTCCTATAACAGAATGAATCCCAATCCTGTGCTGATTCTGCAAATGAGCACAGAAGGAGCAGATGAGCACAGACTTTCTGGATTCAGACAGACCGGCTAGGTCTACTGCTTCCGGCTGTGTGGCCATGGGCACATGGTACAACCTCTCTGAACTTCAGTTTCCTTATCTGAAATGGAGATCTGAAGAGCACCTCCTTCGAGCATCCTGGGGAATACTCAAAGAGCTAGAATGCAAGGATTGAAGGACCCAGCTGGGAAGTACCTTGACAGAGACTTGGGGAAGGTGGAGATGGGAATGTTGACAGTAGGCACACCCATCCCCTGAAGCTCTCAACAATTCTGCATGAAAGCAAAGAGCTGAGCAGTTGGAAACACCTGGTTCAACCTGCCAAGGGACCCAGGCAGGGTGCTGACTTATTTGAAGACTCTACTTCCCTTTGGGGCCTTAGTTGCCCCGTGTTGTGTGTGTTTTTTTTTTTTTTAGATTTATTTATGTATGCAGATAGAAACTGGGGTACAGGGCAGAGGTGCAGGGGGTGAGAGGATTCACCAGAGACAGAGTGGGGAGCAGAACAGGAAGGTGGAATGAAATACACTGCTGAACAGGAGAGGTCTGCTGCACCATGTGGGTCAGCTCCCTGGAAAGGGGTCTAATGAATTCGTGCTACAGTAGCTTCGGGTAGCTGCACCACAGTGCTGTGCTTTAACCAGTTGCGCTACCAGGGAGGGCCCTGCCCCCTGTTTTAAGTCAGTAGGTCTAGCAGGACCTTCGAATCCCAATCCGCTTCATGGCTTTGCAGGTCGGTCCTTCACCCCAGCCCAAATGGGGGCGCTGGGCTTTCCTAGAGGACCCAGGCTGGTAATGTGAGAACTTCATTGTTCTGCAGAGGGTGGGGAGGTAACTGCCTGGGGGCACCCAGTCAGGAAGATTTTTTCAGGGACAAAGACTGGAATTGATAGGAGAGTCAGGGAACTTTTAGGTGCTTGCTCTACAGGAATTGCACTTAATTTTAGGAACCAGTCCCAGCAGACTGTCAGATTCTGTGATAAGCCTCCCCCACAGGCATGGCCCCAGCTCGCTCCCCCGGCCCCAACTCCCCGGGCACTTAGGGGAGTGTCCATTAACCATCATTTGACTCACTATTTATGAAGCACCTACTGTGTACTGATCCATGCAGCAGAGCCTGGGGAAGCAGGAACAAGACAGCAAGGCCCCTGCTCTCATGCAGTTCACAGTCTAGTGTGAGCAGGATGTTAATTTTTATGTCATTTATTTAACACTGCAATAAATGTCATAGAGGAAAAATACAGTGTGTTCCGAGACCTGGTGCTCGTACTAGGCCAAGATTAAAGGGAAGGCTGTACAGAGGAAAGGACATTTATACTGCAATCTCAAGGATGAGGATTTGGGGTGGGTGGGGGGTGGTGAGGAATCTATTATCATTTTTTGGTGTGTGTGTGTGTAAGAATCTTTTGGACAGAGGGAACAGCATGGCAGAAATGTTGGCCAAGAGTATTAAAGAAGAGGCCAAAATGTGGGAGAAGCTGGGGCCAGCAGACCATGCCAGAGCCAGACCATGCCAGGGCCAGATGATGCCAGGGCCAGTGACTTTCATTAAAGGGGGGTGGGAAGCCATGCAGGCCCCAGGTTAAGCAGAAAAGGGAGCTTAACACCACCCACCTGTCACCTTGAGCTTAGGAATCTGGAAAGTGCAGCCTCTGTGCTGTCCAGTGATGGCCAGTGGTGCCTGTGTCCAGGAAAGCCATGGAAATGCAGGGCTGGCTGGACACCCCATCCTGGTGAGTTGTGCCCAAACCCCACAGCCCCGTAGGGCCATCAGCCTGGTTTGGGAAATGCACGAGAGTCTCTGCCAACCACTCAGCCTCAGCTTCCCCTCTGACAAGGCGCTGTGATTTACACAGTGGAGGCCGTGGGGTGGGGCCCTCACAAGCAGGCTCTTGTTGCGGCTCCTCTTCTCTGCCATTGCTGTCTGCTCACCGGAGCCCCCAGCTCTTCTCAGCAGAGGCACCGCTCTGCTATTCACTTCTTTTGGGCACGTCTTCTGTCCCTGTGTTACAGGGCAGGGAGAGGGGCATCACTGAGCCCCCAAAGCTGCCTGCTCTAAATCGGTTCTGCCATCCGCCACATCAAGACAAAACATAAGACTTTAATGAAAAGGAACTTCAATACATTGAGTATATAATACAGAAGACAAAGAATACAACTACTAAACCAAACTACTGAAGTAACAACACCGCACCCCGTGGGCAAAATCTACCCAAAAGGGATTGGCCCAAAGCAAGGCCCGAAAGCCTGCCACAGGACCCATCAAAAAGGGTCAGAAATGGCCAGACAAGTCTGAGAGGAAAAGAGCAAAATCAAAATCAATATAAACACTGCCATAGTCGCCTCCCTGCAGGTCTCTCACCCACATCTGCCTTAACCAGCCCAGGGCCAGGAAACAAGCCCGGTTTCTCCATCACATGCTTGCTGCTCCGTGTGGCTTCCTCAGGTCTCCTGGCTCTCCATCCTGCTTCCTTCTTCCTCTTCAGACTCCTTCTCTTCCCCCTGTCTCTGCTCAGCTCCACCCTCCTTCTGGATCGGGCAGAGAACCTGGAACCTCCCCTTTTCCTGGGGACCTCCATATTATACCTGGACCTCCTCCCTACTCTCCCCACCCCCCAGCTAAAGTAAGAGATCTGAGTGGCATGGGCTCCACCAAACTGGCCACTTTTTCCCCAGCTGAGGGGGGGGTTGAGGCAAAGGGCAAGAGCAGAGCTCTTTAGGGTCAGAATAGGATAGAAAAAGCAAGAGGTAAGGGAAGCTCCAGAGATAAGGGCAACAAATTCCAAGGGGACTAATCAAACACCCCAGGATGGGGGCAAAGGGACCTTTCAGAACAAGGTCAATAAAGAAAAAGGCCTCCAAGACAAGGGCTGGGACACAGAGGCTTAGTGCTGGGCACAGGGACATGAAGACAGTGAGGGAGACCACCCAGCACTAACCGATCACAGACGCTGGTGGCCCTTCAGAATAATTAGGGAAAGTGTCCCCTTCCCTGGGAGGGGACACTTCTGCTGAGAACTCTCCTGCCCTCCCTGGCCTGGTTCTGTAACAGGGAGGTCCCTAGGAAAATGGGAAGTTCCAGGTTCCCTGCCTCACCCAGAAGGAGGGTGGAGCTGAGGAGAGAAGTGAAGGAATCTGGAGAAGAAAGCGGATGGAGAGCCAGAAGGAAACCTGAGGAAGCCACACGGAGCAAACGATGGAGGCAGGAAAGCAGAGGAGGCATCACAAGACTGAGTCACACAAAGGGGACAGCTAAAGCGGCCAGTGCAGCAACGGACAACAGCCCTAACATCAAGGTCAACCGGGGCCAGATGCCTGAATATCTGCAGGAGGTCCCAGCAGATCACAGACTGTTGGGGGCTGTGCCTGAAGCTCAAATCCAAAAGGTGAAAGATAGGACAAGGAGATGAAGGTCATCAGAAATCTCTTCAGATTCTATTCAAAGTCAACCAA
>NW_004567130.1:10790944-10793146 GCF_000260355.1 Condylura cristata | reverse complement strand
AACCCCTAAGACCCAATAATAATAATAATAATAATAATGATAATAATAATAACAACAACAATAATAATAATAAAGGAAGCTATAAGATGTGGTGCCTGGGGTAGTTAACTCCACATTTGACATCACCATCAAGGACCAGATCATTCTTTGTACCCTGTGATGGCCAAGTCAGCTTGTGCGGTGGCTTTCCTCCAGTGAGAGGGCTGCATCAGGGGTCTCCCTAGATATGACAACACTCAACAACACCCCTACTCCACATAGCACACAACGGACACCCCCTCAGGTGTTGCTGGGCAGGACTAAGCCCCAAGCCCAACACCTACCTAGTGGTCCACGAGGAATCAGGATTCACTCCTGAGCCACCCAGAGAGGGGAGCAGCCCTTAGTCTGATCAGGGTGCAGCTCGAGTAGGGACGTCGGAATGACTGGGAGTTTATCAAGTGGTGTTGAGCAAATAAAACAAGTTCCAGCTCCTTCTTCACAGAGCAGAAAGGAAAACGGCCCAGAGAGTATTGAGGCAGGTACCATGCAGAAAACTGTCAGTCTCGGGGCACACAGTGCCACAGTGGTCATGTGCCAAGTACTAGTCAAGTGTCCCCTACCGGGTTAAGGCGGCCGTTAGTAACGACTGACACTATTACCCCATTTTATAGATGAGGAAACTGAAGCTTCATATGTATAATAATTTGGAGGTAGCCCATGCTCCTTCCGTCACATTGGACTGGCCTTGAAAAATAAGAATACCAAAAACTGTTACTGCCAACAGCTGGGAGTTGGTGGCTCTGAATGCAGGTCCGATTGCCAGCTTCCCCTGCAACTACGAGCAGGCCTGTGAGAATAAGGTCTGTTGTGCTCACCTAACGGACAGATGGATCGCAGCGGGAGGTCCCAGCTGCACACCTGAAGAAGGCAGACTGGCCCACACAGGTTACTTTCAGGACGGCTGCACTCTAGGAATGATGAGCTAAATGCCACTGGTCAGGAGCAATGTGGCAGCATCTGGGCTACAACAAATACAGAACAGGGCCTCCCTGGCGGAACAAGGGGTTCAGTCTCAGTACTACGAAGCTGTCCGCAGCCACTGCAGCAGAGTTCAATCCCCGGCCAGGGAGCTGACCCACATGGCGCAGCAGACCTCTCCTGTCTCTCCTGCTGCTCCCCTCAGCTGTGTTTTTCAGTTGATTCACCTGTTCTGCTTCGCACTCTGTCTCTGGTGAATCCTCTCACCCTCCTCCTCCAGCTCTTGTATGCATAAATAAATCCATGTTAAAAACAAAAACAAAATACAATTGAGTGACAATAAGTAAAACTGAGCCACCCAGGAAGGACATGTCTCTCTCCCTTTCTGGAATACTGACCTCCAAAGCAGTCCACCTCTCAAACCCCAGAGATGTGCACACATTCCTAGGCAAAAGGGACTTTGTAGATGTGATGTCCAGGTTCAAACCCTTGTGAGGGGGAGGTTATGCTGAATTAGCGGGGTGGGTGTCTGAGTCCTTAAAAGCGGGCAATGTTCCCAGCTGCGGCCTGAGGAGATGAGCTACGGGAGAGGAACGGGGACTGTGCTGGCTTTGCAGATGGAGGCAGGGGCCCAGAGGCTGAGGGGGAGTGGTGGCCTCTAGAAACCAGAAAAAGCAAAGAACACTTTTCTCCTAAGAGTCTCCTGAAAGGAATGGGGCCTTAAATTGAGCCCCTGAACCCCATGTCACTCCCGTCCTGCAGAAGTACACAACACTGCTAACATGTGTATGACAGGAGACTGGATGTGAAGCATAAGGGAATTTCTGTGCTGCCTTTGCAAATTTTCTGTAATTTTTAAGAAGATTTATTTATTTATGCATACAGAACTGGGGTATAGGCCAGAGGTGCAGCGGTAGAGAGGATTCACCCTAGACAGAGTTGGAGGAGAACAGGCGGGTGAGTGAAACACTGCTGAGGGGAGCAGCGGGCCGGCGGAGGCAGGAGAGGTCTGCCCAGCATGTGGGTCAGCTCCTGGGTGGGGTCAAATTTGTGCCCTTGCAGCTGCTGATAACTTCACAGTGCTGTGCTTTAACCTGTTGCAGGGATTTTCTGTAAATCTAAATCTATTCTATAGTAAAAGAGTTCATTAAAAAAAGCAGTCCTGACATTACTAAAAACAAACAGAAAGATCACTAATTGGGAAAACATTTTCTCACACAAAAGTAGCGATAAAGGACTGAT
>NW_004567130.1:10764910-10789909 GCF_000260355.1 Condylura cristata | reverse complement strand
AAAAAAAGCTTTCTAGGTGATTCAGATCAGCAGCCAGAGTTGAGAGCCACCGGTGCATTGGAAGCACCTCATAAAGTCTAAAGCACCAGGGACATGCAGCTGTTACGAGCACCCAACCAATGTTTTACAGGGAAGAAATCACTCAATAGTCACTAAGGTAAAGAAAAACCACCAAGAAATAAACGGTAACCGCCCCAATGCTGCCCCCTAGTGGTGCCACTGTTTCAGCCGCGGTCCTGTTCCCCTTCCCCTTCCTGCTGCCTATGTTACTACTCCTGTTCCTAGGCAGCCCCCAGCCCCAGGCCCTTTGAGCAACCCTGTCAACCTCAGCATCCTGGTCCTCGTGGAGCGTGGAGAGTCCAGCTCAGGTGTGTGAGAGACAGAAACGCTGATTGATATTGAAACACTGTGAAAACCCAGGGTAGAAAAACAGCCTCAGTGGTGCCACCTGCTGCTTAAGTGAGGGCCCGACTCAGCTTCCAGCCCTGTCCCACTTCCGTTGACGTGGAGCTGCTCGGGTGTTGGTATGCAGTCTCCCCATTCCTGACCCTCCCATGCCAGGGCATCCGAAGACACGAGGCCAGAGCCTCACTGTGCCTGGCCTGAGGTCTGCCAGTGCAGTGGGCCACCCTGACAGCTCCCCAGCAGGGTCCCTCTCTCTGTCCCAGAGCCATTGCCTCAACCCGCCACCAAACAGTTAATATTGCTAACGTGTTTGTGTGGCCCAGCTAGTACCCTTCTGTAGCTTCTTGTTTGTTTGTTTGTTTTAAAGATTTGTTTACGCATACAGAATTGGGGCACAGGCCAGAGGTGTAGAGGTGGTGAGAGGAATCACCAGAGACAGAGCGTGGAGCAGATCAGGCAGATCGACGAAGTACACCGCTGAGGGGAGCAGCGGGCGGGTCAGGAGAAGTCTGCTGCACCATGGGGGTCAGCTCTCACATGGCTGTGGATTGAACTCGTGCTGCAGTGGCTGCAATAGCTTCATAGTGCTACGCTTTAACCCATTGCGCCACCAGGAGGGCCCCTCTCTGGTTTCTTTTAAGAGCTACATCGGCAAGTCACAGCTCCTAGAGAAGCCAGCTAAAGAGATATTCACCAGCTTTGGAGCTTAGGTAAACATTTCAGCTCTTGCAGGCCTGGTTGTGTGACATCAACAGAGTTGCTTGTCCTCTCAGAGTCTCAGTTTCCTCATCTGAAAAAGGAAGTCAGGGGTCTCACAGGTGGGGGGGAGGGTCAAGTGCGGAGATATACTTACAGGCATGTGGCATGTCGTATGTGGCATTCAAAAAACATTAGTTCCTTTTTCTTTCTCTCACATCATCTTTCTTCCCTTTTTCTTTTGGAGAAGGAGGACCTGGGAGGTTGTTTCTTTAAGGCCATTATACAGATGAGGAAACTGAGGCCAGAGAGCAGAAGGGCCTCATCCAAAGGGCACAAAATCAGGTCTTGAAGCCAGGTCTCCTGAGACTCAGTTCACATGTTTTCTGAAGTTCCAACCGCATGCATGGAGTCTTTTCATATTCAGCTCTTCACCGGTGGGCAGCTGATCATGGAGGGTCACTGCCTCCCCTGGGAACACAACATGGGGAAAGTGGCAGTGACTTTGGCTAAGGAGTAGGGACCAATAGCAGGGTAACCCACGGGGAGTGGGTAGGGCAGACCCCAAGTAAACACGTGCCAGTCAAGGTGAAATGAGGGATGTGCCAGGGTGGGAGCAGTGGTAGGAGCAGGTCAGGCCGGGCACCAGGCCCCTGGCCACCAGGGGGTCCCGAGACAGTAAGACACGGTGGACACAGAGAGACAGCATTGTTCTAGAATTGCTCTGCTGTGCTCACTTTGCTCTAACTTACCCAGTGTTCCGTTCAGTGTGCGCCTGAGCAATGGCCAGCTTCCAGGCATATGGAAATATTCAGGCGATATCCCAGCAGCCCCGGTCACCACGTCACCTCGGAGTTAGGAGCCATCACACATGTGCTCTCCAGGAAGGAGGATCCTCGAAGAAGGAGGCTGCCTCGAGGGGTCCCCGGCTCCCCTGCAGCAGTGGCCTGGAGTTCTGTCCTCTGGTAGCCTTGTATTCTTGGGAGTGCAAGTGCTAATAAACCACCTGCTTTAATGACACTCAGCGCACTCTGGTGAGTCCTTTCTCTAGAGGGCAAAGGACTTTGGGGTTGAGGCTTGTAACAAAGAGAGACTGAGAGAAAGTTCACACGTGTGATGCACAGGTGCTGAGCTCCCCATTTCAAACTTCATTTCTTAAAGGGAAAGAAAGCAGCATCATTGGTATTCTTGATTAAAAGGTAAACTGAGACACGTTGAAAAATTTTTTTAAGTTTATCTGACCAAACATCAATTTGAATTGGGCAGTGCCAAACCAAAGGTGGCTAGGAACCCTCCGGCCTATGGGGGGAGGGGGGAGGAGCTTAAAGAGAAGGAGGGAAGCAAAGCAAGGGGATTATTGGACTGGCTGAATCTTAAGCAATTGCCTTAACTGGGAAAGCCCAGTTGGCGGTTTATGACTTCTTAAAGCCCAGTTTTCTCAGATTCCAGTACATCGACCTTGTTTAGTTTTTTTTTTTTTTAAAGATTTATTTTATTTATGCATCCAAGAACTGGGGTATAGGTCAGAGGTGTGGGGTGTGTGTGAGAGAGGATTCACTAGAGACAGAGTGGGGAGCATAGCAGGCAGATCTACTGAAATACACTGCTGAGGGGAGCAGTGGGGAGACAGGAGAGGTCTGCTGTGCCATGTGGGTCAGCTCCCTGGCTGGGGATCCAACTTGCTCTACAGTGGCTGCGGATAGCTTCATAGTGCTGAGACTTACCTCCTTGCGTCACCAGCGAGGCCAACCTTGTTTAGTTTTTGGTTTGTTATTTAAGCTATGGAGGCACCTATGTACCCCCCCCCGCCCCCCACCTTTTGAATGACTCACTCAGACGAGTTTGCTGAACCACAGAGAGTTGAAGTGACCTGCCCCAGACCATACAACTAGCATGGAGGTGGGTGGGACAGTCACCAAGTTCAACAGGATACTACATAGCATCCAGGAAAAGCAGAGAAGCAACAACGGAAGGAAGGGAAGAAGAAATGATGAAAAGGATGGGAAAGCAAACGAAAAGGGAAAAAATGATGATGTTAACTCTTTTTAACGGAATAATTTACACATACAATAATACAGGCAACACACATGAGTTATAAAACATAACTCTTTTGAGTGCACCACCGATCTCAACTATAGCAGAAAATTAGCAATAATCTGCATTTACTGACACCAGGGCCTCTGAGTAGTTTGCACAGAGAAGGCTCCTGCAGAGCTCAGGCATCTGATGCTGCTTTCAGAGAGACTGGAGTTGGTCTGGGCGTCTGGTTTTTGAAAAGCTCGCGCAGTCAGGCTTGAAAGCCACTGGCGGGCCCTCCCTTGTTGCACAGGGTTTAAATCACAGCACTGAGAAGCTAAAGCCACTTCAGCCTGAGTTCCATCCCCGCCACAGAGTTGATCCATATGGCTTGGCAGACCTCTCCTGACCTGCCCGCTGCTCCCCTCAGCAGTGCACTTTGCAAGATCTGCCTGTTCTGCACCCCTCTGTTCTGGTGAATCCTCTCACTTCCCCTGCACCTCTGGCTTGTACCCCAGTTCTGTGTGCATAAATAAACACACATTAAAAAATAAAAAAGAAAGCCACTGGCGTATATCTTCCTCCCCCATCGTGTTGCCCTGATCTCGTTCCCCTGCAGCCCCTGTAATCACCAACCTAAATGCCGTGTAGCGAATAGATTTTCCGCCCCCGCCCCCCACCCTCGGTTCATTTTCCTGACTTCAGGACTAGAACGTTTGCGGTTGGTCTCCCTCCCACCACCAGGGGGCTCCAGAGGAAAACTACACGCTCTTTTTTTCTGGGCAGTGAAGTATCGCGAGCGAGGTGGCTTGATCCTCGCGGCGTCCCGTCGCCGCTTCGTTGTCCGGACAACGAGCGGGGAAACGGCTGGCGTTGCCGCTGCTCTGGCCCGGGAGGCTCGCTGCACAGCTGCCAGGGCTTGGTTGGGGTTTCGGGGAGCCAGGGCCAGGAGACTCTTCGGAAACTCCGGACGCAGAGAAACGTGAGTCGGGAGGTTTGGGCGACTGGGATCGCAGAGGCCGGCCGCCGTGGGCCCCGCGAAGGCGGGAACCGCGGACGCCGGCGCCCAGGGGCGGAGGGCGTCTTCTCTCTGCCTCCCCACCGCCCCGCCTGGGTCTGACACTTCCCTCTGTAACCCCTTCACCGTAGGTGGGTGGCGGAGGGTGCTGCCTGTCCAGGGAACAGCTCCACTTGTCCGATACCGGAATCTTAAATTACTTTACACCTGGTGCACAACTTTATCCATGGTTGGCCTTATCGGACAAGGGGACAGGTACGGAACACCTGCCTCCAGACAGAGGTCATAAACAGGCAGCCGCTGGGCGAACAGTTCCCCCGGCACCGGAGCAGTCAGAGTCAGGTTCTTGGTGTGGACCCAGACGGCACTGTCGAGCCCCCCTCATGGGTCAGCCTTTGGGTGGCGGGTGGAGGTGTGCGGAAGCCTCCGGCTCTCCGCTGTCAGATCTTCAGTTGTGTCCGCAGGTTGCTCTGTGACCCGATGTCGAGTCCTTTCACGGGGTCCCAGTTTCTCCTTCTGTAAGATGGGACCTGCCCTCTATGCTCATCCAGAACTGAGGGACCCTGAGCGAGGCTCCTTCCGCCGGCTGCCTGCCACTATCTGCGCATGGTGGTCCCACAAGGCAGCCTCTTGCAGCTGCAGAACCTGGAGCCTCGTCTGGGACTAGCATGGATTAGGATCCCAGCTCTTTTATTTCTTCTATTTCTTGGTTTTGTGGTCTTGGGCAAGTTACATGATCTCTTTGAAGTTACCTTATCTTCAACTGCCATATAATGGGGTAATTGTCAAAACAAAAAGGTCATATGTCAAGAATACTCTAAATCACCATTCCTCTTACTTTATTCAGAATATAAAAGTCCCCAGGATGCTTGGTCCTGTGCCCTTGTGTTGTCTGGATCAGGTCAGCTGGATTTGCAGTCCAAATGGCAAGTCATTAAAAAAAATACTGATGCTTGGGGGCCTCCCTGGTGGTATAAGGGGTTAAGTCTCAGCACTATAAAGCTATCAGCAGCCACTGCAGCAAGAGTTCCACCACTGCCAGAGGGCTAACACAGCAGACCTCTCCTGTCTCCCGCTGCTCCCCTCAGCAGTGTATTTTAGTGGATCCTCCTGGTCTGCTCCTGACTCTGTCTCTGGTGAATTCTTTCACCCCTGCCCCCCCATACCTCTGGCCTATACCCCGGCTCTTGTACACATAAATAAATAAATCTTTTAAAACAGTGCTGATGTTTGGAGGCCTAAACAGACACTTTAAATGAAATTGTCTGCAGGGGAGCCCCGAGTACTATCCAGAGATTCCAGTGAGCACCCAAGGGGTGAGACCACTCGCCATACAAATGAGGCCAAGCTTGTGAGGGCTCCTGGGCTCTGCACCTTGGTTATTTTCCACCACTGCTTTCTCAGATGGCGCTCCCCACACTGCCTTCCTACTGGTGCACACGGAGGCTCCTGGATCAGCAGATAGCACGACAGCGACAGCGAGAGCAGGAGGCCCGGCTTCGGCAGCAATGGGATCAGAACAGCCACTACTTCCGGATGTCTGACATCCGTACCTCCAAACAGGCAGAATGGAGCTCCAAGACCTCCTACCAGCGGAGGTAACTGGGGTGACCTTGATGATGGGGTACACATTCTGTGTGACTTAAGGGCATGTTTTCTTGAGGAATTTGCTGGAAGTTATGGATTACCTGCTTGGTGTTTTTCCAGCTAGACATTGAAAAAACATAAAAGATTAGTGAAGACAAACTTTTGCACTGAAAAAAATAAAAGTGTATGTAGATTCTGAAAGTCTCATAATTTCCAGGGAGAACCACAAATAACAGCCTGATGCATAGCTTCCTGTACTGCTGCCTGCTGGTGCACAATACACTTACAAAACCACTTTCATAGAAACACTTGAAAGAACATGGAAGGAAAAGCGTAAACTCTGGAGTCAGACAGTGGAAAATCCTGACTATGTCACTTGCTTTAGGAATGAGCCTCAGTTTCCTCATTAGTAAAGTGAGGTTGCAACAGAACTTACTCTGTAGGATTTACGTGATATTAATATAACAGCTGGTACATGGTAACTGCCCTGTAATAGCTATTACATGCATATCACATGCATGTGTAAGTCTGTTTTACATTTTCTTATTGCAAAAACAAGATTCTACTATACATACCATTCTGTGACCTGTGCTCTTCGCTTCAGCTGGAGGACACCTTCATGAGTCACAAGGTGATGTCCGTGTCAGTCTTTTTCACTCACATAGCAGAATGGAGCATTCTGCACGAGGCTGTAGCAAGACTGACTTGTGTGGGCTCCTTCTCACCCAGCATGCATGCCTATCAGCAAGAGAAGCTGAAGGATGAGAAGAGGAGGTGTCTGGAGGCCAGACGGGAGAGACTGAGGCAGCTCCTGGTGGAGGAGCAGGACCTGCTGGCCAAAGAGCTGGAGGAGCTGAGGCTGAGCATGAACTTGCGGGAGAGAAGAATCCGAGAGTGCCATGGGAATCTGAAGTCAGCTCGAGAAGAGCAAAGGAAACGGGTAATTTTTCATTGACCTTTAAGAAGCTGTAGAGCAGGACCATACCCTGCCAGTCAATGAGGTGCACATGGGTTACCCCTTCATGCACTGGTCTGGTTAGAGGGCTGCTAACTCTACAGCAGCCGGGGAGAGTGGCTCCTCAGTTCTTCACCTGTGACTTGCACATGTTAACTCTCTGCTCATAGCCTGCCCCTAATAATGCCACCTGAGTCCTTTTTCTTTATTCCAGTTCTGTGGTCTCAGAAAAGTCTGGGCCTGGGAGATTTTATCTTCCATGGTGGGATGGACAACCCCAGTCTGTCTGTCTGTCTGTCTGTCTTTCTGAATGTATGTATTCATGCATGCATGCATACAGAACTGGGGTGCAGGCCAGGATGCAGGGGCAGTGAAAGGATTCACCAGAGACAGTGGGGAGCAGAACAGGCAGATCGATGAAGTACACAGCTGAGGGGAGCAGCGGGCAGCTCAGGTGAGGTCTGCTGTGCCATGTGGTCACCTCCAGGGCCAGGCATCAAATTCACACCCCTTCCTAACCCCTTGCACCACCAGGGAGGGCTCCCAGTCTGTTTTTTTTTTTTTTTTTAAAGATTTATTTATTTATTTGTACATACAGAACTGGGGTACAGGCCAGAGGTGCAGGGGCGGCGAGAAACTTCACCAGAGACAGAGTGGGGAGCAGAACAGGCAGATCGATGAAATACACTGCTGAGGGGAGCAGCGGGCGGGTCAGGAGAGGTCTGCCTCGCCATGTGGTCACCTCCGGGACAGGCGGGAATCGAACTCATGCGGAAGTGGTTTCAGCTTCTTAGTGCAGTGCTTTAACCCGCTGCGCCACCAGAGAGGGCCCTCCCAGTCTGTTTTTAAGCTTGCTAAGTCTTTAGAAACAGATCTGTACTATCTGGGACTCGTATGTAGCTTCAGATTTTGGCTTTTGTCACCATTGTGAGAGTCGTTTGTCAGGGCTTTCCTGTTCCGTGTGGGTGTCTGGCTTCCAGAGCTGTGGGTGCCAGGCAGGCAGGGGAAGGGCCGTACTAGTGGAGCAGCTGGCTTGTTGTGAGTTTCTACAGTGTGAATGCACTTGAAAAGAGACATCACACTTCTGTGTGTTTTGTTGCCAGATTGCTGAACAGCTATTGTATGAGCACTGGAAGAAGAATAACCCCAAACTTCGAGAGGTAAAAACCCAGGGATCCTGCCACCAGTGTGTGTAAATAGATGAAATTGTGTTTTGGGCTTGTTTTTAAACTGGCATCTTGTGCTGGGGCTCAAGGAGGGAACACTAGCTCCCAAAAGAGCAGCATATAGGAGCTCCACTCGTTGGGCAGTTTAGCCGCTATTTCCAGAACATCTACTGCATGGGCATGCGCATGGAGGTTAGACCTGGCCCCTGCCCCGAAGGGAGAAGAGCTCGGTTCCAACTCTTGAAATTGGCTTGGCACTGTGTGTCCTTTTCTGATGGGCTTGCCTTCAGACTATGAGTCCTCACAGAGGGAGGTCATGGTCATATTTCAGTGTGTGACACTGCCCTGCTCTGCGTATCAGCCAGGGGAACTAATGAGGAAATTAATACTCTCCCTTCTCATCCTAGATTGAATCGGACCTTCACAAGAAGCATGTGATAAACTCTTGGGAAACGCAGAAAGAGGAGAAAAAACAGGTATGGTGTGAGACTCTGGGAAGAGTCCTGTGTTGCGGTGGAAGACTGTCTCCATGTCTTTGGATTTGTTTTTAGTGTCAATGACCCCAATCCAGGAGCAGACTCTTAGTTTGCTCAACACATGTTAAAACTGAATGTTGCTCTTAAACGTGCTAGAAGCCTGGTGACGGTTCCCGTGACCAGGGCTGGTTGGTGGTAGGCAGGAGGCTTGGGGTGTTTTTGGTGTCGTTTGCATCGTAAACTCTCAGCCTTGGCTTGCAGCAGCTCCTCCTGGATAAAAGCCCACACTTCCTGGGGTCTGTCTTTTTGCCTCCAGTTTCATTTTGCAAAACACTGTTGACTTACAGAAGGAGAAGGAATCCCATCATTCTCCCACCTCTCCTCTGTGTCCCGGCCTTTGTGAGGACTCCCCAGCTCTGTAGCTGAGGGAAACAGCCCTTCCAGAGCGCAGGGTCCTGTGGCAGATGAGCGGCCTGGCCCCTCCGGTGGACCTGCAGAGGAGTGAGGCCCTGGGCCCTGCGGCCCGCTGACAGCGCTGGGAACTGGCTGGTTTCATGTTGTAGATTCCGACCTCTTGGTTCATTTGGCCCCTTGTAGCAAGAAGCCACAAAGGAGAAAGAGAACAAGCGATTTGAAAATGAGTATGAAAGAGCCCGGAGGGAAGCGCTGGAGCGGATAAAGGCAGAAGAGGAGCGGCGGCGCCTGGAGGATAAACGCCAGGCCGCGGTGCTGCGCCAGCAGATGGAGGAGCTGAAGGCGAAGGAGCTGGAGGTGAGGGAAGGCCCCTGCCGCTGAGGCACCTCCTGATGCCACTTGTTTCTGGAAAGTGGATATTTAAAGCTGTTCTAAAGCAGTCCCAGAGGGAGAGGTGATTCCAGGAAACACACCCATGTGGGTTTCCCTTCTGCCACGGGCGCTCTTCCGTGGCTGCATGCTCCTGATTCCTGGAACGTTAAGAATATGCACCTAGTACCTCTTCTCTTAGATGTCTTTTAAGGCCTGCTGGGTCAGAGCCCCCTGAGAAACCTGGACTTTCCGTGCACTGAGTGAACTTGGCAGGTTCCAATGTTTTGGCACATAGCATCCCCTGCTAGTGGGCTTGAGTTTCAGGACAAACTGTGAGGGCCCTTGCTCTAGGAGGCCGTTTTGAGACTACTGTGCAGTGTCCTTGAGGGGGCTGGATCTTCCCATTCAGGTGAGGGGAGCCCTCAGGGGACTGAGGGGACTCCCCTGCAGTCCTGCACCTCACAATGGGAGCAGTGTCAGGCAGGGGAAATGTATGCTAAGTTACAATAAAGCATGGACAAGCTCAGGGTTCTGATGAACAGGGAGCAATGCCCCATCCTTACCTGCAGATGTAGGAAGGGGCCCAGGAGGAGCTGGCTCTGTCGAGGTGGGGTACAAGAGTGAGTAAGCTGGGCCAAAGGCTCAAGTGTCCCTGAGGTGGGAGGGGATCGTGACCTCCAGGCCAGGGCACCCGGTTGCAATGTCTGTTGGAAGAGGAATACAGGAAGCTCTGAGTTTCTTGATCTTAACTGGGTTACTGTCGTAACCACAGGCCACCAAACTGAAGAAGGAGCAGGAGAATCTGTTGAAGCAGCAATGGGAGCTGGAGAGACTGGAGGAAGAGAGGAAACAGATGGCAGCCTTACGGCAGAAGGCAGAGCTGGGGTACGTGTAAGCAGGACCGCCCTCACCTGCCCTTCCCAGGGGCTGGACCTCTTACTTCTCAGACTCCAGGAGACAACAGGTGCATTCTGCAGCTGCTCCTCAAAAAAGAGGATGAGACCCGGCCCTACCTGGTGGCGCAGCGGGTTAAAGCGCAGCACTGAGAATCTGAAGCCACTTCCGCATGAGTTCGATTCCCGCCTGCCGCCTGCCCCGGAGGAGACCACATGGCGAGCCAGACCTCTCCTGGCCCGCCCGCTGCTTCCCTCAGCAGTGTACTTTGTCAATCTGCCTGTTCTGCTCCCCACTCTGTCTCTGGTGAAGCCTCTCACCGCCCCTGAGCCTCTGGCCTGTACCCCAGTTCTGTATGAATAAATAAATAAATCTTTAAAAAAAAAAGAGGATGAGACCCAGCATGCGTCCCTTAGGCCAGGGAGGGACACCCTAAACAGCTGTCTTACCTGTGTTTGATATCTTATAAGACACTGAAGGTGACCGTGTTTTGCTCATTTGTAGACGCTTTTTGAGACATCAGTATAATGTGCAGCTCAACAGACGGACCCAGCAGATCCAGGAGGAGCTGGTAAGTCTCCAGAGATGGCCTGGCATTTCTTTGAGAAAATGTTTTCCATCACTCAATGGTGAAAGCTCACCTGTGAGCGGAAAGACACAATGAGAGTCCTGTGCCCGCCTGCCCTGCCCAGAGCTGACTGCTGTGTTGCATGTCCTCCTGGACTTTACTTCGTGCATAGGGAAGTGTTTTCTTTCATAATGTACTGAAGTGGCTTCTTTAGCGTATTTATTTAATGGTAAATCTTAGACTCCAGCATCATATACTTGGATTGAGCTTTCTGTTTGTTTGCAGCTCCATATTCCTGCCAAATATTTTGATGTGCCCTCCTGTTGAGACCAGGAGAAAGGGGGCATGACCCTCACTTCCCACCCTCGCTGCTGCCGTCAGGGCAGCCTACTGCTTCTCCCACATGCAGGATCCCCTGGGCACACCTGCCTCTCGGCCACCCGAGCTCCCGTGGCACTGCCCCATGTAGGTGTGCAGCACACCGGGCACGCTCCTCTGAGTATGCACTGCCTTCCTGATTCCCTCTGACAGCAGCTGCAAGCGCACCTCTACAGTCCGTGCGCCTAGAAGCGGAAGTATTCCCAGTTGTGTTCTAAAAAACGGTGCTGCCAGTTGGGCCCAAGGGTGGGGACTTGCAGTGGTGGCAGAAGAGCCCTGGGGTCTCTTCAGTATCTAACCCAATCCCATTCTGGAAACAAGCCGCTGTCTTTGTGTCTACGTGGAGCGCAGTTGGAAGCATCATGAATGTCGGCTTTCAGTGCTCAGCGCGAAGGGAGAGGGGCTGGTAGGGGCTGGAGGCTGTGGCCTCAGAAGGGTGCCCCACGCATCCACTGTGCCTCTTCCCCCCTCCTCCAGGAGGCGGACAAGCGCATCCTGCAGGCGCTTCTGGAGAAGGAGGATGAGAACCAGCGCGCACACTTGGCCAGGCGGGAGCAGGCGCTGGCTGACGTGGCGTGGATGAAGCAGGTCATCGAGGAGCAGCTGCAGCTGGAGAGGGAGCGGGAGGCGGAGCTGCAGCTGCTGCTGAGGTGAGGGGCAGTGTGAGGGCCGTGGCGCCTGGCCTCTGCCTGGTACCAGGTCACCTGTTGGACGTGAAACACTTGTCTTGTTGATGAGACCATTGCCCTGAGGAGCACACTAGGGCTTATGCAAAGGATTAAATCTTAGAAATGTAAGATAAAATCTTAGAAACGTTAAGGGGAGGGTGATATAAATTACGGAGATGCTGATGTTTTGTAGGGCTATAGATGGTTTTGGATCCTGAGATTTAATCTAGTATTGGACTTAAGATTTAATTGGACTAGCTGAATAGCAGTTACCATGAATCGAGCACATCCTGTGTGCCCGGTTCTGTGCTGTGTGCTTCACCAGCCTCACCTGGCGCAGGCTTGACATTGGCCAAGCGGTAGGTACTTGGGACAGGTATTCAAGCAGGTCACCCTCTTGTCCCAGGCCAGCGAGAGCGACCCAGGAGGTCGGGACAGCCTGGCATCAGCCGTGCCCCTCAGTGCCCCCGGGTCCTAATGGCTACACCTATGTGGAAGCAGCCTGGGTGTGAGGCGACACACAAGGACTAGAAAAGCGATACCTTGCCACGCTTCCTGGAATAACACTTTCTGGGAATGTTGTCCTAATTGTCACCTGTTAAAAGTTAAATTCATGTAAAGGGAGCCCCACAGAACGTGTTTGCTGTTGAGCCCTGTGGTTCCTCACTTCTGTCATCTGTGCTAAGGAGTCAGTTTTTGTTTCCCTAGGGAGGAGGCCAAGGAAATGTGGGAAAAGAGAGAGGCCGAGTGGGCGCGTGAGAGGAGTGCGCGAGACAAGCTGATGAGCGAGGTAACCCCGGAGGCCAGCCAGTGGGCGGGCGGGCGGCGAGGGCCAGCGGCCAGGCAGGTTCTGGGAGTTCCTGCCTCACCTTCTGGCCCACGCCCTGGAGTCAGAGCTCTCTCTGGTTTCTTTAATGGGCAATATCATCATGAAAGAAAGGCAGGCTCCCTGGAGAACAGAATTGCCGGGACCCTCCTCGCCGCCTTGCTGTTTCCCTCTGCTTTCCTGCCACTGTCAATCACGTTTCCCCACATACTTGTCATATTATGCTGTTTGGCTTAAATATTTTGATGACTGCATGATACATCACCACCCATATATCCTGTTTGGCTTTTCTAGTTTTCAACCGTCCTGGTATGAGGCTCTTCATGGTCGCGTTTCTTTCTTGTACATTAGGAGAAACAGACTAAAGGACACAACTGTCTTACTTGTCAGTATGTTAGTGATGCATGTAGGACACACCCAGCTCACAGTCTTTTGGAGGAAAAAGTCTTCATTACCCATGCATTGAAGTCTACTTCAGGGTAGCTTAAAGTGGAAGCAATATTTTGTACACGTCAGCACCTACATTTTGGGATCCATAGGAAACTGGGTCTCACCTGGTGGGTTTTCACTTTTGTTTTGATTTCCCCCACTTCAAATGTGCCTCCTACTGTGGCCACGTCACATGGTCCCCAGGGAGCGCAGTGTGGGGGCGGCAGAGGCTCCCGGCCACGGGCTCCCAAGCCCCACAGTGGTTTGGGCTGGCAGTGGGATGTCATCCTGCTCCGTGCTACTCTGAGCCTCAGAGGTGAACCCCCAAAGGTTAGGGAATGAGCCCAGCTCTGCCACTGGTCACTGCATGGGATATGGTTTCTTCCTTTTCTCTGGAGCCCACTGACAGGGCTGCTGCCCTTTGTGTTTCTGTGCCTGGCGAGGGAGCGCCATTCTCTCCTCCTCTGTCTCTGTGTGCTCAGCTGTCCCCACAATGCACAACCTGCCTGCATTTTGTGTGTGTATGTGGCTGAAATTGTCTGCATAATCCCCTCAGCTGGATCTATGTTTGCCGTAGTCAAGCTTGAGGCCAAAGCTGGTCTCAGTGTACCTGTAGCTGCAGCCAGTCTGTTAGTCAGACTGATCCTTCCCTTTTCCTTTCCGCTGAGGATAGGTTCTGATAGGAAGACAGCAACAAATACAAGAAAAGATTGAACAAAATCGACAGGCGCAAGAAGAATCCTTAAGACACAGGGAAGAACTTATTCGAAATCTTGAGGAGGCAAGAGATTCAGCTCGTCGTGAGAAAGAGAAGGGTGAAGAACTGAAGTCTGCCAGGAAGCAGGAGCTGGAGGCCCAGGTGGGGCTGAGCCTGGGGCAGGAGGGCCTCGGGGTGAGGGGTGTGGGGTGAAGGGTGGAGGGCCCCGCTGTGGTTCTGCATCGCCGCAGCACGCAGCATGCAGTTCAGATGCAGCGTGGGCCAGCACTGTCCAAGCCCACATTTGAGAGCTCTCAGGGTCCCATTTTATTTCCAGTGGAGGCCCTTACCCTCTGGCTGTAGGTTCAGGCCCATGCCCAGGCCTCCTCTCACATGGGAGCAAAGCTGTCATTCACGGCCCATCTCTTTTTCTTACCTGCACCTACATTTATTTAGCTCACTCTATTCCGTTTCCTACCTCAAATAGAACACAGTAGTCTTCCAAACACAGGACAGGCATCCAGGGCTTTATATATGGCACACACTGCCATCCACGTAGCCTTCCTCCCACTGTCACTATTTTTTTTTTAAGGTTTATTTATGCATACAGAACTAGGGTACGGGCCAGAGATGCAAGGGCAGTGAGAGGATTCCCCAGAGACAGAGTGGGGAGCAGAACAGGTGGATCAATGAAGTATACTGCTGCGGGGAGTAGCAGGAGCGACAGGAGAGGTCTGCCCTGTGGGTCACCTCCGGGGCCAGAATTGAACTTGCACTGAAGCGGCTGTGGCCAGCCCGCAGTGCTGCACTTTAACCCACCGCGCCACCAGGGAGGGCCCCGCTGTCACTCTTTTCTCTGATTCTCCACTCAGGTACACCTACAGGTCTTCCCTGCTGGTCAGAGGCAGGTCTCTGTGTTGGGGGGCTTTGTCCTGAAGCGACTTTGCTCTCCATTCTCGATGCCTAGGTGGCAGAGCGCCAGCTGCAGGCCTGGGAAGCAGACCGGCAGGAGGAGCAGGAGGAAGAGGAGGCGAGGCAGGCAGAACAGCTCACCGACACCCTGCTGCAGCGGGAAGCAAAGATGATGGCTGAGCGGGGCTACCAGCCCAAGGTAAGGGGGCCTTCCAGGTGACAGGCCGCTCACCGTGCCTCCTGCCCACCCAGGCCTGTTTGTGGCCCAGGGCTCAGCTGGGCTTCAGGCCAGCTCAGGTTCTTCCTTGCTGCTCTTCTTTTGTATTTCTCTCTCCCCTGACTAGTAGTGAACCTAACAGTGCTTCTCTGGGCTCCAAACAACCCCTGAGGTGATTTTGCTCCAGCTTCTGTCGCGGCAGCACGAGGACAGAGGTCCTAGCAGCTGTGGCCCTGTTGGGGGCGCAGCTGTGAGAGGTGGAGGGGCAGTGGCGCTGCATCCTCGGGGTCCAGACAGCGAAGCCAGACCAAAGGGGCTGGTGCCCATCTGCTCCTCTCGGCACCTGTGGGTGCCCTTGCTGTTGCCTCACCTGCCCTGTCAGCGTCCTAACCAGGTAGGGTGCTTGGGTGCAGGGAGCAGCATTCTCCAAACTCACTTGACTGTGGGTCAGTGCGCAAGTCAGAGTGATGTGAAACCTCACTTAGCACCTGGAAAACAGTCATACAGGGCCTCGCCACAGGGCCTCGTTTACAGCTTGTTGAGCTGTAAATGCCGGCCATTTACGCTGTGCCTTCAGCCCTTCTGCAGAATGAGCTGATTCCCGGTGATCCGGACACTGTGGGTCTGATGTTTTCTTTCTTTTCTCAGCCACATGGACATCCCAAAATTGCTTGGAACTGACTTCCATGGTACCGTGAGTGCAGCGAGCAAGGGTCCAAGGCCTTCATCGTGCAGCTGCCCGAGAGTTTTCCAGTGTGCTGTCCAGCTGCTCAGGTCGCCGTGAAGTCGCTCAGCAAGGCCCATGACTACATGGGTCAAGAGTGTCGGTGTCAGGCCAACGGCGTGCCTCCCAGTGGGGGCCCTTCCCTACCTTTCTTTCCCAAGAGAGGTGCTTGGCTAGGCACGTGTTTGACAGAGTTGGCCCTACTTGTGCTGTGTTGGAAGTAGGGTAAGACGGACTCAGCCACTGTCCTGGCCAGGACATGGGGTTCCCTGATCTCCGGCCCCTGACCGCCAACCTCCAGTGAAGACTCCAGTGGGGAGATGAGGAGATGACAGGAGGCTTTTAATTTTTTTAATTGCCATTTAAATGTATTCTTTTGAAGACAAATTTGTAGACCTTGCTGCACTTTATTTCAGGTTTTATTAACCTAGTGGTCTCACCAGGGCCACATCTTGCTTTCTGGATGAAACGCCTACAGACCCTGAGACAGGATGACGTGGCCTGTGGGTTCTTTCCAGAAAGGAAGTGACATGAGCCTTTGAGTTTTCATAGAGCATTGTGGTGGGAGGAGTGATCCCCAACAAGTCTGTTCCTGAGCCTCCAAAGGGGACCTTCGGCACACTGCTCTGCAGGCTCTGCGTGCCTCACATCTGGGAAGGGCTGAGCTTCATGTTGCCTTCTGGGACCTGTGTGCCCAGGGAAGGGGTGTCGGGCCTGAGGAAGTGAGAGCAGCGCAGCCCCACCAACATGCTCTCCAGGCCTGGGCTAATCTCTGCAAAGAGCTGCAAGGTCCTTGAGCAAGAATCTTATTTTTATGACTTCTGTTTTTCTCCTTTTCCTGTGAGGTATCAGTTTTCATTATATTGTGTTCAAGAGTCCACATGTCTGTAAATCACAGCTAATTACAGGGCTCTGTGCTGTGCTTATTAAAAACTAGAGTTTACTAGCAAATCCCAAGTCTGCGAGCTGCATTCCCTTTTACTCCCATGGTGGTGGAAAACAAATTGAGCTGCAACCTGCATCCTTAATCTGTTTTTCATTTCCTTGCTTTGAATCTCTTTGGCTCGATCCCCTGAGCACCACTGTCATCACACATGCTCATATTTATTTTCCTTGTTTCATATGTTCATTAATGATGAAATAAAGTTCTGGTTTGACAGTATTGCTTCCAGGCCTTTTTTTTTTGTCACTGTTTCTTTTATTAATTGTTGCAAAGTGGATAGTGTAAAATGTTAAAGTTAAGCTAAAATGTTAAAGTTAAGCTATAGTGTAAAGTTAAGCTATTTCCTATGACTGGTCACATTTTTTTTTTTTAACATTTATTTAACATTCACCAGAGACAGAGTGGGGAGCAGATTGACTGAAATACACTGCTGAGGGGAGCAGAGGGCGAGGCAGGAGAGGTCTGCTGTGCCATGTGAGTGGGTCACCTCCCTGGCCGGAGATCAAACTCGGTGCTGCAGTGGCTGTGGTAGCTTTATAGTTCTGAGACTTAACCCCTTGGGCCAGACTGGTCACATTTTCTGAGTTTATTCGTTTTCCTCGAATGATGATGTTTCCACTGGAGCTTCTTAGTAAACCTCAGATTAGCAATCAAATACTGTCTAAGTTCCAGCATAGAACTGAAAATGACAGAACGACTGGTACTAGGCACTCAAATATTTACTAATTTTTAATTACCAATTATTTTCCTTGTTAGCATTAAAAATTAAGTTGGGAGCCCTTCCTTGGTAGTGCAGCAGGTTAAAGCACAGCAGCACAGCACTAAGAAGCTAAAGCCACTTTAGCATGAGTTCGATCCCCACCCCAGAGGTGACCCACATGGCGCGGCAGACCTCTCCTGACCCGCCCGCTGCTCCTCTCTGCAGTGTACTTCGTACATCTGCCTGTTCTGCTCCCCACTCTGTCTCTGGTGAATCCTCTCACCGCCCCGCACTTCTGGCCTGTACTCCAGTTCTGTATGAATAAATAAGTCTTTAAAAAAAATTATGTTGTTTGGGACCTTCCTGGTGGCACAACAGCTTAGGATGCAGCACTATAAGCTGGCCGCAGTCACTTCAGTGTGAGTTCGATCCCCAGCCCCAAAGGTGACCCACATGGCAGCAGACCTCTCCTAACCTACCCACTGCTCCCTCAGCAGTGTACTTTGTTGATCTGCCTGTTCTGCTCCCCACTCTGACTGGCGAATCCTCTCACTGCCCCTGTACCTCTGGCTTGTATCCCAGTCTATATGCACAAATAAATATTTTTAAAAAATTATGTTGGTTGTCTTCCCTGGTACATTTAAAAGTTTCCTTTTTAAACTGGGCCACAGTATTAGCTGTAGGGCATCTGCATACTTTAGTAATTAAAAAACACAAAGATTCCTGGTTGGAGCCTGGTGTCTCAGACCCTAGGAGGAGAAGGTGCTTCCACCCACCAGGCCCCTCTCTCCCTCTGCGCAGTGTCATCCTCATGTCCCCAAGAGAGGTCTCGAAAGAGGCAGATGTCAAGACTTCACACACCAGTGCTCAAAGATTGGGACACGGAGTGACGTGTGTTGAAGTCTCACCAAATCTGCCCCTCACAGCCTAAATTTCTGGAAAGCTGAGGACTGAAGGATGAGCTGCAGAGGTCCACCTTCCTGCCTCATCATCTAGCCCTTCCCAAACCCACTCTATTTTGAACTTTTTCAGGCCACTTCAATGAAATCTCTGCCTTCTCTGTGAGACTTACCAAGTTCTCTCCCCTCCAGCCTGGGGCCTGTTAAGAAACAACAGAGCCCACCTGTAGATCTGAAGGAACAGGGCCTCCTGCTGACTCATCGTGTAAACTGTCCAGGGAGCAGCAGGACTGGGGGTGCGACACGTAGCGGATGGCCAGACGTGGACGGCAACTCTCCTTGACGCTAGCAAGTCCGATGGCTTGTGTGGAACAGCTCCAGTACATCTGCAGATTTGGAGGAGAGAGGTGAATGTCATGTTAAATAGTGGGGTTCACCCCAACAACAGATGAAACGAAATGGGAAAATACTTGGTAAGTCTCACAGAGAAGGCAGAGATTTCATTGAAGTGGCCTGGAAAAGTTCAAAATAGAGGGGTTGGGAAGGGCTAGATGATGAGGCAGGAAGGTGGACCTCTGCAGCTCATTGTTCAGTCCTCAGGCTTTCCAGAAATTTCCATATATTCAGATAAAGTAGAGCAGTAACTCTGTACAGACTACTGGTGTGAACATGAGCCTCGTAGTCACCTGACAGCAGTGTCTCCAGCACAGAAGAAATGAAGAGGAGGGAGGTGAGGGAGTAAAGCAAGAAGGCAAAAGCTTGCCAGTAATTAGGGAAGGGAAGCCCCAAACTGATTTTCATCACATTGCAAAATAAAAATAGGCTTTGCTATTTACTTCCGAATGGCTACTAATGGTCTGATTAATAAAATGGGCAGTTTTTCTTTTCTCATCTGTTTTATGAAACTCAAGTTATAGCAAACAAAACTTTTTTCCTTTAAATTTGTTATGTCTATTAACCAAATGCCTCTTTTCCTCAGTGGATAAGGTGTATAATTGCATAAGTATCATTTAAGGAAAAGGACCTAAAACTTTCAATAAAACTAATGACCAGGTCACTGAATTGCCGATGGTGGAGGTTATTGGTGCTCTGGGGTGGGCGTGGCCTGGTAACAGGCACCTGAAAGAATGTGAGCCTCTAGCCCTGTAACATGAGCATGTTGTCAACTGGCGTTCCCTCAATAAAAGATGCATATAAATTTAGAAGTTACTGAAAAGTAAGAAAGGGAACGGAAATATCTGAAAATACACAGAGCATCGGTTTTGATAAATCATTAGGAAGGAATGTCACTGAAATACAGAGGACTGGTGAGTAAGGCTTGTCATCTAGAAGTGTGACAGATTAAGGGCCAGAAAGTTGATCACCTGTTTCTCTATGAAGGAACAAATAGCCTTCACGGTTGCTAGCAAGGTCTCCTCGCCTCTGGGGGAGCCCTGAGCTACATTGGCATATTGTTGCAGGTATTCTCAAGACCCCAGGCTTCAAAACCATTCTTCCCTGCAGTGAAGGTCTGGGTGGCAGGAGGAGGGGAGGCTGAATTGAGGATTCATAGGTAAATTGCCTATGGTGGAACATAGGTAAATTGCCCAAGGCAGGAAGGAAGTGAGGACTGCTCCCCCCGAGCTCTTGCCAGGGGCAGGAAGTGCCTTCTGACACTTCTGGGGTGTGCTTTTGACATCTGAAGGACCACATGGATGCCTGTTCCCCGCAGATGAAGAGTCAAAAACTGGGTCCTTATTGGAGTTAAGAAGTGAATAGGGGACACCAAGAGGGGCGTCTCTTCTGACTGGGGTATGGCTGTGTCTTGAGGGTGTCTGGCTCGGGACTGAGGAATGCCTCCGAGAGCGCCCAGCATATGGAAACTCCCTTGCTTCCTCTGTGCGTTGGACAGAGTGTCTGAGGCACTGTGAGTCTTCAGTCTTTGAAGTGCTGTGCCACCCATCACAGTAGTAACAATCAGCCTCGTCCTCAGGCTGGAGCCCAGAGACCAGCAGAAGTCTTGCATTGCTTGATGCCTCATTGGAACCAGAAAATCTGGGGACCTCGGGGCCCTGGTCTTATTTGAATCTGTAGTACAGGAGACTCCGGGAGGACCCAGAGCTTCTGCTGCTACCGATGTAGCACAGAGTCACCAACTTTGAGGTCCAGGGTGCAGGGGAGTCTCACTTGTTCCTGGAGGTGCCAAGTTCTCCCTGGAGATGCATCCAGGAGGAGGGAGGCTGAGTCCCCATGGTCTGGGGGAGGGAGCCCACGAATATAGAGAGACGTGAGTGTCAGAGCAGAGGCAGGGTTGAGCTGCTTGAGATTCTGAACCAGGCTGACAGGCTGACACAGGCTGTGGGGTACCTCAGGACTGAGGCCTGCCCTACCTGTGCAGTGAGAGTAGGGCAGGAGCATAGGAACCCAGGTCCTGTTGTGCTAGGTCTCATGAGACCCTGAGCTGGAGTTTGGGGTGGGGGATCATGTCCTTTGGTGGTTCCAGAAGAGGTTGTTGATGTAAATTTGTTTCCTGTGCTGGAGATCTCTGGTCTGCCTGAGGCCCGGCGGAGGCCTGCACTTGATTTAGACAATGGAGGATGATGGGGAAGATTCAGAATTTGTCCCATGAGACTGAAGCAGTTGCCAGGACACTGACGTCCAGAGAGGACACAGCTGCCCAGACCCCTCAGCAACACTCCAGCTCTGAACACATTAGTCTATTGAGTGCGTGCACCGTGCAGCAAACCCTGGAAAAGAGCGCCCCCTGCTGCTCTCCTGTCAAATTTCAGCTTCTCAGTAGCAATGTCAGCGCCCTTGTGTGACAGCCTGAGACACTCGCTAGCACCCCGACATAAATGATGTTAGTAAACAGCATTCTCCAAGGAAGTCTTCTAGATTTTTAGGTGAAATAGATGGGAAAATGTGATCAGTGTACATTGTGACCAAGGCTGATGCAAGGTAAAGTTCCTCGGGACGCTGAGTGCTCTGCCGTAAACAGGATTCCTGCAGCAGGGGTCAGGAACCCGGCTGCTGCTGATGTGGGTCCGAAAGGAGCGTGTGGTGGAAAACAAATAATATTTCTAGAAAAGGTACAGAGCTCTCAAAAGATGTAGCAGAGTGTTCAGTGTTCAAATATCCAGAGACATCAACATGTGCAGGGAGTTGGGGAAATGACAAAACTCCTGTTTCTGGGTCTCACATTTCTTGGAAATTTCTCTTGATAGGTCACATGTTTCTCTGTTGCTGCTTCGCCAGACACCCCCTGACCAGACACCCTCTGTCCAGACACCCTCGCATCCCATCACCATGGCCGGATAAGTCAGCACAGGGGCTATTTCCCATCATATTTAGAAGGTGCTTTCATCCATTCTGGAAGGATTAATGGAAAGATTAGGACAAGCCAGCGGGGTGTCAGGTAGGGGGTGAAGACACAGAGGCCACTGAGGCTGAGGCCAGGGGCAGAGAGACCAGAGGGTGGGGATGTTCCCAGGGGAAACGCCAGTCTTTGCCAGCTGAGGACACAGTGTTCTTCATCCCCTCAGGCCACCATTCCCTGCATCTCGAGTAGACTAACCACTGTCTCCGAGGTCTGACTTCAGCTCCCCTGGCGCCCTCTCCATGGTTCCTGATTCCTCCCTTGCTGTTTCAGCTTGAAGCAGGTTTAGACACCACATGCACTGACGAGCACACAAATATTTTCCTCCTATTTTGGACATTTTCCATCAAACTCAAGACTTTATTTTTCTCCTGATAGACCAGAATTGGAGCTTCTCTTTTAAAGTACAGGACTTTTACACCACTCCTCTGCTTTAATGAGTCAGGACCTGATTCCAGACATATCTTATTTCCATGCGACTCTCTTGTTAAAGTACCTTTAATTAAGGGGCAGAAGTGTACACAGGTGCTGTTCATTATTCCAAGAGCTACAGAAGGTGACTGTCCAGGCAGCAGGGTGAATAACAGCTGTTTAAATAGAGTCAGGCACCCTGCTTTGATTCTAGATTGATTCTATCAGGAAGGCTGAGCAGAGGCTCATGACCTCGGGTGAGTGTCAAAGTTAACCAAGGAAACCTGACAAGGCATGATGGAGACACATGATTCCTGTGAGATACTGTCCTGGCATCAAGCATTACGAGGAGGTCTGCACTGTCAGACACTCCACTGAATTGGTGAGTCATCACATTTTACCAGTGGTGGACATCAAGGCCCACCCACGACCAGTGCCCATGACCTTCTACACCGCCCCTCCCTTTCTTGACATGTATTCATGATCTACTTCTTCACACCAGGTTTCTCCAAAAAGGAGTTTAAAACAATGGGCTGGCCCTCCCTGGTGGCGCAGCAGGTTAAAGCACAGCACTGAGAAGCTAAAGCCACTTCCGCTTGAGTTTGATTCCCGCCTGCCCCGGAGGTGACCACATGGCATGGCAGACCTCTCCTGACCTGCCCGCTGCTCCCCTCAGCAGTGTACTTTGTACATCTGCCTGTTCTGCTCCCCACTCTGTCTCTGGTGAAGCCTCTCGCCACCCCTGCACCTCTGGCCTGTACCCCAGTTCTGTATGCATAAATAAATAAATCTTTAAGAAAATAAAATAACAAATAAAACAATGGGCAAGTGTGATCCCACAGTTTCTGTGAGTCAAGAAATTAGAAACAGCTTAGAGGGTGTTTCTGGGTCAGAGGTTACACTCAGGGTTTGGAATGGGCAATGGTCTTTTAGACTGGACCAGTGCTGGTGGATCGATTTCTGATCTCACTGAAATCACAGGCTGGGGCAGGAGGACTTAGTTCCTTGATACAGGAGCCTTCCAGGGCTCGTTAATCTTTAGACCTCTCATCTCACTTGTAAGCAATTTGCGTTGATAAGAAATTCCAGTAAGTATTAGAATATATACACTTGATATAGAAATTATCTCTTCCTACTGTATTTGCTAGTGCATTTTCAGCCCTTTAGAACAATATAAGATATAATTTTTAAAATGTATATTTAATTCCATTTGAAAGAGAATGTCTATTTGTCCTGATTTTTTGCCTTCTTTTCAAAATGTGTTTTTAAAACAAAATTTTAGCTTTGTTTTTCTAGCTATTGATGCATAATTGAAAAATAAAAATTTCTTATATTTAAAGTAAACATCATGATACTTTCAGCTCTCTCTCTATTGATCTATGTCTATATATATACACACAGCTGAGAAGCTGAGAAACAGTACTTCCAGAAAATTTGAACTATTATAACTCTAAAATCTACACTAGATAAAAAAAAAAAGTGCCAAATGAAACCCACTGGGATTTACACCCCCACAAAATCTACACTCAGCAAAATGAAACAGATAATATATCCAGACTTTGAATTACATGTGACTAATAATGCATAAGTTACATGCAAGTAATAACACATATATTAATAAATTAGCACACTAGCCACCAGATGACAGCCAATTCTCTCCCATGCATTCAACATCAAACATAGTCAGAGCAGAAAGCAAGGCCAATCAGGACATCTTTGTGGGGAATAGAAGATAAAAAGATGGCTCAGTTCTAACCTAAAACAACTGCTAGGAAAAGAAGTCCTTATAAGTGAAGAAACAAAAAAGAATGCAGGGCCTTCCTGGGGGCCTAGGGGTTAAGACTCAGCGCTCTCACTGCTATGGCCTGAATTCCATCCCTAGCCAGGGGGCTGACCCACGTGGTGCAGCAGACCTCTTCTGTCTGGCCTGCTGGTCTGCTTAGCAGTGTATTTCAGTAAACCCACCTGTTTTGTTCCCCTATCCACTCACCTTGCCCCCGGCCTACACCCCAGTTCTATATAAAACATACAAACAAAAAAAAATTAAAAAGAAAGCACTGATGTGAAAAGATCTCTGCTCTCCTCTGTCATACAGCTGATTCACAACAGCCAGACCTAGAACCAGCCTCAATGTCCATCAGTAGATGACAGGGTTAAAAAAACGTGCTGTAGGTACTCAGTGAAGTGCCACTCAGTGATTGATAAAGGTGAAGCAGGGCGTCTGGGGAGAGAATGATGGATTTTGATGTAATTATGTTATGAGATAACTACTATTTTAAAAAATCCAGATGAACTGCACATTTTCCTTTGAAAAAGCAAAAATGGTCAAATTGAAGATAAACATTTAAGTACACCAACTTCTGTAAGAAAAAGTGGAACATATTATCCTGGAACTACTCCACAGAGGAAGGCATGAATCCCAGGTGGTAACAGGAAATGTCTAACAAATCTTTAAAGACGAAGTGATTCTAATGTGTTTACTTCATAATTTTTTCCTGAAGTATTAAAACAGGGAAATTTCCTAGTTCTGATAGAAAGAAGGTATAAGACTGATATTTAAACCTGACAAAGAAATACAAAAAGAGGACAATTATAGATAAATATCACTAAATATTGATGAAAATTATATACATAAAATATTAATAAATAGAATCTAGTGCTGGACTAATAAATCAATATACCATTACCAAGTAGGATCTATTCCAGAAATACAAGCTTGGCTCCATGTTAAGAAATCTTTTAATATAATATGCCATGTTAATGAATCAAAAGGTAATATTGTCTCAATAGATTCTGAAAGAGCCTTTTACCAAATCTGACAACTAGTCCTAATAAAAACCAGTTGAGAAAATAAAAGCAGTCAGATATATTTACCTACAATAACATACACTCACAATTTAGTCCTAAAGTCAGTATTTCTTTTTATAGTGGGTGTTTCCATTAAGATCAAGAAAAGGAAAAGGTGCCCATTGCTTCCATTATAATTCACCACCATTCTGCAACCATTAAACAATACAATAAAACTTAGTAGCCAATGGCTAGGTGTGGGACAACCAAGTAAACGTTGCTAAGGACATAACTGACCTGGTGCTGGTGGCAGAAGTGACAGCAGAAATATTCCCAGCGATCTAGTGTTGGTCACAGGTTACAACATGGGAACAAATGTTTGGGCAAAAGATGCACAGGGGGGCCCTACCTGGTGGTGCAGCGGGTTAAAGCACAGCACTGAGAAGCTAAAGCCACTTCCGCATGAGTTCGATTCCCACCTGCCCC